>NC_141700.1:760734946-761334946 GCF_964263255.1 Lissotriton vulgaris | reverse complement strand
GCAGAGCCTCCCCAAGAACTACGCTGCCCGTTTACTCTTCCTCTATTTGTTGATCCAGCAGCTGGAGGTCAGACTCGTGTCTGTGGCAGGAGCATCCATTTTGTGATGCTGAGGCTCTGTTTAACTTTAACAGGGTAAAGCAGTAACTACATGTCTTCTCCCTCTAGAAGGGTGGAATGCTATTACCGCCGCCAGGACTGGCGGGGGTAGTATTCCAAAGTGTTTGACACCTTACACAACATGTTTTGATAAAGTCAAACCAAAGTTAGCATTAACCGTGAGGATTATAATGCACTTAAGAGTATATAGTATGGCTATATCATAGAACAGCTATAAGTACATGGTTCCGAAAGCTGCAGACAGGCTCATGCTAGAGCACCATCTCACATAAAACCAAGCACTCTGCCCTCAGGATTGTCAAGGCCTGCCATAGGAGTGACTTACAGGTATATCTGTGTCTATATATAAGGGTAGATATAGGAATACTATATCTAAGCAAGGAGTGATTACACCACCTTGCCCAAGCTGAGTGTTCAGCCTGTGGTGTCAGTTTGGATGGCCAGCCAGGGGTGGCATAATACATGCTGCAGCCCCTGGTAGGCCTTTGTTTGCACCTATGCCCTGGGTACCAATGGTTCACTATACAGGGGCTCACAGAGGTGACCCAATACCCTATTGGATATGTACCTAAAGTACATGGAGTCCATTTTACCGAGAGAGCAGATAGCCTGGGGCCCTGAATAGCAGGATCCCAGGCCAACTAAGTCAAAAACCAGCTAAACACTAGGCAAAAAGTTGGGGTAACCATATAGTCAGATATCCACCTTCCTACAACCTTTGTTTTAGGAGTGTGGGGAAACCAATGCAACAAGCACGTGGCTATATCAAGGTTCAGTAGTCTGTCGGTAATTGTATTTAACAGGTCTCCCACTTCTTCCCAGTACCCCCCTAACTTTGGGCATTCCCATTGCATGTGCTCCTGCTCTACTCCTTCTCTTGCACATCTACACACGCTGCATACTCCACCTGGAAGTATTTCCTGATCTTACCCGGAGTCAGATACGCCCTGTGTAGTATGAAAAAATCCACCAGTTGGAACCGTGCATTCCTAGTCTCCTTCCAGGCCCTGCGAATCACCTGTCCCCACGCAGTCTCTGGTATGGGCTTCCTAATGCCCGTCTCCCATTTCTGTCGTTTCAAGTGATTTCTTGATATTCCTTATTATAAGTAGTTATAAATGTGTAGCATTTTTATTATTCCTCTTCTCCCCTGCAACAAATACTAGCTGTTCTGTACTTTTAGTCAATACTTTCTAATTCGGCAATTTTAAAGATTTTTCCTTGTGTTGTTTTTTTTCTTAAATCTAATACAAAGCTCTGCTTGTTTCCGTTCAAATTTTTAATTGGTCTTATAGTTACATTTAGCTCATAGTAGCTCCCTGTAAGGAATACTCCTCTCTAGTGTTACAGGATGTGAACTATTGTAATGAAGATGGCATTCCCTGCTGTTTCCTTTGTGTAAAGTGAGAAAATAATGTAATTTTTGGGTAGTTAACCTTGCATCCAGGTGCTACATCATTGTGTTGCTGCTGCTATCCTCCAGGATTATATTGAGATCCTTTTGATTACGGGTTTTAATAAATTCTCTAGATTGACACGCAGTTCCTCTCTAAATAAGAAAGAGATCATCAATATATCTCGGCCATAGTACCACATGTTGACTGTATTCTTCTATTTCCATGCCACCTGTTCCTCCCATCAACCCATTATTAAATTTGCATAACTGGGCGTAAAGTAGGTGCCCATAGCAATTCCCTGTACCTGTCTGTACTGATGTTTATCAAATAGAAAAACATTTTCTTCCAGGCAAATTCTTAATAGTCAAAAACATATTATAATGACAGAAGTCCAGAAATTGCTTGCAAACCCTTAAGCCATCCTGATGTCTTATAGTGAGGAACAAGTACTGTACTTTCAGTGTAATGAAATATTATATTACAGCAAAGGTCTTACAGAGAAAATCCTTAGTGTCTCTAATGATTGATGACAAAGTGTGTACATACGGTCTAAGAAAATAATCACTTTAGGCAGAAGTGTGGGCGGTCATACTGGTTTGTGATGAGTTTATAGGTCTGCCCGGAGGATAATATGCACTTTAGGTAGAAGATACAGGGCTGGGACTTTTGGATAGTCGTTAAATAGAAAAACATAATCACACCATTCCAGTAATCCTCTATCTAACCAGTCATTCAATTTCCGGCATATATTTTTCTCACTGTGATATAATATGTCATACTCATTTTCTCATCTCAAGCAACATCATTTAGTTGTCTTTCTGCCTCAGTCACATAAATCTCTCTGGACTATAATACCACATTACCCTCTTGTCAGATGCTTTAATGACAATGAAATTGTCTTTCCGTAAAGACTTTCTCAGCTATTCAGACATACATTTATTGTGATTGGGTTTCTGTCTATGGATCTTTAAAATTCTATAGCATATTTTTAAAGACCTTTAGTAATTACCTGGTGAAAAGTAATGTAGTTATCGTGTGGTTCATAGGGAACTAAATTTGAGGAAGCTTTAAAGGGGCTGCTACTAATGTCCTCCAAAGCCAAATTTGCTATTTCATCTACAGTTCCATCCTAATTTCAACACTTCATATCTGTAAGGCTGAAAAAAAAGAGTTTCTCATTTCACTTTTGTTGTAGTGTATTACTATAGTAGGGCACACACACACACACAAACACACCCACACATATATATATATATATATATATATATATATATATATATATATATATATACATGTGTGCTCTACTATAGTATCACATTACAGCAAAAGTGAAATGAGAAAGACTCATATAGATAGATAGATAGATAGATAGATAGATAGATAGATAGATAGATAGGTAGATAGGTAGATAGATAGATAGATAGATAGATAGATAGATAGATAGATAGATAGATAGATAGATAGATAGATAGATAGGTAGATAGATAGATAGATAGATAGATAGATAGATAGATAGATAGATAGATAGATAGATAGATAGATAGATAGATAGATAGATAGATAGATAGATAGATAGATAGATAGATAGATAGATAGATAGATAGATAGATAGAATAGCATAGAAATAGTGATTGTGAGTGTGTGAGGAGGGAGAAAAAACATAATGGGGACCATGTACTATGGGCCAATACTGATTCTGGTGGCATTATAAACTGTGACGCTGCCAATTACCAAATAGTTTTAAATGTCACCCAGAAACCAAGTGGCAATATAGGAAGATATTACGCATGTCACATGTTCTGTTTTTATTACATGATTATTTTGGGGTAGCTAGCTTGAAAGTTTTCTTTGAAGTACGGCTAATAGTAGGCACTGGCCGAAATTAGAATGTTTAATTTTTCTTGATTTTTCAAGAATAATATGTTGATGAAATAACGGATAATGTTTAATGGCCACTGGATTTATGTGATTCTGTGGTGGCATCACTTAAATATGGATTTACTGCAGTTGCCTCTTCCTTCTCAAAGGTCCTTTCTGGTTAACCCTCTTGTTCAGTTCCCAACATTTTAGACCTATCAGCTCTGATGTTCTGACCCATCACAAAGATGTGCTCAGACCACCCTTGACCTGTTTGCTAGAGAAGAGCACTATTATTTGTGTTAATTATTTCATCAAGCCAAATTATCGAGGCATGTTTGCCAGCTTTTTGCTGATCAAATTTTTAATTCTAATCTGGTGGCCACGACTGGAGCGAAACCACTCAAATTCTGGGTTCAAGCTCAGGCCTGGCATAATACACTATTATTAAAGGAACCACGGGCAGACATGGCTTAATCCTCTGCTACTAAGGGACCCAAGCTCCAACTCGCTGTAATACTCTCTTATTAATTGAACCAAGCTCATGCTTGGTGTAACACACTCTTACTAAGTGAACCACGATTAGATCTGGTGTAATATGCTTTTACTTAGCGAACCAAGCTTAGACCTGGTTTAAAACACTCTTCCTAAGAGAACCACCCCTAGACAGGATTTGACATGGTATTACAAAGAGAACCAAGGTGAGACCTAACCTGATATGCCCTTATTTGGGGAACCAAACTTAGAAATGTTTTAATAGGCTTTTACTAAGAGAACCATGCTTCGAACTGGTGTAATATGCTTTTATTTAGGGACCAAAACTCAGACCAGTTGTAATGCTCTTTTATTAGGGGGAGCAAGCATAGACATGGCGTTATAGGCTTGTACTAAAGGAATCAAGGTCAGTCCTGTTGTAATGCTCTTGTGTTAAGGGATTCAAGCTTAGATGAATGTAATATGCACTTGCTAAGGCAACCAAGATTAGACCTGGTGTAATATGTTCTTACTAAAAAGTCCAAGCTATGAGCTGGTATAATACGCTCTTATTAAATTAGCCAAGGTTAGACCTGGTGTAATACACTCTTACTAAATGAACCAACTTTAGACCTATTGTAATACATTCTTACTAAGTGAACCAAGCTTAAACCTGATGTAATACACTCTTACTAAGTTAACCAAGATTAGACCTGGTGTAATACACTCTTAGAGTGAACCAAGATTAGAACTGGCTAAATACGCTCTTACTAAGTGAACCAAGCTAAGACCTGGTTTAATACGCTCGTACTAAGTGAACCAAGCTTAGAACTGGTGTATGACGCTTTTACTAAGTGAACCAAGATTAGACCTCGTGTAATACGCTCTTACTGAGTGAACCAAGCTTAGACTTGGTGTAATATGCTCCTAATAAGTGAACCAAACTTAGACATGGTGTTATACAATCCTACTAAGTGAACCAAGTTTAGACCTGGTGTAATATGCTTTTTCTAAGTGCACCAAGCTTAGACCTGGTGTAATACACTGTTACTAAGTGAACCAAGAATAGGCCTGGTTTAATACGCTCCTACTAAGTGAACCAAGCTTAGACCTGGTGCAATAATCTCTTACTAATTAAACCGAGTTTAGACCTGGTGTAATACACTTTTACTAAGTGAACCAAGATTAGACATGGTGCCGTATGCTCTTACTAAGTGAACCGAGCTTAGACCTGGTGTAATTCAGATTCACTAAGTGAACCAAGATTAGACCTGGTGTAATATGCTTTTTCTAAGTGAACCAAGCTTAGACCTGGTGTAATATGCTTTTTCTAAGTGAACCAAGATTAGACATGGTTTAATGCGCTCTTACTAAGTGAACCAAGCTTAGAGGTGGTGTAATTCAGATTCACTAAGTGAACCAAGATTAGACCTGGTGTGTAGGAGAGTAGGGTCTGCTATCCTATGGTCACCCCAATTTTTGCTTTTTGCTTCACTGGTTTTCGACTTACTGAGGCTGTGGGCCTGCTAATCAGACCCCCAGCCTGCTGTTCTCTCTCTAAATTTATAATACATGTGCTATAGGTACATACCACAATTGGAAATGGACTCCTTGTCAGCCCCTGTACCATGCACTATAGGTGCTCAGGGCATAGGTGCCACCAAGGCCTACCAGGGGCTGAAGCATAGCTTTTGCCACCCCTGGCTGGTTCTTAAATTGACACAACTGGCTGATCACTCAGCTGGGGCAAGTGGGTGTAATCACCCCTTGCTTAGATATAGTATACCTATATCTAAACCTATATCTGGACACATATATAGCCTATAAGCCACTCCTATGGAAGGCCTCATCAATCCTGGAGGCAGAGTGCGTGGTCTTATGTGAGATGGTGCTCTGGCATGAGCTGAGCCTGTCTGCAGCTGTCGGGAACAACTCCCTCGGCTGATCCGGGATAATGCCATACCATATACTCTTAAGCGCCTTATAATCCTCGCGGTTATATAGCAACTTTGGTTTGGCTTTATCAAAACATGTCGTGTAAGGTGTCATACGAATTGGAATACTACCCCCTCGCCAGTTCTGGCGACGGGGGTAGCATTCCACCCTTCTAGAGGGAGAAGACATGTTACTTTACTGAAACGCGGTTGATTTAAAATGAGCCTCAGATCCACAAAATGGATGCCCCTGCCACAGACACGGGTCTGACCTCCTGCTGCTGACCGAAACCCGGCAGAGGAGGCCTGGACAAAGAGTTTCCTGTCACAGGGCGGTGTCAAACCACCCCAGACAGGAGATAGTGGATTGGAGTAGGGAGGTTTCAATGAAACCAGACACTGCCTGGGGAGCACAAGGCTGCCCCTTGCAGGATCCGGCCAAACCGGTTCTGGGGCCTCCCAGCCCCTGTCCCAGCGCGGCCAGGATCAAAGGAGAGGGGTGTAACCACCCCCTTCCTGGGTCCCACCCATAGGAGGGGACCTAGCAGGATGTCCAACCCCCGAGATTCGAATAAGAGGGGGAGCAGTCCCAACGGACCTCAGATCATCCTGAAGAAACATAAGAAACGAAATCTGGACCCTTCGACTTTCTACACGACGTGAGAAGACTGAAGAATCTCCCTTGTGGTCAAGGAGTGACCACCCTGTGCAAACAGGCACCATCCAGCCCTCGACCCTTGCTTTGTTGCAGTTCCCGCCGGAACTCGAGCGACAGAGATCGACGAGATCAAGCTTGCCTGCCTTCTACCTGCCCGATCCACAGTCCCTGCAGAGCTGAGACCCGTGGAGGCGACCGGAAGCGTGGGGCACGCCATCTTGAAAAGGCCACGAGACGCTGACCGTGCGGCCCACGAGTGACCCTCGAAGCTGTACACCGGGGTTTGAGAAGCCCCAGCCCCGAGCTCCACTTGCACCAAAGCTCACCCCTCCACACTCGCTGAGTGCTGCGTGGGGCCCTTCTGCTTGTGTGCGCTCGACGCGTTGGCCCGGTCACTTGCCAGCTGGCTTGTGGCCCCTGTGCCGACGACCTTTGAAATCCGACTTGCTTTTCTGGTTGCTCCAGATCTGCACCAGCTCCTGTGAAAAGGAGCACCCACTCTGACCCTCCTGGTTCGAGTGATAAGCAATCTCCCGGTTCCGCGTGGATTGCTTTTGCCAAGTGCTGTTTGCTACAATCTTCAAGCCGACGGTGCTGACGGCGAGAGCCTACGTGGGACAGATCGTGACCTGCTCCTGGACGTCGCAGATGCCCCAGAGCCCACGTGACAGCGGAGAGAAGCCTATCGACAACCGCCTGATTGCGCCCGACATTGCCTGGTTCCGTCCTGGTTCCACCCTGGTCACTGCTGAGTGACCCAGACTCTGTCCCCTCTGCTTTCAGGTACTTTTCTACATCGATCCACCCTTGGATCGCACCGGACACTTCTGCTTCACAGCGCCTGCAGCTGCAACAGCTCCAAGCACCAAGAACCTGCGTGACAGAACCCGACGCCACTTCGACCCTGTGCACCCACGGCCTGTGGGTGAGGTAACTTTGCAACGCCGGTGTCTTTACACTGGTACACACCTCTAGGGTCTGTGTCTAAAGTTTTGTGTTCCTAGGTTCAGCGGAAGTATCTTTTTATTCACTTTAATTGACTTTTACGCACCATTGACAGTGCATTGGTGCGCGCTGCACTTTCCGTGCTGCACCCGTCTCCTGTGGGCTACTCCCAACTTCTTCATTGCTTGTCCTGACTGCTCCCAGCGAATCTCTAGGCCCTAGGCCTAACCATTGTTCGTAAAGTGTTACTTATACCACTTTTTTGATATATGGTCTGAGTGGCCACCCGCCCTCATCCATAAACGTGCAACTTTATATGTGTAACAGTGCTTTTGATTTAACGCTTGTGCCCCTTTCCTCATAAAGAGTACTGGGGAGTAATTTAGTAATAAATACATATATTTTTATAATATATACTTGTGTGGTGTCCTTTCATTTGATTACAGGATTGTATGTGGTAAAACAAGCTCGCTTAACACGACCTCTTAAGTTAAGCCTTTAAGGCTGCTTAGTCCATGCTACCACTAGGATAGCTTGTCTACAAGGTTGACTTACAACCTGACATCTTTGGGGTTTGTTTGGACTGATACCCAGTGGTTCCAGAATTGGAAACACTACATATCAGGCCAACTTCTCACATTGGTGTGCAGCGGTGCGGATTTGAGCTTGCTGTTTGTTTTACCATTGCAATCTTTATCAAATTGAAAGATCACATCAAGTACCTCTAGGTACATATAAATCAAAAGCTTAGCATATTAAGTTCTACTGAACTTAGTAGTTGTAGATTAAAGGGATTAGCACACCCTGACTACAACTCACTAGCAAGGTACAGTAGGAAACCACTTAGTGTAGGTAAGTGCACCACTTACACCTCACTAGCAGTCATGTCTGATACAGAAAGAGCCTCAGGCTCTGCTCCTGTAATAGTTGATCCTATAGGGACAACATCCAGATATGACAACCTTAGCCACAAAGACCTGAGTGCCTTGTGCACAGCCAGGGGGCTAAAAAAGGGCAGAGGCCCTACCATTCCTTCCCTAGTAGCTCTCCTACAAAAGGATGACCTAGACAAGGTGAGTCAGACTCCCTTAGAAACAGAGGAAGGGATAAACTCCCCTGAGAATGAGGATCTTCAAGATGATGTAGTGGAGGAGGAAGAAGAAGAGGAAGGCTCTGATGTAGAAGAGCCTGAAGATCAGGATCAGGTGGGAAACCAGGTACAGGTTGCCAGGCTTAACCAGGCCAACTTGGACCTACATGGGAATGGAGGGGGCCAGCACCACTCCAGATCTCATAACCAAATTCTCCCAGGTAATAGAAGGGAGAGATCTCTGTCAAGGGACTCTCACCTTTCTAGTGCCTCAAGAGAATCTCAAAGAGGAATGACTTCCTCCCAGAGAAAAGAGCATAGGGCCAGGATGAGGGCTGTCCAACTCCAGATAGAGAGGGAGGAGGTAGCTCTGGCTCAAGCTAAACTGACCTTAGCTCAAGCTAAACTTACCTTGGCTAGGGAACAGAAAATAAGTGGCTTAGATGCCACTGGTGGCAGCAAAGTTCCTAAAGAAAAAGACAGGGCCTATGACAATAGAAACCTGACAAAAATTGTGCCCCCCTACAAGGAAGGGGATGATATCCACAAATGGATGACTGCTCTTGAGAGGGCCTGCATGGTACAGCAGGTCCCTGAGGATCAGTGGGCAGCAATTTTATGGTACTCCTTTTCTGAGAAAGGGAGGGACAGGCTCCTCACTGTTAGACCTGAGGATGCCAAAAACTACTCTGTTCTGAAGAGTGCTCTTATTGAAGGGTTTGGCCTAACCACTGAGCAATACAGGTTGTTGTTCAGAGACACCCAAAAAGCACAGACTCAGGACTGGACTGATTTTGTAGATTGTGCCACTAAGGCTCTGGAGGGTTGGCTGCAGGGAAGTAAAGTTTCAGACTATACAGGATTGTACAATCTTATGATGAGAGAACAGATCCTTAATAACTGTCAGAACCAGCTGTTGCATCAATACCTTGTTGACTCTGATTTGACCTCTCCCCAAGAATTGGGAAAGAAGGCAGACAAATGGGTCAGAACAAGGATTAAGCAGAAAAACCAGAACCAAGGTGACCAGAAGAAAACAGACCAGAAGGGTGGGAATCAGAAAGATAAAGAAAAGGACCAGAAGTCTTCAGGCCCCCAAACTAGCAATAAGGAGGGGGGTTCCCAAAATGGAAACAAGAAAAAGAAGAATGATGGCCCAAAGAAACCTTGGTGTAATACCTGCAAATCAGTTTCACACTGGGGCAGTGAATGCACTAAGAAAAATCCAGTCCCCACCACTGCAGCTCCTAAAGCAACTGCACCCCCTAGTACAGTCAGCAGTGGTGGTACACAGCCAAAGGGTTTAGTAGGGTTGACCCTGGGTACTGAGGTGGAATCTGGCCTAGTCAGAATCCCCACACAGGCAGTTCTCCTATATGATGTGGACATATCTTTGCCCACTGCAGTAAGCCCCAGTAACCTGGGCAAATATAGGCAGACTCCCTTAATTAATGAGAAACTGGCTCAGGCCTACAGGGACACTTGTGCCAGTGTCACAATGGTGGCACCTGGCTTTGTGGACCCTGGACAAATTGTACTAGGTGAAAGTTACCTAGTGACCAATGCAAGCAACTCCACTACTTCCCATAGTGTGGCTGTTGTGAACTTCTCCTGGGGAGGGGTAGATGGCCTAAAGAAAGTTGTTGTGAGTGCAGACCTCCCAGTAGACTGTCTGTTAGGCAATGATCTTGAAAGCTCAGTTTGGTCAGAAGTGGAGTACAGGACTCATGCAGAAATGCGAGGGATTTCAGCTCATGTCCTTGCAGTGACAAGGTCTCAGGCTAAGAAGTGCCTTCCTGAACCAGTGGTGGATCTTGAAACAATAGACCAACCACAACCCAAGAGAAGGAGCAAGAGGGTTAAGGCTGTGCCTTCCCACTTGCCCCAGGTTGAGGATCAGGTTTCACAGGAAACTGATTCTGCAGTCCAAGAGGAGACTGTCTCTGAGGAGCTTGAACCTGATCAGGTTGAGTTTCTGGGGACAGGGGGACCCTCAAGGGCAGACCTGGGGCAGGCCCAATTAGATTGCCCTTCACTTGAACCCCTCAGACAGCAAGCTGCTGCTGAGGCTGCAGGGAATGCTCAAGGTACCCATAAAGTGTATTGGGATGAAGGACTCCTTTATTCAGAGGCTAGAGACCCCAAGCCTGGCACAACCAGGAGGTTGGTTATACCTTTGAAGTTTAGGGGCTTCCTTCTTACCTTGGCCCATGATATTCCCCTTGCAGGACACTTAGGCCAGAATAAGACTTGGGACAGGCTTGTTCCACACTTTCACTGGCCTCACATGTCAGAAAATGTCAAGGAGTTTTGTCGCTCCTGTGTCACTTGCCAAGCCAGTGGTAAGTCAGGTGGCACAACAAAGGCCCCCCTGATACCACTACCTGTGGTGGGGGTACCCTTTGAAAGAGTTGGAATAGACATTGTGGGTCCCATGGATCCTCAAACAGCATCTGGGCACAGATTTATACTGGTGGTAGTGGATCATGCCACCAGGTACCCAGAAGCAATTCCCCTGAGGACCACCACAGCTCCTGTGGTGGCAAAAGCCCTCATTGCAGTTTTCTCAAGAGTGGGCTTTCCAAAGGAGGTTCTTTCAGACAGAGGTACCAACTTCATGTCTGGATACTTAAAAGCAATGTGGAAAGAGTGTGGAGTAAACTATAAGTTTACCACACCCTACCATCCACAGTGCAATGGGCTTGTGGAAAGGTTCAACAAGACCCTAAAGGGAATGATAAAAGGGTTACCAGAGAAGCTTAGGCGGAAATGGGACATCCTTTTACCCTGCTTGCTCTTTGCTTACAGAGAGGTCCCACAGAAGGGGGTTGGCTACAGCCCTTTTGAACTTTTGTTTGGCCACCCTGTAAGAGGTCCATTGAGTTTGGTGAAGGAAGGATGGGAGTTACCTCTCAAAAAGCCTAAACTAGACATTGTGGACTATGTACTTGGTCTCCGCTCCAGGATGGCTGAATACATGGAGAGAGCATCCAAAAACCTTGAGGCAAGTCAGGAATTACAGAAAGCCTGGCATGACCAAAAGGCTGTTCTGGTTGAGTACCAGCCAGGGCAGAAGGTGTGGGTGTTGGACCCAGTGGGGCCAGCAGCTCTCCAGGACCAATGGACTGGACCCTACCCTATCATTGAAAAGAAGGGAGAAGTCACCTACTTGGTTGACTTTGGCACCCCTAGGAGCCCCCACAGGGTGCTCCATGTCAATCGTTTGAAAGCATTTGTTGACAGGGAGGACATGAGTCTCCTCATGGCCACAGATGGGGAACAGGAGGAAGAGAGTGACCCTCTCCCAGACCTGCTTTCCCAGAACCCTGATGATGGTTCAGTTGATGGAGTAGCCTTGGCAGGCAGCCTCACTGAGCAGCAACAGGTGGACTGCAGACAGGTGTTGCAGGCCCACAGACATTTGTTTTCACTCACACCCAGTCAGACTAACTGGTGCACCCATGAGGTGGATACTGGTGACAATCTGCCTGTGAAGAATAAGATCTACAGGCAACCTGACCATGTCAGGGATTGTATAAAGGCTGAGGTGCAAAAGATGTTGGAGCTTGGAGTGATTGAGCCATCAGAGAGCCCATGGGCTAGCCCAGTGGTCCTTGTGCCAAAACCTCATACCAAAGATGGGAAGAGAGAAATGAGGTTTTGTGTGGACTACAGAGGTCTCAATGCTGTCACTAGGACAGATGCTCATCCCATTCCGAGAGCAGATGAGCTCATTGATAAATTGGCTTCTGCCAAGTTTCTGAGCACATTTGATTTGACAGCTGGCTACTGGCAAATCAGACTAGCTGAAGAGTCAAAAGCCAAAACAGCATTCTCAACCCCTAGTGGGCATTATCAGTTTGTGGTGATGCCCTTTGGCTTGAAGAATGCACCTGCCACTTTCCAAAGGTTGGTGAACCAAGTCCTTGCTGGGCTGGATGACTTTTGTGCAGCATATCTAGATGATATTGCTGTCTTTAGCTCCACCTGGGAGGATCACCTGATCCACCTGAAGAAGGTTCTGGAGGCCCTGCAAAAGGCAGGCCTGACTATCAAGGCTACTAAGTGCCAGATAGGGCAGAGCAAGGTTGTGTACTTGGGCCACCTAGTAGGTGGGGGTCAAGTTCAACCACTGGAGAGCAAGATCCAGACCATACAGGACTGGACTCCTCCAACTACCCAGACACAAGTCAGAGCCTTCTTGGGCCTGACTGGGTATTACAGAAAATTTGTAAAGAACTATGGGTCCATTGTGACACCATTGAATGACTTGACATCCAAGAAGATGCCCAAAAAGGTTCAGTGGACAGTTAGCTGTCAAAAGGCATTTGATGACCTGAAGAAGGCCATGTGCTCTGCACCTATCCTGAAGAGTCCTGACTACTCCAAACAGTTCATTGTACAGACAGATGCTTCTGAGTTGGGGGTGGGAGCTGTGCTTTCACAACTTAATCAAGATGGTCAAGACCAGCCCATTGCTTTTATTAGCAGAAGGCTGACCCCCAGGGAGAAACGTTGGTCAGCTATTGAGAGGGAGGCCTTTGCTGTGGTTTGGGCCCTGAAGAAGTTGAGGCCATACTTGTTTGGTACTCACTTCCTAATTCAGACAGACCATAAGCCCCTCTTGTGGCTAAATCAGATGAAGGGTGAAAATCCCAAACTGCTCAGGTGGTCCATTTCCCTACAGGGGATGGACTTTACAGTGGAGCACCGCCCAGGGACTGACCATGGTAATGCAGATGGTCTCTCCCGGTACTTCCACTTAGAACATGAAGACTTATCTGGTCAAGGTTAAGTTTAATGTCCCTGCGTTTGGGGGGGGGTTATGTAGGAGAGTAGGGTCTGCTATCCTATGGTCACCCCAATTTTTGCTTTTTGCTTCACTGGTTTTCGACTTACTGAGGCTGTGGGCCTGCTAATCAGACCCCCAGCCTGCTGTTCTCTCTCTAAATTTATAATACATGTGCTATAGGTACATACCACAATTGGAAATGGACTCCTTGTCAGCCCCTGTACCATGCACTATAGGTGCTCAGGGCATAGGTGCCACCAAGGCCTACCAGGGGCTGAAGCATAGCTTTTGCCACCCCTGGCTGGTTCTTAAATTGACACAACTGGCTGATCACTCAGCTGGGGCAAGTGGGTGTAATCACCCCTTGCTTAGATATAGTATACCTATATCTAAACCTATATCTGGACACATATATAGCCTATAAGCCACTCCTATGGAAGGCCTCATCAATCCTGGAGGCAGAGTGCGTGGTCTTATGTGAGATGGTGCTCTGGCATGAGCTGAGCCTGTCTGCAGCTGTCGGGAACAACTCCCTCGGCTGATCCGGGATAATGCCATACCATATACTCTTAAGCGCCTTATAATCCTCGCGGTTATATAGCAACTTTGGTTTGGCTTTATCAAAACATGTCGTGTAAGGTGTCATACGAATTGGAATACTACCCCCTCGCCAGTTCTGGCGACGGGGGTAGCATTCCACCCTTCTAGAGGGAGAAGACATGTTACTTTACTGAAACGCGGTTGATTTAAAATGAGCCTCAGATCCACAAAATGGATGCCCCTGCCACAGACACGGGTCTGACCTCCTGCTGCTGACCGAAACCCGGCAGAGGAGGCCTGGACAAAGAGTTTCCTGTCACAGGGCGGTGTCAAACCACCCCAGACAGGAGATAGTGGATTGGAGTAGGGAGGTTTCAATGAAACCAGACACTGCCTGGGGAGCACAAGGCTGCCCCTTGCAGGATCCGGCCAAACCGGTTCTGGGGCCTCCCAGCCCCTGTCCCAGCGCGGCCAGGATCAAAGGAGAGGGGTGTAACCACCCCCTTCCTGGGTCCCACCCATAGGAGGGGACCTAGCAGGATGTCCAACCCCCGAGATTCGAATAAGAGGGGGAGCAGTCCCAACGGACCTCAGATCATCCTGAAGAAACATAAGAAACGAAATCTGGACCCTTCGACTTTCTACACGACGTGAGAAGACTGAAGAATCTCCCTTGTGGTCAAGGAGTGACCACCCTGTGCAAACAGGCACCATCCAGCCCTCGACCCTTGCTTTGTTGCAGTTCCCGCCGGAACTCGAGCGACAGAGATCGACGAGATCAAGCTTGCCTGCCTTCTACCTGCCCGATCCACAGTCCCTGCAGAGCTGAGACCCGTGGAGGCGACCGGAAGCGTGGGGCACGCCATCTTGAAAAGGCCACGAGACGCTGACCGTGCGGCCCACGAGTGACCCTCGAAGCTGTACACCGGGGTTTGAGAAGCCCCAGCCCCGAGCTCCACTTGCACCAAAGCTCACCCCTCCACACTCGCTGAGTGCTGCGTGGGGCCCTTCTGCTTGTGTGCGCTCGACGCGTTGGCCCGGTCACTTGCCAGCTGGCTTGTGGCCCCTGTGCCGACGACCTTTGAAATCCGACTTGCTTTTCTGGTTGCTCCAGATCTGCACCAGCTCCTGTGAAAAGGAGCACCCACTCTGACCCTCCTGGTTCGAGTGATAAGCAATCTCCCGGTTCCGCGTGGATTGCTTTTGCCAAGTGCTGTTTGCTACAATCTTCAAGCCGACGGTGCTGACGGCGAGAGCCTACGTGGGACAGATGGTGACCTGCTCCTGGACGTCGCAGATGCCCCAGAGCCCACGTGACAGCGGAGAGAAGCCTATCGACAACCGCCTGATTGCGCCCGACATTGCCTGGTTCCGTCCTGGTTCCACCCTGGTCACTGCTGAGTGACCCAGACTCTGTCCCCTCTGCTTTCAGGTACTTTTCTACATCGATCCACCCTTGGATCGCTCCGGACACTTCTGCTTCACAGCGCCTGCAGCTGCAACAGCTCCAAGCACCAAGAACCTGCGTGACAGAACCCGACGCCACTTCGACCCTGTGCACCCACGGCCTGTGGGTGAGGTAACTTTGCAACGCCGGTGTCTTTACACTGGTACACACCTCTAGGGTCTGTGTCTAAAGTTTTGTGTTCCTAGGTTCAGCGGAAGTATCTTTTTATTCACTTTAATTGACTTTTACGCACCATTGACAGTGCATTGGTGCGCGCTGCACTTTCCGTGCTGCACCCGTCTCCTGTGGGCTACTCCCGACTTCTTCATTGCTTGTCCTGACTGCTCCCAGCGAATCTCTAGGCCCTAGGCCTAACCATTGTTCGTAAAGTGTTACTTATACCACTTTTTTGATATATGGTCTGAGTGGCCACCCGCCCTCATCCATAAACGTGCAACTTTATATGTGTAACAGTGCTTTTGATTTAACGCTTGTGCCCCTTTCCTCATAAAGAGTACTGGGGAGTAATTTAGTAATAAATACATATATTTTTATAATATATACTTGTGTGGTGTCCTTTCATTTGATTACAGGATTGTATGTGGTAAAACAAGCTCGCTTAACACGACCTCTTAAGTTAAGCCTTTAAGGCTGCTTAGTCCATGCTACCACTAGGATAGCTTGTCTACAAGGTTGACTTACAACCTGACATCTTTGGGGTTTGTTTGGACTGATACCCAGTGGTTCCAGAATTGGAAACACTACATATCAGGCCAACTTCTCACATGGTGTAATATGCTTTTTCTGAGTGAACCAAGCTTAGAGGTGGTGTAATTCAGATTCACTAACTGAACCAAGATTAGACCTGGTGTAATACACTCTTTCCAAGTGAACCAAGATTAGACATGGTTTAATGCGCTCTTACTAAGTGAACCAAGCTTAGATCTGGTGTAATAAGCTTGTATTAAGTGAACCAAGATTAGACCTGGTGTAATACACTCTTTCCAAGTGAACCAAGATTAGACATGGTTTAATGGGCTCTTACTAAGTGAACCAAGCTTAGATCTGGTGTAATAAGCTTGTATTAAGTGAACCAAGATTAGACCTGGTGTAGTTATACTAAGTGAACCAAGCTTAGACCTGGTGTAGTACGCTCCTACTTAGTGAACCAAGCTTAGACCTGGTGCAGTAAGCTCTTACTAATTAAACTGAACTTAGACCTGGTGTAATACACTTTTACTAAGTGAACCAAGATTAGACATGGTGCAATTCACTCCTATTAAGTGAACCAAGCTTAGACCTGGTGCAATACGCTTTCACTAAGTGAATCAAGCTTAGACCTAGTGCAATACGCTTTCACTAAGTGAATCAAGCTTAGACCTAGTGCAATACGCTTTCACTAAGTGAATCAAGCTTAGACCTAGTGCAATACGCTTTCACTAAGTGAACCAAGCTTAGACCTGGTATAATACGCTCTTACTAAGAGAACCAAGTTTAAAGGTGATGGTGACATGTTGCCAAAACATATGTAACAACAAAGTCTATTAACTACTATGAAATATGGATAAAAATGTAACCAGTAGACACATACATCTGAGCTGAAAGAATCACCACCATAAGACAGTAGAAGAAAATCAATAAGGAAGAGGAAAAGAGACATTCAAAGTGTGAAAGATGAAATTGTAAACTTTAAAATTGTGTATAATTTAATATTACCAGATGCCCACGAACCCAACACAGTCAAAAACACTTAACATTATACATATTAAAGAAAGACCTAATCCCCTGAGGGCCTGAAATAGGTACAAATCAACTTTATCCAGAGATAATTAAAATTATATTGATGTGAGTTTGTGTTCTTTCGTGGGCCTAAATTGGTTTATTTGTGGGATTTACTCTTAAGGATTTAGAACAAATATATCATGGTATGTTTTATGTGTGCTCTGTTCCTTTCCTATCACCTCTTCTTGTGTGTGCAGGGTGTGTACATGGACACTGTATCTAATGTTTAATATAATTAGGCGGCTTTTGGATTCCAGCTTCTACCCTACAATAGTGTAAATTCTCACAAATCAGAGTGCTAGAAGGGGCACTTCATGCACTTTAACCTCCAAATTATATCACAGGAAGTGATGTCACACAATCTTTGACCATGGCTTGGCTGCCCAAATAGTACAGATGGACAAACTCCTATTCGCTCAGGGTCAGAGTATTGCTTCCATGTTTGGAGAGGATAAGAGACGTTCAGTCCTTTCAGCCCAGAAAGCTGCCCTAAAGTTGGGTGAGTATGTGCAAACTTTTCCCATGGATATACATAAATGTTTTGCTGTTGCAGTAAAATAATGCTCCTGTGTTTTATTTATTTAAAAGGTTTTATATAGCGCGAACATGACCCTTGAGGGTATCAGAGCTCTTTACAGGTGAGCGAGAAAGAGAGAAGAGACCTAAAAATCAAAGAACAGGGTGGTCAGGAGTGCCAGCGCTGGGAAACTATATGTTGGCATGGCATACATAATCATAAACAGACTAAGGCATGGAGAATAAAGGAACAAGAAAAAACGAAGAATGTTACAAGGTCCTAAAGGAGTGGCTGGGGGGAAACTGAGCATGAAATGAGTACAAAAGGGCATCCAATCAATACAAAAAAGACAGGAAAAAACAGATAAAAACAGAGAGGAGGCAAAGTCTTTGAGTGCGTATCAGGCAAGGGGATTCTAGGGAAAAAATTTGTTCATCAGAAGCGCTTCAACTTCCTTTTTGAAAATAATAGCAGAAGGGATCGTCCTGTTTCCGGAGGCGGGGCGTTCCAAATTCTCGGGGCGATACCTGAGAAGGCTCGATCATATGTTTTTGATTTACGGAATTTCTGCGGCTTCAGCAGAAGGGTGCTGGTACTTCCGAAGGACCTGGAGCCACCCGATAGTACAAGTTTTTGTGTGAGATATAGTGGGGTGTTGTAGTGTAAGGCTTTATGAGAGTAAGACCTCGAAAACGCAAATATGTCACTAGTTTTTCCTAAGAAGCGCCTATACACCGTGTGGGTTTTTATTGATTATGTTTGGGAAACTGTGTTGTAAAATGGAATGCTCAGACCATTTTCTTTAAAAAATAAATTCTCTTGGTGGTGGGACCCTGAAAGCCTTGCTAGAGAGGTAGGGCTTGTACGCTGTGCCTTACTACATGCAATATGAGGTGGATATTAACCCCTTGCGTGCTCGTGACGGAACCGTTCCGTCACGAGCCTCGGGTGGGCTGTGCTGGTGACGGAAGGGTTCCGTCACGGCCCGCTCGCCGCGCCTGCGCGGTGCGAATTCCACGCCTGCGCTGAAGGTTCTATTAGGCGGGCGGGGCCGTGACGGAAACGTTCCGTCACAAGCACAGC
Source organism: Lissotriton vulgaris (assembly GCF_964263255.1). NCBI lineage: Eukaryota > Metazoa > Chordata > Amphibia > Caudata > Salamandridae > Lissotriton > Lissotriton vulgaris. Next base: position 761,316,311 of record NC_141700.1, on the reverse strand, counting down.
CCACCTGAGGCTCGTGACGGAGCGGTTCCGTCACGGGAGCGCCGCGCGGCCCCACCTTCCGTTAGCACTGCGGCGGAATAGCCGCCGCAGCTAAGGGGTTAAAACACTGTACAGGGTTGCTCATAGCTCCCAGTCCACATTTACCTTTGACCCAGTGACTTCACAAGACATGACGTTGACTGAATCCCCAGGGCTGCCAAGCCCACCAGTAGCAGCTGCCACCCTTAGGTGAGAGCTTTGGAAACCTTTGGGACGCCTGGACCGGTAGAGGCATTTTAATTTGAAGACTTCCATGGTTAAATGAATGATTTCATTTATTCTGGGTAATTTAGTTCTACACAGAATATATTTGCTATTTTGAATTTCTCTCCTGTTTTTTTTTCTACCAGTTTACAGTGGAAGCCCGACAGTGTTTAATTTGTGCAAAAAACCTGAGTGCCAGGGCCCTCCTCCGGGGCCACTGCAGCTTGCGCCACCTACTGTCCCTGTTAGCGCTGCCAATGGCGGTACCAATACAGCTACTAACTATCACACTCCTACAAGTGTGACAATCAGACTATTCCAGGCCCCTAAAGCCAGTAGAATGGCTTGGGGGTCAGGAATTAGTCATTCTAAATGTATATTGAATTAATAAACAACTGCGGAGCTCATCTCTAAAGTAGAAGAAGTCAAACAGTGCCACCATGTGGCAGACTGCCATAAGTGCCGATGTTGACAGTTAAGTGCAGGAGCCGAGCACTAGAAGCCACCAGTTCAAATTAAGCACTGGTGAAGGATACCCCCACCTCAGCTTTTGGGTCATGTCATTGAATGGATGAATGAATTGATTAATGAATCAATGAATTTATAAATGAATGGGTTAATTAAGGAATGTCTGAAAGAATGGATTAATCCATTCCTTCTGTCATTCCTTCAATCGTGCACAATGAACTTTAACTCACTGGGCTATCTGACGGAAAGGGGTAGGGGCGGATTGCACAAAGGCTTCTGCGTCTGGAACATGAACCCTCCGGGTTATCTTACCGACATCTCTTGCCATTCTGGAGAGTCAGGGAAACTCCCTTCTTTGCTTGTGCAAGGTGCAGGTGTGGGGCTGGCCCCCTGCCAAGCCGCCCACTTTCAGAGGGACACACCCTCTGTGAAAGCAGGCACTGGCTTCAGATGTTGTTTTTTTAGTAATAAGGGGTGCTCTTTTTCCAGGGAGACTCGCACCAGCCTCAATGAAGACAGATTGTGGAGGCCAATGAAGGACCAGGCGTTCATTGTCCCCTAAAAGCGCCTGTGTGTCCAGATGTTCCACAGCGCACTCTCTGCTCTCTGGAGCAGCTGTCCCTCAGCCCTCCGTGGCAGTCTCCCGCACCTTCGTCTCTCTTCTGTACTCTCTCCCGTTCTCACTGCTTTATGCTGCGCCTCTTTCTCTCCACTCGTTTGTCTCTTTCGCTGCTTATCTTCCCCCTTCTTTCTCTCTCTCTCTTATAGCCCCTTCCTTTTATGTTTCTGCCCATACTGGGGTCTTTACCCTTTCCGCGCTCCTCTTTCGTTTCCTCCCTCCTTCTTTCGCTCCCCCTTACATACTAGTTTCTTCTCCTTGCTGCTCTCTGTGTCTGTCCTCTAATATCCCTCTCCTCGCGTCTTTGTTTTCTCTTCCCTCCTACTTTTCTCTGCCTCTCTTTTCTATCGCGGCTGTGTTTTCTCGCTGTCCCTCTCGCCTCCCGCTTTGTCACCTGCGCGCGCTCTCTCCTGTCACCATCAGCTACTTACCCGTGTCTCGCCGCCCGCACTTCTCACTTCCTCGCCTCTTTTCTTTGCTCATCCTCTCTGCCCTTTCCTCCCCCTCTCGTCTTTACTGCCCATTTACTCTCGAATCTCACTCTTTTTCTGCCCCTTCTCTTTCACTACTAATTCTTTCTGTCCTTTGTCCCCCCTCATCCACTCCGTTCCCACCCACCCTCTCTCTCAAGCCTCACTGTTCATTCCTCCGCCGTGGCTCTCTCTCCCTTCCCTCTGCCCCTCACTCGTACCCCTCACCTCCACTCACTTCCCTCGTCCTCTCTCTCACTCGCCTGCTCCGGGATCCTTCCCTCCGCATCTTCCAAGCTCCCTTTCCTTCCTTCTCCCCCTCTCCCCCCTCCCCGCTCCTGGTCCCTCCTCTCCGGCAGAGTGCAGCCTCTCCCTCCCTCTCTCGGCTCCCTCTCTATTCAACACTCCCCCGCCCCCTCCCGCTCCACACCTCCCCCCAAACACACACACTCACTCCTCTCTCCCAAAGCAACTCCGAGGACCGGAGAAAGGCACGCTCTGTCAGGGCTCCCCGGCACCCACCCTGCAGCGCACCGTGACACCTGGGGGGGACCCCAACAGGAGACACAGAGAGAGGGGGTGCAGCCGTAGCACCCTGGGGTCCCCCCGCAGCCTCAGAACCCAACCGGGTCCCACCGGACTCCTTGAACCCCCAAAACTTTCAGCGTCTCCGAACCCCAACAGAAACCCCCCATTGCGCGGGGGGCTGAACGCGCGTCAAGGTTAGTTTCTCAAAAAGGAGTCCCCCCAACCCAGTGACATGTAGAAGAGTGGGGGTACACCTCCCTCCCTTCTCCGGCCCCTGCTCTACTTAATCACCCCACAAAAGGCGCCCGAAAAGGCAGGGTGCAAACTTTTCCTGCCGTTCATGGGGGGCGCGGCGAAGATGGTCCAAGCCCCCGGTTTTTGGCATTTTTTCGGAAGGGGCTCGAAGGAGAGCGTCGCCCCGAAGCGCCACTGAAGGATAACAAGAAGCCAGCTCCCGTTCTCTGAAGAAAAAAGGCATGCGGATTTTGGAAGTGATTTCTCCGGTCGGCGGTGGCCCAGCGATGGCTCTGTGGCGCTCCTGGAGGGGGGTGTACCTGGTCGCCCTGGTGTGCGCCTGGCTGGAGGTGTGCCTGGTCTCGGCGCTCAGCCTGGAGCCCATCTACTGGAACACGCAGAACAAAAAGTAAGTGTCCCCTTTATTCACTTCTTCAGCTGGAAGTTTGGTTAAAGCGCTGCAAAGCTCCTTGTGGCTACTTCAGTGCGCTTTCAGGTGGACCACACACTCTTATGGGTGATAATATGCGCTGAAGCGCTATAGAATCTGAAGTGCATTTTAGAAATTGTCTGATGGAAATGCTGTACAAATAAATCAAAGTTCCTAAAAAAAAAAAGGTTGAACTGATCCACTAAAGAAATAGATCAACCATGGATATTGCGGAGAAGGACTTCTCTTCCATAGAAGTTGGCCAAAATAGAATTTAAATCTTGCAAAGTCCTCTTGAGTCCAACTAAACTGCTCTAATAGCCGATCCTTTTTCTATTTCACTTCTATCGATTTCTGTAGCAAACTGGTCTTTCTCCACAGCACTTTGTATTGACCCAGTGGCTTGATGGACCATGTCTCAAGCACCTTCCTCTTCTTCTGTAATAAATGGCCATTTTCGATAGCGCATCGCTTGATTTCTGAAACACGTTGCTTTATTATAGATTGCTCGACTCCAGGAGTACATTGCGTGTTCATAACTAGCAGGTGGACCAGTTTCTATAACATGTTGGCTGATTTCTATTGCACTGGGTCCGTAGCAGGTTGCCTGACTTCTACAGCAAGTTAGTCAATTTCTGGTTCACATGGGTAGGCAGTAGATTGTTCAATTGCTATTGTACGTTGGCCAACTTCTAGTTTACGCTGGTACGTAGAAGATTGTTCGACTGCTTTAGTACATCGGTCAATTTCTAGTTCACGCTGGTAGGTAGAAGTTTGTTCGATTACTATAGTATGTTGATCAATTTCTAGTTCACACAGCTAGGTAGTGAATTTTCGATTGATACTGCATGTTGGTCAATTTCTAGTTCGCACAGTTAGTTAGAAGATTGTTCGATTGCTATAGCACGTCGGTCAATTTCTACTTCTCGCTGATAGGTAGAAGACTGTTCGATCGCTATTTTCTAGTTCACACTGTGCGGAATGTTCAATTGCTACAGTACTTTGGTCCCTTTCTAGTTCATGCTGGTAGGTAGAAGATTGTTTGATTGCTGTAGCACGTTGGTCAATTTCTAGTTCACGCTGTTAGGTAGAAGATTGTTCGATTGCTATAGCACGTCGGCCAATTTCTAATTCACGCTGTTAGATAGAAGATTGTTCGATTGCTATAGCATGTCGGTCAGTTTCTAGTTCACCTGGTGGGTAGAATATTGTTTAATTGCTATAGCATGTCGGCCAATTTCTAAATGTACTCTTTCTGACGAAAGGTTGGTTGGTCAATTTCCAAAGTTACTAAAGCCCTTGTATCAGTATAGCTGCTTCATGATGTCTATGGCACTTAAGCCCTCAGGTATCCGAGCACTCAACGCTTTCAAAATAAGCTGTAGTCGTTCTGTTGAACAAAGGCAATAGATTCTGCTGCCGTTACGCCTTACTGCATGTGAGAAGATGCACTCTGATCAGATCTGATGGTGAGGGGCCTGCCTACGGCTGCTGTTGTCAAGAGTGCATCCGAAATATAGCAATGTGAAAAAGATATTGCCTGACCAGCAACAGAAATTTACCAAAGTGACCTCCAAACACACTAAAGAAGTTGAGGAGCCTGCTAGAGGAGCTCTGGAGAGTGCTACAGGAATAGTCACAAATCAATCAAACTACTGTAAGAATCGGCAAGTGCAAAGAAATTGACCAATATAGAATAGCGCTCAAGAAATTGACCCGACTGCTAGATAAGTTGATCAGTAAGGTACAGAAAGTGATCAAAGCACCTTAGAAATCAGCAAACATGCTGTAAGAATCAATATCCAATGGTTTTCTTGCGACAGGAATCGACCAACGTGCCATTGACGTTGACCCCAGTATTATCCCTGCCGTTGGAAACTATCAGATCTGCCAAAGTAGCCCAAGCATCGGCGAAAGCGCTATAGAAAGCGTTTAAGGAGCGGCTGAAGTGTATTGAAGCGAGATAGGCTTCGAATCAACGAACTTGTGTATTCAGATTAAAAACTATTCCTTAAATTCTCGAGTGTCAAAGATATGACTTGCTGAACAGCTACAAAAGTTTATGGGTTGAATGTAACTTAAATTTTGGTACAGGGTGCAAAGAGCAGGTGTTTTCTCCATCACAGGTTATTGCGAGAATTGCTTTTTCGGTGGACACTGGACGCGCGCAAGATGAGAGGTGAAGCCATGAAGGTTGAGTGGCAGGTTTGAGATTGTAGACACTGAAAAATAGAGCTTAGAATTAATGAAGCAAGTGACCCAAGACAGCAGTAGAGCACCTTTCTCGGTACTCACACGCAGACCATGCTGGGATGACACACTCTACCAACAAGCTCTCCACCATCCTATGCGCCTTGGTGCCGCTCCAGGGGTACGAGACGCTTTATCAATGGAAGTACAGCTCAAAAAAGCATTAGATCTGCACCCAAACGGGTGCTGAGGTAGAGAAGGCGGTGGGAGGTGGGTTCCCAGCTTTGCAGGTGTACAGTATTGCTCTGGGGGTCATAGGCACACTTTAAGCTGGACATGTGCACACTGAAAAGGCAGTGGAGAGAACACTGCTTGCGTCTGGTGCGTTTTCTGAAGGCCAGCTGCTGCCTCCAGAGAGGATGAAAAGACCCTTCCACGCTGTTGAAATCCTGTTTTACGCTTTGCATTGTGTGTTTGTCTGTTCCGATGGCTTGCCGCTTGAAGGGTTGCACTGTTTTTAGGGGATGTTGCAAAGGGTCAAACATTTAGTTGGAAACATTCTGGGACTTGTAGATTTGCTTTTTCTTACTATACATTCAGGGTTAAAATCCCCAGAATTCAGTGTGAAGAGAGGCCTGGGTGACCTCCTTGCCTCATGACAGAGGTCCCCTAAGATCTTCAGACTGGGAGGGCTGCTCCCAGCTCACCTGGGACAGTGAGGTCTCTGGGTGAGGTGGGTCACTCACCTCACAAGCGTCTGCTGGTATCCCATCTCTCTGTGACCTACTCACGCCTCATTGTGGGGAGCTGTACATCTCACGGCTGTCTAGACCACTTGCATGGGACAGTTGGAGGTCTCTGGACTGTATGAACTACTCATTTGGGACAGACGGAGGTCCCTGGATTGTATAAATTACTCTCTTTGGACAGCTGAAGGCCTCTGCACTCTATGAACTACTCAGGTTGGACAGCTGGAGGTCTCTACTGTAGGAACTGTTCATGTGGGACAGCTGGATGTCTCTGGGCAGTATGAAGTACTCTTGTGGACCTCTGGATGTCTCTGGGCTGTATACACTACTCTCTTTGGCAGCTGGAGGTCTCTGAAGTATATGAACTACTCATGCAGGATAGCTGGATGTCTCTGGGCTGTATAAACTACTCCAGGAAGATGTCTCTGGACTGTAGTACTCATGTGGGACAGCTGGGGAGGGTCTCTGAACTGTATTAACTAATGCGGGGGGGGGGGTCCCTGCACTGTATACATTTCTAAGAGAATTGGTGGCATAGCTAGGGATCTATTGACCGAATGACCTACTCAACGAGACCACTCGAGAGAGCTTTGGAGAGGGTGGCCTACTCAAAGCCAAACATTGGGATCTGCTAGGTTCCCACCTCCTCCCAGGTCTTTCCAGTCCTGGTATTTCATGTGATAGCCTGGTGCATTCTGGGGGTGGTAGTCTTACTTCGCTTCCGTTGAACTGGTTGAATTGACACACCTGAGCTCCGTGATATGAAGGTAAACACTTCTGGACTGGAGACAGGGTCTGTGTGTTGACCTGGAGACAGGTGGTCACTCTAGGACCTGTGGGTTGAGTGAGCAGTTGACTCTGTACACGCGGCACCAGAACTTCTCTGGACTTTGTGAACTGTTCACTCTGACACTGACGACACCCAGATTGTGGTGTCCTTATTACCAGGGAAGGAAGAAGGAGCATCAAGGAACTTTCAGGACTGCATGTTGGCGGTCGGAAACTGGATGGCGGTTAACTGCCTTAAATTGAATTCAGCTAAAACTGAAGTCATAGTGTTTGGCTAAAATATTAACTTTTGGAGCCCAAACTGGTGGCCAGAGCGGATGGGCAATGCGCCCACCCGTGTCAAAAGTCAAAAACTTGGGGGTACTGATTGATGATCAACTTACCTTTCGACCCCAAGTCAATGCGTTGTCCTCCTCTATTGCTTCTTTGCTTAAATTCATCCGCAAGATCCTGCCATTTATTCCAGATAGTGGCAGAAAAACAGTGGTCACTACGCTGGTGTTGGCACGGCTGGATTATTGTAATACTCTGTTTCTTAATGTCCAACAGGGGATACTGAACAAACTGCAGGTGCTGCAAAATGCTGCAGCCCGGCTTATTCTGGGCATCCCAAAATATGCCCCTGTGTCCCAGGAGCTAGCCAAACTTCACTGGCTCCAGGTGCGAAAGAGGATCTTGTTTAAAGCAATGTGCCTGGTATTTAAGGCCTTACGCGGCTTGGGGCCATCATTCTTTCGGCAGAACTTTTATTGGTATTGCCCGACCAGACATCTTAGATCAGCCGATTTAGGGTTGATTGCAGTGCCTCGCGTTAGGAGAGCACGTTGGGGAGGCCGAAGCTCTGTGCTTGGCGCAACAAAGGCCTGGAACGCCCTGCCCCTTGCTCTCAGAAAGATGACTGGCGTCATGGCCTTCAGAAGAGCACTGAAAACCTGGCTGTTCACTCAGCCCTGAGGTGGGAGAGCCGGAGATCCCTGCTCTGGGTGAGATACTCAGACCTGAGGGGGGAGAGCCTGAGATCCCGGGTCTGAGTGAGATACTCAGACCTGGAGTGAGATACTCAGACCTGAGGTGGGAGAGCCGGAGATCCCTGCTCTGGGTGAGATACTCAGACCTGAGGTGGGAGAGCCTGAGATCCCGGGTATAGAGGAGATACTCAGACCTGAGGTGGGAGAGCCTGAGATCCCTGGTCTGGGTGAGATACTCAGACCTGCGGTGAGAGTGTCTGAGTTCCCTGGTTTGCGTGAGATACTCAGACCTGAGGTGGGAGAGCCTGAGATCCCGGGTCTGAGTGAGATACTCAGACCTGGAGTGAGATACTCAGACCTGAGGTGGGAGAGCCTGAGATCCCGGATATAGAGGAGATACTCAGACCTGAGGTGGGAGAGCCTGAGATCCCGGGTATAGAGGAGATACTCAGACCTGAGGTGGGAGAGCCTGAGATCCCTGGTCTGGGTGAGATACTCAGACCTGCGGTGAGAGTGTCTGAGTTCCCTGGTTTGCGTGAGATACTCAGACCTGGAGTGAGATACTCAGACCTGAGGTGGGAGAGCCGGAGATCCCTGCTCTGGGTGAGATACTCAGACCCGAGGTGGGAGAGCCTGAGATCCCGGGTCTGAGTGAGATACTCAGACCTGGAGTGAGATACTCAGACCTGAGGTGGGAGAGCCTGAGATCCCGGATATAGAGGAGATACTCAGACCTGAGGTGGGAGAGCCTGAGATCCCTGGTCTCGGTGATATACTCGGACCTGAGGTGGGAGAGCCTGAGATCCCTGGTCTGAGTGAGATACTCAGACCTGAGGTGAGAGAGCCTGAGATCCCTGCTCTGGGTGAGATACTCAAACCTGAGGTGGGAGAGCCTGAGATCCCGGGTCTGAGTGAGATACTCAGACCTCAAGTGGGAGAGCCTGAGATCCCTGTTCTGGGTGAGATACTCAGACCTGAGGTGGGAGAGCCTGAGATCCCGGGTCTGAGTGAGATACTCAGACCTGAGGTGAGAGAGCCTGAGATCCCTGCTCTGGGTGAGATACTCAAACCTGAGGTGGGAGAGCCTGAGATCCCGGGTCTGAGTGAGATACTCAGACCTCAAGTGGGAGAGCCTGAGATCCCTGTTCTGGGTGAGATACTCAGACCTGAGGTGGGAGAGCCTGAGATCCCGGGTCTGGGTGAGATACTCAGACCTGAGGTGGGAGAGCCTGAGATCCTTGGTCTGGGTGAGATACTCAGACCTGAGTTAGGAGAGCCTGAGACCCTGCTCTGGGTGATATACTCAGACCTGAGGAGGGAGACCCTGAGATCCCGGGTCTGAGTGAGATACTCAGACCTGAGGTGGGAGAGCCTGAGATCCCTGTTCTGGGTGAGATACTCAGACCTGAGGTGAGAGAGCCTGAGATCCTTACTCTGGGTGAGATACTCAGACCTGAGGTGAGAGAGCCTGAGATCCCTGGTCTGGGTGAGATACTCAGACCTGAGGTGGGAGAGCCTGAGATCCCTGCTCTGGGTGAGATACTCAGACCTGAGGTGGGAGAGCCTGAGATCCCTGTTCTGGGTGAGATACTCAGACCTGAGGTGGGAGAGCCTGAGATCCCTGCTCTGGGTGAGATACTCAGACCTGAGGTGAGAGAGCCTGAGATCCCTGCTCTGGGTGAGATACTCAGCCCTGAGGTGAGAGAGCCTGAGATCCCTGCTCTGGGTGAGATACTCAGACCTGAGGTGGGAGAGCCTGAGATCCCTGCTCTGGGTGAGATACTCAGACCTGAGGTGAGAGAGCCTGAGATCCCTGCTCTGGGTGAGATACTCAGCCCTGAGGTGGGAGAGCCTGAGATCCCTGCTCTGGGTGAGATACTCAGACCTGAGGTGGGAGAGCCTGAGATCCCTGTTCTGGGTGAGATACTCAGACCTGAGGTGGGAGAGCCTGAGATCCCTGCTCTGGGTGAGATACTCAGACCTGAGGTGAGAGAGCCTGAGATCCCTGCTCTGGGTGAGATACTCAGACCTGAGGTGAGAGAGCCTGAGATCCCTGCTCTGGGTGAGATACTCAGACCTGAGGTGGGAGAGCCTTAGATCTGTGGCCTGGTGAGATACTCAGACCTGAGGTGAGAGAGCCTGAGATCCCTTGTCTGGTGAGATACTCAGACCTGAGGTGGGAGAGCCTGATATCTGTGGCCTGGTGAGATACTCAGACCTGAGGTGGGAGAATCTGAGACCCTGGTCTGGGTGAGATACTCAGCCCTGAGGTGGGAGAGCCGGAGATCCCTGCTCTGGGTGAGTTACTCAGACCTGGAGTGAGATACTCAGCCTGAGGTAGGAGAGCCTGAGATCCCTGGTCTGGTTGAGATACTCAGACCTGAGGTGGGAGAGCCTGAGAGCCCTGCTCTGGGTGAGATACTCAAACCTGAGGTGAGAGAGCCTTAGATCCCGGGTCTGGGTGAGATACTCAGACCTGAGGTGGAAGAGCCTGAGATCCCTGCTCTGTGTGAGATACTCACAGCCGAGGTGAGAGAGCCTGAGATCCCTGCTCTGGGTGAGATACTCAGTCCTGAGGTGGGAGAGCCTGAGATCCCTGCTCTGTGTGAGATACTCAGACCTGAGGTGAGAGAGCCTAAGATCCCTGCTCTGTGTGAGACACTCAGAGCCGAGGTGAGAGAGCCTGAGATCCCTGCTCTGGGTGAGATACTCAGTCCTGAGGTGGGAGAGCCTGAGATCCCTGCTCTGGGTGAGATACTCAGACCTGAGGTGAGAGAGCCTGAGATCCCTGCTCTGTGTGAGATACTCAGACCTGAGGTGGCAGAGCCTGAGATCTGTGGCCCGGTGAGATACTCAGACCTGAGGTTGAGAGCCTGAGATCCTTGCTCTGGTTGAGATACTCAGACCTGAGGTGGCAGAGCCTGAGATTCCTGCTCTGTGTGAGATACTCAGACCTGAGGTAGGAGAGCCTGAGATCCCTGGTCTGGGTGAGATACTCAGACCTGAGGTGGGAGAGCCTGAGAGCCCTGCTCTGGGTGAGATACTCAAACCTGAGGTGAGAGAGCCTTAGATCCCGGGTCTGGGTGAGATACTCAGACCTGAGGTGGGAGAGCCTGAGATCCCTGCTCTGTGTGAGATACTCAGAGCCGAGGAGAGAGAGCCTGAGATCCCTGCTCTGGGTGAGATACTCAGTCCTGAGGTGGGAGAGCCTGAGATCCCTGCTCTGTGTGAGATACTCAGACCTGAGGTGAGAGAGCCTAACATCCCTGCTCTGTGTGAGACACTCAGAGCTGAGGTGAGAGAGCCTGAGATCCCTGCTCTGGGTGAGATACTCAGTCCTGAGGTGGGAGAGCCTGAGAGCCCTGCTCTGGGTGAGATACTCAGAGCCGAGGTGAGAGAGCCTGAGATCCCTGCTCTGTGTGAGATACTCAGTCCTGAGGTGGGAGAGCCTGAGATCCCTGGTCTGGGTGAGATACTCACAGCCGAGGTGAGAGAGCCTGAGATCCCTGCTCTGTGTGAGATACTCAGTCCTGAGGTGGGAGAGCCTGAGATCCCTGCTCTGGGTGAGATACTCAAACCTGAGGAGAGAGAGTCTGAGATCCCTGCTCTGGTTGAGATACTCAGACCTGAGGTTGAGAGCCTGAGATCCTTGCTCTGGTTGAGATACTCAGACCTGAGGTGGCAGAGCCTGAGATCTCTGCTCTGTGTGAGATACTCAGACCTGAGGTGGGAGAGCCTGAGATCCCTGCTCTGGGTGAGATACTCAGACCTGAAGTGAGAGAGCCTGAGATCCCGGATATAGAGGAGATACTCAGACCTGAGGTGAGAGAGCCTGAGATCACGGTCTGGGTGAGATACTCAGCTCTGAGGAGGGAGAGCCGGAGATCCCTGCTCTGTGTGAGATACTCAGACCTGAGGTGGGAGAGCCTGAGATCCCGGATATAGAGGAGATACTCAGACCTGAGAGAGCCTGAGATCCCCGGTCTGGGTGAGATACTCAGCTCTGAGGTGGGAGAGCCTGAGATCCCGGGTCTGAGTGAGATACTCAGACCTCAGGTGAGAGGGCCTGAGATCCCTGTTCTGGGTGAGATACTCAGACCTGAGGTGGGAGAGCCTGACATCCCTGCTCTGGGTGAGATACTCAGACCTGAGGTGGGAGAGCCTGAGATCCCGGGTCTGGGTGAGATACTCAGACTTGAGGTTGAGAGCCTTAGATCCCTGCTCTGGGTGAGATGTTCAGTCCTGAGGTGAGAGAGCCTGAGATCCCTGCTCTGGGTGAGATACTCAGACCTGAGGTGAGAGAGCCTGAGATCCAGGGTCTGGGTGAGATACTCAAGCCTGAGGTGGGAGAGCCTGAGATCCCTGCTCTGGGTGAAGTGCTCAGACCTGAGGTGGGAGAGCCTGAGATCCCTTCTCTGGGTGAGATACTCAGACCTGAGGTGAGAGAGCCTGAGATCCAGGGTCTGGGTGAGATACTCAAGCCTGAGGTGGGATAGCCTGAGATCCCTGCTCTGGGTGAGATGCTCAAGCCTGAGGTGGGAGAGCCTGAGATCCCTGGTCTGGGTGAGATACTCAGGCCTGAGGTGAGAGAGCCTGAGATCCCTGATCTGGGTGAGATACTCAGACCTGAGGTGAGAGAGCCTGAGATCCCTGGTCTGAGTGAGATACTCAAGCCTGAGGTGGGAGAGCCTGAGAACCCGGGTCTGAGTGAGATACTCAGACCTCAGGTGAGAGGGCCTGAGATCCCTGTTCTGGGTGAGATACTCAGACCTGAGGTGGGAGAGCCTGACATCCCTGCTCTGGGTGAGATACTCAGACCTGAGGTGGGAGAGCCTGAGATCCCGGGTCTGGGTGAGATACTCAGACTTGAGGTTGAGAGCCTGATATCCCTGCTCTGGGTGAGATGCTCAGTCCTGAGGTGAGAGAGCCTGAGATCCCTGCTCTGGGTGAGATACTCAGACCTGAGGTGAGAGAGCCTGAGATCCAGGGTCTGGGTGAGATACTCAAGCCTGAGGTGGGAGAGCCTGAGATCCCTGCTCTGGGTGAGATGCTCAGACCTGAGGTGGGAGAGCCTGAGATCCCTTCTCTGGGTGAGATACTCAGACCTGAGGTGAGAGAGCCTGAGATCCAGGGTCTGGGTGAGATACTCAAGCCTGAGGTGGGAGAGCCTGAGATCCCTGCTCTGGGTGAGATGCTCAAGCCTGAGGTGGGAGAGCCTGAGATCCCTGGTCTGGGTGAGATACTCAGGCCTGAGGTGAGAGAGCCTGAGATCCCTGATCTGGGTGAGATACTCAGACCTGAGGTGGGAGAGCCTGAGATCCCTGCTCTGGGTGAGATACTCAGCCCTGAGGTGGGAGAGCCTGAGATCCCTGCTCTGGGTGAGATACTCAGACCTGAGGTGGGAGAGCCTGAGATCCCTGCTCTGGGTGAGATACTCAGCCCTGAGGTGAGAGAGCCTGAGATCCCTGCTCTGGGTGAGATACTCAGACCTGAGGTGGGAGAGCCTGAGATCCCTGCTCTGGGTGAGATACTCAGGCCTGAGGTGGGAGAGCCTGAGATCCCGGGTCTGGGTGAGATACTCAGACCTGAGGTTGAGAGCCTGAGATCCCTTCTCTGGGTGAGATACTCAAACCTGAGGTGAGAGAGCCTGAGATCCCTGGTCTGGGTGAGATACTCAGACCTGAGGTGAGAGAGCCTGAGATCCAGGGTCTGGGTGAGATACTCAAGCCTGAGGTGGGAGAGCCTGAGATCCCTGATCTGGGTGAGATACTCAGACCTGAGGTTGAGAGCCTGAGATCCCTGCTCTGGGTGAGATACTCAGACCTGAGGTGGGAGAGCCTGAGATCCCTGCTCTGGGTGAGATACTCAGACCTGAGGTGAGAGAGCCTGAGATCCCTGCTCTGGGTGAGATACTCAGCCCTGAGGTGAGAGAGCCTGAGATCCCTGCTCTGGGTGAGATACTCAGACCTGAGGTGGGAGAGCCTGAGATCCCTGCTCTGGGTGAGATACTCAGCCCTGAGGTGAGAGAGCCTGAGATCCCTGCTCTGGGTGAGATACTCAGACCTGAGGTGAGAGAGCCTGAGATCCCTGCTCTGGGTGAGATACTCAGCCCTGAGGTGAGAGAGCCTGAGATCCCTGCTCTGGGTGAGATACTCAGCCCTGAGGTGGGAGAGCCTGAGATCCCTGATCTGGGTGAGATACTCAGACCTGAGGTGGGAGAGCCTGAGATCCCTGCTCTGGGTGAGATACTCAGCCCTGAGGTGAGAGAGCCTGAGATCCCTGCTCTGGGTGAGATACTCAGCCCTGAGGTGAGAGAGCCTGAGATCCCTGCTCTGGGTGAGATACTCAGACCTGAGGTTGAGAGCCTGAGATCCCTGCTCTGGGTGAGATACTCAGCCCTGAGGTGGGAGAGCCTGAGATCTGTGGCCTGGTGAGATACTCAGACCTGAGGTTGAGAGCCTGAGATCCCTTCTCTGGGTGAGATACTCAAACCTGAGGTGAGAGAGCCTGAGATCCCTGGTCTGGGTGAGATACTCAGACCTGAGGTGAGAGAGCCTGAGATCCAGGGTCTGGGTGAGATACTCAAGCCTGAGGTGGGAGAGCCTGAGATCCCTGCTCTGGGTGAGATACTCAGACCTGAGGTGAGAGAGCCTGAGATCCCTGTTCTGGGTGAGATACTCAGCCCTGAGGTGAGAGAGCCTGAGATCCCTGCTCTGGGTGAGATGCTCAGACCTGAGGTGGGAGAGCCTGAGATCCCTGCTCTGGGTGAGATGCTCAAGCCAGGCCTGGGACATCTCTGGTCTGAGAGAGATACTCCAGCCTGACATTGTCAGTTTGTGTGAGACAATCCGGACAGGGGAGAGTCTGGGGTCGCTGGTCTGAGTGAGGGACAGAGTGGGTGAAATACTCACTCCTCCTTCGCGACCGCTGAAGAGGCCCCGCGCTTGGCTCACACCAGGTAGGCGAGCGCCTCGGTTGTCAGAGCAGGGGTTCAAACGCTCTAAAAATAAAATACAAAAGCCACGATGTAGAAAAACCCCCTTGAGCCTCGCACTCGAGAGTGGCGTCTAGCTCCTTGTTTTTTGGTCTGTACAAATAGACACTATCTCGAAAAGTGCTGCTTTCAGTGTCCATTGACAAAACGGACGCACCAGAAAACTGCAATATTTGTATCAAAACGAACACGCACGACCTCTACGGGGGTGTATTTGTGTGGGCAAAAATGCGACTTCCCCCGTCTAGACAAAAAACCTTAGCGAGAGAGGTAAAGAGGGGTTCTTTTTCAGAGAAGGGACTAGCCTAGGAAATGTGATAAAAAAAATCAGACAAAAGCCCCCTCCCCCCCCCCCCCCCCCCCCCCCCCCCCCCAATATAAAGCTCTCAAAAAAAGGGAACGCGCTGAACATGGCACATCCTGTCCCTCACAAGAAGCGCCCTCCTTTGTCCCTTGTTTATGTTTACCGCAGCTCGTGAAACAAAACACAGACAACATGCATATGAATGTGAATACCCCCAGTCACCCCTCGCTCCCCAAGATTTTAACTTTTAGTATTTTGGGATTTGCAGGGATTTTTTTTGCGTTTCCTCTCCCCGAGGAAGGGAATTGTTACCAGAAGTGGAATATCCTTTATTTATTTAAATGTCTGTCAGTGGGGGAGGGGCGGCGTTTTACTTTAAATGACTTGCAGGTAGGGAGGCAGCCGTCGGTCGGGCCACTCTGGAATGCGCCCTAACAAGGGCTCGCTTTTTTTTCTTCTTTATTTTAGGGCGGGCTGGGGGAGCATCTGTTAATAATCCAGAGAAAGCAAGTGTGTTCAGGCCCCGGTGCAATTTACTTTAAATGAGAAAATGTCCCGGCTCCGCCCACCACTTTCCCCGGCACAATCGTTCTCAAACATTCATTTCCCCTGTCTGCTCCCCCCTTAGGGGTTTGCCGAAACAGAATATGACCCCACAAAAAAAGTGTCTTCTACTTTATATTTTCCAACCCTGGAGATTTTCATTTTCTTTTGTTATTACATCTCTATTATCGCCCTTACGGGGAAAGAAAGTGTGAAAAAAGTATATTAGTTGATATAGGTTTTTTTATGTACTATTAGAGTGCGCGCCTTCAACTGGTTTCATGATTGGTTCATTATTTCTAAACTAAATTGTCTTAAGTGCATGGACCAATGGAAATGGAAAGAAGAGGATGGAACCTGCAGGGTGCCAAACAGATGACGTCAATCCTTTACCTTGTTATGATTCGAGGGGGTTATTGGAGTGCGTTCTTATTTGTTCACCACCTGTGTATGGGAATAGCTTGACAGTCCTTTCGCTCAGCCGTCTATATCCGCCTTCACTAAGCGAAAAAAACTTTTTTTTCACATTCTACCCTGGATGGTTCTGTGACGTGAAGGCTGGTGACGTCATTACGTGGCCATGCAACCTGTACTGGATGCGTGAGGTCACAGCCTGACGCACGCCCTTCGACTTTGAGAGGGGGGGCAGGCCAAACGCCCCCCCCCCGCTGACCCAGCATAGATACAGGGGGTGCCCCCCCAGGCCTGCAAACAATGGGGGGGGTTCCATCCCATCACCCTATTGTGTGTGTCGGGCTGCGCAATGTTTGGTGTAGGGTGGCGGGCCATCCAATCACTGCTCGTCTTCTGTCCCTTTAATGAGTAACTGAGGGAATACCAGATTTCGTTGCTGAAAACTATACGTCTCCTTTGACTCCAAACACCGTGCGTGTTCCTTCCCATGGGGTTGTAAGGATGGCGTAAAATAAAGGGGAGTGAATCAGTAACTTCGCCTGCTAAGAAAATCCACAAATCGACACCAGGGGAACAGGCCGCTACAATGCAGAGGTCACCCCTCCCCCCATCTCCACTCCCCCAGCATAAGGCTGTTTTATCACTGTGTGTGGGGTGCAAGGTAATGATTGACTTTGCTGCAAAGCGAGGCGACCGAGTACGCAAAAGTTTTTTTACCCGTTTTGTGAATGAATTAACAATATGTCGTTTCACTTTGTGTGCACAGAAGCAGTCGTCACACACGTTTGCCCCCAGTCCTGCCTATTTCTTTCACGATTTTTTCTCACTTAAAAACATTCCAGGAAATTCAGACGAGAGCGCGCCGCCGGGTTCGTGGTTTCTGGTCAGGTCTGTGGGGTGTGAATGTTTTTTAGGCCTGGCTGGCTCTCGGGTAGGAGGGAGGCTTTATGTCATCACTCTGTCTGAAGGACCTCTAATTTAAACTCCAAAGATTTAACCATCCTTTTGAGAGGTGCTCCCAGCGTTTCACTCTCAAGGGGCAGAACAGCTCTTGGCTGCTCCCCCAGGGCCTCCAATACTCTTTTAGGTCTTGCCTAAGGTTTTGTTGCGAGGCATATTGTTATTTCACAATGGATTTAAAGTCCGCCTGTTGCCTCCTATTGGTTGATTTCAATGTCACCCATTTGCTTGCTTCTTATTGGATGGCTTGTGTGGGCTTTACTTCCGCCTCATGAGTTTGGCCGTCCCCTGCAGTATAGATGCATTAACCCTCCACTGATGGTGAATTAACTTTACGGTGCATCCCTGTGTTGCTTCGGCTTCCTTCCACCCCATGTTACTTTCGCCCCTGAAGGAGCTGACACATCAGCCCCGCCCTCAATGCCCCCCCCCCCACTTCCTTCCCTGCGTTGCTTCCACACTCCACCCACTTTAAAAAAAACACTTGTTTTTTTCCTTTTTAGTTATCGATCCAACTTAAAAAGAAAAAAACATCTGCATCATTTTCTAGGTGTGCACCTATGCACCTACAACGTTTTTTTTTTGCATCCTTTTGCTATGTGGCACATTATCAGGGATTCTGTGCAGCATAGTTAAACACCATTGACAACGCCAGTAGTTCTCAAAGTTGAGACCTATTGGCTTTGCCAATGGTTGTTGAGTCTTATCACAAAACCATGGGGTCAGTGCACTGAAAGGGTGATGTATTTTGGGGCTCCCAGGGAAAGACACTAAAAACAAACGGGGCCACCTTACAAAGAAACACATTTTTATGGGCGCCGTGATGTAAAATTGCTGCCTCTGAAAGCCAAATAGCCGCACTTGCTGGGGAAACATCTAGTTGTTGAAATCATGAGATTAGTGGGTTAAAACCACAAAACCCAGAGGCTTACTAACTACTGTAAAGATTTTTGGGGGGGGTTTGTGAAAAGTTAGTGAATTGGGCCATGCTATGCTAAACATGTAGTTTGGGGGGGGGGGGGGGGGGCGAGTTAAAGGGGAACTAGGTTTTGTTAGTTGAAATGGATGATTTTTTCTGCACAAACAGATTATTTTTTTGCAAATGTTATTGACAACTGGGAAGCTTGAAATGAAGTCTGGAGTCTAAAAGATACTTTGACTATGTATGCAAAAGGCCCCCACCCGCAAGTGCTTCGAGCTTCACCTGGTATTGCTGACTGAGTGTGTGTTTTTATTCTTACATATTGACTGATTGAACGGACTTTGGTCGGCTGCAATGTTTGTGATAGGGCCTTTATCGAAACATTTCAGCGAAACATCAGAATTAATAGCAAAACATTTCAGATCAGTTACAGAGCGCTCGGCCTTCGTCATGATGCGCTGTAACCTGGCAGTGCGTTTCCAGACTGAAGTTGGATCTCAGCCCGTAGGGGGCTGCAAAGCAAGCCTTGAAATCACTGTAACTGCTGCTATTGTTGACAACCGTCACAAATTCCCAACAATAACTGTTTTCCATTTTACGAGGATGAGTCACACTCACATTTTTCTTGCCGCCCACCAAGAGCCGGAGGACAGGGCACTGATAAAATGTTTTGATAGCTGAACTTTTATCCTCCCCTCTTCTCCCTCTCTTTTTTTTTGCGATATCCTCATCCTGAAGACGTTTAACTTTATGTGATATTTTGCCACCCCTTGCAGAAACAGTATTCTGTTGCATGATTATCAGCTTTTCATTGAAAGGTTACACTGCTCGATGGGTGTCTTGCTTCAAAGATGGTGTATTGGCTTCACACGGCCTGAAGCAGGTCAGCTACGCTGCACTGAAAAGTTTGAAAAAGACCGAAACATGTCGGTCATGGCTGCTAAGTAAGTCGAAATGAAATTGAAAATCAGCCTATCATAGCCAGCTGCCTTCATTTTAAATTTTCGTTCACTTTGTTTTTGTCGGTCACCCCTTTTTACCTTCGATATCAGGTGCACATTTGAAGGTGTTCGGGGTAGGAGGGCGAAGTGATCCTCCTGGATATGGTCATTAGGATGGCTTCGACAAGCCCATCCGTGAAACAAAGGTGCCTGTCCCTCATTGGTGTGTTTTAGGATGGAGATGCCTCCCTTGCCAGAGTTTCAGGCAGCTCATGAGCCACTTCCTAAGCATGCCTGGGACAGGCGGTGTGAGGGGCTTGTGGTACGAGACTATGAACTGCTTTTTGTGTGTTGAAAGACAGTGTGAGGTGTTTTGGGACCACTAGACAGACAATGTGAGGAGATTGGGGCCCTTGAATGGAGAGTGTGAGGCGCTGGGGAGACTGCATCGCGAGGACCCCGGACCCACAAAGGGCAGGCGAAACTGGCACGGGGGCCTTAAATGGACCACCCAGTGAATGACGTGAATGACGTCACAACATGCCTCCAAGCCCAGGGTGACGTCATTAAATAAGGCAATGTCCTAGAGCGCCTATGGTGGGTGATTGATAGCGAAGAAGGACTCTCTGGTAAAGAGCGCTACTTTCTTTGTTCTCTACTATGGACGCCCCTTTAAGCAGGCCCTGAGAGGAGCGTGAGCCCCCCAGGACACACTGAGGTCCCCCCGCCCCCCTGCCCCGAGGACTTTATCCTACAGCGCCTTAACTCCAGCTCCCTTCACAAGCGCTACAGGTCAGCACCTGGCGGACAGTGGCATTTGATGCAGCAGAGCTCACTTTAGGGCATGGACAGTGCTTTAAATGGGCTGGTACTGTCCGGTACGGAGTACCGGCACTTTTTCATTTTGAGAGGGAGAGTACCGGCACTTTTTCAAGAGTGACGACATACTTTTAATTGGAGAGTACCGCCACATCTCAGAAACAAGCAGGTACTCTGGTACAGAGTACCTGCGCTTCTATTGTTCCATTTCAACCACTGGGCATGGCCGACTGTTTCTTCTGCCCACCGCTCTCTAGCGCCGTGACTCGCCAAGCACATATCGGCACTATTTATATAAAAAAATAATAGCACCAGTAGCAGCCCCCAGTCTGCTCACATATGCAAATCTCACAAAAGAGTGCGTGTGCGGGCGTGAGTGTCGTATGTGCTAGGGCTGTCACGAATGACGCTCGTGCCAGGAAGTAACCGCGTCAGAAAAAGCATATTCCACCCACAGCTCAGCTCAGAGGGAGCAGGTTTTGCAACGCCCCAAAAAAGAACAGAACCTTGGCCAGGCCGCAGCAGGCACACAGTACAGGGTACACCCGGCTCATCTGCAGCGGCCAGCTGAAAAAACATGCATGTACAAGTATTTCTGAGGCTGAAACCACGGCGGGGCTCTGCCGAGGAACTCCGGCCAAGGATTCCTCCTCCAGAGGTGCTCTGAGAGCCAGGTTTTACGCATAACTACTCACTGTGTGGCTGGCTTCCGGTTACACTTGGTGTAGGCCCGGAAACCACTGTGGGGGTGACAGCACGGAATAGATTATAGAGACATAAACTTTTCTTTTATGTGTCTTTCCCCCAAAGAGGGCTCAGATCTGCCCCTTCTGGGCTGACGTGGGACACGTCGGTGTGTGTACGTCACCTGGTACGCATTTTCATATTTTAGGTTCTATTTTAGGATTATGTTGTCTGAGATCCATAAATCACATGCGTAGCTCCGTGAATCGCAGGCAATAATTGATAGGCATCGAGTTAGGCCAGTGTATTATGGGGAAGCCAAACAAAAAATGTGACTACTTTTGACAAAAAAAACTAAAACCTCACTATAGTCTCTGGTTAAGGGCTGTGCACACGCGTGAAGGCTCAGCCAGATGTCTGCCCATGGTCTCACACGTGAAATTACAGATGACGCGGCCAACGGTGAATGATGTCAAAATAGATCTCAAAACACCAGATGACATCATCAGATCCAGGAACACTCAAGGAAGCCTGTAATTGGTGGTTATTAGGGGCCTGGATACTGGATGGCCCCTTTAAGTCAACAATGACATCAGTGATTCGTACACCCGCCCTCTTTCTTTGCAGCTAAGCCACTTACACACTCTCAGTCAATCACCTAGAAAGGCTCCAATCACCAGCCAGCCTCATATGACCAAGGTATTCGCTCACTTAATCTGTATCCAGACTATTACCGCACACATTCACCCACTCATTCACCTGCACAGCCACTAAATCACCCATTCAACTATCAACTGATTACATTTCTCACTCACCCTTTCTTTAGCTAAGCCACTTAGGAATTCAGCCACTTACCAACACAGTTAATAAACCACCCAACCACCTACTGACTGACTGACTGACTGACTGACTCACTCACTCACTCACTCACTCACTCACTCACTCACACTTACTCACTCACTCACTCACTCACTCACACTCACTCACTCACTCACACTCACTCACTCACTCACTCACCCACTCACACTCACTCACTCACTCACTCACTCACTCACACTCACTCACACTCACTCACCCACTCACACTCACTCACACTCACTCACACTCACTCGCTCACTCACTCACTCACTCACTCACACTCACTCACTCACTCACACTCACTCACTCACTCACTCACTCACACTCACTCACTCACTCACACTCACTCACCCACTCACACTCACTCACACTCACTCACTCACTCACTCACACTCACTCACTCACTCACTCACACTCACTCACTCACTCACACTCACACTCACTCACACTCACTCACTCACTCACTCACTCACTGCCAAACAGACAACAGCAAGCTTAATTCTTTGGTGGAATGTGCACATTTTTATGATTTGCATTTGCCATGTTGTGCTGTAGATGCTAGCATGCTGTGATATTGCTGTGTACAGGACAGAGCCCCCAACCACACCCGGTGTGCAGTGTACTCAGTGGCTGAGGGTGCACAGGACATAGTGGGCGACTCCCCCCTGTGTCACATGCAAGGGACAAAGCCCCCCTCCCTCCCCTCTGCAGGGAAGTTCAGGTGCCAGGGTACACAGTGCAAGGGCAGATACTATGCCTTGTATGCAAGCCCTCCAGGGGATGACCTTTGGCCTTGCCCTGCACATGCTACATACAGTGAACCAGAGTGCCCACATGGCATGGCTTTTGGATGCCTCTTCTGTGCGTCACACACAGGGGGCGTCAGGCACAGGGGGCGTGGCCACTGGCCTTTGTCTGCTTGAAGCTCCTTAGTGCACAGCCTTCAGCCCCGCCTTCTGCATGCTTCCCGCAGGGTCAGAAGACCTGTCCGGCATATACCACCGTCACGTCCTGTATGCAATGTGCACAGGCTTCTGGCCATGCCATATGCACACTGCATAGAGAAGCATATGGATGCCTGGAGTCACACCTGCACACACTGGTAAGTGCATACTATGTGTCAATTTAAAATGGCGCTCGGTTGCGGCCATGTCCAATACGAAGTACAGCATGGCCCTGAAGTGCCCAGGTGTGTGAACCTGAGCATTCATCCTCAGACTCCTATTGGGGTTCATAGATCTCAAAAGTCTGGTTTAAAGCTCGCCTTGAGTGTCTGAAACAATTCAAATATTTGTGTAACTTCACCCTAAGTAATTGTCAGAACTTGGGGCCATGGATCCAAAGACCTGGTTCCCTGTTGTGAAGTGCCAAGCAGAGGCCCATGTTACTGTCCTGAGGCATGAGGGTCTTTCCCAGGGGCAGGAAATGCTAACCTGAAGTCCAATGTGCAACCAGACCATTGCCAGATCTGAAAATAACATCCCTGAAACTAAGATGACGGAGGACTGAAACATTGTACCTGGTTTCGGCCAATTAGATTACGAGATTTTAAAAAGTAGGTCCATAGACAACATATGTTATATAATTTTATCCTTTTATTTTAAGGACATCCAAACCTGCAGGGGAAATGTACACCTAACCAAACGAAAGACACGCACCAAACTTCTGATTTCATGTGACATTTGACAGCAGCTGTGCTGCAGACTTTGCTCTCGTTCTACCTGAAAATTCCCTGTAGACTTTGAAAATCATACCCCTAACCCTCCCTTACACCAATCCTCTTAACCAATCGGCTTTGCTGGAACAGATTTAGGGGGAGAAGCAGTGTTTTGGGAGATATGTCTAGTTTAAAGCGATCAAAAATGTAGCTCTTTAAATGCTCTTTCTTTTGGAAATGAGATTCAACCCAGTCTACATCATTTTATTGCTCCAGAATCTGGGACTGAAACCACGTAGATCATATTGCACTGCGACATCATTTCAGCAAAACTTTTGGGAGCGGGGACTATGACTGTGCACATCGGGGCATGTAGTGTACATTTTTCTGTGGGGGAGGGGTGGACGTACAGTGATTGGATCAAATGCACACATTGTGCATTCTCCATATATTGTATGGGACAGATGAGTTCCAAAAGGATAGTTTAGTCTGCTTATTTCCTTCCTGGAGAGTTTTCATCCCACCCGCTTGTGGTGTAATAAAGTACTTTATTTTGTATTTCTTTGTTTTACAGTGAACTCTGCTTCTTAGAAACTTTGCCAATTAGTTTTTAGTTTTGCATGTATCTCTTTTGCTACTACAAAGTAACTGTCTGGGATAATATTATTTTAAGCCAATTGTTTGTTCTGCTGAAACAAAAGCTCCCACAAGAAGTAGTTTATAAAACAATAAATAAATTAAAAATGTCTTGAGAAGAAAGAGACACAACATGAATACTCTTGAGAAACAAGGGGCAAAGCAGCTAAGGGTAAAGTTGGAGTCTCTGTAGGGCCTCTGTGTTAAGATCAGACTGAGGACTGTGCACACTTGATGGATATGGAAGACCCTCCGACTTCCAATAAAATGTTTCTATTCTGGAGAACAAGGTGGCTTCGCGGGAAGCTATACGGGAGGAGTCTCCGGGCGAATATATGCCTGAGATCTTTTCATTCGAAGCATTTTTCCTTACATGTAAGAACACTGATCAATGGAGACCACCGCTTCTTAGAATTGAAACTAGTAATCCCAGAGAGCGACAGTCCGGTGCAACCTCCATGCTTTTGGTCCATAAAATAGACGAGTGCTTACGGTACGCGTAGATTCTAGGGTTGCACGGCATTAAGCCAGAACTTGGGATTTTCAGATCCAGACAATTCCCCGGCATTGAATTCAACCCAACCACTGTCAATTCTCCTGGGCCCTGATTCAGGCTAATAACATTTCAAAGTGACTGCTTCATTTTTTGTGGAACATGGGGAAAAAATGTTCTGCTGCAGGAAATCAGCCAGAGGCGGTTATTGCGCCGAGAATTGGTGGAGAAAATTGAGGCTAATTAAAGAGTGACGAAATTTATTGCTAATGCTGGCAAAAAGGGATTTCTTTCTCCTCTTTGTGGCTGCGCTGGGACCTAGTGTTGTGCAAAAGAAATTGTCAGAAATAGTAAGTGTTTCTGCCGGGGCGCCACAAGGGAGCATTTTGTGAAATGCGGCAAGCACGCCATCTCTCAATAAGACCTTCCCCGGGGAAATAATGTGCAGATAAAAAGCGACGGCGCTCGGGGACGGTATACAAGGTTAAGTCAATGTAGCCGGATCATCAGTGGAGCAGGGAGGGGGAGATGAAACCTGGAGTCTCCGTGGACTTGGGGGTGCGTGGAGAGATATGTCCGCCTGCGAGGCGGTCTGATGTCCTCTGAATAGAGTTATGTCTTTGAGGATGCTCTGAGAAAAACTCTTTAGTGCTCTAAGGCCCCACCGATCATTCAGAGGGGATGCTTCGCGTCCTAGTACCTATGACCTCTGTGGTAGCTCTGTAAGCCGAGGGATAGTTCAGCTGTTTTGGGTCAATTCCTGTAAAGTGTATTTCAATATGGCAATAGCTTTGCTGTACCCCATAAGATTTGCATAACCAGAATAGTAGATTTATTACGTATTTGTTTGTTTATTTTTTGCAGTTTTATGTGTCTCTAACCAGGCCCAAGGGCACTGGAGTGCTGTACATGAGCACCAGTTACATTCCACAAGGTCAGATTCATATTTTGGTTTTTTTAGGCACAGGGAGATTAAGTGCTTTGCCAGAATCACAGTGTGTTGAGCGGACGCCGGGACTCAAACCTGGTTCCCTAGTTCCAAAGTCGGCAGCTCTGGCCATAATGCCACATCCTCCTCCATCTAGTTTAGGCCTAAAAGCCGCACTATATCTCTAACCGTTCGGGGTAATACCCCTCTAACCATTAGCGGCAGCTTATCTGTCTAAGCCAATGAGAACTGAGTAATCGGAGTTATAGCTCTGCTATGAAGTGTCTAAATGACTTGTGTAACTTGAGCGATAGCTCTGCTCTCTAAAGTCTCAGGCTGCAATTTCAGTGCAAGGTAATAAGGGATAGTCCTTTCATTTAGGAACCAAGACTAGCAGTCTCTGTAAGTCACTCTCCTGTTTGATGAGTCAGCCTGCAATGTCTGTGTATCCCGAGAGATAGCTCTGCTTCAGAGATCTGAGCATTAAAGATCTGTGTAAACTCAGCAACAGTTATACTGTTTGCGGTCTGAGCTTGATAGAGCCTTGAAGCCTATGGTAGGGGTGGAAAGGGGGGGCTGCTGCTGAGGCCTCAGCTTACTAAAGCTGTATATTCGAGGGATAGCACCGCTGCCTCGCCACCCCAACTTGGTTACTGAGGCCCCAAGCACATGTGTAAAACAAAAATACGTTTGTTCCCTGGGTGGACTGGCAATACAGAATGCTTCTGTACATGAGCGCCCACAGCGAGGCGCTATATGAAAAGTATACTTTTTATTTAGGCTCATGCTTTGTTACGTTAATAAATGTGTAAAGTGCACTGTTATCCTCAGGTTTACTGGTGTTCGGTAGGTACAGGTATTCTGCACTGCCTCCTGACAACAATAAGGCCCTCATTATGAGAGGTTACCGTTCACCGGAAGCAATAACTGGGCGGAAGTACGTCATCCACAATGACAAGTGTCTTGTTCTGCAGCTTCAGCACCAATAATGCTGGGCCCAGAAATTCTAGACCTCTTTTCACTGGGGCTGTGTGTGTGCAGCTGAACAGTGCCACCCTTGCACGACCCCCACAGCCACCCTGAATATGCGTCAACCTTACATGATGAAACCTGCCCTGACCCCCTTTCCTGGCCTTCCACAGGGTGGGTACGGCTCCAACCCCCACCAGCCATTTTCCAAATACTTTCCACCTGCACAGAACAACAGGTGAAAAAAACCAGGCTTCAGCTCTCTCCCCGGAATCAGGAAAAATGACATGGTAACCAACATGGTACTTCCGGGTTCTGGTGGTATTCGCTTGTCATGAGAGCAAACCCATAATCGGTGGATTTTGGAGTGGGAATACTGGCCAGAATAGTGAATTCTGGTATGCAGTATCCCACACAAATCTGCTGACTTGGCCGGTTTTCTACCGGTACCACTAGTATTTTACAGTCAGATTCATCATTGAAAAATCGGCTCGCAAAGGGCCAGATTCTGAGAATCTGGCCCTTTGCGAGCGCAATTTTTGCATTTGGGATTCATCATCCCAAATGCAAAAATCCCAAAATGCGAAATCGCTAAATTGCGACGAATTGCATTTAAGGAATCTCTATTTGACATTCTTTAAATGCAATTCATGAACCATTTTTGAATTGCGAAATCGCTATTTTTGGCCGCTATTTACCGCAAAGTTTGACTTCGTGGTAAATAGCGAAAACTTTAAAAAATGTACTTTAGTGCATTTTTCTAAGTTGTATGTTACACACACACATGTCTTTTGGACATGTGTGTGTGCAACATCAGTCTACATTTACATTTCATGGGTGCTACAGGGTGTCCTTTGGACACCCCTGGCACCCTTGAAATCGCATCCTTATTTGCGATTAGCAAATTCATGGGGAGTCATTCCTTATTTGCGATTAGCAATTTGCTAATCGCAAATAAGGAAGCTATAGAAATCGCAAATAATATTGCGATTTCTACATGAATCCTGTTTTGCGAGTCATTAATAGCGATTCCTTAATAATCGCTATTAAGGACTCGCAATTCAGGACATTGATAAATCTGGCTGATAATGTCTCAGCTGATACAAAAAAAGCAAAATCACCTAGAGCCGAGATTTTGAGACTTCTTCTGTACATACTTCAAACAGCAAATCTAAATAGAAACCACTTTTACAGATGTTCTAGAGATGCGTTAACGACCCCTGACTAATAATTAAAGTAAACAAAGGCAAAAAAGTCATATTACAAGTGAATTCACACAGATTTGTTAAGAGTCCTGTTTAGCCAACTCTTAAAATAACAACCGTGCAGTATTTTTCTCTTGGATAGATGGCAACCCTAGCCCGTAATGAAGGCCTAACACTATGCAACCCATACTTCCTTTAGCGAGGAGGGGTCCCCGCTATGAAATGGAGGGCGCTGTAAACCCTGCTACTTCCTTTTCCATACATGCCAGGATTCGGGGAGAAGACACCCAATTTTTTGAGCCAAAAATAGCTTTGAGCCAAAAATAGTTTGGCTGTCTAGAACTTGAAAAATTGCCTCCGCTTTAATAGAAGTCAATGAGGGAAATACATTCTCCCGATAATTGTTTTTAAATCTCCCACTTTCCTCTTCTGAAATGTTGGCATGCATGCTTTTCCTCAAAACGAGAAGAACCTGAAAATACGGTGGCCTGTAGGACAGCAGGCCGCCATGTTGTCTCGGGGCAGACCTGTCTTCCGTCTCCTGTGCCACAGACAGGGCTGCGGATGAGCAGGCGGGCGCTCTCCACGCCCCTGCCTGTCAGGCACGCACCTCCACGCCCCTGCCTGTCAGGTACGCACCCTACGTAAACAGGACCCGCCAGAGGCCCGGGGATCATGTGCCTGGACCGGACCCCGAGGCCCACGGAGGCGGGCTAGGGATGACTGAGCTGAGCAAATACACCTGAGCCCTGGAGAGACGGCGCAGAACCCAGCCAAGCCACAAACCTCTCCCACGGAGGCCGGCATGCTGAACCGACCGACCTACGGCGAGCCCTCGGGTCCAATCTTACACCACCCTAGGTTAGAGCTCAGGAAGAACCAGTGCGTCGGCACCTAACACTCCAGGCGGGAAACCGTGAAAAAAAAAGAAAGCAAAAAAATAATAATTATTATCATGACACCTCCAGTGAGAGAGTCCAAAGCGAGAGAAAGAGAGTCAGAAGTGGGGAGGGGTGTAAAGAGAGAGTCTCACCAGTAGGGAGAGAGTGCAGGGGTGGGGTGCAAAGAGAGAGCGAAAGAAAGAGAGTCAGAAGGGAAGGGGGAAGGGTGCAGAGAGAGAGCAAGGCGGACCAACAGGAAGAGACTACAAGGACCGGGGAGTACTGAGAGAGACCTACTACTAGAGAGAGAGAGTGTACCATAACTGGGAAGGAGTGCCTAGAGAGGGAGACTCAACAGTAGGAAGAGAGTACCCGAAGTAGGAAGGAGTGCCAGGTGAGCGAGTCTCACCACTAGGGAGAAAGTTCCAGAAGTGAGGCGGAGTCCACACGGAGAGACTTCCCACCAGGGAGAGAGTGGCATGAGTGGAGAAGAATGACCATATAGAGGCCTCTCACGATGAGGGAGAGAGAGTGCCAGAGAGAAAGAGATTAGCACTCGGAAAAGAGTACCAGGATAGAGGAATACTGCGAGACACCGACTACTAGAGAGAGAAAGTACCAGAAGTGGGGAGGAGTGACAAGAAAGAGCGAGAGACTCACAACTAGAGAGAGAGTGACCAAAGTTGTGAGGAGTGAGCGGGAGTCACCACAAGGGAGAGAGTGCCAGGAATGGGGAGGAGAGGCCATGTAGAGACTCCCCAGTTGAGAGATAGTGCCAGAAGTAGGGAGCAGTGCCCAGAGAGAGACCCACCACTAGGGGGAGAGTGCTAGAAGGAGGGAGGAGTGCCCAGAGAGAGACCCACCAGTAAGTGCCAGAAGGAAGGAGGAGTGCCCAGAGAGAGAGCCACCACTAGGGGAAGAGTGCCAGAATTGGCAGTCGAAGAAATGCACAAAACAGAGTGGTAGGAACGGGATGGAGAGACTGCTGGCCACTGGGGTTAGTGTGGAAATGCAGGGAGGGGCCCAGGGACACACTCACCAGTAGGGAGAGAACATTAGCTATGGGAAAGTGCGCCAAAGTAGACCCTCTGGACAAGTGTGCCAGAGTAGACTCTCTGGATAGGCGTGTCAGTGTAGACCCAGTGGACAGAGGTGCCAGAGTAGACCCCCTGAACAGGTGTCTGAGTAGACCCTCTGGACAGAGGTGCCAGAGTAGACCCCCTGAACAGGTGTCTGAGTAGACCCTCTGGACAGGGGTGACAGAGTAGACCTTCCGGACAAGCGCGCCAGAGTAGACCCTCTGGAGAGGCGTGCCAGAGTAGACCCTCTGGACAGGCATGCCAGAGTAGACCCTCTGGACAAGTGTGCCAGAGTAGACCCTCTGGACAGGCATGCCAGAGTAGACCCTCTGGACAAGTGTGCCAGAGTAGACCCTCTGGACAGGCATGCCAGAGTAGACCCTCTGGACAAGTGTGCCAGTGTAGACCCCCTGGACAGGCGCACCAGAGTGGACTCCCTGATAGTCTTATCAGTGTAGACCCTGTGGAAAGAGGGGCCAGAGTAGAGCCCCTGGACAGGGGTGCCAGACTAGACCCTCTAGACAGGGTTGCCAGAGTAGACCCTCTGTACAGGGGTGCCAGAGTAGACCCTCTGGACAGGGGTGCCAGAGTAGACCCTCTGTACAGGGGTGCCAGAGTAGACCCTCTGGACAGGGGTGCCAGAGTAGAGTAGACCCTCTGGACAGGGGTGCCAGAGTAGAGTAGACCCTCTGGACAGGGGTGCCAGAGTAGACCCTCTGGACAGGGGTGCCAGAGTAGAGTAGACCCTCTGGACAGGGGTGCCAGAGTAGAGTAGACCCTCTGTACAGGGGTGCCAGAGTAGACCCTCTGGACAGGGGTGCCAGAGTAGAGTAGACCCTCTGGACAGGGGTGCCAGAGTAGAGTAGACCCTCTGGACAGGGGTGCCAGAGTAGAGTAGACACTCTGGACAGGGGTGCCAGAGTAGAGTAGACCCTCTGGACAGGGGTGCCAGAGTAGAGTAGACCCTCTGGACAGGGGTGCCAGAGTAGAGTAGACACTCTGGACAGGGGTGCCAGAGTAGAGTAGACCCTCTGGACAGGGGTGCCAGAGTAGACCCTCTGGACAGGGGTGCCAGAGTAGAGTAGACCCTCTGGACAGGGGTGCCAGAGTAGAGTAGACCCTCTGGACAGGGGTGCCAGAGTAGAGTAGACACTCTGGACAGGGGTGCCAGAGTAGAGTAGACCCTCTGGACAGGGGTGCCAGAGTAGAGTAGACCCTCTGGACAGGGGTGCCAGAGTAGAGTAGACACTCTGGACAGGGGTGCCAGAGTAGAGTAGACCCTCTGGACAGGGGTGCCAGAGTAGACCCTCTGGACAGGGGTGCCAGAGTAGAGTAGACACTCTGGACAGGGGTGCCAGAGTAGACCCTCTGTACAGGGGTGCCAGAGTAGAGTAGACACTCTGGACAGGGGTGCCAGAGTAGACCCTCTGGACAGAGGGTGCCAGAGTAGACCCTCTGGACAGGGGTGCCAGAGTAGACCCTCTGTACAGGGGTGCCAGAGTAGAGTAGACCCTCTGGACAGGGGTGCCAGAGTAGAGTAGACCCTCTGGACAGGGGTGCCAGAGTAGAGTAGACACTCTGGACAGGGGTGCCAGAGTAGAGTAGACCCTCTGGACAGGGGTGCCAGAGTAGACCCTCTGGACATGGGTGCCAGAGTAGAGTAGACACTCTGGACAGGGGTGCCAGAGTAGACCCTCTGTACAGGGGTGCCAGAGTAGAGTAGACACTCTGGACAGGGGTGCCAGAGTAGACCCTCTGTACAGGGGTGCCAGAGTAGACCCTCTGGACAGGGGTGCCAGAGTAGACCCTCTGTACAGGGGTGCCAGAGTAGACCCTCTGGACAGGGGTGCCAGAGTAGACCCTCTGGACAGAGGGTGCCAGAGTAGACCCTCTGGACAGGGGTGCCAGAGTAGACCCTCTGGACAGGGGTGCCAGAGTAGACCCTCTGTACAGGGGTGCCAGAGTAGACCCTCTGGACAGGGGTGCCAGAGTAGACCCTCTGGACAGAGGGTGCCAGAGTAGACCCTCTGGACAGGGGTGCCAGAGTAGACCCTCTGGACAGGGGTGCCAGAGTAGACCCTCTGCACAGAGGGTGTCAGAGTAGACCCTCTGGACAGAGGGTGCCAGAGTAGACCCTCTGTACAGGGGTGCCAGAGTAGACCCTCTGGACAGGGGTGCCAGAGTAGACCCTCTGGACAGAGGGTGCCAGAGTAGACCCTCTGGACAGGGGTGCCAGAGTAGAGTAGACACTCTGGACAGGGGTGCCAGAGTAGACCCTCTGTACAGGGGTGCCAGAGTAGAGTAGACACTCTGGACAGGGGTGCCAGAGTAGACCCTCTGTACAGGGGTGCCAGAGTAGACCCTCTGGACAGGGGTGCCAGAGTAGACCCTCTGTACAGGGGTGCCAGAGTAGACCCTCTGGACAGGGGTGCCAGAGTAGACCCTCTGGACAGAGGGTGCCAGAGTAGACCCTCTGGACAGGGGTGCCAGAGTAGAGTAGACACTCTGGACAGGGGTGCCAGAGTAGACCCTCTGTACAGGGGTGCCAGAGTAGAGTAGACACTCTGGACAGGGGTGCCAGAGTAGACCCTCTGTACAGGGGTGCCAGAGTAGACCCTCTGGACAGGGGTGCCAGAGTAGACCCTCTGTACAGGGGTGCCAGAGTAGACCCTCTGGACAGGGGTGCCAGAGTAGACCCTCTGGACAGAGGGTGCCAGAGTAGACCCTCTGGACAGGGGTGCCAGAGTAGACCCTGTGGACAGAGGGTGCCAGAGTAGACCCTCTGGACAGAGGGTGCCAGAGTAGACCCTCTGGACAGGGGTGCCAGAGTAGACCCTCTGGACAGGGGTGCCAGAGTAGACCCTCTGTACAGGGGTGCCAGAGTAGACCCTCTGGACAGGGGTGCCAGAGTAGACCCTCTGGACAGAGGGTGCCAGAGTAGACCCTCTGGAAAGGGGTGCCAGAGTAGACCCTCTGGACAGGGGTGCCAGAGTAGACCCTCTGGACAGAGGGTGCCAGAGTAGACCCTCTGGACAGAGGGTGCCAGAGTAGACCCTCTGTACAGGGGTGCCAGAGTAGACCCTCTGGACAGGGGTGCCAGAGTAGACCCTCTGGACCAATGGGCGGTTCCTTGTTGTTTTTAATGAGCGCTTGTGTAGGTGATGCCCCAATGACGAGCTAACAGGGCTCTGCTTATCACATGGTAAAACTAGGTATGTCCCACCCACTAATTAGGTAAGTAGTAAAACGCCATGGGTGTGTCTGGGAAGATTGACACCCCCACCTTTACAATTTTTGAAATACAGAGACATAAACAGGAATTGTATGTCCACTGTGGAGTGTTGATATTGGGGTGGGGGGTAGGGGGGGAGCTATACAGAACTCGACCAGAAGCTGCATACATCACCTTGGTGTGTAAAGTAGAACAATGCACCTACTTATGCCAAGGTGCTCCCAGAAGGTCGCAAGCCATCATGTTTAGTGCTGTAGAAAAAAACTCACAATAAGCAAACTAAATACCCACATAATATAAAAACAGTGTCTCTAAAGTGACAAATATTCACCCTTCACTGAGGGGAGCCTTCCGCGAGGTCACCCCTGCTCTGTCCCCATCACAGGCAGGGTAAATACAAGCGGAGATTGGATTTAAGAATTAATAGGACTGTGAAATGGCAGAGGTGTCGGCAGCCTTTAAAGGTTAAGCTTTTTTTCTTAATATAAAAAGATCTCCTCCTTGAGATAGCATGGTGGCGGGCGGGCTGAGACTGTACAGGGCCTCCCGTAGGGTGCAGCACGGTGTGCGGAGTGAGCGGGCCTATTGTGGTGATGGCGCTTGGCGCTGCCGCATTGATTCTAGTGATCCATGTTATCATTTTGACTGGCAGGAGACTTCTCACCCTACCTTGAGCTGTGTGTGGTTGCCTCCAAGGCAGTGCTTGACTTGAGCCGGTGGTTTCCGGTGCTCGGTACAGGCTCCTAATTGTCAACACCAGTGATTGTGACAGTTTGCCACCTGGTGGCGCTGTCTGGCTAATTTAGTGATGACCACAACAACACTTAATTATTAATTCAATATACATTGAAAATGACTAGTACCTGCTGCCCAAACCATTCTTATAGCTCTGGGGGTCTGAAATAGTTTGAATTGTCACACTTGTAGAAGTATGATGGTTAGTAGTTGTGTTGTTACTGTAATTGGCAGCTTGGCAGGGGCAATATTTGGTTCAAGCTGCAGTGGCCTCCTGTGGAGAGCCCTGGAACTTATTCTTTTGCAAATGAAGCACTGCTCCAAGGTGTTTGTTCATGCTATTCATTCTCAGCCCCATTGTTGCTTCAGTGAGAGAAGGAATGCTTTGTTTCCACGCTGGAGAATGGCTGGGATGGGTGACCTCCGTTGACGGGTGGTGGCATCAGGTGGTGGTACCTGCACAGGGTGCTGCGGACTGTGACTGTGTCCATACACACATCTCCAGTGTAGAAATCCCAGCTTTGATCTACCATCCTCACAAGAGACGCCCGGATCATATGATCATCTCTTCCCACCACCTGAAGGGGGAGTGCGTTGTAGTAGACATAAACAGTAGCCTTGCTTGCTTAAGGTAGGGGATAGGCCTTACTACACATGGAGCTATGATACATTTGAGATAAGTTTTAAAACCCAGGGCTCTGCTTTTCTAGGCTTCATTTTTGGGAGGTGACTGGGGCTGGGATGTTGGACACTAAGCCACTTGTAGAGAGCTGCATGGCCATAATCTTTTTAATGAGGCCTATAAAACCCCAAATGAGTTTCTTCAAATCGTCTTCGATAGATCTGGTTTTCATTGCAGGGTGTGGCCTTGGTCTCCAGAGATGGTCTTCACTGATGGAGACGGTCATCGTTGCTCTACTGGGTCCTGTTCGTTGGATACTGTCGTCTTTTCTGGATATGGTTTTCTCTGGTGATGGTCTTTGTTTTCGCGTCTCGTCTAGATTGATGGTGAAGGACGGGGAATGAGTGGGACCCCACTGAAGTGGATGTGGCCAATGACAGAAAAGGAAGGAGTTCCCTTTGAAGTGCATGAAGCCAGAGATGGTGAATGAGTGGGACTTTCTTAAAGAGTGTAAGGCCAGTGACTGGGGTGAGTGAGATTGTATCGAGGAGTATGAGGCCACAGATAGAGGTAGAATGAGACTCCGCCCAAGGGCACGCGGCCGGTAATGAAGCATTGGAGAGACGCCATTGAAGTGCGGGAGGCCAGTGACCAGAATGCATGAGACAACATTGAAGTGTCTCGGGTTAGTAGGGCTGGAACCGTGTCAGTCCCATGGCCGGTGTCTGGCGTGGGAATAGCATACCCACCTGAGTGCAGCTGCACCAGTGAGTGAAAATAATGAATGTTGATAAATAGATTTGCTGGATGAATAAGAGGGAATAAATGGTTAAAATGTCAAAGAAAGAGGCCCATCAGAACTGGGCTCTCAAGGATGGATGATTGGAGCACTTATAGGCTTATAATGTGGTATTATGTTTAAATGGAATGTCACTTTTACTGCAGTGAATAATGTCTTAATATATTTTGTTCATGCTAATTAATTTTTAAAGCTGATGTGTGTATATATATATATATCTCTTTTTGTGTTTGGATATAGGTAGAGCTTTCACTCAATAGTAGGTCCGTTGTTTAAGGAGAAAATAAGCTCAGTCCTGAAGAAAGTGGTCCTACTGTTCATATACCACCGAAACGCGTTGACGCCTAGTGTTTTTGGTGTTAAATTTGGCTAAGACAGCTACTATCTCGAGACAGGGAATGTATACCGATGCTAGGTGCTGTTTATAATGTGTCCAGATTAACATACGTATGACAAATTTAATTATCGATGATTTCTCCTTTTTTATGTTTAGTCACAGAGAAAATATTTTGTATATAGGATTTGATATTTTTAATGTTTTTATGAAAGGATAAAAACTGATTATGGTTCTTACTAATTCAAAAGATTTTATATATATATATATATATATATATATATATATTGACTTTTGTGAATATTAGTGCTTTGAACACCCTGAATGCAAGGCAGAGTGTGTCTAGTGTGATTGTGGTCATACATTTAGTTCATTTCTTACCAAAGGGTATACTTATTGTTGAAATCCCCAATGTACTCACTCCGAGTCACACCGACCGTCGATGACAATCTTACCAGAGAGGCCAATGACTGAATGGTGCCGGTGGACCGTGTGTGACGTACCTGGACCAGGAGACGGGCTGCAGCGGTGGCGTCCAGACTGGAGCCGGGAGAGCGGCGTGAAAGTTAATAATTCTTTTTAAAATGCCTGATTGTTTTAGCATTAAATGATAGGCATCGGCTCTAGATACGCCCCAGTGACCACAAACAGGACCCCTTCTTACACAAGTGCCCCCGGGAAATTCCTGGGCCCGATGTTCCGGTGGGGCGCCGGGGGGTGAGCGCCGAAAGCTTCACAAACAAGTGGCGTTGATAACGTGGAGGGGGTGGGGGTGTTGTCTGTAGTGAGGTGGGTCCTGGTGGTTATTCCAACTCAGATGGTTCTAGTCCCCTCCCCCCCCACCCTCCCACCTCCAGCGCGAGGACTCCTGGTTCTTTTCAACTCAGAAGAACCGATTCTTTCTCTTTAGGGGGGGTGGGGGGGCCTGCTTCTCCGCACTCCTGGGGTTCTTTTTCCCCACGATAGTGGGCCCTGGTTCTCCCAGGTCTGGGCTCCTCTTGTCAGCTCAGTGGGTTCTGCTGCTTCCCAGCTCAGCGGTTCCTTGTTAACCGATCAGAGGGGCCTGTCCCCCCCCCCAGCTCAGGAATCTCGGGGTAACCTCAGCTCTTGGGGTCTTGGTCCTTCCCAGCACAGTCATCCCCTGCTCTTCACACCCAGGCAGTCCAGATTCACAGCCAGTTTCGGGGGCCACGGCTGGCCCTGCTCAGAAGCCCCACGCCTCCACATGCAGGGGTCCGAGGCCAGTTCTTCCCAAGGGGGTTGGCCCTGGTTCTTCAGTGTCGGGGGTGAGGGCTGCTTTTCCCAAGTTCAGGGGCTCCGGTGCTTCCTTCCTCAAAACGCCCTGGCTCCTACCGAGCTTAAGGGGTTCTGGTTGTTAGAGCTGAGATGCAACAAGACACCTGCGACGGGGCTTCATTGCGGCATAAACACTGTCCCTTTCTCGAGGCTTTGAGAGTACCACAGTTTATGCCATGGTTCCTGTGCTCACAGTACCGCAGGTCAGGGTATGCGGTGCCCTCAGAGTACTACAGTTTATGCTCTGCTGCCTGCGGTATCCTCAGAGTACTACAGTTTATGCTCTGCTGCCTGCGGTATCCTCAGAGTACTACAGTTTATGCTCTGCTGTCTGCGGTATCCTCAGAGTACCACAGTTTATACTCTGCAGCTGCGGTATCCTCAGAGTACTACAGTTTAAGCTCTGCTGTTTGCGGTATCCTCAGAGTACTACAGTTTATGCTCTGCTGCCTGCGGTATCCTCAGAGTACTACAGTTTAAGCTCTGCTGCCTGCGGTATCCTCAGAGTACTACAGTTTATGCTCTGCTGTTTGCGGTATCCTCAGAGTACTACCGTTTATGCTCTGCTGCCTGCGGTATCCTCAGAGTACTACAGTTTATGCTCTGCTGTTTGCGGTATCCTCAGAGTACTACAGTTTATGCTCTGCTGCCTGCGGTATCCTCAGAGTACTACCGTTTATGCTCTGCTGCCTGCGGTATCCTCAGAGTATTACAGTTTAAGCTCTGCTGCCTGCGGTACCCTCAGAGTACTACAGTTTATGCTCTGCTGCCTGCGGTATCCTCAGAGTACTACAGTTTATGCTCTGCTGCCTGCGGTACCCTCAGAGTACTACAGTTTATGCTCTGCTGCCTGCGGTATCCTCAGAGTACTACAGTTTATGCTCTGCTGCCTGCGGTATCCTCAGAGTGCTACAGTTTATGCTCTGCTGCCTGCGGTACTCTCAGAGTACTACAGTTTATGCTCTGCTGCCTGCGGTATCCTCAGAGTACTACAGTTTATGCTCTGCTGCCTGCGGTATCCTCAGAGTACTACAGTTTATGCTCTGCTGCCTGCGGTATCCTCAGAGTACTACAGTTTATGCTCTGCTGCCTGCGGTATCCTCAGAGTACTACAGTTTATGCTCTGCTGCCTGCGGTACCCTCAGAGTACTACAGTTTATGCTCTGCTGCCTGCGGTATCCTCAGAGTACTACAGTTTATGCTCTGCTGCCTGCGGTACTCTCAGAGTACTACAGTTTATGCTCCGCTGCCTGCGGTATCCTCAGAGTACTACAGTTTATGCTCCGCTGCCTGCGGTATCCTCAGAGTACTACAGTTTATGCTCCGCTGCCTGCGGTATCCTCAGAGTACTAAAGTTTATGCTCTGCTGCCTGCGGTATCCTCAGAGTACTACAGTTTATGCTCTGCTGCCTGCGGTATCCTCAGAGTACTACAGTTTATGCTCTGCTGCCTGCGGTACCCTCAGAGTACTACAGTTTATGCTCTGCTGCCTGCGGTACCCTCAGAGTACTACAGTTTATGCTCCGCTGCCTGCGGTATCCTCAGAGTAATACAGTTTATGCTCTGCTGCCTGCGGTACCCTCAGAGTACTACAGTTTATGCTCCGCTGCCTGCGGTATCCTCAGAGTAATACAGTTTATACTCTGCAGCTGCGGTATCCTCAGAGTACTACTGTTTATGCGCCGCTGCCTGCGGTATCCTCAGAGTACTACAGTTTATGCTCCGCTGCCTGCGGTATCCTCAGAGTACCACAGTTTATACTCTGCAGCTGCGGTATCCTCAGAGTACTACAGTTTATGCTCTGCTGCCTGCGGTATCCTCAGAGTACTACAGTTTATGCTCCGCTGCCTGCGGTATCCTCAGAGTACTACAGTTTATGCTCTGCTGCCTGCGATATCCTCAGAGTACCACAGTTTATACTCTGCAGCTGCGGTATCCTCAGAGTACTACAGTTTATGCTCTGCTGCCTGCGGTATCCTCAGAGTACTACAGTTTAAGCTCTGCTGCCTGCGGTATCCTCAGAGTACTACAGTTTATGCTCTGCTGTTTGCGGTATCCTCAGAGTACTACCGTTTATGCTCTGCTGCCTGCGGTATCCTCAGAGTACTACAGTTTATGCTCTGCTGTTTGCGGTATCCTCAGAGTACTACAGTTTATGCTCTGCTGCCTGCGGTATCCTCAGAGTACTACCGTTTATGCTCTGCTGCCTGCGGTATCCTCAGAGTACTACAGTTTAAGCTCTGCTGCCTGCAGTAACCTCAGAGTACTACAGTTTATGCT
Organism: Lissotriton vulgaris; assembly: GCF_964263255.1. NCBI lineage: Eukaryota > Metazoa > Chordata > Amphibia > Caudata > Salamandridae > Lissotriton > Lissotriton vulgaris. The sequence continues at coordinate 761,278,038 of NC_141700.1, read as the reverse complement.
CTGCTGCCTGCGGTACCCTCAGAGTACTACAGTTTATGCTCTGCTGCCTGCGGTATCCTCAGAGTACTACAGTTTATGCTCTGCTGCCTGCGGTATCCTCAGAGTGCTACAGTTTATGCTCTGCTGCCTGCGGTACTCTCAGAGTACTACAGTTTATGCTCTGCTGCCTGCGGTATCCTCAGAGTACTACAGTTTATGCTCTGCTGCCTGCGGTATCCTCAGAGTACTACAGTTTATGCTCTGCTGCCTGCGGTATCCTCAGAGTACTACAGTTTATGCTCTGCTGCCTGCGGTATCCTCAGAGTACTACAGTTTATGCTCTGCTGCCTGCGGTACCCTCAGAGTACTACAGTTTATGCTCTGCTGCCTGCGGTATCCTCAGAGTACTACAGTTTATGCTCTGCTGCCTGCGGTACTCTCAGAGTACTACAGTTTATGCTCCGCTGCCTGCGGTATCCTCAGAGTACTACAGTTTATGCTCCGCTGCCTGCGGTATCCTCAGAGTACTACAGTTTATGCTCCGCTGCCTGCGGTATCCTCAGAGTACTACAGTTTAAGCTCTGCTGTTTGCGGTATCCTCAGAGTACTACAGTTTATGCTCTGCTGCCTGCGGTATCCTCAGAGTACTACAGTTTATGCTCTGCTGCCTGCGGTATCCTCAGAGTACTACAGTTTATGCTCTGCTGCCTGCGGTACCCTCAGAGTACTACAGTTTATGCTCTGCTGCCTGCGGTACCCTCAGAGTACTACAGTTTATGCTCCGCTGCCTGCGGTATCCTCAGAGTAATACAGTTTATGCTCTGCTGCCTGCGGTATCCTCAGAGTACTACAGTTTATGCTCCGCTGCCTGCGGTATCCTCAGAGTACCACAGTTTATACTCTGCAGCTGCGGTATCCTCAGAGTACTACAGTTTATGCTCCGCTGCCTGCGGTATCCTCAGAGTACTACAGTTTATGCTCCGCTGCCTGCGGTATCCTCAGAGTACCACAGTTTATACTCTGCAGCTGCGGTATCCTCAGAGTACTACTGTTTATGCGCCGCTGCCTGCGGTATCCTCAGAGTACTACAGTTTATGCTCCGCTGCCTGCGGTATCCTCAGAGTACCACAGTTTATACTCTGCAGCTGCGGTATCCTCAGAGTACTACAGTTTATGCTCTGCTGCCTGCGGTATCCTCAGAGTACTACAGTTTATGCTCCGCTGCCTGCGGTATCCTCAGAGTACTACAGTTTATGCTCTGCTGCCTGCGATATCCTCAGAGTACCACAGTTTATACTCTGCAGCTGCGGTATCCTCAGAGTACTACAGTTTATGCTCTGCTGCCTGCGGTATCCTCAGAGTACTACAGTTTAAGCTCTGCTGTTTGCGGTATCCTCAGAGTACTACAGTTTATGCTCTGCTGCCTGCGGTATCCTCAGAGTACTACAGTTTATGCTCTGCTGCCTGCGGTATCCTCAGAGTACTACAGTTTATGCTCTGCTGTTTGCGGTATCCTCAGAGTACTACAGTTTATGTTCTGCTGCCTGCGGTATCCTCAGAGTACTACAGTTTATGCTCTGCTGTCTGCGGTATCCTCAGAGTACTACAGTTTATGCTCTGCTGTCTGCGGTATCCTCAGAGTACTACAGTTTATGCTCTGCTGTCTGCGGTACCCTCAGATTACTACAGTTTATGGTCTGCTGTCTACAGTATCCTCAGAGTACTACAGCTTATGCTCTGCTGCTTCAGTACCCTCAGAGTACTACAGTTTATGCTCTGCTGCCTGCGGTATCCTCAGAGTACTACAGTTTATGCTCTGCTACCTGTGGTATCCTCAGAGTACTACAGTTTATGCTCTGCTGCCTGCGGTATCCTCAGAGTACTACAGTTTATGCTCTGCTGCCTGTGGTATCCTCAGAGTACTACAGTTTATGCTCTGCTGCCTGCGGTATCCTCAGAGTACTACAGTTTATGCTCTGCTGTCTGCGGTATCCTCAGAGTACTACAGTTTATGCTCTGCTGCCTGCGGTATCCTCAGAGTACTACAGTTTAAGCTCTGCTGTTTGCGGTATCCTCAGAGTACTACAGTTTATGCTCTGCTGCCTGCGGTATCCTCAGAGTACTACAGTTTAAGCTCTGCTGTTTGCGGTATCCTCAGAGTACTACAGTTTATGCTCTGCTGCCTGCGGTATCCTCAGAGTACTACAGTTTAAGCTCTGCTGCCTGCGGTATCCTCAGAGTACTACAGTTTATGCTCTGCTGCCTGCGGTATCCTCAGAGTACTACAGTTCAAGCTCTGCTGCCTGCGGTATCCTCAGAGTACTACAGTTTATGCTCTGCTGTTTGCGGTATCCTCAGAGTACTACCGTTTATGCTCTGCTGCCTGCGGTATCCTCAGAGTACTACAGTTTAAGCTCTGCTGTTTGCGGTATCCTCAGAGTACTACAGTTTATGCTCTGCTGCCTGCGGTATCCTCAGAGTACTACAGTTTATGCTCTGCTGCCTGCGGTATCCTCAGAGTACTACAGTTTATGCTCTGCTGCCTGCGGTATCCTCAGAGTACTACAGTTTATGCTCTGCTGTTTGCGGTATCCTCAGAGTACTACAGTTTATGCTCTGCTGCTGGCGGTATCCTCAGAGTACTACAGTTTAAGCTCTGCTGTTTGCGGTATCCTCAGAGTACTACAGTTTATGCTCTGCTGCCTGCGGTATCCTCAGAGTACTACAGTTTATGCTCTGCTGCCTGCGGTATCCTCAGAGTACTACAGTTTATGCTCTGCTGTTTGCAGTATCCTCAGAGTACTACAGTTTATGCTCTGCTGTTTGCGGTATCCTCAGAGTACTACAGTTTATGCTCTGCTGCCTGCGGTATCCTCAGAGTACTACAGTTTATGCTCTGCTGCCTGCGGTTTCCTCCGAGTACTACAGTTTATGCTCTGCTGCCTGCGGTATCCTCAGAGTACTACAGTTTATGCTCTGCTGCCTGCGGTATCCTCAGAGTACTACAGTTTATGCTCTGCTGTCTGCGGTATCCTCAGAGTACTACAGTTTATGCTCTGCTGCCTGTGGTATCCTCAGAGTACTACAGTTTATGCTCTGCTGCCTGCGGTATCCTCTGAGTACTACAGGTTATGCTCTGCTGCCTGCGGTATCCTCAGAGTACTACAGTTTATGCTCTGCTGCCTGCGGTATCCTCAGAGTACTACAGTTTATGCTCTGCTGCCTGCGGTATCCTCAGAGTACTACAGTTTATGCTCTGCTGTCTGCGGTATCCTCAGAGTACTACAGTTTATGCTCTGCTGTCTGCGGTATCCTCAGAGTACTACAGTTTATGCTCTGCTGCCTGCGGTATCCTCAGAGAACTACAGTTTATGCTCTGCTGCCTGCGGTATCCTCAGAGTACTACAGTTTATGCTCTGCTGCCTGCGGTATCCTCAGAGTACTACAGTTTAAGCTCTGCTGTTTGCGGTATCCTCAGAGTACTACAGTTTATGCTCTGCTGCCTGCGGTGTCCTCAGAGTACTACAGTTTATGCTCTGCTGCCTGCGGTATCCTCAGAGTACTACAGTTTATGCTCCGCTGCCTGCGGTATCCTCAGAGTACTACAGTTTATGCTATGCTGCATCGTCAGAGTACTACAGTTTATGCTCTGCTGCCTGCGGTATCCTCAGAGTACTACAGTTTATGCTCTGCTGCCTGCGGTATCCTCAGAGTACTACAGTTTATGCTCTGCTGCCTGCGGTATCCTCAGAGTACTACAGTTTATGCTCTGCTGCCTGCGGTATCCTCAGAGTACTACAGTTTATGCTCTGCTGCCTGCGGTACCTCAAGAGTACTACAGTTTATGCTCTGCTGCCTGCGGTATCCTCAGAGTACTACAGTTTATGCTCTGCTGCCTGCTGCATCCTCAGAGTACTACAGTTTATGCTCTGCTGCCTGCGGTACCTCAAGAGTACTACAGTTTATGCTCTGCTGTCTGCGGTATCCTCAGAGTACTACAGTTTATGCTCTGCTGCCTGCTGCATCCTCAGAGTACTACAGTTTATGCTCTGCTGCCTGCGGTACCCTCAGAGTACAACAGTTTATGGTCTGCTGCTGCGGTATCCTCAGAGTACTACAGTTTATCGTTTGCTGCCTGCAGTATCCGCGGAGTACTACAGTTAATGGTTTGCTGTCTGGGGTACCCTCCGAGTACTACAGTTTATGCTCTGCTGCCTGTGATATCATCAGAGTACTACAGTTTATGGTTTACTGTCTGGTGTGCTCTCAGAGTACTACAGTTTATGGTCTGCTGCCTGTGGTAGCCTCATACTAAAGTGTAGGGTCTACTGCCTGCGGTATCCTCAGAGTACTACAGTTTATCGTTTGCTGCCTGCAGTATCCGCAGAGTACTACAGTTTATGGTTTGCTGTCTGTGGTACCCTCCGAGTACTACAGTTTATGGTCTGCTTCTCTGGTACCCTCAGAGTACTGCAGTTCATGGTCTACTGCCAGCAGTAAACACAGATTACCATTGTTTTATGCTGTTCTGCTTGCAGTACCCTCAGAATACTACAGTACTCAGCTGCCTCCTTTACCCCCAAAGTACTACAGTTTGTGGTCTGCTGCCGGCAGTAAACTCTGATTACCTTCATTTATGCTCCGCTGTCTGAGTATCCGCCATGTGTGGTCTGTACCCAGAGTACCATAAGAGCATCACTGTGTAGGGTCTGTTGCCTATCGCTGAGCATGTTCAGTTGCTTGGAATACCCTCAGAGTATTGGTGAGTATGTTCAGTTGCTTGGAATACCCTCAGAGTATCGCTGAGTATGTTCAGTTGCTTGGAATACCCTCAGAGTATCGCTGAGCATGTTCAGTTGCTTGGAATACCCTCAGAGTATTGCTGAGTATGTTCAGTTGCTTGGAATACCCTCAGAGTATCGCTGAGTATGTTCAGTTGCTTGGAATACCCTCAGAGTATTGCTGAGTATGTTCAGTTGCTTGGAATACCCTCAGAGTATCACTGAGTATGTTCAGTTGCTTGGAATACCCTCAGAGTATCGCTGAGTATGTTCAGGCGCTTGGAGTACCCTGAGAGTATCAATGCGTATGTTCAGTTGCTTGGAATACCCTCAGAGTATCGCTGAGTATGTTCAGGTGCTTGGAATACCCTGAGAGTATCAATGCGTATGTTTAGTTGCTTGGAGTACCCTGAGAGTATTGCTGAGTATGTTCAGTTGCTTGGAATACACTCAGAGTATCGCTGAGTATGTTCAGTTGCTTGGAATACCCTCAGAGTATCGCTGAGTATGTTCAGGCGCTTGGAGTACCCTGAGAGTATCAATGCGTATGTTCAGTTGCTTGGAGTACCCTGAGAGTATCGCTGAGCATGTTCAGTTGCTTGGAATACCCTCAGAGTATTGCTGAGTATGTTCAGTTGCTTGGAATACACTCAGAGTATCGCTGAGTATGTTCAGGTGCTTGGAATACCCTGAGAGTATCAATGCGTATGTTCAGTTGCTTGGAGTACCCTCAGAGTATCGCTGAGTATGTTCAGGCTCTTTGAGTACCCTGAGAGTATCAATGCGTATGTTCAGTTGCTTGGAGTACCCTCAGAGTATCGCTGAGCATGTTCAGTTGCTTGGAATACCCTCAGAGTATCGCTGAGTATGTTCAGTTGCTTGGAGTACCCTCAGAGTATCGCTGAGCATGTTCAGTTGCTTGGAATACCCTCAGAATATCGCTGAGTATGTTCAGTTGCTTGGAGTACCCTCAGAGTATCGCTGAGTATGTTCAGTTGCTTGGAATACCCTGAGGGTATCAATGCGTATGTTCAGTTGCTTGGAGTACCCTCAGAGTATCGCTGAGTATGTTCAGTTGCTTGGCGTACCCTAAGAGTATCGCTGAGTATGTTCAGTTGCTTGGAGTACCCTGAGGGTATCGCTGAGTATGTTCAGTTGCTTGGCGTACCCTCAGAGTATCGCTGAGTATGTTCAGTTGCTTGAAGTACCCTCAGAGTATCGCTGAGTATGTTCAGTTGCTTGAAGTACCCTCAGAGTATCGCTGAGTATGTTCAGTTGCTTGGAGTACCCTAAGAGTATCGCTGAGTATGTTCAGTTGTTGGAGTACCCTAAGAGTATCGCTGAGTATGTTCAGTTGCTTGAAGTACCCTGAGAGTATCGCTGAGTATGTTCAGTTGCTTGGAGTACCCTCAGAGTATCTCTGAGTATGTTCAGTTGCTTGGAATACCCGCAGAGTATCGCTGAGTATGTTCAGTTGCTTGGAATACCCTCAGAGTATCAATGCGTATGTTCAGTTGCTTGGAGTACCCTGAGAGTATCGCTGAGTATGTTCAGTTGCTTGGAGTACCCTCAGAGTATCTCTGAGTATGTTCAGTTGCTTGGAATACCCGCAGAGTATCGCTGAGTATGTTCAGGCGCTTGGAGTACCCTGAGGGTATCAATGCGTATGTTCAGTTGCTTGGAGTACCCTCAGAGTATCGCTGAGTATGTTCAGTTGCTTGGAGTACCCTCAGAGTATCGCTGAGTATGTTCAGGTGCTTGGCGTACCCTAAGAGTATCGCTGAGTATGTTCAGTTGCTTGGAGTACCCTCAGAGTATCGCTGAGTATGTTCAGGTGCTTGGAGTACCCTGAGAGTATCGCTGAGTATGTTCAGGTGCTTGGAGTACCCTGAGAGTATCGCTGAGTATGTTCAGGTGCTTGGCGTACCCTAAGAGTATCGCTGAGTATGTTCAGTTGCTTGGAGTACCCTCAGAGTATCGCTGAGTATGTTCAGTTGCTTGAAGTACCCTCAGAGTATCGCTGAGTATGTTCAGTTGCTTGGAGTACCCTCAGAGTATCGCTGAGTATGTTCAGGTGCTTGGAGTACCCTCAGAGTATCGCTGAGTATGTTCAGTTGCTTGAAGTACCCTCAGAGTATCGCTGAGCATGTTCAGTTGCTTGGAGTACCCTCAGAGTATCGCTGAGTATGTTCAGTTGTTGGAGTACCCTCAGAGTATCGCTGAGTATGTTCAGTTGCTTGGAGTACCCTAAGAGTATCGCTGAGTATGTTCAGTTACTTGGTGTACCCTGAGAGTATCGCTGAGTATGTTCAGCTGCTTGGCGTACCCTGAGAGTTTACTATCACCAGCTCCGGGTACAGACAGTATCACAGACTGTGATCTGTTGCTCAGGTACCCTGAGACCATCACCCTCCATGGAGTGCGGTCGGGGGTGACCCGGGAGCGGTGGCTGCCGGTTCCTCGCTCTCCTGGAGTGGGCATGCTTCTGGTGCCCTGCGGTGCCCTCACACGAGGAAGGGAAGGATCAGATGTGATCCGTCTATGCTGGCACCGTGCCCAGGGCTGTCTTCGGCGGCGCCAGATGGGTTGGGCAGACCCCCAGAGTTGTGCGCCACTCTGCCTTGGGGCAAGGCCTTTCAAGGGAGCGTTTTGGCTGGCATTTCACTCTGGCATCCAAACAGAGAGGAGGGAGTGAATACAAAAAGGACTGACTGCGCTCGAGGACTTCTGTGGAAGCTCACTCACTCCACCTCACTGGTCTCATGCACTTCGGTGCAGTCTCCCCCACTCCACCTCACTGATCTCATGCACTTCCGTGCAGTCTCACTCACTCCACCTCACTGGGCTCTTGCACTTCAGTGCAGTCTCACTCACTCCACCTCACTGGTCTCATGCACTTCGGTGCAGTCTCCCCCACTCCACCTCACTGATCTCATGCACTTCCGTGCAGTCTCACTCACTCCACCTCACTGGGCTCATGCACTTCAGTGCAGTCTCACTCACTCCACCTCACTGGTCTCATGCACTTCGGTGCAGTCTCACTCGCTCCACCTCACTGGTCTCATGCACTTCAGTACAGTCTCACCCGCTCCACTTCACTGGTCTCATGCACGTCGGTGCAGTCTCACCCACTCCACCTCACTGGTCTCATGCACTTCGGTGCAGTCTCACCCACTCCACCTCACTGATCTCATGCGCTTCGGTGCAGTCTCACCCGCTCCCCTTCACTGGTCTCATGCGCTTCGGTGCAGTCTCACCCACTCCACCTCACTGGTCTCATGCACTTCGGTGCAGTCTCACCCGCTCCACCTCACTGGTGTGAATGCGTGGGTGGAATCTCTCCCATCCCTCCCTCACTGATGTTGCCATTGGTAGTAGGGCAGTGTGAATGTGTGGGTGGGATCTCTCCCATCCCTCCCTCACTGATGTTGCCACTCTTCCAAATGTTACGGGAGTTGCAGGATGCCGGGATCGAAGTAGCCTGACCCGCTCCTTTAGCGACCGAGTCTGGAATGGACTAGGACCCGTGTCTTGATCGGTACGCTAGTATACAGATATTCTACCCATGAGGAGCCTCCGCCATAGGATAATTCCCAGAGTGCTTAAACCAATCCGCACCAAAAAAGAATCTATCAACTGTAGACACTCTGCCTCTCTATCAGGAATGACTTTGTCAATCAAGCATTTCGTCTAACGACAGACCATAAAATGATCTGAACACAAGGAACCGCCCACCCCAACCGCCTCCCCTCTCACTGTCCTGAAGAAGACCTGCCATTTAAGGGGTAGTATCCCTACAATGAGGGTCGAAACGTCGACTACCAGCCGCAGCACTTGATCGGAGTGTGACTTTGTACACCTGTCATTTATGATGCCATACTAATGTTATATATGATTTTTGATTAATTCTGGCTAGGCTCCCCTGGGAAGCCATTTTCAATTGTTCGAAGCAATTTACAATTGGATTGTCAGTTGAACCTACCCACACTTTCCCAACACTGCACCACCCCCTTCCCCTTTCCCTGTACAGTGGGCACTGCTAAGATGTGTATTAATTATTTATATGTATATACACCCTAAAAATGAAAAAATACAGTGAAAAACGTATTTACACTATCTGAATAAACAATAGTGTTTCATAAGTAATTTGGCTGAAGAATTTTACTGAATCTAAATTAATCCCATTAGGTCTGGGACCACTCTTTCTATAACACGCCATTTGTAGTAGGGCAGTGTGTTTTTTTGGGTGGGATCTCCTTCTGTTCAGATGTCAGCGTTGAATCAAACCACCCACAAAATATGGAGTGCCTTGAGGACATGCTACCGACCACAGCGAAATACACAGGAGCTGCGGAAAGGCTCTCACTGGTCAGAGAGACGGACAGACTGACAGCACGAGAGATGCCTCCTACAGAGCATAGAGATGTAAACACTGGTTGCATGAGCGGCGCTTCTTATCGACCATAGAGATATTGTCATAGACAGCAAGAGAGATGCCTCTCACAGGCCATAGAGACATATACTTATAGCAAGAGAGGTGTCTCTCCATAACCATTGAGACATACACACTACTATCAAGAGAGCTGCTTCTCACTGACCATAGAGACATACACACTACTATCAAGAGAGCTGCTTCTCACAGACCATAGAGACATACACACTACTATCAAGAGAGCTGCTTCTCACTGACCATAGAGACATACACACTACTATCAAGAGAGCTGCTTCTCACTGACCATAGAGACATACACTCTACTATCAAGAGAGCTGCTTCTCACAGACCATAGAGACATACACACTACTATCAAGAGAGCTGCTTCTCACTGACCATAGAGACATACACACTACTATCAAGAGAGCTGCTTCTCACTGACCATAGAGACATACACACTACTATCAAGAGAGCTGCTTCTCACTGACCATAGAGACATACACTCTACTATCAAGAGAGCTGCTTCTCACAGACCATAGAGACATACACACTATTATCAAGAGAGCTGCTTCTCACTGACCATAGAGACATACACACTACTATCAAGAGAGCTGCTTCTCACAGACCATAGAGACATACACACTACTATCAAGAGAGCTGCTTCTGACAGACCATAGAGACATACACACTACTATCAAGAGAGCTGCTTCTCACAGACCATAGAGACATACACACTACTATCAAGAGAGCTGCTTCTCACAGACCATAGAGACATACACACTACTATCAAGAGAGCTGCTTCTCACTGACCATAGAGACATACACACTACGATCAAGAGAGCTGCTTCTCACAGACCATAGAGACATACACACTACTATCAAGAGAGCTGCTTCTCACAGACCATAGAGACATACACACTACTATCAAGAGAGCTGCTTCTCACAGACCATAGAGACACACACACTACTATCAAGAGAGCTGCTTCTCACAGACCATAGAGACATACACACTACTATCAAGAGAGCTGCTTCTCACAGACCATAGAGACATACACACTACTATCAAGAGAGCTGTTTCTCACTGACCATAGAGACATACACACTACTATCAAGAGACCTGCTTCTCACAGACCATAGAGACATACACACTACTATCAAGAGAGCTGCTTCTCACTGACCATAGAGACATACACACTACTATCAAGAGACCTGCTTCTCACAGACCATAGAGACATACACACTACTATCAAGAGAGCTGCTTCTCACAGACCATAGAGACATACACACTACTATCAAGTGAGCTGCTTCTCACTGACCATAGAGACATACACACTACTATCAAGAGAGCTGCTTCTCACAGACCATAGAGACATACACACTACCATCAAGAGAGCTGCTTCTCACAGACCATAGAGACATACACACTACTATCAAGTGAGCTGCTTCTCACTGACCATAGAGACATACTCACTACTATCAAGAGAGCTGCTTCTCACAGACCATAGAGACGTACACACTACCATCAAGAGAGCTGCTTCTCACAGACCATAGAGACATACACACTACTATCAAGAGAGCTGCTTCTCACTGACCATAGAGACATACTTACTGATAGCAAAAAGGTGCCTCTCACAGGCCATACAAACATATACCTATAGCAAGAGAGGTGTCTCTTAACCATAGAGACATACACACTACTATCAAGAGAGCTGTTTCTCACTGACCATAGAGACATACACACTACTATCAAGAGAGCTGTTTCTCACAGACCATAGAGACATACACACTACTATCAAGAGAGCTGTTTCTCATTGACTATAGAGACATACACACTACTATCAAGAGAGCTGTTTCTCACTGACCATAGAGACATACACACTACTATCAAGAGAGCTGTTTCTCACAGACCATAGAGACATACACACTACTATCAAGAGAGCTGCTTCTCACAGACCATAGAGACATACACACTACTATCAAGAGACCTGCTTCTCACAGACCATAGAGACATACACACTACTATCAAGAGACCTGCTTCTCACAGACCATAGAGACATACACACTACTATCAAGAGAGCTGCTTCTCACTGACCATAGAGACATACACACTACTATCAAGAGAGCTGCTTCTCACAGACCATAGAGACATACACACTACTATCAAGAGAGCTGCTTCTCACAGACCATAGAGACATACACACTACTATCAAGAGACCTGCTTCTCACAGACCATAGAGACATACACACTACTATCAAGAGAGCTGCTTCTCACTGACCATAGAGACATACACACTACTATCAAGAGAGCTGCTTCTCACAGACCATAGAGACATACACACTACTATCAAGAGAGCTGCTTCTCACTGACCATAGAGACATACACACTACTATCAAGAGACCGGCTTCTCACAGACCATAGAGACATGCACACTACTATCAAGAGAGCTGCTTCTCACAGACCATAGAGACATACACACTACTATCAAGAGAGCTGCTTCTCACAGACCATAGAGACATACACACTACTATCAAGAGAGCTGCTTCTCACAGACCATAGAGACATACACACTACTATCAAGTGAGCTGCTTTTCACTGACCATAGAGACATACACACTACTATCAAGAGAGCTGCTTCTCACAGACCATAGAGACATACACACTACCATCAAGAGAGCTGCTTCTCACAGACCATAGAGACATACACACTACTATCAAGTGAGCTGCTTCTCACTGACCATAGAGACATACACACTACTATCAAGAGAGCTGCTTCTCACAGACCATAGAGACACACACACTACTATCAAGAGAGCTGCTTCTCACAGACCATAGAGACATACACACTACTATCAAGAGAGCTGCTTCTCACAGACCATAGAGACACGCACACTACTATCAAGAGAGCTGCTTCTCACAGACCATAGAGACGTACACACTACCATCAAGAGAGCTGCTTCTCACAGACCATAGAGACATACACACTACTATCAAGAGAGCTGCTTCTTACTGACCATAGAGACATACTTACTGATAGCAAAAAGGTGCCTCTCACAGGCCATACAAACATATACCTATAGCAAGAGAGGTGTCTCTTAACCATAGAGACATACACACTACCATCAAGAGAGCTGCTTCTCACTGACCATGCAGATATGTACATTAAAAGCATGAGAGGTGCCTCTCACAGACCATAGAGACATCTATACTGACCGCAAGAGAGTGGTGGCTTTCACAGACCATAGAGACATCTATACTGACCACAAGAGTGGTGGCTCTCACAGACCATAGAGACATCTATGCTGTCAGGAAGAGCGGTGGCTCTCACAGACCATAGAGACATGCTACTATGAGCAAGATCGGTGGCTCTCATAGGCCATAGAGACATGCATACTGACAGCAAGAGCGGTGCTTCACACCGACTATAGAGATCATTGATAGTCCGCCAGGGAAGGGGCTCTCTCAAAGACCATAAAGACATATATACTGACACTAAGAGCAGTGGCTCTCACAAACCATAGAGACATCTACGCTGTCAGGAAGAGCGGTGGCTCTCACAGACCATAGAGAAATGCTACTACTAGCAAGAGAGGCTGCTCTCATAGGCCATAGAGACATGCATACTGACAGCAAGAGCGGTGGCTCCTACAGACCATAGAGACATGCTATTACTAGCAAGAGCGGTGGCTCTCATAGGCCATAGAGACATGCATACTGACAGCAAGAGCGGTGGCTCTCATAGACCATAGAGACATGCTACTACTACTAGCAAGAGCGGTGGCTCTCATAGGCAATAGAGACATGCATACTGACAGCAAGAGCGGTGCTTCACACCGACCATAGAGATCATTGATAGTCCGCCAGGGAAGGGGCTCTCTCAAAGACCATAAAGACATATATACTGACACCAAGAGCGGTGGCTCTCACAAACCATAGAGACATCTACGCTGACAGGAAGAGCGGTGGCTCTCACAGACCATAGAGACATGCTACTACTAGAAAGAGAGGCTGCTCTCATAGGCCATAGAGACATGCATATTGACAGCAAGAGCGGTGCTTCACACCGACAATAGAGATCATTGATAGTCCGCCAGGGAATGGGCTCTCTCAAAGACCATAAAGACATATATACTGACACCAAGAGCGGTGGCTCTCACAGAACATAGAGACATCTATGCTGTCAGGAAGAGCGGTGGCTCTCACATACCATAGAAACATATACACTGACAGGAAGAGCGATGACTCTGAGACCATAGAGACATGCATACTGACAACAGGAGTGGAGGCTCTCACAGACCCTAGAGACATCTATGCTGTCAGAAAGAGTGGTGGCTTTCACAGACCATAGAGAGATCTATGCTGTCAGAAAGAGTGGTGGCTCTCACAGACCATAGAGACATCTATGCTGTCAGGAAGAGCGGTAGCTCTCACAGGCAATAGATACATGCATACTGACAACAAGAGTGGAGGCTCTCACAGACCATAGAGACATCTATGCTGTCAGGAAGAGCTGTAGCTCTCACAGACCATAGAGACATGCATACTGACAGCAAGAGCGGTGCTTCACACCGACCATAGAGATCATTGATAGTCCCCAGTGCAGGGGCCTTCTCAAAGACCATAAAGACCTATACACTGACAGCAAGAGCAGGGCCTTCTCGTGGAGGTGAGGTGGACAAGCCTCAAGCCTGGCTGGGTTCAAAGCTGGATCTGGCTCGGCGTTAGCCCGTGGGGACTAGCTAGCCCAAAGAGATCAGCATCATCGGCAGTATCCACTTTTCCCTATTGCAGTTCTAAAAGAGGAAAAACACTAGATGCTTGACAGCTGATTGCACGAAGAATGGTTAATTGGATTTTATCTTAGATTGACGTCTCAACCTCCATAAACACATGAATGTTACTGTCAGTGTTGTCAATCATCAGTTTCGATTGATTTGTGGAATCAAACCTTTCCTTCTTAGAAACATCTTAAAGAAGGGGCCCATGTGTTGGTCCTTTCCAGACTTGATTAGGGGAATGCTGTATCCAGGGGCAGAGCAAAGATTCATTCTATCCATCCTAAAGCATCCTTGCATGTGGTGCACTTTTGGCTTCAGGGAGTGCCCGCTCTCTACTGCTCTCTTCATACTGTCTCTCTGCTAGGGGGTCGATATCTACACTATCGTGCTGAGTTCACGGACCCACATACACCATCACTCACATTATCTGGCGAGGAAATTGATGTGGGAAGTTGTCGCCGACTTCGCAGCTCAGATTCTCTCCAGAACCCAACATTTTCTGGTTGTACTCCCAGAGTTTGAAATGCCATTCTGCGATTCATACACACACCATCCCCTCTCTTCCAAGGGTTAAATGAGAAACCATCCCCTCTCTTCCAAGGGTTAAATGAGAAACCATTGCCTCTCTTCCAAGGGTTAAATGAGAAACCATCACCTCTCTTCCAAGGTTTACATGAGAAACCATCACCACTCTTTCAAGGTTTAAATGAAAAACCATCCCCTCTCTTCCAAGGGTTAAATTAGAAACCATCCCCTCTCTTTCAAGGTTTAAATGAAAAACCATCCCCTCTCTTCCAAGGGTTAAATGAGAAACCATCACCCCTCTTCCAAGGGTTAAATGAGAAACCATCACCCCTCTTCCAAGAGTTACATGAGAAACCATCACCTCTCTTCCAAGGGTTAAATGAGAAACCATCCCCTCTCTTCCAAGGGTTAAATGAGAAACCATTGCCTCTCTTCCAAGGGTTAAATGAGAAACCATCCCCTCTCTTCCAAGGGTTAAATGAGAAACCACCCCCTCTCTCCCAATGGTTAAATGAGAAACCATCACATCTCTTCCAAGGGTTAAATGAGAAACCATCCCCTCTCTTCCAAGGGTTAAATGAGAAACCACCCCCTCTCTCCCAATGGTTAAATGAGAAACCATCACATCTCTTCCAAGGGTTAAATGAGAAACCATCACCTCTCTTCCAAAGTTTAAATGAGAAACCATCCCCTCTCTTCCAAGGGTTAAATGAGAAACCATCACCTCTCTTCCAAGGGTTAAATGAGAAACCATTGCCTCTCTTCCAAGGGTTAAATGAGAAACCATTGCCTCTCTTCCAAGGTTTAAATGAGAACCCTCCCCTCTCTTCCAAGGGTTAAATGAGAAACCATCACCCCTCTTCCAAGGGTTAAATGAGAAACCATCCCCTCTCTTCCAAGGGTTAAATGAGAAACCACCCCCTCTCTCCCAATGGTTAAATGAGAAACCATCACATCTCTTCCAAGGGTTAAATGAGAAACCACCCCCTCTCTCCCAAGGGTTAAATGAGAAACCATCACCTCTCTTCCAAGGTTTAGATGAGAAACCATCACCTCTCTTCCAAGGGTTAAATGAGAAACCATTGCCTCTCTTCCAAGGGTTAAATGAGAAACCATCACCTCTCTTCCAAGGGTTAAATGAGAAACCATTGCCTCTCTTCCAAGGTTTAAATGAGAACCCTCCCCTCTCTTCCAAGGGTTAAATGAGAAACCATCCCCTCTCTTCCAAGGTTTACATGAGAAACCACCCCCTCTCTTCCAAGGGTTAAATGAGAAACCATCACCACTCTTCCAAGGTTTAAATGAGAAACCATCACCTCTCTTCCAAGGGTTAAATGAGAAACCATCACCACTCTTCCAATGTTTAAATGAGAAACCATCCCCTCTCTTCCAAGGTTTACATGAGAAACCATCCCCTCTCTTCCAAGGGTTAAATGAGAAACCATCACCACTCTTCCAAGGTTTAAATGAGAAACCATCACCTCTCTTCCAAGGTTTAAATGAGAAACCATCACCTCTCTTCCAAAGTTTAAGTGAGAAACCATCCCCTCTCTTCCAAGGTTTAAATGAGAAACCACCCCCTCTCTTCCAAGGTTTAAATGAGAAACCATCCCCTCTCTTCCAAGGTTTAAATGAGAAAACACCCCCTCTCTTCCAAGGTTTAAATGAGAAACCATCCCCTCTCTTCCAAGGTTTAAATGAGAAACCATCACCTCTCTCTTCCAAGGTTTAAAAGAGAAACCATTGCCTCTCTTCAAGGTTTAAATGAGAAACCATCCCCTCTCTTCCAAGGTTTAAATGAGAAACCATCACCTCCCTCTTCCAAGGCTTAAAAGAGAAACCATTGCCTCTCTTCCAAGGTTTAAATGAGAAACCATCACCTCTCTTCCAAGGTTTAAATGAGAAACCATCCCCTCTCTTCCAAGATTTAAATGAGAAACCATTGCCTCTCTTCCAAGGTTTACAGAGAAACCATCAAGTCTTTTCCAAAGTTAAAAGGAGAACTTAAACAATTTCTTCTTGAACAATAGCCTCCAGTCGCTTTATAAACTTGGGTCTAGGCCTGGCTGAGTCTTTCTTGGTCCCATATTTAACTAGGTCTCGTGGTCCTGACTGCTGTGCTTGATGTTCTAACTGCACATATCTTCCTTACTCTGAGCTGTTGGGATTAGAATGTAAATGGTTCTATTTGTCTTCTTTTGACTTGTGTCCTTGTTGTTTGCTACTATTGAGTATGCAGCATATATACCATTGAACCAGTACAGTACTGTGCATCCGGCCCCCCCCCTAAAGGTCTCTCATGCTTTACCCCGGCACTTCTTAACCTGGGGTCTGTGGATCTCTGGGGGCCCACAAATGTAGAAAATTAAATATTCCCAAAGTATAAAGTATTAATACCTAAAAAAGGCAAATTGAAAATTTGAAATCGCTTCGTAAGTGTGAAGGGCTTCTGAATTGGTGGCTAACATTTAAGTTGCTATCTGTAGCTTGATTTGTGGGATCGGTGCTATAACAGGAGACAGAACCTAGTAGAATCTAGCATGGATTACGGAGATAGGCTGAGCAAAAGAGTGCAAAAAACTAGAGGGATACCTAGAATTTAGCACATTGCTTCATCTGTTAGAAATTAACCCACATTTTGAAAAGCTTCTCTCTTCCCATAAAAAATAAGTTTTTTTTTGTATATTTTTTAGTTTGTGAATGAAATGAAATATATATTCCTCTGAATATTTGTTTGGTGGCTTCCTGTTTCTGCATTTGTGTGTTCTGTTTTGGTGTTCAAATAGCGGAAATTGCTTAGGGGAGGTTCTCCCACTTCCAAGTTTATTCTGAGGTGGGTCCACAAACGTTGAAAGGTTAAGAACAGCTGATCTGGGGCCTTGTATGCGCTGTATGAAAAGGCTAATAAATATAATAAAATTGATTTAATATATATTTATTAAACTTAGTGTACTAATTAAGGTCAAGAAATAATTTAACAGAATTAATTATCCTTTGGTGGTAAAGAAACAGATGGTGATATGGTTGCCCACCTTAACTCAGTATGCATTAAGGCGGGTTCATTGGCAGTAAAAGAGGTGAGTCTTGGTGACCACAGAGCCATTATTGGCTGACACAGAGAGGTGCCCCCCTCCCCCAATCATAGAGACCCATTGATTGACTGCAAGAAAGGCGCTCTTGGTGGCCATAGAGACGTTTGCAGCCAGAGCGCCGCCTCGTGCAGATGGGACGAGTATGAAAGGCACGTGGGGTCACCAGGAAGAGATGCGAAGTTGGGGCGCAAGAGATGTGGGGCAGAAACCGGCCCCACAGCTCGTGCGGAGACTTAACTCCGCCGTGGGGCGCAAACGGAGCCGTAATTAATCCCGACAGTGTTTAATTCTCATTAAGACGTCGCCTTTAGTAACGGAGGGAGGGCCGGGCCGTAATCCCCTCTAATGGGCTCATTTGCATGGCTGAAAAGGAGGCAAGCGAGAGACAAAAACGTGGACAATTACCGGAACGCATCCCCCTTGGGCGGAAATCGAGACTGATGACAAGGGTGAAAGGAGGAGTCACGGGGGTGGCAGGTAAACGCGGGGGAAGAGCCTATATGGCCTTGCCTGGGTACCGCAAGCCTGCAGCATCACTGGGTAGTGGGGTAGGAGGCTTGTGAGAAGGGACTGGGTGGTACAACCCCTTCTCAGTGCAAGGCCTCAAAACATAACAAGTCGGGTACAACTCTACACCCTGGGCTGCTCTCACCGTCACCTGGGGGTATGGTATAGTTATTTGATTTTTATAGCGCTTTCTACGCTCGACTAGGCGCTGAAACAGCTTGGCTCGTCGTGCTCAGTTCTGTAGTTCCCTTATGCAGCGACTCAGAGCCTCAGAGCGGGGTAGTGTTCATGGGACTCTGAGGGTGGCATCGCAGTACAGGCCTCAGCTGTGCCATGCAGGGCACACTACAGCTCTCCGCAGTGTGCCCAGGCCCTGCCTGCAGACCCTATCACTCCCCAAGCCATGTCTCCATCTAACACCACATACAGAACTTACTAGTGCCTGGAGCCTAACTGCAAATGTCAGCAGGGCCTCACCCACTGGTCTCAGCAGCACACCATCACCTTGTAGCTGTCAGCACTGACCCAGAAATCTCAGCAGTTAGCGCCACAGGTTTCCATCTAGCTCAACCTACAGATCTCAGCAGGGCCTTCTAGCTCCAGGCACAGATCTCAGCAGTGCCCTAAGCCCTACCTGCACATACCAGCAGAGCATTCTAGCTTCAGGTACAGATCTTAGCAGTACCCAAGCCCTTCCTGCAGATCTCAGCAGGGCCTTCTAGCTCCAGGCACAGATCTTAGCAGTACCCAAGCCCTTCCTGCAGATCTCAGCAGGGCCTTCTAGCTCCATTCAGAGATATCAGCAGCACCCTAGCCCTTCCTGCAGATCTCAGCAGGGCCTTCTAGCCTCATGCACAGATCTCAGCAGCACCCTGGCCCTTCTTGCAGATCTCAGAAGGGCCTTCTAGCTCCAGGAACAGATCTCAGCAGCACCCTAGCCCTCCCTACAGATCTCAGCAGGGCCTTCTAGCTCCATTCAGAGATATCAGCAGTGCCCTGTCCCTAGCCCTTCCTGCAGATCTCAGCAGGGCCTTCTAGCCTCATGCACAGATCTCAGCAGAACACAAGCCCTTCCTGCAGATCTTAGCAGGGCCTTCTAGCTCCAGGAACAGATCCCAGCAGCACCCTAGCCCTTCCTGCAGATCTCAGCAGGGCCTTCAAGCTCCATTCAGAGATATCAGCAGCACCCTAGCCCTTCCTGCAGATCTCAGCAGGGCCTTCTAGCTCCATTCAAATATCTCAGCAGTGCCCTAGCCCTTCCTGCAGATCTCAGCAGGGCCTTCTAGCCTCATGCACAGATCTCAGCAGAACCCAAGCCCTTCCTGCAGATCTCAGCAGGGCCTTCTAGCTCCAGGAACAGATCTCAGCAGCACCCTAGCCCTCCCTACAGATCTCAGCAGGGCCTTCAAGCTCATTGCACTGACCTCAGCAGTGCCCCAGCCCTACCTGCAGATCTCAGCAGGGCTTTCTAGCTCATTGCACAGACCTCCGCAGCGCCCTAGCCCTACCTGTACATACCAGCAGGGCCTTTTAGCTCCATGCACAGATCTCAGCAGCGCCCTAGCCGCAGATCTCAGCAGTTCCTTCTAGCTCCATGCGCAGATCTCAGCAGCACCCTAGCCCAATCTGCACATTCCAGCCGGGCCTTCTAGCTCCATTCAAAGATCTCAGCAGCACCCTGCCCCTTCCTGCAGATCTCAGCAGGGCCTTCTAGCTTCATGCACAGATCTCAGCAGCACCCTAGACCTTCCTGCAGATCTCAGCAGTGCTTCCTAGCTCCATGCACAGATCTCAGCAGTGCTCTAATTCTTTTGCACAGATCTCAGCAGAGCTTCACCCACACATCTGAGAAGATGTCTTCCCCTGCAGTCAGCAGCAGTGCTTCCCAGCAGGCCTGCCAAGCAGCCATCGTGTTGACAGGATAGGAAGGCAGTTGCCCATCAGTGACCGGAAAAATACCAACTCTCACCTCCTGTGTCCTCCATCCCTGGCAGGACCCCTGGGCTGGTAACAGGCTCACCTTAAAAGGCTGCTGAAAACTGCATCTCTAGCTCGCTCGTGGGAGTGGGGAAGCATGGAAGGCGCTGAAAGCCAGGAGGCTGGACCAGTAAAACACACAAGATGATGGACGGAATATTGCACATTGGCAAAACATTCACCCCCAGTCACTGATTTGGGTATAATCCATCGTTATTTTGCTCACAAAGCCACCCCAGTTCAGACATGGCCATATGCAAATCAGTCTTGACCCTGTGCCTCATGGGAACAGTCCAACCCGAATTGCCAAGCCATGTCTTTCCTGGACTGGAATCAAGCATCCTAGGACCGGTTTCTGGCTTTCAGCCGTCTTCAGCCAGGATAGCTTGACTCCAGTGGCCTAGTGAGCAGGGGACCCACGTCTGGGCATACCCATCCCACAAGAGGATGGACCAGGCACCAGCAGGGACTAAGCCAGGAGCCTGGACCGGGCACAGTCATGGAAGGGAGAGCCTGGACCAGGCACAGTCATGGGCTTCAGTGGAGCAGGACAGGAGGCTTGGGGGGCCAAGGGGGGCACATGCTCTCATCCGGGGAGTTTTTCCCATAGCAGTGTTGACTCCCATCGGGTGTGACGTGTCTCGGCCACAGAGAGGTGCTCCAGTCAGGGAATGCTCTTAGAACACGACATGCTCCCCGGGGAGGGAGGCTGGCAAGAAAACCAGACAGATCCAAAGAATGCAGGCAGAGGGTGAGTTAATGCATTCATCCTCCTCCTCGGCAGTAACTCATCTGTCCGCCCTAAAGTAGCTGTCAATCACCCCGAAGCTGATAATTAGCGTTGTTTCTAATAGGAGATAATCTGTTGCCTGCCGTGCGTGGGCTCTGAACAGATTACAGATTACAGCACTCGGGAGTCGTGGCGCTATTAGCTCATCATGTAATAAATGCCGAATTACCCGCTGCGTTTGCGCACCCAGGGAGGCGGTCGCGCCCCGTGCGAGGCCGACTGGATTTCAGGAGGAAAATCCAGCGCGGATTACTTTTCAGTGGAGGAGCTGAGTACTGGGATTGTAACGAGAAGCAGTAATGAGACTACTTAACCATCGGGGCCTGAAGAGACTGGCTTCCAGTCTCTGCCTGTCTCTGAATGCAGTGCACAGATCTCTCTCTCCAGGAGTTTCCAAAGGAGGCGCCACATCTGCAAAGGGAGCCATTGTATTCAGAAATTAGGTGGAAGTTTTGTATGGGGTGATGTCCGTCCACAAATAATTTTAGCAAAGGTAACTTGCTTTTAACTTTTCACGGATTTGCAGTTTTGTAGCACGTGTACACGGCAGGTGTGATCTTATCCATTTGATCACACTGTAGTTATCGACCCCAGGAGAGCGAAGGCCGACTCGGCCCTACCAAGATTCCCGCTTCTCATCTCAGCAGCGAGTTTTTTTTGCTGTTTGAATAAGCTTAAAGGGGAGGGGGGGGGGGCATGAGCGTTTAAGCCATGGAGCGAGTGAGACACCAAGGGGAAAAAAAGCATACAAGTCAAAAACTAACCAGGTGGAAAAACGCTGTGTGTTCTCGCCCTACCCGAGGGTGCGGAGGGCTGCG
Source organism: Lissotriton vulgaris (assembly GCF_964263255.1). NCBI lineage: Eukaryota > Metazoa > Chordata > Amphibia > Caudata > Salamandridae > Lissotriton > Lissotriton vulgaris. The sequence continues at coordinate 761,256,361 of NC_141700.1, read as the reverse complement.
CGTGAAATCTGGTTTGAAAGTCTCTGATCTGGTTCTGGGGCAGCTTCTGTAGGGGCATTCAGGGGGCCCCTCCCCGCGCGCCCCCTTGCCCCGTGCACAGCCGGACACAAGGCATTGTCCCCCCTGCTTCCCTTTCATATGCGAGCTGTCACTCGGCCTGTCCCCTGCTGTCATCCCTGACTGGGACAGGCCTCGCGCCCCCCAGTCCAGACCCCCCCCCCTCCCCCGACCTTTCAGTACTGCCCGATTCATCACTACCCCCCTCTTTACCGTGACCGGGGCCTTCTCCCCTGAACCCGGCCAACCCCTGGAAATGCTTTCAAGCCGCCCGGCTCCATAATGCGCCTTTTGTGGGGGTTCAGGCCGGCTGCTGCCGACCGTCCAGCCCGGCCTAGCGGTGTGTGTCTGCCGCAGCCATGTGCGGAGACCTCCCCTCCGGGACAAAGAGCGGCTTCCCAACTTCCCATTGAAGCGCCTAGCGGGGGATTCTTTGTGTGGGGCACGCAGCGCTTCAAAGGCGGCCCCACCCCCCGTAATATTTCACATGCGCCCCTCCATTTCCATTTTTGTATTGTAGCATTTATAAAGCGCTTACCACACGTTGTGGGGGCAGTGAGGCGCCTGCCTGCCCGGTCACCGGGCTACGCCTGTAGGGCGTGTGGTGGGCAGTGTGTCCGCCTTGTTTTGTGATCCTATGTGTGGGAAGTGTGTCCATGTTGTAGGTTATGCCCACCAGGGCTGGTTCAGGTGTTACGGTTTAAGTTGTGGGATGTCCAGGCTGGAGTTGAGTAGTGTTGGCCCCGAGCAGGCAGGGTTGGCGGAGCTCTGCTGGGACGGGCTGTGTTACTACCAGCCCATATCTGAGGGTCGGCGCGGGCACACACTGGCCTCAGTGTAACCAGGCGCTTTACAAATGTAACTATTATTATTGGCAATGTAAAGAAACAATCATACCTTTCAGATGGTTGATTGTGGTGGATTACCTTCAAAGTTGTAACCAATGCTTTTAATTAAGCCCCTCTGAATGCTTTTAAGTGAGGTAAAAACCATAAACGGTAAACCACGATGTAAAAGGTTTCTATAGGTTGCAGTGTTTTTAAAGCGTTACTTCTATATTCGAAGGACTATGTAGCAGGTGCCACAAATTACATTTAAATGGCTGACTGCGCCCATTCTAGTCCTTCTCCACAGAGTGTAAGGCTAACACTCCTGATTGGCTGCCCCCCTTCCCTGGCGTTCACAAACGTGTAACTAAGGCAGGTTATGGTTGGGCCTGGTGCCTCAGTGACGGTTGTATGACGTTACAACGCATGCTTTTACCCCGCATGCCGCTACAACACCATTTTTTACCCCAACTTGCTGTCGGGGGTGCGCTGGAGTTTGGAATAGTATAATTTACTATTCCAAGTACAGTCTGTGCAACAATAGGGAAGGTGTTGGAGTTAAATTCAACACCTTATACCCCCTACAGCAAACCGTTTTAATTGTAATTGCATGCGGGGTAAAAGCATGCGTTGTAATGCATGCGTTGTAATGCATGCGTTGTAACAGTTGTTTCCCTTTTTAAGCCATGCAATTTTAGGATTTCCTTCTCCCAGATATAACTGAAGCCTGAGATATAACTGTCTGAGCAGAGGCCTAGAGTAAAAGAGGCGTCTGTTTAGTAAAGCAGTCTACGTCTTACGGCTGTCCACTTTTCCCAGTGTCCATAGCGCGCGGGTGCTTCCGGTTTGGCCCCTGCGTTCTTGTTATGGCTGCTGATCAGAACCATAGAGATGAGAAACCGAGATAGGCCAGGCGCTGAGTGTATGCAGGGAAGGGAGGCCATAGAGATGAGAAACCGAGATAGACCAGGCACTGAGTGTATGCACGGAAGGGAGACCAGAGGTTTTTCGACATTTTAAAGTTCACTTCAATACAAGTGATAGTTACACTGGGTTTATGGGGAGAAAGTAGGCTTACTTCGGATCTTTAAGGATAGTACAAGTTTGCAGCCGTAAACAGGGCCGCCTAGTGTATTTTTATCTGGACACCTCAATATCCTCCAGAAGTTTAACGCAAGGTCACCTCTCGGAACATGTATTGCAACACTTATATAGCGCTTACTAGCCCTATTTAGATGTTCTTATTCTTGGCTTGTCTCAAAACCCCTCTGGCTTTATTTAATCGAGTCCACAAATAGGAAAAATCCCTTTTTAATCTTTACAAATCCTACATATGCTGATCCCTTAAAGGTCGCGCCTCTGCCACCTGAGCCTTGGGAGGATATCTTGTGTTTGCGCTCTAGGTCAGAGGTTTAAAGGATTGGTCCACGAGGGAGGGGATATGCAGATTTTCAGGAGATCCACCGGAAGGTAATGCACATACATTGCATTTAAAAGGCAGTCATGTATGTAGTCACTGGTTATTCTGAAGGATTAGCATGGATTTAGGCTCCCGGGCCAAACCCAATTCTCTTGGTGGTACATGTTGCACTTCAGGGGAAACTATATTCGGAGCCCATTGTATCAAAGATAGAAACTGACCAAGCAGAGCCATACCAAGCACTTCGGAACACGAGCCTAGGTCTGGGGTCACTCAAAAGCCCCCCAAATCTTAGCACATCAACAGCCACAGCCCACTCCCCCACCCAGGCTACCACCTCCTTCCTTAGAAATGATGAAGATAACTTCACATCTTGATTCACAGTATTATCTTTTTCCAGAAATGCCAAAAGAAGTCTCAATAACATACTACATTCAAGGTAAAAAAGTTTTCTCAGGAAGCATAGCTTTTCAGGAGCATGTTGAACCCCTTTAAAGCCAAATTAGAAAGTCTGAAATAAAAATAAGACATTGCAAATGTGTTGGTTTTTTTTTGACGTGGGCTCTTATAAGGGGGTTTTGAGTGCAAAATCAGGTTGTGTTCTGAGACGTACGCCACAACTTGTTTTTTCTACAGGCACAACAGCGTTCAACTTCATTGAGAACCTGTACACGTGGAACCCTGAAGGGGACAATATTTTACATTTCTTTCTGTATCAGATCATGATCACTTGATTTCTAGAACGCACGCCCACACTTGTCTAATCGGCCAGACCATCCTCGCGTTGTTTGTCGAGAGGAACATTAGTACAGTCTTCGTGAACGGAGAATGATTTCCTGAGACGATCTATGGTCAGTGCTCGTTTCATGGCATGTCATCACATACTTTCTTGGATAACCACAATACTTGTCTTATAACATGGAATGTCACCACTTGACCTTCTCGGTGGAATGTAATCACTTACTGCTAGATTCATCAAAGACCCGTTTTGCGAGTCTTTAATAGCGATTCATAAGGAATCGCTATTACAGACTCGCAAAACGGGATTCATGTAGGAATCGCAAAATAAATTGCGATTCCTACACATTCCTTATTTGCGATTAGCAAATTGCTAATCGCAAATAAGGAATAACTCGCCATTCATTCCTATGGGCCAAAAGGCCCATAGGAATGAATGGGGAGTATTCCTTATTTGCGATTAGCAATTAGCTAATCGCAAATAAGATAGCGATTTCAAGGGTGCCAGGGTGTCCAAAGGACACCCTGTAGCACCCCTGAAATGGAAATGTAGCCTGGTGTTGCGCACACACATGTCCAAAGGACGTGTGTGTGTAACATGCAACAGAAAGAAATGAACTAAAGTGCTTTTTACAATTTTTTCACTATTTTCCACAAAGTCAGACTTCGTGGTAAATAGCGACCAAATATTGCGAATCCGCAATTTCCAATTGGTTAATGAATTGCATTTAAGGAATCTCTACTAGAGATTCCTTAAATCCAATTCCTCGCAAATATGCGATTTCGCAAATAGCGATTTTTGCATTTGGTTGATGAATCCCAAATGCAAAAATTGCACTCGCAAAGGGCCAGATTCTCAGAATCTGGCTCTTTGCGAGCGCAATTTAGCTTGATGAATCGGGCTGTAATGTTCCTGGAGAGTAATATCCACACTTGTACTGGAATATCATCCCTTGCGATATTCACAGAAATATCCGCACTTCATTTCAAGAATAGGAAATATCATGTCTTTTGAGGATCTTGGACACTCACACTTGGTTTTATGAGAGAAACATTGTGACATGAATTCGTAAGAGGAAGTTTCGCACATCACTTCCTGTTAGGGATAATAATGCTAGAGATGCTTCGACTCTTGGGTTCTTGAAGAGGAACGCTGTAGGTTGATTTCAGGTAGAGAATGGTGACGCGCTTTCATGAAAGGAGCATTCACACTTGGTTGCTTGAGGTTGGTCATGGCTCTGTCTTTTCAATCAATAAATCAATCAGGGGAATTGTAAGCGCTACTCACCCGTGAGGGTCTCAAGGCGCTAGGGGGATAGCAGTTCTGTACAGTCGAAGAGCCAGATCTTGAGCGTCTTCCTGAAGGTGTTCAGGGAGGGGGCACGTCTGATGTTGATCGGGAGCTCGTTCCAGGTCTTGGCCACAATGTAGGAGAATGCTCTTCCACCTGTTCTGGCTCTGCTCATGTGCGGGGTTTCGGTGAGGGCGAGGTCGGCAGATCAGAGGTTTCTCTTGGGTACATGGTAGAGGATTCTCTCGTTGAGGTGTTGGGGTCCGGTGTTGTGGAGGCATTTATAGGCTTCTTTTGAGAAGAAATATACTACATTCCTATGGGCCTTTAGGCCCATAGGAATGAATGGGGAGTTATTCCTTATTTGCCATTAGCAATTTGCTAATCGCAAATAAGGAGGCTGTAGGAATCGCAATTTATTTTGCGATTTCTACATGAATCCCGATTTGCAAGTCCTTAATAGCGATTCCTTAATAATCGCTATTAAGGACTCGCAAATCAGGACATTGATGAATCTGGCCGTTTGTTTCTTAGATATGAGAGTTGTTTCTTGTTTTCTTCAGTGGATGGTTATCCATTCACTTCTTGAGAGGAACGCTCACACTTGGTTTCTTCACACCTGCTTCGTTCTCCAGGAACTTTGACACCTTGTTTCTTCTTTAGGAGCTACAACATTTGGTTCCTCCTCAGTGGATTATGACACTTTTTTTTCTCCTCAAACTAGAGCGGCTCTTGGCTTCTCAGTGGATTTGTTATACTTGTTTTCTCCTGCACCCGCACCCACGGTCGGAGCCTTATCAAGGTTCCCTGACACGTGTCATCTCCTGCCACATTTTTGCCATTGAGGAACATCTCGACACTTGGTTTCTCCTCAATGGATTTCAACACATTTTGTTTCACTGGGTTTTGTGAAAGCAACACTGGCCTTTGATGTTGTTGGGGTGGAAGGCGTTTGGCGGGCTTGTTGCCTGTTTGTGGAGATGGGATTGTTTGACCCAGTAGGTTGGTGAGGGCTCTAATCTTCTACTACGTTGTCACCGACTGGCATCAGACTGGGTCTGCAGAGGCAGGTTCAACATAGCTTGGAATCTGGGGTTTGTAAGGCCTGAGTTGGTGATGACCCTGGAACGCCAAGTATGCAGCGGCCTAGAAAAACAAGACCTATTGTTTTGACTTGTGCTAGCTAGCAGCAGAGAGGCTGGGGATTAAATGGACACAGAAGTCAACTAGAACTGTTAATGACCATTCAAGGTCCTCTGGAAGGCATCTCCGGGGAATGGGAGGGATGGTGAATGGGCTCTCTGGTGAAGGGGCACTTGGGTTTGGAAGTGGTTCCATGTGCCAGAGAATGCCTTGGGGGGGGGGGGGGGAGGGGGATACAGGAGGGAAGGGTGCCTAGGGGTAAAGCGCCCAGAGAAGGAGACACGTGGAGTAAATAACTGCATGGGCTAAACAATTGAATAGGGCAGTTGTGAACAGCAATTGGGGAGGTGGGGAAGAGCATGACTGTGGGTGAGGTAATGGTAAGGGGGTGCCAGCGGAAAGTACATTTTGAAGAAGAACATGCATGGAAAGGAGGGATACGTGAAGAATGGGGTGCCCAATAAAGGGGTGACCGGGGAAGAGCAGGGGATGAGTGGTCTATGCAAAGGTATCCCTGGAGAAGAGAGGGGTCCTCCCTACAAAGGTGTTTTGTGTGGATGTATGACGTTACAACGCATACTTTTACCACGCATACCATTACAACGCGGTATTTACAACGAATACCGTTACAACGCATAGCGCTTAGAGGTGCTGGATAGTGGTAAGTATAATTTTATATTCCAACTTCAGTCCCCGTGGACACTAGGGAAGGTGTTGGATATAAAATTATACTTATTCCCTATCCTAGAGCGCCCCCCAGCGCAATGCTTTGTAATGGTATGCGTGGTAATGCCTGCGTTGTAGTGGTAGTGCGTGGTAAAAACTTCGTTGTAACAGTTGTATACCGTTTTGTGTTGGCTTGCACCCCAGTGCTCGATAAGTGAGGTGACTCGTAGTGCACAGGATTATGAGCTGAAAGGTAACTTCCTGGTTCTGTTCTTCGAGCGCCTTTAACAGGTTGAAGGCCTCAGAAGTGGGAGATGCAGCCACCAGCAGAGATCTCAGATCTCAATAGAGACCATGTCCGGGAGGACCTCTTCCTTAGATAGTCAGTCGGCATCTCTTTCTGTCTCTCCCTCTCTTTCTCTACATCTCTCTTTCTCATCCATGCACACGTACACACATGCTTTCTCGATGTTTCTCTTGTGTGTCTCCTCTCACATTCATGTCTCTCTCGCTTTCTCCTTTTTTTTTCGCACAAATCTATATAGATCTGTCTATTATTACATCCCAACTTTGCTCTGTTTTGGCCAGCTTTCTTCCTGGCCTCTTTCCCTTCTCTATTTTTCTTACCGCTCCCCCCTTTCCCTTTCCTTTTATATATTTTGTAATTCCTGCAAGTAAGTGGCTTGGAGGGGAGTAGAGTGGGATATTACACATGGTTCAGTCTAAGTCATGTGCAAGGGTCCATAGTACTCTGAGCTCGAGTGCAATGCCGAGAGTTCTGGTGCGGTCCATGGGGTTCGGAGGGCTGCCGAGGGAGGTTGGCCACCCGGTGTTGTTCCATGCCGATGGGGCAGTTTCGAGGACTTCTGTCTTATCCGAGTTGAGCTTCGGGCGGCTGTTGCACATCCAGGATGCGACTTCCTGGAAGTTGAGTCTGGTGGTGGCGGGGTCCTTGGTGAGGGAGAGGATGAGCTGGGTGTCGTCTGCGTAGGATACTATGCTGAGGCCGTGCTGCCAGACTGTTCTCCCTGAGATCTCCACTGATTATCCATTACAGGCTGTTTTCCTTGGGATCTTCACTGATGGTCCAGTACGAGCTCCCCTCCTCTGACTCTTCACTCATTGTCCAGTACAGTCTGTCCTCTCCCATTCCCCATTGAAGGGGCTCTATAGACATCCAGTCGCTCCACACTTGCATCTCACGTTTAGCTCAAGGTTTCATTTAAGGCCAAGAGATGCACTGAGCCCTCTACGCAGTGTCTGAACCGTGCAGTCCACCGAAGGGCAGATTCCGGAGTTCTCCTTCAAGGGGCTGCACCAAGAATACAACTCCATGTCGTGAGCGACCAATGGTCCAGTCCATGGCGGCCAAGATTTTTTTCGGGGGTCCTTCTTTAGGGCTTGTACAAAGGACTCATGCAAGGTGCAGTCCAGACCTTGGATCCAGACACGCCACTCTTTGGTGCTGTCGCAATTTGCCAGACTTCTTGGAACTGCTGTTGATTGGGATTGTTGATCGATGGACTGCAGGCTGTCCATCGAAGAAAGCTTGCACACATTCCGGGGGTCACTATCATAGGACGCGTTTTTTGGTTCCTCTACCCATGCATGGAAAGGATCCAAACACCTCATCCACAACAAATGGTGCAAACACCAGCGGATGCTCCTTGCACTAAAAGACCTTCTCCAGACCCCTGCACCTCAGAAAGAGGCACCCACGCTCCTGCTACCGGAACACACTCACCAAAGCTATCCACAATGAAACCACCCGAGGAAACCTCAATCCTCGCTCTTTTTGATGCATGCCTCACCCCCTCTTTTCTCAGAAACGCCTAGAGGTGATTCTGTTTGCAAGACAGCACTGCACACATTGGCGTGGGTGCCAAAGATCCTTGGCGCTGGGCCTTGGGTCTCCTCAAAGAGCACATGCAGCGATCCACCCCACACGCTTCTCCTTGTGCCGATCCGTGCAGTGTGGGTACGGGGGTACCGGGGACCCGTTGGGTGAGATTCCTGGGGTCGGCGTGGTTGTGGCGACGAGGAATCTGGCTTGCTTTGGCGAAGCATCAGTCGGGCGGGCCTCGCCGCCGCTCCCTTGGCACGGAATGAAAGAGCAGGCATACAACAGCTTGTAATAAGTGGCTGAGGTACACAGGGGTGTAGGTGCGGGAAGGGAAGGAGGTGTTTACTGGGGCATTCAAGTCAGATTTTATATCTCTTGCTCGTAAAATATGCATTAGAACTATATGAATGACAGTCATGATTCTAGGGCTGTCTGCTGCCATGGTGAGCAGCAGCTCCGCCCATAAAACATGGAGGGCGCCGTGAACCGCGTGCGCGCCATCGACCCGAGGCTGCGAGTCCACCATTTCGCGCAATAACCACTCCAATGCTGAATGTTAGCATAAACGGCCATTTATCCTCTTAAGTGCTGCGCCTATACCAACGCCCACTACCTCGGGAGGTATACACCTGTTACAACGCAACTTTTACAACTACCTACTGTTACAACGCAACTTTTACAACGCATACCATTACAACGCATTGCGCTGGGGGGCGCTCTAGGATAGGGAATAAGTATAATTTACTATCCAACACCTTCCCTAGTGTCCACGGGGACTGGAGTTAGAATAGTAAATTATACTTACCACTATCCAGCACCTCAAAGCGCTATGCGTTGTAATGGTATGCGTTGTAATGGTAGCGTTGTAACAGTAGGTAGTCGTAATGGTATGCGTTGTAACATGGTACATCCCCTCGGAAGTGCTTCCGTCGGCCCTTGGACGTTCCAGCTGCACCTGCGCAATGGAACGTTCAGCACTGGAGCTGGACGTTCCAAAGCAGCTAAGGTGTTATTAGCACAGGGTTGACAACAATACTTAACCAAAAACATCAAAAACTTATCAACAATCCCAAATGTCATGTCTTTCATCCATCATTCATTCCCACACTCCAGTTACTCACTCCCGCTTCACTCAGCAACCACCTCCCTTATTCCATTCGCTTCCACACTTACCTTTCGACCTCCTCCAGCATCTCCAGCCATCACACTCTTGTATCCCCGCACCCTCATCATGCACCTGTATCCCCCTCCCGGGGGGGGGTGGGGGGGGGGTGAGTATGCCCATCATAGACTCCCCACCCCTCCACAGTACTGCTAGCACCAACCTTCAACCTGTCCTAAACTGGCACGCTATTCCGGGTAATTACCTGTTTCCCACTCCTGTAACATGTAGGGTGGGAGGGCGGATCAATATGAAACTAGACCCTTCCCTAATGGCGCTGAGGGCAGGAAAACTCCTCCCATGTCCTCCTTATACCCTAATCCTAATCCCAACCCTAACCCAACCCACTAACCTAACCTCAGTCCGGTCCTTCCGGTCTTGCACGAACACTCCGGGGGATGATTGGTCTGCGGACCCTACTTGTACGGGCACCATGTCGACAAGGCTGTAGGGAGAAGGGGGGCCAGCCTCGAGCCAGCGGAGGGTCGGAGTCCAGAACTGGGGCACTTCCAGCTCCCAGGCCAACCCATGTTATTACTTTATCATTTAGTCAATCCTGCCGCGTAATTTGTTCCTCCATCCACATAGTTCCAGTGGCCACGGGATAGAAATTGAGTTGGCCTCCGATGAAGTGTGTCAATCCAGAGATAGACGAGTGAGACTCCAGGGGATGGGTGAGACTCTTGAAGTGCACAAGGCCGGTGATAAGGGATGGGTGAGACTCTTGAAGTGCATGAGGCCAGTGATCGGGGATGGGTGAGACTCTTGAAGTGCATGAGGCCAGGGATAGGGGGTGGGTGAGACTCTTGAAGTGCATGAGGCCAGTGATCGGGGATGGGTGAGACTTTTGAAGTGCACGAGGGCGGTGATAGGGGATGTGTGAGACTCTTGAAGTGCATGAGGCCAGTGATAGGGGATGGGTGAGACTCTTGAAGTGCACGAGGGCGGTGACAGGGGATGGGTGAGACTCTTGAAGTGCATGAGGCCAGTGATCTCTTGAAGTGCATAAGGCCAGGGATAGGGGGTGGGTGAGATTCTTGAAGTGCATGAGGCCAGTGATCGGTGATGGGTGAGACTCTTGAAGTGCATTAGGCCGGTGATAGGGGATGGGTGAGACTCGAAGTGCATGAGGCCAGTGATCGGTGATGGGTGAGACTCTTGAAGTGCATTAGGCCGGTGATAAGGGATGGGTGAGACTTTTAAAGGGCATGAGGCCAGTGATCGGTGATGGGTGAGACTCTTGAAGTGCACAAGGCCGGTGAAAAGGGATGGGTGAGACTCTTGAAGTGCACAAGGGCGGTGACAGGGGATGGGTGAGACTCTTGAAGTGCATGAGGCCAGTGATCTCTTGAAGTGCATAAGGCCAGGGATAGGGGGTGGGTGAGATTCTTGAAGTGCATGAGGCCAATGATCGGTGATGGGTGAGACTCTTGAAGTGCATTAGGCCGGTGATAGGGGATGGGTGAGACTCGAAGTGCATGAGGCCAGTGATCGGTGATGGGTGAGGCTCTTGAAGTGCATTAGGCCGGTGAAAGGGGATGGGTGAGACTCTTGAAGTGCATGAGATCAGTGATGGGTGAGACTCTTGAAGTGCACGAGGGCGGTGATAGGGGATGTGTGAGACTCTTGAAGTGCATGAGGCCAGTGATCGGTGATGGGTGAGACTCTTGAAGTGCATTAGGCCGGTGATAGGGGATGGGTGAGACTCGAAGTGCATGAGGCCAGTGATCGGTGATGGGTGAGACTCTTGAAGTGCATTAGGCCGGTGATAAGGGATGGGTGAGACTTTTAAAGGGCATGAGGCCAGTGATCGGTGATGGGTGAGACTCTTGAAGTGCACAAGGCCGGTGAAAAGGGATGGGTGAGACTCTTGAAGTGCACAAGGGCGGTGACAGGGGATGGGTGAGACTCTTGAAGTGCATGAGGCCAGTGATCTCTTGAAGTGCATAAGGCCAGGGATAGGGGGTGGGTGAGATTCTTGAAGTGCATGAGGCCAATGATCGGTGATGGGTGAGACTCTTGAAGTGCATTAGGCCGGTGATAGGGGATGGGTGAGACTCTTGAAGTGCATTAGGCCGGTGATAGGGGATGGGTGAGACTCTTGAAGTGCATTATGCCGGTGATAAGGGATGGGTGAGACTCTTGAAGTGCATAAAGCCAGTGATCGGGGATGGGTGAGACTCTTGAAGTGCAGGAGGCCAGTGATCAGGGATGGGTGAGACTCTTGAAGTGCATGAGGCCGGTGATAGGGGATGGGTGAGACTCTTGAAGTGCAGGAGGCCAGTGATCAGGGATGGGTGAGACTCTTGAAGTGCATGAGGCCAGTGATCGGGGATGGGGGAGACTCTTGAAGTGCACACGGCCGGTGATAAGGGATGGGGGACTCTTGAAGTGCACAAGGCCGGTGATAAGGGATGGGTGAGACTCTTGAAGTGCATGAGGCCAGCGATCGGGGATGGGTGAAACTCTTGAAGTGCATGAGGCCAGTGATCGTGATCGTGAGACTCTTGAAGTGCATTAGGCCATGGATAGGGGATGGGTGAGACTCTTGAAGTGCACAAGGCCGGTGATAAGGGATGGGTGAGACTCTTGAAGTGTTTGAGGCCAGTGATCGGGGGTGGGTAAGACTCTTGAAGTGCACGAGGGCGGTGACAGGGGACGGGTGAGACTCTTGAAGTGCATGAGGGCATTGATAGGGGATGGGTGAGACTCTTGAAGTGTATGAGGCCAGTGATAGGGAATGGGTGAGACTCTTGAAGTGTATGAGGCCAGTGATAGGGGATGGGTGAGACTCTTGAAGTGCACAAGGCCGGTGATAAGGGATGGGTGAGACTCTTGAAGTGCATTAGGCCGGTGATAGGGGATGGGTGAGACTCTTGAAGTGTATGAGGCCAGTGATCGGGGGTGGGTAAGACTCTTGAAGTGCACGAGGGCGGTGACAGGGGACGGGTGAGACTCTTGAAGTGCATGAGGGCATTGATAGGGGATGGGTGAGACTCTTGAAGTGCACGAGGGCGGTGACAGGGGACGGGTGAGACTCTTGAAGTGCATGAGGGCCGTGACAGGGGACGGGGAGACTCTTGAAGTGCATGAGGCCAGTGATAGGGGGTGGGTAAGACTCTTGAAGTGCACGAGGGCGGTGACAGGGGACGGGTGAGACTCTTGAAGTGCATGAGGGCATTGATAGGGGATGGGTGAGACTCTTGATGTGCACGAGGGCGGTGACAGGGGACGGGTGAGACTCTTGAAGTGCATGAGGGCCGTGACAGGGGACGGGGAGACTCTTGAAGTGCATGAGGCCAGTGATAGGGGATGGGTGAGAGTCTAGAAGTGCACGAGGGCGGTGACAGGGGATGGGTGAGATTCTTGAAGTGCACGAGGCCAGTGATTGGGGATGGGTGAGACTCTTAAAGTGCATGAGGTCAGTGATAGGGGATGAGTGAGACTCTAGAAGTGCACGAGGCAAATGATAGGGGATGGGTGAGACTCTTGAAGTGCATGAGGCCAGTGATCTCTTGAAGTGCATAAGGCCAGGGATAGGGGGTGGGTGAGATTCTTGAAGTGCACGAGGCCAGTGATCGGGGATGGGTGAGACTCTTAAAGTGTACAAGGCCGGTGATAAGGGATGGGTGAGACTCTTGAAGTGTACAAGGCCGGTGATAAGGGATGGGTGAGACTCTTGAAGTGTATGAGGCCAGTGATCGGGGATGGGTGAGACTCTTGAAGTGCACGAGGGCGGTGACAGGAGATGGGTGAGACTCTTGAAGGGGGATGAGTGTGGCTCCATTGATGTCCCCGAGGCCAAAGACACCCACTCCAGATCGTCTCTTGCTTCGGCCTCGGGCCCCCCAGGGAGATGTTCTCCGGTGCTTTTACCTTCCTGCTTGGGCACCAGACCTGCCTGATTACTGACATTAAAAATCACGGCGCGCGCTCCCATAATTATATACCCCGCCACTTGAGAACAGAGGCAGCGCGCGACTCGCGCATCCTTTGGCGGTGGTCTCCATGGCAACAGTCCTTCATCAGTTGTTTGGATCCTAATCATCCACTCACGTCGTGGTCCCGCCTCCCCCCTCCCCCGACACCCCCGTGCCAATTTGCGCGCCTCACAATAGGAGCCCCATGCCACTCTCTCCCAAGGGTTAACGGGATTCAACTTTAGTCTCAATTTTTGCTTTTTTTCCTCCCAAAGCCGCAGAACATAATTGCCCCGTCGCCATAACAACTTGTGCATTATTTGCGGGGAGGGGGCCAGGCCGGCCCACTTGCTATTTCTGCTTCCCTGGCGTCTTGTGGCCTGCAAGGGGGGCCCTGATCCGAGGTTCGCTGGCCGCGGTGGAACGGGACGAGGCCTTGCGGCCCGAGCCTCGCCTCCCTCCAGCGCGCCTTGTGATCCTCGACAAGTCTCCGGTCACTTGGGCCTGTTGAAAGTCGGTGGTCAGTGATTGGAGGATGGAAGGCACTCGGCAATCCAGGTGGGACTCGACATAGAGGGAAAAATGCTTCAAACAAAAGATGCAAACCTTGGAAGCAAGCAGGCACCCTGTACCCCTTGGGGATCATCGCTTCACTAACAAATACAGCAATTATCAGATCCTAGCACCACTGCTTAATTTGTACAACAAAAGGTGAAGGGGCCGTACTTTTGGTTAGGATCCTGACACCAGTGCTTATGAGTGACCGGGTTGTCGAGCACCAAGGCGGCCTTCTCTTGATTCCTTCCCGTGCCTCTTTCTTCCACCACCCTCTCGTCCTGTCTTTTTACCCCACTCTTGCAGGTGCTTTCTCACTCCTGTTCCTTCCATTTCTAGTTGTGTTTCATTTCTTTCTTTGCCTCTTTATGTTCTGCATTTCTCTCTCGTCCTCTGGGCAGGGTTTTAAGTGGGATGAAAAAAGGTGGAGGGGGGGGGGGTCTCTTAAAGGGGCGTGGCCTAAGTAATTAGGGCGCGGCTTCAAACACATTAACTATATTTCTGTGATTGCCATGGTGAGCCCTCAGACGTGTAGTTTGGTTGCTCTGCGTTTTATTATATCCAGAAATATAACACAACTGACACACACCTAAAGCCGCAGAGAACTGTTGGCTTTGTCAATGGGTGTTAGCTGTTTAAGATAAGTGAGTAACAACCATAATTCTGTTCTAATTAATATTGAAGGTGATTCAATTCTAAAACTGTAAGGCGGTGTATTAAACATAACTGCGGCCTGTGTAGAGTGTGGGGGGGGGGGGGGGTTGTCTTCAGAGGGTCTCAATCAGTCATGTTATGTTCACTCCATTAGACATGTATGTCCTTTTGTTCTCCACATCTCCTCCATCTGCACAGCCTACATCTCATCTCTTTCCTCCTCACCACCCTCTTTTCACTCTCCCCTGAATGCACTTCCTCCCATCTCCTTCATGCCACCCCCCCCAACACAATCCCACCTCGCACCCACTCACCTGTAAGCACTGCATTTTCTTTTCTTTTACTATCGCCTTGTCAATATTTTCAGAGCTGTGCACCTCTTTCACAAACGTTTGCACGGAATCACCATTGCAACCGGAATACATGACCATTGCTCTGTGCGCTCCACAGAGAGGCCAAGGATTGGATGGGGAAACATCCTTTACATCGCAACTTTTACCAGGCAGTGCTTTTACATCGCAACTATTACAACGCAAACCATTACAACGCATTGCGCTGGGGGGCGCTCTAGGATAGGGAATAGATTTAATTTACTATCCAACACCTTCCCTATTATCCACGGGGACTGGAGTTGGAATAGTAAATTAAACTATTCACTATCCAGCACCCCTCAACACTAAGCGTTGCAAAGGCATGCGTTGTAAAAGTTGCGATGTAAAAGCATGCGTGGTAAAAGCATGCATTGTAATGTCATACATCCATTGGATGAGCATGTACTCTGGGCACGTTTTTGACCCACTGACAGTCACTCGCACTGCCTTCAGCCTCTACTCCACAGCTCTCAATCGTGGCCGTTCTAAAACCTGAAGGTGACTCGGTTCAAAGTACTCACTACCCGAGAGTAGTATGCAGCACGAAAAAAACGTATAGAAACCCAACATCCTGGAAATAGTAACACTCTTCAAGAATGCAAAATTAAGTAAACATGTAGAATATAAAACAAATCTAAATCGCTGGTGTGGATTACCTAAATGCTTCTTACATTCTATGTTCAGAAATTAATTTGTGTTTTTGAGGGCAAAACAGTTAAGGGCATATATTTAGAGCCTGACATGAGCCGTTTCAATGTCTGTTTTTAATAACTACCGGGTGTCAGGCCCTGAGGGCCCTGGCCCTCTCAAAGCCCTGACTCTAGGCCAATTCTGATGTTGAAAAGTACGTCCTGATCCCCAGAACTGAGCTTTGGTGCCCAATACCTACAAGCACTGGCACAAATTAAGCCCTGCTTAGAAGTTGTCATGCCATCGAATCGTTTCTGACAAAGACTGTCATGAAACTGATCAGAAACAAAACGTGATGGACTTGTCCTCCTCACCAAATGCACCTTTTACTTCTCACCTGCCCCAGCCCGACTCTCATCCTGGTCAGTCCGTCACCACCTGCACCAGGTCCAGCCGGGTCCATCTCACCTCCGAAGGGTCAGTAGAGACACAGGCACAAGAGAATCAAAATGCCAAACGCCTACTCTCGTTACCATTGTTATTTATATTTTAAATTTCAGTGAATGTTGTGAAAAGTTATCAATTATTTGAAATAATTTCAATTTTTTAATTATGTTTAAAAGATTAATTAATAGATCAATTAAGTGTAATATTAAATGTTGAAAATGAAAAAAACAATTATAAATATTGTCTTTCACTAAATGTATATATATTTACATTTTAAATGTGAAACTAATATAATTAATTTAGTATTACTTCATATTGGTTGTTATTTCCATTCCCTGACTGTATTTTCTTTTTTTATGGGATTGCGTTGCAATATGATTTGTTGGCCATGTATGATGCTTGACATACTCCCGGGGTGGGCAGGAGTACGTTTCACCATGGTTTGACTCTGTTATTGCTGCTGTAACTTTCAAAGTGTTCTTGTGAATTGGAATGGCCTTGGTCATTGGTGGGTGTGTTTTTGTTTGTATTAGCATGCCCCTACAGAGCGCCCTCCTTAATTTATCCTTAGCCCCGCCCAATTTTGAATGAACATTTCCCTTTCCCAACCACTCTCCGGGTCCCTCGTGTATTTACTACAAAGTAGTTTACTTTTGTGTGTGGAACTCTTTGCACAGAAAGAAATGAATGGTGTTGGAGTGGTGTGGCTCACTGGTTAGAGGTGGCAGACCCGGAAGCAGAAGTCGGCCCGGGACCAGGGTTCGATTCCCTACGCGTCTGGGTCTTGGGCCATGGTCAGCGGACTCGAGAATTATCGCCTCTGTGTCTACTCCAACCATGGGACCCACTCAGCAACTCTGGGCAATAGCTTGCTTAATCTCTACTAACGGCCCCATCAGCGCCGTCTTCACCTTGGAGATGCCCAGGAGGGACCATCTCACAGAGAAAGCCAGGATGGGTTCCCCAGCGGTATACAGCGCCGGGACGCCCCTTTGCTGGGGCAGCTGTGCGCTTTACAAGTATACGACATTTATGTTATGTCTATTTGTATAGCACACTAATCACCCGTGAGAGTATCCAGGCACTGCTCGGGTGAGATTATTGGAAAAGCCAGGTGTTTAGCTTCTTGTGGAACTCAACAAGCGACGGGGAAGTTGTACGAGGAGGCGCAAGCTCCGGCTTTGTTTTTTGTTTACGCAGTGTTCATGTGCTAGTGAGCGAGTGGCGGTGCCTGGGAGGTAGATGGAAGTGTAAGCAGCTGTTGAAGTAGGCGGGCCTATGTTATATTATGCTTTGTATGTGTGTGGGGAGTGTGAATGGAGTGCATCTGTGCATGGGGAACCAGGGAAGTTCCTTGAGGGGTGGGGTGATGTGGGTGCAGTGAGGTCGGTTGAGGGTGAGTGTTGCTGATGCATTTTGGATGCTTTGTACCCCATCCGGTGGAGATGGCGGGCTAAGTCCTTAGGTCGGTGAGTTGCCTCATGGTTCTTCGAGAGTAGCTCTGCTCTAGTTCGACCTTATGTACTACAGAATACAGTTTGTGAATCAGGCCCGGTGTGTTTTCTGGAGCGGAACACCTGATGCTGGCTACAACCCCTGGCTGTGTCTCTTGAGATGTATCCAACATTAGACCCGGAAGGAGTTCAGCAGCGTTGATCACTGTTGTCCGTACCCCACAAGAGCAGATCAAACCAATTCAGTTTGGTCTATGTGCCCAGAAACACGGCGTGACCGTGCCGCAGGGCGCCAGCTCTACTGATTCGCGAAGCACGTCTGCCATGAATCGAATGGCGCCAAGTTACGTCTTCCAGCTCTTCATAAAGCCAACAGAGTCAATGCACCTTGGCGAACGCACCAGGAAAGGAGCAATGCTGATTACTACTGGGCACAGATTTATCTTGGCCAGCACACCAGTAACTGAATAAAGGAATTGTGCACGACTGGAGCCCCCCACACACCCCAGGAAAACAAATGATGCCAGTTTACCCAGCCAGCACCAGTGAGTCGTATACCTTCGATTCACCCTGGTCCGCTCACGAGGAAACGAACAATGCTGGTTTGTCGATGCTGGGGTGTACATAATTGATTGATGCCCATTCATGGTGAGAGTACACCACACACCGAAGAATGCCCCCGTATGTATCAACACACAGAATGGGTACAACCCTTTGAGACATCTGGCCCAATGTTATAACACAGTAATCCACACCCAGAACCAGCAACCAGGAGGAGAGGATGTGGCCTTAAAGTCAGAGTTGCCGACTTTGAAACTGGAGAGCCAGGTTTGAGTCCTGCATCAGCTCAACATGATGTGATTCGGGGCACTTCACTTATTTATTTATTATTTGTTTATTTAGACAAATTATAAAGCGCACAAATACCCTTGGGTGTCTCGGCGCTGCGGACTGGGCAGACTGGCATGGATGGTTATTGGTTGAGAAGCCAGGTCTTTAGTTGTTTTCGAAAAGTGAGCAGAGTGGGACTGGTCTTGATGTGGAGGGGGAGCATGTTCCATAGTTTGGTGGTGGCGACCGAAAATGTTCTGTTGCCCCAGGAGGCTTTTTTGGTTCGGGGGACAATCAGAAGGTTTGCTGCTGATGAACGTAAGGGTCTGGCGGGCTTGTAGGGGCAGAGAGTTTTCCTGAGAAGCTCCAGTCCGATGTCGTGGATTGCCTTGTAGGCAATGCATAGCGCCTTGAACTTGGTTCTGCTCCTGATGGGTAGCCAGTGGAGCTGTTGTACCACCTTGGATATTGGTTTGAATTTGGGGGTGGCTGTCAGAAGTCTGGCGGCTGCGTTCTGCACTAGTTACAACTTCTACTCCCTGTGCCAAAAAATATGAATGTGACCATGTGCAATGTAACTGGTGCTTATGTAAAGCGCTTCAATGCCCTTGGGTCGAGTGTGTGCTATATAAAAATGGCAACAACAAAAAATTGTGCTAATGTGACCATGGTGAAAGTAAGAGGAATGGAAATGTCAGTGTGTCCTGGTGTGTGCCCCTGGCACCGCACCATGCTGAGTGGCACGGTCCAGCTTCCAGCCATGCCCTCATCCGGTGGGCTGTGGTACCCACGCTTTGCACGTGCACCGCAGCAGGACACACTCGAAGCTGTCCATGTCCCTCCTGCCTTACGGAGAAGACGAATCTGGCGCTGACCCCGGGTGACGGACTTCTGGGCGCTCCAACCCCAGGTCAGCTGTGCCCGGCCCAGGGCCCCCGGCACCGCTCTCCGCCGTCCTCCAGGGGGCGTCCTCCTAGAGAGCCATGCATGGCGGCGAGGCCGACGCACAAAGAAAGGAGGCTTTTGCCCGCATTGGATTGGCACGGCCCAGTGGTCGCATTACCAGGAGCGCACAATGCGCCTGGCCAGGCGGCACTAACGGATTTTTTGCGCTTCGACAGGGCCGGTAACAAGCTTTTTATGTGCGGCTCGAGCCGGACCAGGAGTGGAATCTATGATTTCTGCCCACCCCGACAAACCGCGTGCGTGCAAACTGAGCACACGCACCCTCGCGCGCGCTCAACACACACAACCAGCAGGAAGTGCAGGCACAGCGCACAGACACGAGCGTGCGCACTCCAGACACAAGTGCAAACAACCACACGCACACATTAACACACACAACTTTGCACAGATCAAACATGCAATAGTACACAGCCACGCACACAGAGACACAACTTTGCACACAGCAAACATACAGTGGTACAGAACTACACGCAGATACATACACAATCACACACATAGCCACGCGTACTCCAGACACACGTGCAAACAGCCACAAGCACAGATGCACAGAAATACACAGACTCACTCACATTAACAAACATAACTTTGCATACACCAAACATGCAATCGTACACAGCCACGCAGATACACTCACAGAGAGAGACATGGACACATAACTTTGCACACATCAAAGATATAATGGTACACAACTGCACACCGAAACACACAGTCACACCCAAACCTCCCAACCAATAACTAATACGATTCCGTTTCAATAGAAAGAAACACGAGGCAAACTCTTCGCGGTGAGATGTGCAGACATGAAGTGCTCTATGACATTTACTGTCTGTACAGAACAGGAGTGCCCCGGGGTCTGACATCCTCAAACCTTCCCAAGGCGAGTGTGATCAGATCTCTCGGTGCTTTGAATCCGAGTGAACCAGGAGAAGGAGGGGCATCCGCATCTCACAGGGGCAGTGCAGGCCCCGCCCTTGCCTGGCATCAGACGCGCTCTGGGTACAGCTGGCGCCCCCTGGCGAAGGGCATTTACTGGGCGAGGTGATGGCATTAAAAGGCAGGCTCCTCATCAGCCTCGTGCCTGGTATGTTTTATAAAGCCTGTGGCCAGGGACTCGGGAATTGTGCGGCAGTGGAGAACCAAATTATGTGGCAGGGCTGACTAAGTTATGCAGCAAGAAAAGGCAAATTATGTGGCGAAAGGCTGCACATGCTGGGATAGTACCACTTAATTGTTTTGCCATTTTTACAAATCTCAACAACACTGTCTGTGCAAAGATTTCCTCTCATTAGCTGAAGCTTAACAACCAAAAACAGCACCATGCTACTGAAAGATGACCAGTGTTCGGGGGGCTTCCATTGCACGCAAACACACGTTGCCACGTTTTTAGTAACTGTTGATCCGTTTTTGCTGGAAACTTTTTTTGTTCAAATCTGTAGATTATTCAGCAGATGATGGAGTATGTGGTAAACATGGTGAATCCATAATCAGGCAGAACTTGCCGCAGAACTCCAGAGCCCGGCCTACGGCGCCCACCTTCCTTTCTCCGTTGCTTCAAGGCCGCATTCTCACACTTGCTTGGAGTGGAGACCCTAACTCCTGGACATGAGCTGTGGTGGTTCCTCAACTACACACCCTCGGTGGTCCACCATTACCCCCACAAAACCACATGGCCATAGCTGACACAGGTGAGCTGGAGAGCCTCATAACCGACCCTCTACTGCACAGAGACAGCATGCAACGCGCTCAACATTCACACAGGTGGGCTACAATTCCCGGCCACCCTTAGGGTACAATCTCTGATGAGGTCCAAGTCCTTCCTAAGTGACCACTGCTGTTTGGGATTGCGTTGTCCAGCTGAGAGTGTCTAGTGAATGAACCACACATGGAAGCTGATGTCTGCACAGAGAGCCAAGAGGCCAAATAACTGTTGATGGTTGAGCTGTACAAAAACTCTATCACATAACACGGTCCCCGTCTCTCTGCTTCGAGCAGCAACAAAAGGTCTGGTATGCATCGAGGATCACCAGTTGATCAACTCTCTGGAAGCCAGTAGTCCTCTTCTCTGGAAGGTCCAGCTGAGGTTCCACCGCTTCGAGATACTTAGTCCATTCTTTTCGTGGTTCTGTCAGTGGCCGTGGATAGCGACAGATTCATCGCCGTGGCTGTTTTTAGGTTGTCGGCTGCTTTTGACATGTCGACAATGACCTATGAATTTAGGGCCTGACAGACGCTGGACTCCCACTGTCCACCTCCCTCAACACATCACAGCCTCCTCCTCCTCACGTCTTGATCTCTGCAAGAAGCCGAAGACCTGGCTCTTCGTATAAGCACCTTGGGGACCTCATACCTACACACCTGCCCAAGCGCCTGAATACCCTCTCAGGTGATTAGTGCGCTATACGAATCAACATAACGTAACTGTTGTGGTTTAGTCATCGCTGCCCAGTTGCCTTCAGTGTCTTATTCCATACACCACCAGGGCCATCCGAGCACCACCAGAGCCATCCATACACCACTAGGGCCATCTGTACACCACTGGAGCTTTCCGTGCACCACCGGAGCCATCCATACACCACTAGAGCCGTCCACACACCTCTGGTGCCATCCACACACCACTGGAGCCATCCATACACCACTGGGGCCATCCATACACCACCAGAGCCACCCATACACCACCAGAGCCATCCACACCACCGGAGCCATCCATACACCACCAGAGCCATCCACACCACCGGAGCCATCCATACCCCACGGGAGCCATCCATTCACCACCAGAGCCACCCATATACCACCAGAGCCATCCACACCACCGGAGCCACCCATACCACCAGGGCCATCCACGCCACTGGAGCCATCCATACACCACGGGAGCCATCCATTAACCACCAGAGCCACCCATATACCACCAGAGCCATCCACACCACCGGAGCCACCCATACACCACCAGAGCCATCCACACCACCGAGCCATCCATACAGCCATTCACACCACCGGAGCCATCCATACACCACCAGAGCCATCAACACCACCGGAGCCATCCATACACCACCAGGGCCATCCACTCCACCGGAGCCATCCATACACCACGTGAGCCATCCATTCACCACCAGAGCCATCCATACACCACCAGAGCCATCCACACCACCGGAGCCATCCACACCACCGGAGCCATCCAAACACCACCAGAGCCATCCACACCACCAGAGCCTTTCATACACCACGGGAGCCATCCATTCACCACCGAAGCCATCCATACACCACCAGAGCCATCCATACACCACGGGAGCCATCCATTCACCACCGAAGCCATCCATACACCACCAGAGCCATCCATACACCACCAGAGCCATCCATACACCACCAGGGCCATCCATACACCACCAGGGCCATCCATACACCACCAGGGCCATCCATACACCACCAGGGCCATCCATACACCACCAGGGCGATCTGTACACCACCCGAGCTTTCCGCGCACCACCGGAGCCATCCATACACCACCGGAGCCATCCATACACCACTGGAGCCGTCCATGCACCACTGGAGCCGTCCATTCACCACTGGAGTCATCTATACACCACTGGAGCCATCCATACACCACTGGAGCCGTCCATACACCACTGGAGTCATCTATACACCACTGGAGCCATCCATACACCACCAGAGCCACCAGTACACCACCGGGACCATCCATACACCACCAGGGCCATCCATACACCACCAGGGCCATCCATACACCACCAGAGCCATCCATACACCACTTGAGTAAGGGCGCTTTGCTGCTGGCTTCAGCCAGGCTTATTGTGGTCACCCTGGCTTTTCAAGGAAGAGGTGGAACCTCAGGCTCGGTTTACACGCTGCCTTGGAGTGCTCAGGGAAGACCCCAGACACCTGCAGGTCTCCACTCTCATTGGTCCATTTCATGCCAGAGGTCACAATACAATGGAAGGTCATTGGCTGGAGCTCATTGCCAAGGAGACTGAGGTGACATAGATCGATGGCTCTGGGGAAGCCGGACTTCAGCTTATGGCCAAGAGTTCCATCTGTTTGTTATTCCCCATTCTTTGCACTACACGTTTGAGCCGGGCGTTTTCTTCCCGGCATCTCTGGGGCCCGGAGTGGCTTCTTCCAGCCTTATCAGCGTGAGGGCCGCCTGCCTCTTCCAGAAGCTTCGAGCCAATGTCCTGTCGCATCTGCCTTGCGGACCCAAGGCTTGAGTTTGGCAACAGCCTTCGTCTTGGCATCTCCTAGCGCCTAAACCCCAGACCCTCCTTAAGGAGCGCCCACTTGCTGCTTCCTGCCGTATTTGCGACCAGGAGACTCCATGTAAAGAGCGGCAGGAGACAGAAATAGATGTTCCTATTTCATCTAGAAGAAATGTCAAATTGCCTAAGAAATATTCTGATTATGTTTTAGATTAATTTTGTTTTTTTTGTTTTGTTTGTTTCATTTTGTTCAGAAAGGAACATGTGGTATATGTCTTCTATTTCTATTGTAGTTTAGTTTTGTAGTTCTGTTATCTCTTTAGATTCTTTGCTATGTAATTCGGAATCCTTTTGTTGTAACCTAGTGATTTAGGTTCTACTTCAGTGAAGCGGTTGGAGCTGAACTGGAGAGATGCCTGGAGTCTAGCACCAGTGGGTCTTAATACTACTTTAAAAATAAATAACTTAAAATCTTATTTCTGCCTTTGTTCATCCCTCCTGCTGGTCTTAGGGATATAATTATTCAGTTAGCGCATTCTGGGCATCCTGGTGTGTCTGCTACCAAGAAGCTGTTGAAGTGCCATTACTGGTGGCCTGGTTTAGATGCCTCTGTGGAAAGATTCATTGATAACTGTTCTATTTGCATCAATTCTGATAAGCACTGGAAGGTTGCTTCTGAACCGTTGTCTTTAGATAGTGGTCCTACAGGTCCTTGGCAAAGACTTTCTATTGATTTTTCTGGACCTTTTGAGTGTCTGGGTAGAGAGATGAGGTTTCTCATTGTGTTAATTGATGATTTTTCCAAATGGATTTATTTTTCTTTTGTAGAACATCCTACCACTGATGAAGTTGTGTGTTTTTTGGACAACATTTTTAGGGTTGAGGGAGCACCTGTTTCTTTGATGTCGGACAATGGGGTCCAATTTGTTTCCAGTAAAATGCAAGTCTTTTTGAATAAGTTTGGTGTTACTGCTGTCAGAGCTCCTCTTTATAGTCCTCGCTCCAATGGTCAGGTGGAGAGGGCTAACAGATTTTTTAAGGAAGGCGTTCAGGCCGCTTTAGAGAGCAAACTTGATGTGTTGGAGTTTTTAAGGGAAAAGATTTGGAGTTACCACTTGAATCCCAATTCTTGCACTGGTATCTCTCCTTATTTTTTAATGAGAGGTAGGGAACCTAGATGCTTGTTCATGCCTTTAATTGGCAATACTAAATCTAATAAGATCAGTTTGGAGGATTCCATCATTAAGGCCAGGGACAATATTCATTCTGCTCGTTTGTCTGGTAAGGCTTATCATGATTTATTCCATCCTCGTCGCCATTGTAAAGAGCGGCAGGAGGCAGAAATAAGATTTTAAGTTATTTATTTTTAAAGTAGTATTAAGACCCACTGGTGCTAGACTCCAGGCATCTCTCCAGTTCAGCTCCAACCGCTTCACTGAAGTAGAACCTAAATCACTAGGTTACAACAAAGGATTCCGAATTACATAGCAAAGAATCTAAAAAGATAACAGAACTACAAAACTAAACTACAATAGAAATAGAAGACATATACCACAATCCACCTCTGAAAAAGCCCAGTTGGCGACCGATTCACTTTCCTGTCGGTTTCCAGGAGCCCTGGGCGACCCATCGAGTCTTACACGAGCCCTCTTTTTAAGATCCAAACTCACTTCATACTTTCCCACTCCTGCCTTCCCCTCATCTCCCGAGGGCAGGAAAGGCCTTGTGACTCTCAAACTCGTTTTGTTGAATTCCAAGGCGGTAGCGCTGCGAAGCCCTCCCCCTGCACTGTTTGTCGTGAAGATTTAGCCGCATCGTTGCCTCTCTGTTTGTGCTGCTAGGTAGACTTCCTTTTCTATCTTTTAAACGCACAAGGAGCAGTCGCTTGTTTCACCGGTTTAGCGCCAAGAGCCCCACGCCCTGCATAAAAGCACTTTATGAATGGCTAGTGTTTGTCTTAGATAGTTACACAACAGTGCATAACCGCATACTAGCACACAGTCAGACAAACACAGAAACACAAATAACCACGTGCACACACACACACACCCACACATTCACACACACACAGAGACACCAAACTACAGACAGGTATAAGCTGCCACACACATACACAACCACGGACACACAAGAGTGCACAAACATACCATGCATATAGGCAAGCATGATGTAAAGTACACGCAACCATGAACACGTACTACACGCACATGCAAATACAAACCTAAAACACACACACACACACACACATTAAAACACGTACACTTCACCATAAACACACACAAATATCAGATGCATATCCATTACTACACACAGAGACCACACACAGAATAGCAAACACAGACCTAAAACACACATATAAAGGGAAACCCCAGCAGGCATGCTCCCAGCACAGCTGTTTGCTTTTCCTTTCGTTTGTCTCTTCGTCTCGTCTTTCTGCTGCTTGTTTTTCTTCGAACTCTTCTCCCCTTCGTCTCCATTCTCTTCCTTTCTTTTCTTCCCTCCTTCTCTAACCTTTCATTCCTCCTCACCCTTGTCCTCGCTTTTACTTCATCCCCGTTCTCTTCTTCGTGCCCTTCCACTTGCTCGTGGTTTTTTGTTCTTTTCCTTTCCACCTTCTCTCTCTTTCCCCCCCTCTACCTTTCCACATCCTGGCACTTCTTTCAATGCCCTCCCACCCTCCACGCCCTCACCTCTGTCTCGTGCCCTTTGCCACCCTCGGGTATCACTAGCATCAAAGCCAGGGCCTTTGAGGCAGCTTGCAATTTGCATCACATGATCCACAAAGCACACAGGAGTGTGTACATCCCAATATCAACACACAATAATTCCATATCCACGGCTTCGCCTCACAGGAGGCGGATTTACTACGTGTAACTCCATGTGTACAGGGCAACAGGTAATTCTTGTTGAATTCTCTTAGGGATATGAAATCAGTGCAGGCAAATATTTAGATGGTCAACGTTTCGACCCAAGGTATCGCTGTTATTCAGAACCATTTCTGCAGGTCTTCATCAGGACGTGCATGGTGCAGCCGGTGTGATTAAAATGTATTTTAATAACTATATCTGGGGTGTTTTGCATTTGTTTGTCACTGAAGATCATGCGTGACGCACCTGGAGTCCTATCAGGCTCAAAATCCCCTCGGGGGTGAGGGGGTCCGGGAAACGCCTCCTCTGAGTGGAACGGCTAGGATGCTCAGCTTATAATTAAGGCTCCCTGTTTTCCGTTTTTACTGATTTTTACAGATAAATACAGACAGAAAACCATCTATTTTTCTATCTGTATTTATTTAAAATGTGGATAAAAATGGAAATTGGGTTGTTTTTGAGTGATTCTGAAGGCTGTCAATCATGACTGCCAGGCCAAAAGCTGTGCAGATTGACAAGCAAGAAGATTACAAAAATAAAGGAATGTTAGTAAAGAGCTTTAAACAGCAGTAGATTTGCACAACTGCGATACTAAAATGTGCATGTTTTCTTATAAGTGCATATTGTATCACCCGAGTGTGTGTATGTATATATATATATATATCGGTGAAACCTGTCAGACATTCAGGCAATAGTGTACATTAACCAGTTAAATAAATGCGGAAATATACACATTTCAGTTAAATTTTTTCACATAACCTAAAATAAATATGGATAAATACAGGTAAAATTAGCAAAAAATAAATATGGATAAATACAGACGGAAATGACAAGAATATAAATACCATAAAAACCGGGAGACCTACTTATAATATGTCTGAATAGTTGAAAGTCAAAATATTTTAGTAAAACTAAGATGCACTGAGTGCACATGGTGAGGTAATCAAAGGAGAGAGATGGCACTCACTTGCCGCTTAAAGTAATATTAATTTGCGGTCATCCTACCCTTCCAGACACATCAGGAGTGGGATGAAAACATTATGTTAAAAAGGGGGGGGGGTGAATAAGCCAAGTATTCTCAACAATAAGTGTAGTCCGCTTAAAAGATTACAATGTGACTAAAAATGTTCTTACCACTATCGGGCTGGTATAATCGCTGCTCACTGTAATGGCATTGGGCGCGTGCCATCAAAAGGCCGACCTATAAGAGAGATGCTTCTACGTAACGTGGGCACGCTTACGCATCTCCCACTCCCAACATGGCGGAGCAATGTCAGCGGTCTATGCAAGAAGGGGCCGCGGATACTTTGTACGTATCCGGCAAAGGTTTTTGGTAATGTAAGTCAGTCTTCAAAGAAAAGGGCCTGATTGGACCGGACACACTATGTATAGGTCACCCTATAGGATGTATCCACCCTCATGCTTGCGAATGGATTCGATAAATGTATGTGAATTATTTCTATGACCATAAATATACAAGTAAGAGTAGACACAACGTGAGATATTGAAAAGCGCTTAAAACCCACATATACAGTACCCGTAATATTGGAACATAAAAAAAAGATTATAAAGTGCTGTCCTTCAAAGAATTGATGCACATCACAGTGTGACGCATGGATAACATACAGGGAGCGCATGTCCGGCTAAGCACTAGCCAGTTCCAAATTTAATGATGATTGGAACTACAACCACACGTGGGACCCAAGGGAGAATAACATAGAACATATCCCTCCCTATCTAATCATGAAACTCACTAAATATATGTTCTACCCATGTATAAAAACTTCCATGGTGTGCAATTAGGGACTAGTGTCAATGGTGGAGGAAAATCCTTTTCGGGCAAGAACCCTCACTCAGTATAGCCAATTTTGATTAACATACTGTGATATGCACATTGACACATTACAGAGTGACTTAAATGCGTTGGTCCTGATGAATGCCTAAGGACTCTGCAAGGAGCCGGAAGAGAGGCAGAAACATGTTGACCCTAGATGAGGATTATTATTTTTTTTAAACGTCAGCTCCTCTGCTTTTTTAACTCTTTCCGAAGACTCTACCAAATAAAGTTTTTTCAGCCCTTGAGGAAGTTTTATATTCCTTACACATTTCACCGCACTCTGTCCCTCCTTCACCATCATCATTTCTTGGCATCCCTTTGCCTTAAAAACACCTCAGCTCCTCCCCACACCCTGACACTAGGTGGGGCGTTGTAGCCCACATTGGAGACCGGCTGGCCCCACTGTTCGGAGGGAGCCCGATGATGAAGCAATGCACCCTTGGGTGAGTGAGGGTTCTTGTCCGAAAAGGATTCTCCTTCCACCATTGACTCTAGTCCCTAATTGCACACCATATACGTTTTTATACATTGGCAGAATATACCTTTACTGAGTTTCTTAATGATGATCGGTGCCAACCAGAAAAGACACATGGTTTACATTTAAACCTTAATCCTTTACAGTAACGGTGGTCATGGGACAATCCATTCTGGTCAAGGGGTAACGGGATGAAGAGTGTGTAGGTATATTGAACACATCAATTCAGAGCACAGTATCCTCTTGTCCGGGTCATACAGTTATGACAGACATGTTAGTCATTATTCGAAAAAGAAACCTGTTTTTAAATTTCATCAAATTCATCTAGTCCTTTATTTACTGTGTCCAGTGTTGTCACACTGTTTCTTTCCTCACACTTAACACAAGTAGCACTGCTGCTGTCACTCTTTGTACACACCTGACACAGGTAGCACTGCTGCTGTCACTCTTTGTACACACCTGACACAGGTAGCGCTGCTGCTGTCACTCTTTGTACACACTTGACACAGGTAGCACTGCTGCTGTCACTCTTTGTACACACCTGACACAGGTAGAACTGCTGCTGTCACTCTTTGTACACACCTGACAAAGGTAGCGCTGCTGCTGTCAATCTTTGTACACACCTGACACAGGTAGCACGGTTGCTGTCACTTTTTACACACACCTGACACAGGTAGCACTGCTGCTGTCACTCTTTGTACACACCTGACACAGGTAGCACTGCTGCTGTCACTCTTTGTACACACCTGACACAGGTAGCACTGCTGCTGTCACTCTTTGTACACACCTGACACAGGTAGCGCTGCTGCTATCACTTTTTACACACCTGACACAGGTAGCACTGCTGCTGTCACTCTTTGTACACACCTGACACAGGTAGCACGGCTGCTGTCACTCTTTGTGCACACCTGACACAGGTAGCACGGCTGCTGTCACTTTTTACACACACCTGACACAGGTAGCACTGCTGCTGTCACTCTTTGTACACACCTGACACAGGTAGCACGGCTGCTGTCACTTTTTACACACACCTGACACAGGTAGCACTGCTGCTGTCACTGTTTGTACACACCTGACACAGGTAGCACTGCTGCTGTCCCTCTTTGTACACACCTGACACAGGTAGCACTGCTGCTGTCACTCTTTGTACACACCTGACACAGGTAGCACTGCTGCTGTCACTCTTTGTACACACCTGACACAGGTAGCACTGCTGCTGTCAATCTTTGTACACACCTGACACAGGTAGCACTGCTGCTGTCACTCTTTGTACACACCTGACACAGGTAGCGCTGCTGCTGTCAATCTTTGTACACACCTGACACAGGTAGCACTGCTGCTGTCACTCTTTGTACACACCTGACACAGGTAGCACTGCTGCTGTCACTCTTTGTACACACCTGACACAGGTAGCACGGCTGCTGTCACTTTTTACACACACCTGACACAGGTAGCACTGCTGCTGTCACTCTTTGTACACACCTGACACAGGTAGCACTGCTGCTGTCACTCTTTGTACACACCTGACACAGGTAGCTCTGCTGCTGTCACTCTTTGAACACACTTGACACAGGTAGCTCTGCTGCTTTCACTCTTTGTACACACCTGACACAGGTAGCACTGCTGCTGTCACTCTTTGTACACACCTGACACAGGTAGCACTGCTGCTGTCACTCTTTGTACACACCTGACACAGGTAGCACTGCTGCTGTCACTCTTTGTACACACCTGACACAGGTAGCACGGCTGCTGTCACTTTTTACACACACCTGACACAGGTAGCACTGCTGCTGTCACTCTTTGTACACACCTGACACAGGTAGAACTGCTGCTGTCACTCTTTGTACACACCTGACACAGGTAGAACTGCTGCTGTCACTCTTTGTACACACCTGACACAGGTAGCACGGCTGCTGTCACTCTTTGTACACACCTGACACAGGTAGCACTGCTGCTGTCACTCTTTGTACACACCTGACACAGGTAGCACTACTGCTGTCCCTCTTTGTACACACCTGACAAAGGTAGCACTACTGCTGTCACTTTTTACACACACCTGACACAGATAGCACTGCTGCTGTCACTCTCTTTTTTCACATCTGACACAGCTAGCACTGGTGCTGTCACTCTCTTTCTTCACACCTGACACAGGTAGCACTACTGATGCCTTTCTATTCTTTTATACATGCACTAGCTTACCCGTAGCGCATTGCTGCGATCTCAGAAGAAAGGAAATTCAAGGAAACTCGTTATGATAACATTAAATTTACATTGTGTCATTGTTATTGAAACAAATTCATTTTATTTTTGAAAACATTTCTAAGTGTGGCTTGAGCAGTGCGTCCCCGATAGGCTTCCAATCTTGATTCTGGTTGCTTGTTCGTTTGAGAAGAACGGGCTTGAGTAGTGCGAAGTGTGGCTCAATGGTTAGAGCGGCAGACCCTGATGTAGAGGTCTGGCCCGGACCAGGGTTCAATTCCCACCTCGGCGGGTCTTGGGCTCAATTTCCCCAGACCTGATAATTCTCGCCTCGGTGCCTATTCTAATCATGGGTCCCACTCTGCAACTCTGGGCAATACCTTGCTTAATCTCCACAGCGGCCCCAACAGCGCTAGGATGCCTGGCTTCACCTTGGGGGTTCCCAGGAGTGTGCACTTCACAGGGAAAAGCCAGGAAGGGTTCCACAGCGGTATGTGTACAGCGCCTTGAGACCCCTTCGGGGGGGATTCGTGCACTATGTAAGCACTACATTTTACTCGATCGGCTTCCACTCTTGATTCTCGTTGCTCGTACATTTGAGAATTACGGGCATGAGCATTTTGTATTCGAACAGCTTCTAATCTTGCTTCCAGTTGCTTGTCTGTTTCTGAGGCTTCTAATGCCTTTTTCTTTCGTGCTTCTGATGTAGATTGACCAAACGATTTCCATTTGGGGGTCATAACTGGCGACAATGCTCGCCAATTCGCTGTCTATTTCAGTATTCAATAGATTATGAGGGCCCTGGACATAAACCTTCGCGGGAGTGTACTCCACAACTTCTCAAAGTTTCATGGCGATCGGATGAATGGTGTAGTAATGCATAAGGACAAACAGACAGACAGACACCATACTTTCATTTTTATATATATAGACTAGCTTACCCGTCGCGTGTTGCTGCGATTTCAGAAGAAAGGAAATTTAAGGAAACTTGTTATGATAACATTTAATTTACATTGTGTCATTTTTATTGAAATGTATTCATTTTAATATGGAAAACATTTTAAAGTGTTATTTTAATTCTGTTTATTTATTCGAGTGCTTATGGATACACGGTATTTTTTGTTTTTATGTCTGGTGCGTACACGAATAAATCAGAAGGTTTTCCGACGCGTGAGCTGGCCACATACAGTTGTCCATGTGAGAAGCACAGATTCTCCAAATCTAGTCCACACACTTGCAGCGATTCTCCTTGTGCTTTGTTGATGGTCATTGCAAAAGCGAGTCGCACAGGAAGCTGTAAACGTTCAGTTTTGGAAAGATTATGAGGGCCCTGGGGGGCTGGGGGCCGATATTTAACAATTTTTTTTTTGCCAGAAACCTTCGCAGGAGTGTACTAAACAACTTTTAACAATTTATTTATTTATTTATTTATTTATTTATTTTGCCAGAAACCCTTGCGGGAGTGTACTCAACAACTTCCCAAAGTTTCATGCAGATCGGATGAATGGTGTAGTAATGCATAAAGGACAAACAGACATACTTTCGTTTTTATAAATATAGATTATACCGCACCACTTCTACTGCATGACTCGGGGTGCAACTAGCACTGCTGTTATCGCAGTGTCTGTAAACTTGCCCCAGAGGGTCCTTCTGATCTCACACTGTGTATATTTGGTGCACGAAGTACTAGTGCTGGTACATTTACTACTAGTGCTATTACTCTTTTTACTTGCAGTAGGTTATACTACTGCTCTGACACTGTGTGTATCTGGGGCATTTAGTACTAGTGATGTCACATTGTTTACTTGGAGCAGATTATACTGCTGTTCTCCCGCTGTGTGTATCTGGTGCACGTAGTACTAATGCTGTCACTCTGTGTACTTGAAGCAGGTTGTACCCCTGCTCTCCCGTTGTGTGTATCTGGTGCATTTAGTACTAGTGATGTCCCGCTGTTTACTTGCAGCAGGTTGTATTACTGCTCTCACGCTGTGTGTATCTGGTGCACGTAGTACTAGTGATGTCACATTGTTTACTTGCAGCAGATTGTGCTGCTGCTCTCACGCTGTGTGTATCTGGTGCACATAGCACTAGTGATGTCACGCTGTTTACTTGCAGCAGGTTGTACTGCTGCTCTCACACTGTGTGTATCTGGTGCACGTAGTACTAGTGATGTCACATTGTTTACTTGCAGCAGATTGTGCTGCTGCTCTCACGCTGTGTGTATCTGGTGCATATAGCACTAGTGCTGTCACGCTGTTTACATGCAGCAGACTGTACTACAGCTCTAACGCTGTGTGTGTCTGGTGCATTTAGTACTAGTGATGTCACGCTGTTTACTTGCAGCAGATTGTACTGCTGCTCTCACAATGTGTGTATCTGGTGCACATAGTACTAGTGATGTCACATTGTTTACTTACAGCAGATTGTATTGCTGCTCTCACAATGTGTGTATCTGGTGCATATAGCACTAGTGCTGTCACGCTGTTTACATGCAGCAGACTGTACTACAGCTCTAACGCTGTGTGTGTCTGGTGCATTTAGTACTAGTGATGTCACGCTGTTTACTTGCAGCAGATTGTACTGCTGCTCTCACAATGTGTGTATCTGGTGCACATAGTACTAGTGATGTCACGCTGTTTACTTGCAGCAGATTGTATTGCTGCTCTCACAATGTGTGTATCTGGTGCATATAGCACTAGTGCTGTCATGCTGTTTACTTGCAGCAGATTGTACTGCTGCTCTCACGCTGTGTGTATCTGGTGCATATAGTACTAGTGATGTCACATTGTTTACTTGAAGCAGATTGTATTGCTGCTCTCACACTGTGTGTATCTGGTGCATTTAGTACTAGTGATGTCACATTGTTTACTTGCAGCAGGTTGTATTGCTCCTCTCACACTGTATGTATCTGGTGCATTTAGTACTAGTGATGTCACGCTGTTTACTTGCAGCAGATTGTACTGCTGCTCTCACACTATGTGTATCAGGTGCATTTAGTACTAGTGATGTCACACTGTTTACTTGCAGCAGATTGTACTGCTTCTCTCACACTGTGTGTATCAGATGGTGCATTTAGTACTAGTGATGTCACTCTGTTTACTTGAAGCAGGTTGTACCGCTGCTCTCACACTGTGTGTATCTGGTGCATATAGTACTAGTGATGTCACTCTGTTTACTTGAAGCAGGTTGTACCGCTGCTCTCACACTGTGTGTATCTGGTGCATATAGCACTAGTGATGTCACACTGTTTACTTGCAGCAGGTTGTACTGCTGCTCCCACACTTTGTGTATCAGGTGCATTTACTACTAGTGATGTCACGCTGTTTACTTGCAGCAGGTTGTACTGATTCTCCTACACTTTGTGTATCTGGTGCACATAGCACTAGTGATGTCACGCTGTTTACTTGCAGCAGATTGTACTGCTGCTCTCACACTGTGTGTATCTGGTGCACGTAGTACTAATGCTGTCACGCTGTTTACTTGCAGCAGATTGTACTGCTGCTCTCACACTGTATGTATCTGGTTTACATAGCACTAGTGATGTCACTCTGTTTACTTGCAGCAGATTGTACTGCTGCTCTCACACTGTATGTATCTGGTTTACATAGCACTAGTGATGTCACTCTGTTTACTTGCAGCAGATTGTACTGCTCTCGCCCTGTGTGTATCTGGTGCACGTAGTACTAGTGATGTCACGCTGTTTACTTGCAGCAGGATGTAGGGCTTCTCTCATGCTGTGTGGATCTCGTGCACGTAGTACAGAAGTGCTGGATCCGCACCAGATTTTCCGGATCACCGCCGCGTATGTCATTGACTTCCATTTATATGCATTCTATGCAAATGCATCTTATATGGGTTTTCTGAAAATCATGGATATGTCTTTCCGGGCCTCAGTATGGACATCCCTGATCAACGGCGTTACTGAATTTATGTAACCTGAGAGGCAACTCTGCTACTTTCATCATTATCTTCATTATTAGTGGGAGCTAAAGTCGAAAAGTTTAAGGTAGACGAGCACTGGCAAAGCCAATAGGTTTCGATTCCAGCTTTGTAATGTTTTATTCCTTGCCAGCCACATGCGAATGCTGCATCATGGCGAATCCACATGCATGGCTAGAATCTTGCAATGGATGTTCAACTAAGTAACATGCATGCTTAGACAGCTGCTGATTCACACGCATGTGTCGTGACCAATGTGCAGTCATACTCCTGTGATGCATGTGTGAGAACGCAGTGGTGTGGAATGGCCATTTTGAAATGTACCATTTTCTAAAATGGCAGACAGCAATTTTAGAAGAAGAGATTAAAGTACAGTGAAAAAACAGTATGTCCCAGATCAAAAAAGGGAAAAGAACGGCCCGGTAGCACTTTGCAGTGGCCGGGCCCTAGTGAAAAAAGTAAAAGTGAAGAAAGAAAAATAAATTAAAAATTCAAAGTGGGGTGGGGAAAAGGGCAGTAAAAACAAAACATGTGGGTCTGGTAGCACTTTGCGCCGCTAGGCCCTTGTTAAAATAAATACATTTAAAAAAATTAAAATGGGGAGCAGAGGAATAACAGGAAGGCACACGGGGGGCATTGGGAACACATGCACTCCTGTGGAGTGCTGATAAAGAAAAGAAGTGGATGAGAGCAAAGAAACACATGTACTCCCATGAGGTGCTGCTAAATAAAGAAAACAGAGTCCCCTCAGGGCAGAAGTGGAAGGATAAAACTCGTCCAATAAGAACACTGAGAGCACCAAGGACGTCTGAACGGGACAAACACAAAAACAGAGAGGGCCGCCATCCAATAAAGAGAAGACACCAGAGATAGACAACAAAGCCATCCAATCAAGAACAAGGCGGCGACACAAAGCCCACCCACTCGAAGTTTATGATATGTGTTCGGAACAATGAGTCTGCCAACAAACAGCTAGAACTAATAAGAGATGGGCCAGAGGTGAGCTACGAAGATGGGCGCAGTTCTTCACCAGAAACACAATCAAGAGAGAGAGAGATGCTGACATTTAACTCTGACGCCTGGAGAAGAGGACGTTGCAAGAGACCTGGCTAAGACAATGGGATAGTAAAGGAACTGAGCATGTTTGAGCCTGGGTGTGTGTGGAAAACTTCAGCCTTTGCTAGGATAGCCCCCAAGGCTTAAAGAAATGTGGCCCCTCGCTGCGGATGGTGAATTAAATGACACAGCAGGGGGGGGGCTTTGGTGCTGGCTTGCTAGCCCCTGGCGCAGTCCATCACAGCAGCGATGGGTCTCTGATCGCTTGAACCACTTGCAGCTTAGGAAGGCCACGCTTGAACCAAGTTGTTTGGAGGGGGTGATAGGGTGTGGCAGAAGAGGGGAGAGCAAGGAAGGGGCAGATGGGATTTAAAAAACAGCGCCTGCAGCACGTAAAAAAAATATTTAAAAAGCACTACATTGAATCACTGCAGCCAAGTGGAAGGGACTCTGCTGCTTGCATGGACTTAATGCAAACAGCTCTGTATGCCCCACTGAAGATTGGTACCCTGGACCCAGCTCGCCCATGCCAATATCTGGCCCTGCGAGGGCCAATCGCATTGGCTCTTTTTGTAGGATCCTAGTGTACAGATATCAGGTGGAAAGTCCTGCTTGTCTGACATAGGAGGCGTGATGTAATAGTTCTACACTCATTAACTGATCTAACACCCTCACTGTAGATCTACCTACTACTAGAAGTTGAACCTGCAGAAGGCCTGTAGTCCTAGAACCGAAACGCTAATGTCTGGAATGGCCTCCTAACCCTTGTTATTTTGAACCACAACGTGCACTAACGCTTTTAACCGTGTAAGTACATTTCTGGCAGAAAAAATCAAAAGTTTGTTCTATGTACCAGTACATAGTATGTAATAAAAAAAACAAAAAAAAAACGGTGGCTTATTTACAAATTGCATAGAAGAGATAATTCCCTATTGGATAGCAATCGCCTTAATCTGTGAGAGGGATAAACGAACGCAAACCTCGTTAGAAGTTGGTCTGTCATCTTAAGGAAAAGTGCTACGCCAACAAATGATGGACGGAATGCTGAATAAATCATACATTCACCCCCAGTCAAGAGATCTGGGTTAAATCCATTGTTCTTTTTCTCACCATGCCACCCAGTTTAGACCCAGCCATATGCAAATTAGTCTTGACCCTGTACCTCATGGGAACAGTCCAGACCAAACTACCAAGCCAGGTCATCCCTGGACCAGAAACAAGCCTTCTGGGACCGGTTTATGGGTATTACTCTTCTTCAGCCAGGCTAGCTTGAATCCAGTGGCGCAGTGAGCAAGGGACCCACGTCTGGGCATACCCATCCCACTTAGGGCGAATAGTGTTAAGCAAACAAATGATGGACGGAATGCTAAATAAATCATACATTCACCCCCAGTTAAGAGATCTGGGTTAAACCCTTGTTACTGTGAACCACAACGTGCACTAACGCTTTTAACCGTGTAGGAATATTTCTGGCAGAAAAAATCAAAAGTTTGTTCTATGTACTAGTAGACAAAATGAATAAATACATAGCGTGGCAGTAAAGACTTAATAAAAAAATCAATAATGAAACCGGTGGCTTATTTACAAATTGCATAGAAGAGATAATTCCCTGTTGGAAAGCAAGCACCTCAATCTGTGAGAGGGATAAACTAACGCAAACGTGGTTAGAAGTTGGTCTGTCACCTTACGAAGAAGTTGCAAGGATTTGTGCTAAGAGCTGGAAACCACATCCCGGCATTATGAATGGCACAGAGAATGTGCCGAGGATCAGCCTTCTAATCTGCCGACTGCTCTTTCTTTGTAATTCGAAGGCTGTATAATTTGTCTGGTATCCATTTGGCTTTTTTAAACGCAATTATTTGCCCTACCTTTACTTCCGAAGGTAATCGGAGCATGAATTTAATAAGAATGGGTGTGCTGCGCTTTGATTGGCTGCTGCAGGAAGGCAAATGTTGGCGCAGTGTATCACCCCACTTACTGGTGATTGATGTAGTAGAAACGGACCAATCATTTATAGGTGTCTCTGTTCTGGAGCACGCAGAATTGCCAAAAATTCCGCGATCCGCGGCGTAGCAGATTGTTTTCCTTGTTCGCGCTTTCAAAATGCGTGTTCACGCGGGAGCTACTTACCGGGATCACTGCGTTCGCTGAAAAGTTTTCCTATCCGTGTGTGTACGCCACAAAATTTCCGTAGCCAGCTGCGCAATCCCGCGAGAGTGTGCGATCGCGAACACGTCATTCGGACGCGTCATCAGAAACCTGCACTCGCGAACAGGAAACACGAGGGCGGGACAAATGAAACAAGATGGCCCGCCCGCATGGGCAACTTTGAGAGATATTTCTCCCTGAGCACGCAAATAGCATTCCCGAACAGGAAAAATGCATCGCGAACGGGCGGAACACGCAATTCCGCGTGCTCCTGGAATTCTGCATAGCTTGCAGAATTTTTTTTACAGTTTCGCTGAACTTTGCGTTTTGCAACTACGCAAATTCCACCCACCCCTACTTTAGACCCCTGCCCTCCTCTGGGGCGCGCGCTACCCTCTGGTGCACACATGTTAGAGAGGCCTCACCCTTTAAGAGCCGCACGCGTTTCTTACCCTATGCGCGTGCCGGTGCCACGCCCTCCCCGGTGGCGGAGCACAAATGAAATGGGCCCTGGCGCAAGCAGAATAATGGCCCCTCTGACTGCTGTTGGGGTAACAAAATACAGGAACCATTGGGGTTGAAGGGACCTGTCAGGGCTTCAGGCTCCGGTGACACTGCACCTGCTGCACCATTGGTAACTGCGCCCCGCCCCTCCTTTCCTCAGCTATGTTCTCATTTGTTTTCCTCTCTCCTTCCACTCCCACCTTTACCCGCATGTCACTCACTTTCTCCTGCCCTTCTCCTCTCCAGATCTTTCTCTCCCTCCTTGCTTCCGGTCTTCTTTCTCTCTCCTCTCTTCTGTCTCCCTCCATCCCTTTCCCGGCCTCCCCTCCTCTCCCCGTCTTTCATTTCCATGATGCTCCCCCCCCTCCCCCGCACCTCCCCGGGGCCCCCTCGAGTGTGCTGGTCGTTTGTCTTTCTGCGCCTCTGCCTGGGGAGCCCCTCGCCGAATCCCGGGTATTTTTTCTGCTGACACGTCCAGGGCCACCGGGCTCTTAATTAACTCAGCCCAGAGAGAACCCTTAAATGTTTTTTGTTCTTCGTTAAACAAATATGTTAGACTCCGATGTCTGCCCTCCAGTGCTGCGGGTGGAGTCTGTACGTCACCCCTCTCTGTGGGCCCTGGTGTCTGCCCTCCAGTGCTGCGGGTGGAGTCTGTACATCACCCCTCTCTGTGGGCCCTGGTGTCTGCCCTCCAGTGCTGAGGGTGGAGTCCCTCACATTTACACTCCTTGTGGGTCCTGGTGTCTGCCCTCCAGTGCTGAGGGTGGAGTCTCACCCAATCCCTCTCTGTGGGTCCTGGTTTCTGCCCTCCAGTGCTCAGGGTGGAGTCTCCCCCACCCCTCTCTGTGGGCCCGGTGTCTCTCTGTGGATTCTCTCACACCGCCGCTTCTCTGCAGGTCTCTGACCGTTACGCTATAGTACCAAGGGTGGATTCTCTCCCAACCCACTTCCCTGTAGGGCTCTGACGTCTACGCTTCAGTACCAAGGATACATTCTCTCCCACCGCCACTCCTCTGCAGGGCTCTGATGTCTTGGCTCCAGTACTGTGGGTGGATTCTCTCTCGCCACCACTCCTCTGCAGGGCTCTGATGTCTACGCTCCAGTACTGTTGGTGGATTCTCTCCCGCCGTCACTCCTCTGCAGGGCTCTGATGAGTACGCTCCAGTACTGTGGGTGGATTCTCTCTCACCACCACTCCTCTGCAAGGCTCTGATGAGTACGCTCCAGTACTGTGGGTGGGTTCTCTCTCATCACCACTCCTCTGCAGGGCTCTTATGTGTACGCTCCAGTACTGTTGGTGGATTCTCTCCTGCCGCCACTCCTCTGCAGGGCTCTTAGGTGTACGCTCCAGTACTGTTGGTGGATTCTCTCCTGCCGCCACTCCTCTGCAGGGCTCTTATGTGTACGCTTCAGTACTGTGGGTGGATTCTCTCTCATCACCACTCCTCTGCAGGGCTCTTATGTGTATGCTCCAGTACTGTTGGTGGATTCTCTCTCTCCACCACTCCTCTGCAGGGCTCTGATGTCTATGCTCCAGTACTGTGGGTGGATTCTCTCTCTCCACCACTCCTCTGCAGGGCTCTGATGTTTACGCTCCAGTACTATGGGTGGATTCTCTGTCACCACCACTCCTCTGCAGGGCTCTGATGAGTACGCTCCAGTACTGTGGGTGGGTTCTCTCTCATCACCACTCCTCTGCAGGGCTCTTATGTGTATGCTCCAGTACTGTTGGTGGATTCTCTCTCTCCACCACTCCTCTGCAGGGCTCTGATGTCTATGCTCCAGTACTGTGGGAGGATTCTCTCTCTCCACCACTCCTCTGCAGGGCTCTGATGTCTATGCTCCAGTACTGTGGGTGGATTCTCTCTCACCACCACTCCTCTGCAGGGCTCTGATGAGTACGCTCCAGTACTGTGGGAGGGTTCTCTCTCATCACCACTCCTCTGCAGGGCTCTTATGTGCACGCTCCAGTACTGTGGGTGGATTCTCTCCTGCCGCCACTCCTCTGCAGGGCTCTTATGTGTACGCTCCAGTACTGTTGGTGGATTCTCTCCCGCCGTCACTCCTCTGCAGGGCTCTGACGTCTACGCTTCAGTACCAAGGATACGTTCTCTCCAGCCGCCACTCCTCTGCAGGGCTCTGATGAGTACGCTCCAGTACTTTGGGTGGATTCTCTCCCGCCGCCACTCCTCTGTAGGCTCTGTTGTCTACGCTCCACTACTGTTGGTGGATTCTCCCTCACCACCACTCCACTGCAGGACTCTGATATTTACCCTTCCGTACAGTGGGTGGGTGCTCTCCCACCACTCATCCTCTGCAGGCTCTGTTGTCTACGCTCCAGTACTGTTGGTGGATTCTCTCTCTCCACCACTCCTCGGTAGGGCTCTGATGTCTACTCGCCAGTATTGTGGGTGGATTCTTTCTCTCCACTCCTCCTCTGCAGGTCTCTGATGTTCACACTCCAGTATTGTTGGTGGATTCTCTCACGCCACCACTCCTCTGGCGGGCTCTAATGTCTATGCTCCAGTACTGTGGGTGGATTATTTCTCTCCACTCCTCCTCTGCAGGGCTCTGATGTCTACGCTCCAGTACTGTTGGTGGATTCTCTCTCTCTTCACCACTCCTCTGCAGGGCTCTGATGTCTATGCTCCAGTACTGTTGGTGGATTCTCTCTCTCTTCACCACTCCTCTGCAGGGCTCTGATGTCTATGCTCCAGTACAGTGGGTGGATTCTCTCTCTCTTCACCACTCCTCTGCAGGGCTCTGATGTCTACGCTCCAGTACTGTGGTTGGATTCTTTCTCTCCACTCCTCCTCTGCAGGGCTCTGTTGTCTATGCTCCAGTACTGTCGGTGGATTCTCTCCCGCCGCCACTCCTCTGCTGGGCTCTGTTGTCTATGCTCCAGTACTGTGGGTGGATTCTCGCCACTCCTCTGCAGGGCTCTGATGTCTACGCTCCAGTACTATGGGTGAATTCTTTCTATGCACTCCTCCTATGCAGGGCTCTGATGTCTACGCTCCAGTACTGTGGTTGGATTCTTTCTCTCCACTCCTCCTTTGCAGGGCTATGTTGTCTACGCTCCAGTACTGTTGGTGGATTCTCTCCCACCTCCACTCCCCAGTAGGGCTTTGACGTCTACACTCCAGTACTTTAGGTGGATTCTTCCACACGTTACTCCTCTGTACTGTATTGAAGGCCCCGTTACTTCCATGAAGGGCGGTGTTGTCTACATTCCAGTAGCCAGGGTGGAGTCTCCCCACCCCTTATTCTCAGCTCTGGTGTCTGCTTTGGCTCCTTCCAGAGGGATTCCATTCCCGTCAGTCAGCCGTGGCCCCATTCATTTCTTGGCCTCTCTTTTTTGTCAGATCGGCTTCTTGGCAATGGAACAACATTGCTTAACTGAAAGATGCTCCTTGTGTTGCGGGAGGAAGATGGAAAGATGCGGGCTCCGTCGGTGCTGTGTTCGCTGACGAGGATGAAGTTGCTCACCACATCTGTTCCAGCCGCCTAATTAGCAACTAGATATTTACATAATTTGCATTTGCCTTATAACCGCATGTGAGCAAGCCGCCTTGTTATGATCCTTATTAAGTGCAGCTGGCTGTGTTTTTCCTTTCCTTTCCACACAGCTTGGGGTGCTGTTGTGGGGGCGTGTGAGGGTGTGTTAATACAAAAAAAAAACAAGGAGGTGACACACCGCAGTTAATCTGGCGCTTTTTCTGTTTCCTATTTTTTTTAATTATTATATTAAGAGATGTGTACTTATTCTTAAATCCAGCTCTGCGGCATACACATGAAGCAGGGCCTTTGCAATGTAGAGCTGTCCTGTCCAATGAGATTGAGAAATGGCGTCCCGTCCCAACCAATAGCAGCCTTTTACATACAAAAAAAAAAAGATTTTCCCAATTTTTGGGAATGTTGAAAGGGGATAAATGTACACAAACTCAGTGAAAAAGTAAAAGACTTGGTCCATTCTGGCTTCAGAGCCCCCCACGCTATTGAGGGTCTCAGAATCGATTAAGACCAGTTTCGATGCTGGCCTTATTTTTTCAGGGGGGGGGGGGGAGTTTTATATAGCACGAACGTTCCTTTTTGTTAGGCATGGAAGATTATATAATTTGACCAGAATCACAGGATGCTAAGCATCCCTGCCAGGACTCGAACCTGGTTCCCGAGCTTCAAGGCCGACCGCTCTAGCCATTAGGCCACATTGCTCAGGAGCTGTTGACCTGCCAGCCACATTAGATGCTGTGAACCACAACATCTGGCTGCACAGGTTAGAACATCTGGGGGTGACGGGTTCTGCCTT
Source organism: Lissotriton vulgaris (assembly GCF_964263255.1). NCBI lineage: Eukaryota > Metazoa > Chordata > Amphibia > Caudata > Salamandridae > Lissotriton > Lissotriton vulgaris. The sequence goes on along the minus strand of NC_141700.1, from coordinate 761,213,847 downwards.
AGGCTGGCTGGGTTGGAGCAGAAATGTTGAAGCGCGGGATGCCACAGGGCTTCTCCCCGAGTCCTCCTCTCTTCAACATTTATATGAACCCCTGGCCATATATGATTGATGTACTTTGACATCAAGGTCATATGATACATGGATGATACACATCTGCTCACGTATGACCGGGATCCTGCAAGTGCAAACGATGCATTTGCACGAAGCCCTTGCTTGAACGGCTTAGATTCTTTAAATTGCAGTGCAACCCAGACAAAACTTGGGGGCATATGAACAAGGGCGCGTTAAAATGATCGCCGGTTTAGCGGCAGAAAATTGCCGCTAAAGCGTGAAATAATGGGCTTGATAATATGCCCTGGAGAATTCCAATAGAAGCCAATGTTCACACCAGAATATGGACTTCTGTTGGGATTCTCAAGGACATACTATCAAGCCCATTATCGCCGCTTTATCAGCAGTTTTCTGCCGCTAAACCGGCGATCTTTTTTAACGCTGTTCTTGATAATATGCCCCGCGATCTTACTGTTTGGGTTGGATCCCCATCTCGGATGGGCAGGAGTGGGGCCTAGCAGCATCCCCCCACCTCCTCCCAAGGGCGGTGGCCAGAAATCTGGGCGTTTTGTTTGACTTTGAACTATCTTTCAGTGCTCAGCTGTCAGCAGTTGTGAAATGTTGCCTTTGGATGTGTTGCATGCAGGGGAAGTTTCTTAACTCTCTTCCACGTGATGCCAAGTCACTGTGCTCAGGGCATTGCTTCTCTCTAGGCTGGGCAGTGCCAAAGTTCTGCACTTGGGTCTTCCTGAATATTTGGTCCAACGTTTACAAGGAGTCCCGAGCATGGTGTTTCGCCTGCTTTATTAAATTCCTATGCAAAAAGAACACTTGATGGACAGAATGCGGAACAATGTCATACATTTACCCCAAAACAGAGATCTGGGCCTAAATCCATCGTTTTTTTGCTCACCATGCCATTCTAGTTTAGACCCAGCCATATGCAAATCAGTCTTGACCCTGCGCCCAATGGGAACGGTCCAGCCTGAACTGCCAGGCCAGGTCCTCCCTGGACTGGAATCAAGCATCCTAGGACCAGTTTCGGGCTTTCAGCCCTCATCAGCCAGGATAGCTTGACTCCAGTGGTGTGGAGAGCATGGGACTCACGTCTGAGCATACCCGTCCCACTCGGGGTGACAAATGCAAAAAGAACAATTCATGGACAGAATGCAGAACAATGTCATACATTCACCCCAGTGTCTTATAAAATTCCTAAGCACACATCGGTATCTCAGGTGCCGGTCCGGCAACGTATCGTGTACAAGGCTCTGACACATCAAGCCCTCCACAAGGAAAGGGCGTATGTACCCAAATGAGAGGATCAAGAGATACAGACCAGGGAGGTCCCTGCGTACCAGTAGTGCTGTCTCCTCTCGGTCCCCGATTAAAAAAACAGCGCGAAGGAAGCTCCTATTTACAGCCAAGTTGACCAATTCGTGGAATAAAATGACTGTGCATCTGAGATCCATCATGGAGGAAAGAAAATTCAAGAAAGAGTTGAAAACATTTTTATTTAAACGTTAGGGTTTGTAGGACTCCTGCTGTTCTCTGCTTCTTTTCCGTCTCCAGTTGCCTAAGCGGTGGGACACTCACTGATTAGCCGTGCGCTATATAAGAACTTCCCATTCATTCATGCTGGTGGAAAACCTCTGCAAACACTTCACTCTTGGGCACTTGAAGTGGAGTAGGTCACGAAAGCCAGGCGACTGTGACATCGGTAAAACCATTTCTACAACTTGTCCACAGTCATTTTATGGGCTTTGCTATTTTCAAATAAGGGCCCGTGGATTCACCTATTGGCTTCCATCCTTCCAGGGTCCATCAAATGAGCTGTGTCGGGTACTTGTAGAATCTAGGATTTACTGGTGTTCGAGATCATAAGACTAAGCAAAGAGGATGTGGTCTAATGACTAGAGCGGTTAACCTCGAAGCTGGGAACCAGGTTTGAGTTTCGGCAGGGACGCTCGACATCCTGTGATCCTGGGCAAATCGCTCAATCTCCCCGTGCCTAACAAAATGAATGTGTCCATCTGAAATTCAACTGGTGCTCATGCAAAGCGCTCTGATACTTTTGGGTCGAGTTTGTGATATGTAAAAATCCCCCCCAAAAAAATTGAAAATGCATCTGAAAAATTCTCCGGTTTAATGCTGAATCGCGTGCACTTTAGCAAGGAAGCGGGTTTCAGTCTCTATGCTGAATGTGTTCCAGACATTATAAGCATTCATGTCTTTATTAATTGGCCCAGGCTGTGTCTTTTGATCTGTGCCTGCCTTTTGCAAGATTCCAGTTGACATGCAATCATTTTTTGGCGCCTTTCACTGCTGTTAATAAGAGGTGTAATTATATAAATGGAAGCATATTAAGCATCTTAGCTATGATCACGCATGGATGTTCCTTTTATCAAAATTGATTTAAGCCGGAATAGTAATTATCATGGGTAAATATTTTGGCCACTTTATAAAATTCGCATTTTGAAGCAGATCAATTGATCTCTGCTTGTATTTGTCGGAGAAATCCAGTAGGTGTGAGACTAGGTAATATATATATTTTTTGTTGCAATTTCTGTTTCCTAATACATGCATTAAAAATCCATGTTAGGCCAGCAGAGCTACCCCTCGGGCAACCTGCATTAGTGGCCTCAGAGCAACATTTAAGTATCGGATCCTGAGGATATTTGTCACCCCGAGTGGGACGGGGTATGACCAGACGTGGGTCCCTTGCTCGCTGTGCCACTGGATTCAAGCTAGCCTGGCTGATGAGGGGTGATATCCTGAACCTGGTACCAGGGTGCTTGTATCCAGTCCAGGGAGTAGGGTCAAGACTGATTTGCATACAGCTGGGTCCAAACTGGAATGGCCTGGTGACAAAAAGACAATGGATTTAGGCTCATATCTCTGTACTGGGGTGAATGTATGACATTGTTCAGCATTCTGTCCATCATTTGTTCTTTTTGCATTTGTCACCCCGAGTGGGACAGGTATGCCCAGAAATGGGTCATGTGCTCTCCACACCACTGGAGTCAAACTATCCAAAAATTCTCCGGTTTAATGCTGAATCGCGTGCACTTTAGCAAGGAAGCGGGTTTCAGTCTCTATGCTGAATGTGTTCCAGACATTATAAGCATTCATGTCTTTATTAAATGGCCCAGGCTGTGTCTTTTGATCTGTGCCTGCCTTTTGCAAGATTCCAGGTGACATGCAATCATTTTTTGGCGCCTTTCACTGCTGTTAATAAGAGGTGTAATTATATAAATGGAAGCATATTAAGCATCTTAGCTATGATCATGCATGGATGTTCCTTTTATCAAAATTGATTTAAGCCGGAATAGTAATTATCATGGGTAAATATTTTGGCCACTTTATAAAATTCGCATTTTGAAGCAGATCAATTGATCTCTGCTTGTATTTGTCGGAGAAATCCAGTAGGTGTGAGACTAGGTAATATATATATTTTTTGTTGCAACTTCTGTTTCCTAATACATGCATTAAAAATCCATGTTAGGCCAGCAGAGCTACCCCTCGGGCAACCTGCATTAGTGGCCTCAGAGCAACATTTAAGTATCGGATCCTGAGGATATTTGTCACCCCGAGTGGGACGGGGTATGACCAGACGTGGGTCCCTTGCTCGCTGTGCCACTGGATTCAAGCTAGCCTGGCTGATGAGGGGTGATATCCTGAACCTGGTACCAGGGTGCTTGTATCCAGTCCAGGGAGTAGGGTCAAGACTGATTTGCATACAGCTGGGTCCAAACTGGAATGGCCTGGTGACAAAAAGACGATGGATTTAGGCTCATATCTCTGTACTGGGGTGAATGTATGACATTGTTCAGCATTCTGTCCATCATTTGTTCTTTTTGCATTTGTCACCCCGAGTGGGACAGGTATGCCCAGAAATGGGTCATGTGCTCTCCACACCACTGGAGTCAAACTATCCTGGCTAATGAGGGGTGAAACCCCAAAACCAGTCCCAGGATGCTTGTTTCTCGTCCAGGCGGAACCTGGCCTGGCAGTTCGGGCTGGACTGCTCCCATGAGGGACAGGGTCAAGACTGATTTGCATATAGCTGGGTCCAAACTGGAATTGCATGGTGAGTAAAAAGACAATGGATTTGGGCCCAGATCTCTGTACTGGGGTGAATGTTCGACATTGTTCAGCATTCTGTCCATCCTTTTATGTTAGGAAATCACAGCTAGTTCTCTGAGATTTGTTTCAACATCATTGGAGGCTGCTAACATCCCCTAGTGGCTTTGGTGCTTTTCATCACTTGGTAGATCCGTGACCAATCCAAGATGGCCGCCTTTCGTAGGGCATTGTGACTAAGGGCTTGGACCAGGGGGCGTACTTGATGGAACTTTCTGTTTCTATCAGGGTTAATGGTGCTTCACCTTAGCATATGTGCCAACATTTTGGGAGAGGAAAGTGGGAGATTTAAAAGCAAAATAATCCGAAGAATTTTTTTTCCCTTTGACTTCTATGGAAAGAATATTTACAACAAGGGGTGGTGAGGGACAGAGTCTCTGAATTAAACAGAATACTCTCACCCAGTCAAGAGATCAGGGCTAGATCCAACACCGTTTTTTAGCTCACTGCACCATCCCAGTTTCAGAACCTGGCTGTATGCAAATTAGTCTGTTCCTGTCCCAGTGCATGATGGGAACAGGGCAAACCAAACTGCAAAAGCCAATTCTTACACTGGGAAGGAAACAAGCTACCGGGGACCGGTTTCTGGCATTTCAGCCTCTTCTCACTGCTCCATCAGGATTCAAGCAAGCCGGGCCGAAGAGGCTGAAATGCCAGAAACCGGTCCCCGGTAGCTTGTCTCCTTACTGGTAAAGAATTGGCTTGGTAGTTTAGTCTGCCCTGTTCCCATGATGCACTGGGCCAGGGACAGACTGATTTGCATATAGCCAGATTCTGAGCTGGGATGGGGCAGTGAGATAAATAACGGTGATGGATCAAGCCCTGATCTTTGGACTGGGTAAGAGTGGTCTGCTCAATTCAGACACTCTGTTCATCACCACCCCCTTTTGTAAATCGATTTTGGCCACTATAGGTGTGGCAGGGTATACTCAGACATGAGTCCCTTTCTCACTGCTCCATCAGGATTCAAGCAAGCCGGGCCGAAGAGGCTGAAATGCCAGAAACCGGTCCCCGGTAGCTTGTCTCCTTACTGGTAAAGAATTGGCTTGGTAGTTTAGTCTGCCCTGTTCCCATGATGCACTGGGCCAGGGACAGACTGATTTGCATATAGCCAGATTCTGAGCTGGGATGGGGCAGTGAGATAAATAACGGTGATGGATCAAGCCCTGATCTTTGGACTGGGTAAGAGTGGTCTGCTCAATTCAGACACTCTGTTCATCACCACCCCCTTTTGTAAATCGATTTTGGCCACTATAGGTGTGGCAGGGTATACTCAGACATGAGTCCCTTTCTCACTGCTCCATCAGGATTCAAGCAAGCCGGGCCGAAGAGGCTGAAATGCCAGAAACCGGTCCCCGGTAGCTTGTCTCCTTACTGGTAAAGAATTGGCTTGGTAGTTTAGTCTGCCCTGTTCCCATGATGCACTGGGCCAGGGACAGACTGATTTGCATATAGCCAGATTCTGAGCTGGGATGGGGCAGTGAGATAAATAACGGTGATGGATCAAGCCCTGATCTTTGGACTGGGTAAGAGTGGTCTGCTCAATTCAGACACTCTGTTCATCACCACCCCCTTTTGTAAATCGATTTTGGCCACTATAGGTGTGGCAGGGTATACTCAGACATGAGTCCCTTTCTCACTGCTCCATCAGGATTCAAGCAAGCCGGGCCGAAGAGGCTGAAATGCCAGAAACCGGTCCCCGGTAGCTTGTCTCCTTACTGGTAAAGAATTGGCTTGGTAGTTTAGTCTGCCCTGTTCCCATGATGCACTGGGCCAGGGACAGACTGATTTGCATATAGCCAGATTCTGAGCTGGGATGGGGCAGTGAGATAAATAACGGTGATGGATCAAGCCCTGATCTTTGGACTGGGTAAGAGTGGTCTGCTCAATTCAGACACTCTGTTCATCACCACCCCCCTTTTGTAAATCGTCTTCTATGGAAAGAGGCAGTTTCAGGTGGGAGACAGCCAAAATAAAGCCACTTTTGGCATCAAAAACTATGAGTCTCTCTCCGAATCAGGTGTATTGGCATGTATACCCTAGTCTAACGTTTGCTGGCTGATTACGGAGCGTGCGCAGATTAGGTAACATCTAAAAAGGCAGTGAGATGCCTAGTGAAGGCCAATAGTAACCACCACCACCCCCCTCATCGTCAAATATTCCCAAACATGATATTCTCAAAGTGGGAAGCATGGGTACAATTTCTTACAATTTGCGGTATTTTATTTTGCAAATTGTGTTTTAATAGCCAGCTGTAATTATACCTGAATGGGTCCATGTCTGCTAATTTGCAAGGGCTGTTCTATTTTGAGAGGCTGGTAATTGGCTGTTCCATTGAGCCTATTGTTTCGCGTTTGTTTCCCCCCCACAGCAGCCCCCCTCCCAGCTTCAATTATTCTGCAAACGACAATGGCTCGGTTGCTAATTTACCAGCCTTCCCCTTTGAATGTTATCTTGTTTGTTGTTTTGTTGAGATAATGGGCTTGGATCCATCTTGAGAGAGATGAAACAAATCTTCTGAGGAAAGGTCTCGGTTTTGCGGTTGGTGGGCATTTATTTGAAAATATCCCCCCCACCCCCCGAATTATAATAATAGCCCAGCAGGGGTGTTTTTTTGTAGCTCTGCCAGACGATTTATTTTGCGCCTGCAATTTCTTGTTGTTATTTATTTATTTATTTTGCCAGTTTGTAACTTTCTAGTTGTTTCCTTTAATGAGTTGCGAGGATGAGCTTTAGAAAAGTTCGCTTACCGAAAACACTCTTTTGAAAGCACAAAATTGGCGCCTGTGCAGCAGCAGCGGCAAAAACACATTAACCCCTTCGCTGCGGCGGCAATTCCGCCGCAGCGCTAGGGGGGGTTGCCCGAGCGGCGCTCGCATGCTCGTGACGGAGCCGCGGTTGCGCTGTGCTCATGACGGAGTGGTTCCGTCATGGCCCCACCCGCTTAATAGAACGCGCCGCACTTGCGCGGCGGCAGGGCCATGACGGAACCGCTCCGTCATGAGCACACCTCAGCCGATGCTCATGACGGAGCGGCTCCGTCATGAGCATACAAGGGGTTAAAGAAATTCAAAGTGAATGGTACAAATGGAAAGGTGACAGGGCGCAGAGTAAGCAAGGAAAACCTGAAGAATGTGTTCAGTCTGGCTAGAAAGTAGGCCAGAAAATTGGCAAACTATATGTACTTTGTTTTCCATATCTTGCATCAAATTCTAGAACCTAAGGCGCAAGTACATAGCATTCTAAAAACTGTTTGGCTGCCGCCATGTTGGATTACAGCCACTGAAGACATTTGCCTACTGGAAACCAAAATCAGTCCTGGAAAATCTTCAAACCAGCTCCAAACTCAATCGATCAAGGAATCAGGGAATTGTGAATTGTGCTACTACAAGGTGGGGGGGGGGCGGGGGTGCAGCTCCGGTCAGTCGAAGAGCCAGGTCTTGAGGGTCTTCCTTAAGATGTGGATAGCGGGGGCATGTCTAATGTTGATCGGGAGCTCGTTCAAGGCCTTTGCCGCGATGTAGGAGAAGGCTCTTCCACCCGTTCTGGCTCTGCGGATGCAAGGGGTTTCGGTGAGGTCGGCGGAACGGAGGTTTCTCTTGGGTACGTGGAAGGAGATTCTTTGGTTGAGACGCAACAAGAATGGGATCATGGAAGCATGGTGGGGTCATGCAGTTTATCCAGCTCTAAGAGCAGCCCCTGGGCTTGAAGCTACCGGTAAAATGCTAGAGTGCCAGTATGGCAAGTCCGGCCATGAACATGCCTGCTCTATAGAGCGTTCTAATTAGCCTGTCATCAAACCATTGACACGACAAAGCAAAATGTCTCCTGATTTTCTAAACTGTTGTGGTATTTCGGAAAATCAAAAACTGTATATCGGCAGCGCTAAGCATTCCGAGGAGGTTCTTTATAAAAAGTGGGTCGCCAGTAAAAAGATGATTATAGTCAATTAAATGCAATGCTTTTATTTTTAATTTTGGATGATTCATTGCAGATGTTTTGTCTAGTCTCGTGTGGACAAGGGATTCCAGAGGCGGGGCCGAGCCTTGTGTTTACGTCTGCCATATGTGTCTTCCCCGGGCCAGCTTTGCGGGTGGTCTTTCTTTCCGTGGACGACTACTTCTTCTGGCCATTTGGCTACTGCACATCAGGATTTCAGTAAGTCAGACGACTGAGAAAGCAACTCTTGTCCTCTCCAAAGAATTGAGGGATGCGTCTGATAATTCAAAGATGGCTGCCGGAGGGAAGTGAAACTTGGAACCCGTTCTAGGGTCAATAGTTCACAAGCATTTTTCCGTGAGTTTTTTGGCCCAGTAGAAAGGAGAAAAGAGCTACTTTTTGGCCCTGTTGGAGTTTTCCAGTAGGGAAAGCAATTTATAGCTACTTTCTTCTTTCAGGACAGGCCTGGCAAGCTTCCGTGGTGCTGTATATCGGTGCTCATCATTGAGTGACAAGCTATGGAAGGCCATTCGGAAGTGACCTCACACATCCTTGGTTCCCCAGTGACACCGCAGGGTTGACTGCTAGCCCCACTTTTTGCCCCTGTAGGTATGGTAAGCCCAGGAGAGGAAACAACAGAGGTTGAACAAGGCTGTGAGGCCCGTTCTGTTCATGCATCTGTCTTTATGATCCTTAAGACCAGGAGCATGAAAGATATTCCCAGTGGGGCCAATGGGCGAGCCCGGGCAACCACTAACGGGCGTCAGTGGCCATATGAGGATGATATCGGGCTTGGGTGTCTGGGTGGCCCTCTCTGCTCCATCACCTTAGACTCACAGCTCTGCCAAAGCACTGCAGTCCTACTCTGCAACACCCTCTACTACGCCGTGCCCACATTTCCAGCATTATCGCTGTCTTGCAGCACCCCCTGCCGTTTCAGTACTGTAGTCAACATGGCCATACACCAATGCACCTCAATCCTGGCCTGCATCTCTGGCTGCTTTCCCAGTACGGAGCCTAAAAACTGCTCTGTTTATGTACCTCAATCTTTGGAAGATCCCGCTTTGCTCCTCGATGTTGACCGTCTTGGCCATCTGAGGTTCTAGGACCTAGAATCGTCCTTCCCCACCAGCACACCCATACAACTCTGTGAGTGAACCTCACTGCGGGCCTGTGGGCAGTCTCTGGTCCGCCATCGATGGGATTCTCCCACAGCTCCTCAGCAAATGCACATCAACCTCTATTCGCATCTTGAATGAGAGACGAGAATAGATCTGTCGATGTACCTCAGCCGAGGCTACGGGCGGCACTTGCTGTCTCAGCACCTTTTACGCTGGCTGTGGGATATATGTAGAGACAAAATCCCTAATGGAAATGTTTACATTTTTACTTGCTGTTTTCTGTGACAATGCGTCATACACAGAGATGCCTAAAGTATAATGAGGAAGGCAATTTACTCTCAAATGCTACCCCTTATTTATGAGCAAGTCGTATTCTTTTCTGATGTTTGTGCTGAGTAGGGGGACAATCAGTAAACATAAATCGTGAATAGTGAGGCAGAAGGGTGGAGAAATCTGAACAACCATTATAGGTAACAACTCAATCAATTGATATAGTAAAGACAACACTTACACATAAAAAGCATAGTCTATGTACGCAACCACTCAAGAGATACTAGTCTACGTTTCGACCCAAACGTTAAACTTGTAACATGGTCATCATCAGGACGAACAGACGAGGCTACTTGAGACATTCACCCTTTCAAACACTCTCAGAGGAAAATTACAAATGCTACTAAATATTATTCTTAGGCTGAAGAATCTCATGGCATCCAGAGTCCCCTACAAAGACTCACGAGTAAGGGATTAGGGGCCAGATGTAGGTAGAATAGATTTACCAATTCTTAATTACCGAAAATTACCGAATTTTACCGATTCGGTAATTAAGAATCAGTAAATCTGAGGGGTGGATATGTAGGTATTCCAGATGTGCTGGAATAACGAATCAGAAACATTTGGTATTTAGATATTTACTGAATCGGTAAATACCGATTTTCACAAGGGTGCAGGGGGTGTCACTTTGACACCCTCTGGCACCCCCAAAACAGACTTGGGTGCCATGTGGCAGGCATACATGCCCTAAGGGCAGGTCTGCCTGTCACATGGCATAGGTGTGCATGCACACATGTGTATGCACACCGGAATCAGTATTTTACCATCAAATTGGATTTGATGGTAAAATACCGATTCGGTAAGGCCTCTGGGACTCAGAAGAGTCCCACCTACATCTGGGTGCCTCAGATTCGGTAAATTTACCGAATTTTTATTTTAGCGATTCGGTAAAATTACCGAATCGGTAATGTTACCGATTCGGTAAAAAAATGCCCCCTACATACCTGTCACCCATTTACCGATCGGTAACGGCCAAAATCGGCTGTTACCGGTCGGTAAATGGCCTGAAACGGCCACCTACATCTGGTCCTAGGATCTGAAATTGAGTACATTGATATGTTGAGTGTCGGGTTGCATTCCCAGAGCTTTGCTAATACACCTCAGCCATGAATTGAAGAACTTCAGTAGGAGACCACCACATAGCTTTGTAGCTGCAGGTTCCTCCTATTCTGAAGTGGGACCAATACCTTCCTCTGCAAATTCACCAGAGTTGTGCCCAGCCCTGGCACCCGACCACAGCTGTGTCCATTCACCTCTGTCCTGCTGCACCCCCTGCTATTCCAGTACTTGGATTCACACACAGCTCTGCCAACAAGCCCCAACTTCACTACTGACACAAACCCACGCACAACAATTTTCAGCGCTGGTCTGCATCATACCTGGTTATTTAAGTATTGGTTGGGGAGAGGATGTGGCCTAATGGCTAGAGTGATCAATCTCAAATCTGGGGAACCAGGTTCAAGTCTCTGCAACGACGCTCAACATCCTGTGATTTTGAGCAAATCACTTCATCTCCCCATGCCTGACAAAAAATGAATGTGTCCTTATGTAACGCAGCTGGTGCTCATGTAAAGCGCTCTGATACCTGATATATTCGGGTCAAGTTTACACTATATAAAAAAAAAGTGCATAGACCTGCACACAGCTCTATCAATGTACGTCACTTTTGAGAAGATGGGCGTTCTGTTATTGAAGTGCAGACATGCCCTTCGCAGCTGTGACAGTGCACGTCCGTCACGCCTTGCTTATGGCCCCATCAGGGTCCAGGTACTGCTCGATCGATGCACCTCAACCCTACAGTACACCATCCACATTCTGGCCCAGCTCCAGAGCAAGTCCTTTCTTTCTTGTGCCTTAATCGTCACCAACAATGCTTGGGATCCAGGGGTGCTGTCATCAGTAGTGCAGCAGGTGCAGTGGCACTGTCGCCCAAGAGTCTAAGGCTCCTACTAGACCACAGTTATAGCTGTTGTTTGTCTACTACCAAACCAGATGATGGGGGGCCGTTCTCTTGGCTTGCCACAGGATTCAAAGTTCCTTTAGGTAGCCACAGGATGCAAAGTTCCCTTAGGTAGCCACAGGATCTGCTGTTCCCCAAGCTAGGCCACAGGATCCGTGATTCCCTGAGCTAGGTAGCTACAGGATCCGTGGTTCCCTGAGCTAGGTAGCTACAGGATCCGTGGTTCCCTGAGCTAGGTCACAGGATCCACGTTTCCCCAAGCTAGGCCACAGGATCTGTGGTTCCCTGAGCTAGGTAGCTACAGGATCCGTGGTTCCCTGAGCTAGCCGACAGGATCCGTGGTTCCCTGCGCTAGCCCACAGAATCTGCGAATCCCTGAGCTAGGCCACGGGATCTGTGGTTCCCTGAGCTAGGCCACAGGATCTGCAGTTCCTTGAGCTAGACTACAGGATCCACTGTTCCCCGAGCTAGCCCACAGCGTGGGTCCATGAGCCGGGCCACCAGATCTGCGGTTCCCTGAGCTAGGCCACAGGATCTGCGTTTCGCTGAGCTTGGTAGCCAGAGGATCTGCGGTTCCCTGAGGTAGCCACAGGATCCACTGTTCTCTGAGCTAAGCCACAGGATCCCCAGTTCCCCGAGCTAAGCCACAGGATTCACATTTGCAATGCCACAGTATACGCGGCTCCTAGGCCTCAGGATCCGTGGTTCCCTGAGCTAAGCCACAGGATTTGCGGTTCCCTGAGGTAGGTCACAGGATCCACGGTTCCTAGGCCACAGGATCCGGGGATTCCCTTAGGTAGCCACGGGATCCACGGTTTCTTTAGATAGCCACATGATCCACGGTTCCCTTAGGTAGCCACAGGATCAGCTTTCCCTGAGCTAGGCAACAGGATCCTCGGTTCCCTGATGTAGCCACGGTTCCTAAGCCATAGGACCCGAAGTCCCCCGAGCTAGGTCACCTGGCCACTGGTGGGCCCTCTCGGTCGCTCCTCCTCGGCCGTGCTGTGATCTGTGAGTGTTGAGAGACAGGGGAGGGCGGGCGCGAGGCCCGCCCGGCGCGCGCCTCTGAGGTAGGTGTGATGACACTCTCAGCCGCGGCGGTGATGTCTCCTCGCGCCGCGCTCACGCGAGTCGTGCCTGGGCCGAGGAGGCGTCGCGCCCACGGTCTCGCGCTGAGCTCAGCGCGCGGCTTCCGTCAGATCACGAGCCGCTCTCGGTGACGTATCCGAGGACTAGCTCCCTGCAGACTAAGGTGTCCTGGCAGGCGCTACATCGAGAGCATCTGTGGCGCTGTGGGGGGTACAGCCAGCGCCCGCTGCGTGTCACAAAGGCTGTGCAATGCTTTGGTGATGGATGCCCTGGGCACCCCGTTGTTATCCGAGAGTAAAGTACACAACATCGAGTCACACCTGAGGCAATTTAATACCCACCGTATGGGGCATAATCTGCACTATGGGCCTGGGAGACTGGCGCTTACAGTACCCTAACAATGACCCCAAAAAAGACCTGTACATGGGCAGGTCAGGGGCCCCTGAAAATATTATGTATGGAAATGCTCCTAACTTGTGGTTTTTGTGCTGTGAGAGACTCCCAAGCCGTATGTCCTGCTGCAAATCTTCCACCGGGCTCTGTAGCCCATGTTTTCCTGACACTTCCTACCTCCACCTGGGGTCAGTTTTCAAACTCTTTAAAAAGTTCTAAAAATGCACCTGCTGTTTCATAAACAACACATTCAACCCAGACCTACTGGCTTTGACATGCTTAACACATGCATGCAGCTTTGGCTTACAAGAGCGAGACACATGGGAAGGAGCCAGCAGACGCAGACTGAAAGCAGCAGTTGTAATGTAGACCCTCAAGCAGTTGAATTCAAGCACTCAAGTGAAGGCGGAAGGATACATCCAATCAGCGAAAAGCATTAGCTGAGCAATACATACTCCTCAGTGTTGAACCGATTGACAAAGTTTCAAACCAATGAAAAAGGGCGGCCGGAGAAAATGTGTCATTGTAGAGGGCGGGTCTAAAGCCCATTGGACGTACATTGTAAGCGATAGGTCTGCTGCCTACAGCTGCTATGTCAACCCAGAACTAACAGGGACACTACATTGTGTGATTTATAAATGTAAATGTAAATGTATAGGCATTTATATAGCGCACTACTTACCCGTAGGGTCCCAAGGCGCTTCGACCGCTGCGAAACCCTTCCTGGCTTCCCTGAGAGATGGTCCCTTATTGGGTATCTCCAGGGTGAGACCAGGCATCCCCGGCGGTCTGGTGGGGCCGTTAGTGAAGATGAGGCAAGCTAATGCCCAGAGTTGCCGAGTGTGATCGCTGATCAGAGTGGGCACCGAGGCGAGAGAATTATCGAGTCCGCTGACCCTGGTCCAGAAACCTGCCGCGCCGGGAATCGAACCCTGGTCCCGGGCCGTCAAAATGGCTTTTAAAATCCCTTTCTCTAGCTTCATCTAAAACTGAAGTCACCACGTGGCAGGAGTGGCAGATAGTCACGGTTCTCCCAAAACTCAAGTTGGTCAGCTCAGGCCATTTGTAATATTTGGAAACCTTCAGCTGATTCAAAACCGGAATAATCGGGCAAGATGTGATGATTCATGTTTTCAAAACAACCTTTGCCACTTATACGCATACACTGAATTACTAAATGCGGGAGAGATCAAACATTGAGCGAAAACGTTTGTGATTGTTAATTCATTTTAAGTATTACAATGTTTGTAATACTTCAGCACTCGTCTACTCTCCCTGGAGGTGCAGCCGAGATCTGGCTGGCTGCCTTTTCTAGCCTGGCTCAGGTGGTTACAGGAAAAGCAGGGTTTTCAGGGCCCGGAACTATGCTCCTTGCGCAGGTGTGCAGGGCGGGAGGTTTATTTCACCCCCAAGAAGAAAAGTAGTCACTTGCATAACTTTCTGATGAGGTGTCTGGTGGGAAATTATGACTCAGGAATGGGGGGGGGTGGGAGGGGGCAGGCGCACCTGAGGAATGTGACTCGGAGGTTGTGGTAGGCTGGTCCACAGAAAAACAACATCATATATCTAGTTATCTAAAAACAGCATTTCAATGTCATGTGTGTGCCCCTGAAAGTTCAATCTCAGGTTGCTGATAAATAAACAAAGTGATCACAGTTGAGTGAAGGGCAAGCAATTTTTTGTGGAAGCACACAACTTCTGCCCAATCTCGGTTTCCATTTTGACCATTACTGATTGGCAAATTCATCTTATGGATTTTTTTTTTGCACAAGGTCCCTGTATTATTTACATTTTTACCTCAAAGTTCTGCAGATCTCACTGAATTTCTTCTGTGAGAACTTTACTGCCAGAGACAAGATTTTTGTTTCTATGTTTGGTGTCCTGTGCTATACATATTGATGAGAAACTCAAGTAAGAACCACGTTTCTATATCTTTTTTAAGGGTTTTCCTTCCGAGTTGTTCTCTTTTAACCCCTTCCATGCTGATGACGGCCCCCAGCCGTCATGCATCACGTTGCTCGTGTGCTGATGACGGCTGGGGGCCGTCATGAACCCGCCCACTTTTAAAAACGGCCGCACAGGCGCAGAATCGCGGCCGCGCCCAAGGGATTAACCTTCCCACCTCCTTTTGCCACAATGGTGATGTATAACGTGACATCTATAATGATTGCTGCAAAAGAGTTTATAAGATATGAACAGTGTAAAGATACTTATAGTGTCGCAAAAACATAACTTTCCCTAATTGTCTTGTTGTGTGGAAATCCCATTGCTGAGACACCTCATTTTGCCATCTCTTGCATCTGATCCCTAAATCCTAACGCCCAAATGTAATATCCAGCCGCTGTCGCCATTGCAATCCCTTGACCCGAGCTCTCCTAGTCCTAGTATCGGCCATAATCACCTAATGTGACCAGGTCTGATTCATACAACGGGTTAAAACAATATTTGTGATTTTGCTTTCTCTAAATAGAACCACCTTCCGCCCATCTTCCGCACTGTCTCCAAAAACAGGTCTGACATTTCTTCCTCCTACCTCCAGGAGCTTCATAAGGCCCACATGGTGTCTGTCTGCCTGATTACTCACCTGCCTTGCTCTGAGAACTGCAAGTTGTTTTTCTAACTTCCAAAAGTCCTTAATGTAACATATCATCTTCCCAGGCAAGACCGGGTGACTTAAGGCCACCAGATATGAATTGATAGCCCCATACATTCTACATTTTTTATTGGTGGGGCCACCAAAGATTTTTGACTTTTGAAATGTAACACTTGTAAACTTGCTCGCTGTTGTAACAACATTGAAAAATATTAGGCCAGCCTCCTAGACAATTTCAAGTTTGTGTGGTTAGGAAATACCACTGTGGATTCTTTAGATATATATTTTTGTCCCTAATTAACCAGTTCTATAAAATTGTTCTGTTGACATCTTAGATTGGATCAAGAAAAGCAAATTTGAAAATGTGGGCACTATCAGTTTCCCCTTGCTAGTGTCCCCGAAACAGCTGCGAAGCAACGTTCATACTGTAAATTAAGAAGTAATATCAATAAATTAAAAGTTCAAGAAATTCAGCAGCCTTCTCCTCTTTTTGCATAGAATTCAGACAGCCATAATCTAGGTAAACATGTTAAAATCAATCCTCGAGATGCAGTGTGGTGTTATCCCCAGTTATTCCTTCCTTGGCTAGCTAAACTTCCGCAGACCTCTGGAGAAGGCGCATTACCCCTGTGAGCTATCTCGGGGTCGCCGTGGTGATACTACTGCCACGCTGCGGCAGGAGGACAGTCTGGCGCACTTCCGGTTCCGGGAGGTGGATAACATCTTCACCCCCGAATGGCTTCATTTACAACAACAAGGAAAGGACAAACCCGAAACACACCTGCGGCGCGCCTTACCTGTGACGTCAGTCTGTGCTTGTTTTGCGTTCTGGTCACAGGTAGGCTTCCTAACAGGGCAAACTCAACTTTCATCCTTCTGAGGTCTATAGTCAAGGGTATCAGTCTCTGCTTTTAAGACTGTCTGCGACTTCTAAACACCCCTTATTGCACTGTGGGTGCCAACACCTCTCAAGGTATTTATGCAAATGTCTACAAAAGAACACCGTACAATACCGTGCACCTTGGTACTGTTAAAAAGGGTTCCAAAGACAACCGGTAACCAAAGACCCTTTTATGTTGCCCGGCGGTATCGCCTCTATGACCCACCAATATTAATCAATGAAGAAGCAGGCGCTGGAGACTGGAAGGCGGGAAACGAGGATTTTATTCTCTCCGGAGGAGAACACATCAATTCAGACAGCAAGTATCGTCACGAGGTGCTCTAACCACATCTCTGAGGCCGGGCCTCTTATACTAGATTTTACGACCTTTATTGCACATAACACATTCTCGTAATATTTTAATACTTGAAAGAACATCCTCGGAATCTCCCCTTCAGACCCGTTCCCACATATATTTACAGTTGGATTCCCCACCCCGGTCACAACAGGTGATGGTTGTCGCACAGCAGGGCATTCCGCCGATTCACGGAATGCATGGGGTTTGGTCGGATCTCATGGGGTGGGGGCTTTGATCGGTTCGGGGGTCTTTTGATGGGGAGGGGAAACTTCCTACTGTACGAGGTAATAAACAGTATCCGCAGAGCCAGGTGGCGGCCTGGGAACAGGGAAGACAAACGGGGACACAGGAAAAAGGGTTTTGCATCAAAAGGGATTGAGGCCATGAAAGGAATGAGGGGAGGTGTCGCGCTGGGAACAGGATGGGATTCAGTGGTGGAGCTGCGCTGAAGAGGGGTTTATGACCCAAGGCATGAGAGAGCGGGGGGTTTGTCAGTGTGCGGGGGATGCTTGCGAGGTTAAAGGGAGAGAGAGACGCGCTGGCTATCAGCAAGGGGCAGGGAGGCCATGGCATTCAAAATGGCTGCCGCTTACGCGCATGAATGGGTTTGAAAAGGGGCAAGATGGCGCAGATAATGTTCACCAAGTTTGTATTTATTTTCTACAGTCCTCCCTTTAACATTTCCAAGACATCTTGCTGGCCTATTTCCTATCTACCCCTATATGCAGTGATCATAAGTAAGGGAGAGGGGACTTGGGTGAAAGAACTGTACGTAAACATCACATTATAAACATCATATAAAAAATCTCATCAGTCAGTAGGCGGGTTCATTGTTAAGTTGGTTGCAGGAAAAAGTCATCGTAATGCAATATCAGACTAGAATCACGTAGCGAGGGCGTTGGGTACAGATCATAGAATAAGAACTGGTAAATTATCATATAAATAAGTCCTTTTTTTGTATACGGTGGGTGCATAGTCAGTCCAATGGTGATTGGGAGAGAAAGGAGAGATAGAAAAAATATCAGAGTTCTCGTTGTCTTTTGTCGTCTTCTGTTGGCACTGTTAAGCACCTGGATTACAATTCGGTCTGTCAACAGGAATGTTCATGTGGATTGAGTCGTTGGAGGTCTGCGGGCAGGGGCTTGTTTCGCCAGGCCTCATAGGAGCAATGCGTTACTGTTTTGGAGCAGATGCATCTTCTTCCGTAATGCAGAGCATAGATTTGCAATAAAAAAATGCGATTGTTCCTGAATTGTGAGATCTGTTTGTTTCTTGAGTCTCTGTGGTGGGCATTTCCTGTCGCTTCCATCATCTTCGAGGCGTTCAGCAGCGGGTAGAACCACATACTTCGTTCATCTTTTCTTTGGAGGCGACCCTTGGTGGGGTTCTAGGTCACCGTTCTAAGATTAACATAGTTCGTGGTCTACTTAGTCGGAGCTCCCTCCCTTCTGACGTAGGGAGTACTCTTCTCTGGGTAGCTCAGTAGGATTTGGAGGAACTTGGGAGTTCGGGTGGAAAGGTGCGGGTGTGAACAGTCCTTATGGTAGGTCGGAGGAAGAGGGGATGGAGCAAGGCCAAGTCGGGAACAGATCAGGGGGGGGGGTCGGAGAGTTTTGCGTCAGGCGAGTCCGAGACCATGTTCAGAGAGCGGGGGCTTTTTGGCACACGTTGATCATAGAGCAGGGGCTTCAGGTCAGCCCTTTCCTTAGCTTTGTTTGAAACAGTGCCCCGTCCTGCGACTCCTTACTGCCGTGGTCTCGCCTTGGCCTCCGTTGCTGACGTTCCACAATCCGCAGTCAGGCCGCGTGCTCCCACATCCGGTCTCTTTCTCCTCCGACAGTGATATCCTTAAATGAGTGTTGAAAAGACAGTCTTTAGAGATTTTGCAGAAAAAGGTAATTACATGAATCTATTTTCTCTCCCAACACCAAGCGACTAGCGTAAGCACTCGCTACATTTGAGATTTTTGCGGCTTTACGTATAAACAATTGATGATGGGTTTGCTGGATTCCTTGCAACTTCCTTTTGTTGGCTAATTCTTTGACGCTTTGATGATTATTACGTTCATTTGTCATATGTCTATTATAGTAGATGTCAGTTCTTCTGGCAGAGACCCATTTCTCTAGTACGAGTCTTGCATGGCTAGGCTAGTCTTCAGGGCCTTGTATTTTACAAAAAGTGCAACGTGCTATTCACCATAGTCTGATAAGCATCCTTCTGAGGGATGAACATAGGCTAAACGAGTCTGCATTACATAAAAACATCTTATTTTCAACCATGCCTACTGCAACAAGTTCTTTCGTTTTTCAATCTAATTTTCAACTTTGCACACATCCTTCTAACTTTCTATATAAATCCTCGCAACCTGGTTACTACAAAAACTCGGGAGGGGTGGTTTGCAATAATTATTAAACTTATCCTCGGGGAAGGAGGGATCTGATGGATACCAAACTGGGGGCATTTTGGGTAGATGGGGGTGTCTCGATCATTTCTTACAGCTTGGGGTACGGAGACAATTTTCAATGGGGATGGTCGCATCACCACAGACACATTTTTATCATAGGAGCCACTGACAAAGAGTTCCCTGAGAGTGGGTCAAATTTAGGGAACCTTAGTCGTCTTACCTGTCCCTTTCCTATCGGCCAATTTAAATTTCATCCATATTTTAGTAGAAAAGGAGAGGTAGTAACGTGGTACCAATACAATTTTATTTAGGACAGATTTGCACAAATACTTGTGGTATTTGGGGCCAATCAGGAGGTGCACCAGGTTCGCCAATTAGGTGCCAGTTGCTAGGAAGAGGGAAAGTGTGGAGGGGTGGAAGAGTGAGTGAGAGAAAGAGAGAGAGAGAGAGAGAGAGAGAGAGAGAGAGAGACAATAGGCCGAACAGTACACGTGTGACATAGAGAATGACCGTGTATTGTTTGGGCTATTCAGTGCGTTACCCAACGTTAGACGTTTCGGGTCTGTGTTAGGAGGTGGGAAGCATGCAGTTTTGGGACAGAAAAGCGTTAGATTTGGTAAAAAGGTCGTGAGAGCGTCCTTGTTGTGCCATTTTGTAGCGCTAGTCCGTCTTCATGCATCGGGCGTGACGTGGTTCCAGATCCCTTATGATACTCTAATCGGGTTTCTAATGTAACCTGCAGAGGGAAAAAGGGGGAGAAAAAGGGGGGGGGTAGGGGGACAACATTCGAACACATCAAATGTAAGGGCACGAAAATCCTTTACTTACCACATAATCGTACTTGTCTCTTTGGGATATAATCCCTTAGGGTTCTGGTTTCTTAAAGTCATGGGGGCAGGCAATGTGATAGGTGGTTCATGGGGAGGTTCGAGGATGGCGTTAAGGATCGTGTGTAGTGAAAAACGCTAAAAAGAGGAATCAGAGGTGCCTAGCGCGAGGTACCCGGTTTCGTAGATGTATCCGGTCATCGGGGTCCCAAAATCATTCCCAAAGCTGTGATGTTCTTAAGGCATACCAGTTCTTTGTTCAACCCTGTACCTTAGTACCTTCGACCACCATATCCTTATAGCAATTTGTCAATCACACCATTTTACTTTACCCATTCTCTGAAGTCGAGGTCCTTCTTCATAAGCAGCGTATCATACCTTCGTTTTGACCATCAACCCAGGGCCGAACAACCATTTCTCGGATAACCTTAAAAAGAGAGCAGAACAGTTGCGCACAGAAAAACCCTCCCACCGATACCCGTATTTACAAAAGTACGCGGAGCCTATCCATAGCTTCTAAGACTTTTATTTGTAGAGTTATTCAGTACGTAAAAGGTGAGAGCGCAATTCATATTTTGGCCTGACATGTCGTCGATGGAAGCACATACAGTAGGGGTTATTTTGTAGTACAAGAACATGTAAAAAGGTCTAATTAATTATTTGTAAGTAACCAAAAACATTTCATTGCGAGACGAAGGAATCAGGGGCATTTCAGTTCATAGATGGAAACACAGTCAAGCTCATCGTAATCACATTTCCTAAATGCAAACCGCGGGCGTGCATCATGAGCGACGTTATGTATCAGTTACAACAAATATCAAAAATAAATTGTTCATTGAAATCAACATTTTTACAGAACCTCTTCTTAAATGTTTGCCAAGTGCACCCTCCTCCCTTTAACATTGAGTGCGCAATGGTTCATATATATATACATGTATATCTTAGTACATCAAGTTTCATTAGCTAAGGAACACCATGAGGCACCCGTAAGTTCCATTGATACCAGCGCCATTTTGGGCGAGGCCGGTTTAGTCCGGAAGTAGCATCAGGGGCAAAATATCCCCGACAATTGGCGGTTGGACCAGAGTCCCTTTCGGTAGTCCAAAAGAAAACTGTGCTAACAAAGGGGCTGGTGGTGTGGACCGTCAATCAAGAGAGGGAGGGGGTAAAGTCTCTCTTACCGGGTCATGTTGATGTTCAGCCGGAACTTGCTCGAGTTCGTTAGCCCATAATGTTCCTGGGTGGTTCAGACGGAAGCTGATGCAGACACGAGAGCACCGCCATCTTGTTGCTGTGCCGTGGTTATTTCATTTGAGATCAATGCAGCTGTTCCTCACCGGAAGCCTGAAGGGGCCGAGGGCTCTTGGGACTTTGGTAGAATCTTCAAAGTCGAGGGGATGTTTTGTCGATGGTGGGGGCTTGCGCCCAGGTGGGCAAGCGCCCGAGTTGCAATTTCGGACAAAGTTACTCCAGCGGCCTAGACCCGCCTTTCGAGGGCCCAGACGCCATTTTGAGGCCCTGCAGCAACCTTTGCTGTACCCATCAGGAGTGGAGGAAAACTTCTTGTGATGGCGAAAAACAGAGCATCATGCGGTTGGAGCAGGACATTTTGGTTCGGGGCGCCAGGGTGCAGCAGTGGAGCCTTCATCTGGGGAGGTGAGGGAGGCTCACCGTGCCGTCTTCCTCTCCCGGTGCATCCTACGCCGTCTCTTGGAATCAGGGGCGCACATGATGACCACCCTACACCCCTGATTCCGACTCTTGGGGGACCACTGTACATCCGGTACTCCGGAAGTATGCCCATCGGACATTGTGTGTCCTGTACCACGCAAGTATACCAGCCGGGTCTTGTATATCCTGTACTGAGAAAATATACGAGTCGGGCATTATATGTCCTGTGTTACGGAAATATACCAGCCGGACATTATATTTCCTGTGCAGCGTAGGTATATGGCCGTCGCCCGGCTGGAGGACATCGGCGTCGGGCCAGGGCAGGGAAGCCTCCTACCTGTGGAGGTGGAAGAGGCTCGTCCGCGTCGCCTCTTCCTCCCTGCCCACCCTGCATCCGTTCGATGGAGGAATTCGTGATGGCCGGACCAGGAGATACAAGGGAGGGGGTCACCTTCATCCGCCCCCTCCCTACTCGCGGTCCGGGGGACGCCATCCCTGGAAGGGCAATATGGGAAGACCATTTCATTGCCCGCTGTGTGGGGTCTCCAGTACCTTCTCGCCAGCAATCTCTTTTTGGGCTCATGGTTGCTGGCAGGCCCCGCCCCACACGTGCTATGTGTTTCGGATGGGCGGGACCATCGAACTGTTACATTTCGAGGACTTCCGGAGTGAGCATAACATGTTTTGTATTTTTCCTATTAGTCAAGTTTGCTTTTTAGAGAGTTCTACTAGTTATTCTATTTACTGTTGGTTGTGTGTTTTACCGTAATTAAATCCTAAGTTATATAATAGACGTTTGGCTTTCTTGAATCTTTTCTCTAACGGGGGGTTGTTTACACTGACCTGCAGTTATGTTTGTTTTTCAGAGTGGGGGAGCAACAGAGAGCAATCAGTCCCAGAACTCTAACATGTCGTTAAAATTGGTCTGACGAAATCTGTGCCACCGAGCATAATCGAACGGGGTGGTCCTGTCTGTTCTGTCTGCACTAGTCTGATTGGTTTTTATCTCACGTCTTTTTCCTTTCTGTCGGTCCGTCCTTTCTGTCACCCCTTCATTCTTACCTATGCTTTGCAGAGTCGGGCATTGGGCTTTCCAGTGTCCAAGATTTTTACAGAAAGCACATTGGTTTTGTTTTAAATCTGTCCGTCCTGTGCGTAATGTCGGGGGATTACCTTCAGGTCGTTGTGTTCCGGGGTTGGCTTGTCGGCACATCCCCTTACACCATTCGCTTTTCATGTCTACTCCTCGGGGCTGTGCCATCGCTGGCCCTTCCCTTTGCCTACTAGACGTTTGGAGGTTTGTCCGTCGTGTCCCTTCACCTTTTCTAAATTCGTCGCTTTCCCTTCGTTGCGTGGCTTCTTTGCGCCACATACCGAGACTATCGAGCATAATAGGTGTTGTTTCATTCCTACGAAGGGCTATTTCTACTGTTTCTATTTTGTCGAGATCAAAGGATCCTCTCAGTGGCCACTGTCTTTCTCGATCCCTTTTCGTATATTTATGCCACAGCTCACTATAGGCTATAGCAATTAATCCATGCTTCATGAACATGTCCTTATTAGGGGTGCCTTCCAGCGGAGCCGGATGGTTCATCTCTAATAAGCGGTCCGGGTAAAACAGGCTATTGACCAGTGGGGAGAAGACAGGCATGACGGATCACAATGGGATAATAGTCAGCACTACCTATCTTATCACTGCGCGCAAAGACTAGACAGAATATTTCTATTCTACGTTGTTTGCACGTAGTGAATACCTCATGAACCAATTCTGAGCAATCGATCAACGTTAGGTCAAAAATAAAAAATCAATATGGTCAATGGGGAGAATAAGTAGGCTCGCAAAGGTTCGCGTCACCTACCCTTTCACTATCTGCAAAGAGGGGACCTAATCTTCCCTGTTTTCAGACAGAGAATCTCCAGAAAACAATCTATAACAGTTAATCAATGTTAGGTCAAAAATAAAAAATCAATATGGTCAATGGGGAGAATAAGTAGGCTCGCAAAGGTTCGCGTCACCTACCCTTTCACTATCTGCAAAGAGGGGACCTAATCTTCCCTGTTTGTAGACAGAGAATCTCCAGAAAACGATCTATAACAATTAATCAATGGGGGGGGGGGGCAATTGTTCAATGGGGAGGGGGAAAATAGGTCCGACGGGTGCGTACCTATCCTTCGCTGTTTATAAAGGGAGAGCCTGTTGTTTCTCCGTTTGCAGACAGCGAATCTCCAATAAATTAACAAAGAGTAATACTAGTATTTTCACAACAATTATCAATTTCTTCCAATTATCTATCACTATCGCAATTTCGTCGTGTTTACACGACCTTACCCGGACCGCATGGACAGTTTCTCGTCTTCCGAATCCAGCGCCCGATCGTCCTCTTCTCTTCGTACTTCTCGTGGCACTCCTGATGGTTCCCAGTCAGGACCGCAGATCACTCGAGAGAGGTCTGTTCGGAACTAGTGAAGTTCGGATGATCGGCTGTCAGACGAGGGTCTATCGGACAGGGTACCTTCCGATCGTTGCAGTCGTTCACTCTGTCGTCAGGACCTCTCCCACTGGATCCACGAGTCGCTGATGGGCCCCACGTTTGGGACGCCAATTGTTAAAAAGGGTTCCAAAGACAACCGGTAACCAAAGACCCTTTTATGTTGCCCGGCGGTATCGCCTCTATGACCCACCAATATTAATCAATGAAGAAGCAGGCGCTGGAGACTGGAAGGCGGGAAACGAGGATTTTATTCTCTCCGGAGGAGAACACATCAATTCAGACAGCAAGTATCGTCACGAGGTGCTCTAACCACATCTCTGAGGCCGGGCCTCTTATACTAGATTTTACGACCTTTATTGCACATAACACATTCTCGTAATATTTTAATACTTGAAAGAACATCCTCGGAATCTCCCCTTCAGACCCGTTCCCACATATATTTACAGTTGGATTCCCCACCCCGGTCACAACAGGTGATGGTTGTCGCACAGCAGGGCATTCCGCCGATTCACGGAATGCATGGGGTTTGGTCGGATCTCATGGGGTGGGGGCTTTGATCGGTTCGGGGGTCTTTTGATGGGGAGGGGAAACTTCCTACTGTACGAGGTAATAAACAGTATCCGCAGAGCCAGGTGGCGGCCTGGGAACAGGGAAGACAAACGGGGACACAGGAAAAAGGGTTTTGCATCAAAAGGGATTGAGGCCATGAAAGGAATGAGGGGAGGTGTCGCGCTGGGAACAGGATGGGATTCAGTGGTGGAGCTGCGCTGAAGAGGGGTTTATGACCCAAGGCATGAGAGAGCGGGGGGTTTGTCAGTGTGCGGGGGATGCTTGCGAGGTTAAAGGGAGAGAGAGACGCGCTGGCTATCAGCAAGGGGCAGGGAGGCCATGGCATTCAAAATGGCTGCCGCTTACGCGCATGAATGGGTTTGAAAAGGGGCAAGATGGCGCAGATAATGTTCACCAAGTTTGTATTTATTTTCTACAGTACAATAGCAGACCACACAATAAAATACAAATGAGTACTGTGCAACACAACACACTCACCAAAAACTCCGAGTAGAACGAAACAAATCTGTCTGGGACAGCACAACACCATACAATGACATGCTCGAGTACAGTACACTGTCAGTACAATGCAGTGCAGGGCAGTACAACACCACACAATATCATGCCTTGAGCACAGTACAACACCACACAATATCATACCTTGAGCACAGCACAACACCACACAATATCATACCTTGAGCACAGCACACCACCACACAATAACATACCTTGAGCACAGCACAACACCACACAATATCATACCTTGAGCACAGCACACCACCACACAATAACATACCTTGAGCACAGCACAGCACCACACAATAACATACCTTGAGCACAGCACACCACCACACAATATCATACCTTGAGCACAGCACAACACCACACAATATCATACCTTGAGCACAGCACAACACCATACAATAACATACCTTGAGCACAGCACAACACCACACAATATCATACCTTGAGCACAGCACAACACCATACAATAACATGCTCTGAGTACAGGACCTTGACAGTACAATGCAGTGCAGGGCAGCACAACACCATACTATACAATAAAATGCCTTTGAGTTCAGTACCACGCAACACAACACAGCGTTACAGCACAGAGGGCATAACGTCCCTCGTAGGAATGCAGAGTAGTCGAGAAGCTCCGGTTGGCAGTGTCTGGACTGTGCGGGTGGCAGCCGGACCCTGCCCCTGTCCGGAAGCATCTCTCTCGGGGTCTGAAGAAGGCCCCTCCCCCACCTGACGCCACAGCCCTTGGAGAGACGTTTCCGTGGGGGTGTTGTGAATGGGGAACTTCTACCTCGTGACTACGACGACACATTGTTTTATCCTTGATTTACTCCTGCCCGTGTCAGCGGGACGTTTCCAGGCTGGGGATGGGTTGGGAAAAGTTGTGAGGTGTTCACAAAATGTCTATAGTAGCCTTCTCCTGAAACCCCCGCTCTACCCGCTGCTGTACAGGAGTAAATCATTTCACGAGGGCAAAGGTGACTGGTCGCCTGGTAAGTAAGTGGAATCTGTGTGTTGAAATAGCCACACATTGTGTCCTGTGCTTACTCTAGAAGCAGGCAGACTGTGCACCCTGCACTGTTTATAAGGAACTGTACCCAGTGTAAACTTTACACACATTGTGTCCTGTGCTTACTCTAGAAGCAGGCAGACTGTGCACCCTGCACTGTTTATAAGGAACTGTACCCGGCGTAAACTTTACACAACTTGTGTCCTGTGCTTACTCTAGAAGCAGGCAGACTGTGCACCCTGCACTGTTTATAAGGAACTGTACCCAGTGTAAACTTTACACACATTGTGTCCTGTGCTTACTCTAGAAGCAGACAGACTGTGCACCCTGCACTGTTTATAAGGAACTGTACCCAGTGTAAACTTTACACAACTTGTGTCCTGTGCTTACTCTAGAAGCAGGCAGACTGTGCACCCTGCACTATCGAATATCTGCTTGGTGTATGCACTCTGTAAACACTGCACTGTTTGAATCATGTGCACACTGGAGTCCCAGAAAGTAAATACTGCACTATTCCAAACACCTGCTAAGTCTATTCACTCTGTAAACACTGCGCTGTTTGAATCGTGTGCACACTGGAGTCCCAGAAAGTAAATACTGCACTATTCCAAACACCTACTAAGTCTATTCACTCTGTAAACACTGTGCTGTTTGAATCGTGTGCACACTGGAGTCCCAAAAAGTAAATACTGCACTATTCCAAACACCTGCTAAGTCTATTCACTCTGTAAACACTGCACTGTTTGAATCATGTGCACACTGGAGTCCCAGAAAGTAAATACTGCACTATTCCAAACACCTGCTAAGTCTATTCACTCTGTAAACACTGCACTGTTTGAATCGTGTGCACACTGGAGTCCCAGAAAGTAAACACTGCACTATTCCAAACACCTGCTAAGTCTATTCACTCTGTAAACACTGCACTGTTTGAATCGTGTGCACACTGGAGTCCCAGAAAGTAAATACTGCACTATCCTAAACACCTGCTAAGTTTACTCACTCTGTAAACACTGCACTGTTTGAATCATGTGCACACTGGAGTCCCAGAAAGTAAATAATGCACTATTCCAAACACCTGCTAAGTCTATTCACTCTGTAAACACTGCACTGTTTGAATCATGTGCACACTGGAGTCCCAGAAAGTAAATACTGCACTATTCCAAACACCTGCTAAGTTTACTCACTCTGTAAACACTGCACTGTTTGAATCATGTGCACACTGGAGTCCCAGAAAGTAAATACTGCACTATTCCAAACACCTGCTAAGTCTATTCACTCTGTAAACATTGCACTGTTTGAATCGTGTGCACACTGGAATCCCAGAAAGTAAATACTGTACTATTCCAAACACCTGCTAAGTCTATGCACTCTGTAAACACTGCACTATTTGAATCGTGTGCACTCTCTGTTTGAATCATGTGCACACTGGAGTCCCAGAAATTAAATACTGCACTATTCCAAACACCTGCTAAGTCTATTCACTCTGTAAACACTGCACTGTTTGAATCATGTGCACACTGGAGTCCCAGAAAGTAAATGCTGCACTATTCCAAACACCTGCTAAGTCTATGCACTCTGTAAACACTGCACTTTTTGAATCGTGTGCATACTGCAGTCACAAAAAGTAAATACTGCACTATTCCAAACACCTGCTAAGTCTATTCACTCTGTAAACACTGCACTGTTTGAATCGTGTGCATACTGCAGTCACAGAAAGTAAATACTGCACTATTCCAAACACCTGCTAAGTCTATTCACTCTGTAAACACTGCACTGTTTGAATCGTGTGCACACTGGAGTCCCAGAAAGTAAATACTGCACTATTCCAAACACCTGCTAAGTCTATTCACTCTGTAAACACTGCACTGTTTGAATCGTGTGCACACTGGAGTCCCAGAAAGTAAATACTGCACTATTCCAAACACCTGCTAAGTCTATTCACTCTGTAAACACTGCACTGTTTGAATCGTGTGCACACTGGAGTCCCAGAAAGTTAATACTGCACTATCCTAAACACCTGCTAAGTCTATTCACTCTGTAAACACTGCACTGTTTGAATCGTGTGCACACCGGAGTCCCAGAAAGTAAATACTGCACTATTCCAAACACCTGCTAAGTCTACTCACTCTGTAAACACTGCACTGTTTGAATCATGTGCACACTGGAGTCCCAGAAAGTAAATACTGCACTATTCCAAACACCTGCTAAGTTTACTCACTCTGTAAACACTGCACTGTTTGAATCATGTGCACACTGGAGTCCCAGAAAGTAAATACTGCACTATTCCAAACACCTGCTAAGTCTATTCACTCTGTAAGCACTGCACTGTTTGAATCGTGTGCACACTGGAATCCCAGAAAGTAAATACTGCACTATTCCAAACACCTGCTAAGTCTATGCACTCTGTAAACACTGCACTATTTGAATCGTGTGCACTCTCTGTTTGAATCATGTGCACACTGGAGTCCCAGAAAGTAAATACTGCACTATTCCAAACACCTGCTAAGTCTATTCACTCTGTAAACACTGCACTGTTTGAATCATGTGCACACTGGAGTCCCAGAAAGTAAATGCTGCACTATTCCAAACACCTGCTAAGTCTATTCACTCTGTAAACACTGCACTGTTTGAATCGTGTGCACACTGCAGTCACAGAAAGTAAATACTGCACTATTCCAAACACCTGCTAAGTCTATTCACTCTGTAAACACTGCACTGTTTGAATCGTGTGCACACTGCAGTCACACAAAGTAAATACTGCACTATTCCAAACACCTGCTAAGTCTATTCACTCTGTAAACACTGCACTGTTTGAATCGTGTGCACACTGGAGTCCCAGAAAGTAAATACTGCACTATTGCAAACACCTGCTAAGTCTATTCACTCTGTAAACACTGCACTGTTTGAATCGTGTCCACACTGCAGTCACAGAAAGTAAATACTGCACTATTAGTATCATGTGTTTAGTTGTAGGGGACACACCTATTCCCACGTATTGTACAGACTTACACTGACAATGTGTGTAGGCACACTGTAAAAACGGCACTGTATACACACCGTGTGCAGTGAAACAGAGTGTGAACACTGCAGAGTTTGCTTCGTGTGCTCAGTGCAGACACACTGGCGCAGTACAACCCGCTTCTTCGATTGCTGTAGGCAGCAGGGCACACTGCACTGTGTATAGCCCACCCTGTTGCTCTAGTGCGTAGTTGTACCATGTGTTTAGTGTAGACTGTCTGGACACACTGCATCTTTGTGCCATTTTCCTGAATAGAAACACCACACTGTGTGTACTTTGGCAAGCACGTGCAGCCTCACAGGTTGTAAACACTGCACCATTTGTACTGCATGGCTCGAATTTATAGACAGATTATAATAAAACGCAAAGGTGTGTTACCACCAAGGACTTCCTGGAATGGGACCGGAAGTTAATCCTTTTACGACTTCCGGAGGTGGGACAAAGCTAGGGCCCCTCAGCACCATACAGTGCGAGTGCCTGAGGGTACAGATGCCCCCTGTGTTCAGACTAAAGATGGCAGCGCAGATGGGATTTAAAACTGTGTCACGCTAAGGATAATGTATTGGACGCTTGGCATGGGGTGGCAGCTGGTGGTTAGCACAAGATGTTCAGTTAGGGATTTTTTCCCCACACGTTTTATTGGTAATAATTGTACCCGGGTCTCTGGCATCCCCATGTTTGAGGCTGGCATCCCTCTGAAACGCGCTGTAACGAATCTTTGGCAAATCACTTTACAGTGGGATTAAATTGTCGGTTATCTGTTCGCGGACTGTCCATATTAGATTTACCACAGGAGTATCAGAGTAGTAAATATTTTGGAGAAGTTGGCAATTTTTGAGTCTGGCGAGGCCTAAGACCAAAGCAATATCTGTCAATGCCCAGTACTGAATGCAGTGTGCCAACGTCTTCACTGGCAGACATCTGAAAAGTTCTTGTATGACTTAGTTATAGAAAGTTAGCCATACCTGGGGTGCTGGGGACCCCTCACACAGTCCATATGTCACTACTCATGATGCACTAATAGCTGCATACCTGGAGAGAAGGGTACATGTCACTACTACAGCCTGATGAAGAGGCGCAACACCTGCCCCTGCAGCCTCTATGGCGCAGAGAGGGGGCGGAGCAAACCTTCGGGGCGGGGGTCCCCAAACCTTCAAGGGACCTCGGTTCCGCTCAAGGAATATCTGTGAAATATGGGAGACCCAGAGGCCACTCCTCACATTGTGCAGGGATGCCACGTCATTTAGCATTAGGGCACGGGCCCTGTCCTTGGCTAAGTGCGTGCACACGTGTGCACGTGTTTACTCGAGGGAGCGTGGGCTTGGCGTGCATGCATGCATGTGCTTGTCTGACCACCACCCCCTCCCACGTCCAGGACTCCCCGAAGAAAGCCACGAGCACCCCTCCTTCCAGTGTCAGATGTGTTCCGACGTGCGAGACACGTGCCCCGCGCAGAGCAAGCCAGCTGGATGAACCATGCCAGCCAGGGAGCAGCCGGGCACCTCCCGTGCCCTGCTGGCATGGCTTCAGACCAGTGGGGAAGCTCTTGGGAGGGACGCGCACACCGCTGCCATCAGCCACCTCCAGAAGCTCCCCGCGCACGACGACAACAAAGCGCGGGCCGGACGCCATCTTGGCGCGGAGCCCCACCGCGCCTGCGGAGCCGGGGCGTGGGCTGCAGGGCTCCCGGCCTCATGAGTCAACGCCGCCCCCGTCACCCCGAAAAAATTGTAAACAAGATGAGCTGATAGTTCTGGAAAAAAACAACAGTCTATGAAATACTCATGCGGGGAAGCGGGCGCCGGAGGTAAACACAATGGACTTGAAAGCTGGTGGTGTCAGGCAGGCTTTATCATCCTAATTACTTGTCTGTTTACTTTCCTTGTCCGTGGGATGGGTGATTTCACCAAAAAATAACAGTAGAGCTGCAGCGCCAGCCTTACCCGCCTCCATCAAACAGATGGCAGCGGCGCGTGACGCGGTGATGTCACAATGCGAATGTATGGGTGTTGGGTATTATGTGAGGGCAGAACGGGAGCTGTACTACAGGTGGTCGGGGGATATTCACCGTTAGGCCAGTCTTTATGAATAGCTTCTAGGACTGGGGGTCCCTTGAACCCCCACCCCCCAAACATTCAACTTTCACCTACGTGGAACCGCACGTCACAGCTCGGGAGAAAATTCTAGTTGGCCAATAACAAATGGTATCCTATGCATCTAGTTATGGTACATAGAAAATTGACGATAACAGCAAAAAAAATCTTTTCTGTAGTGAGAGCCTCTTATGTTCAGTGAAACGCATTGAGAGCTACTAATATTATTAGTGTTGTATAATTTCAATTTTGTTATATGTATATTAATTCAACTAAGCAAAAGCTTTCTAATTTAATAAGCTTGGCTGCACACAGGTGAGCTGCTCCGAGGTAGGAGGGAGGAGAGTTACAGTAGCTCACGAGCTACTGGTTGGAGACAGAGACGCCTGTGTTAAATAGAACAAAATATCAACAGGAACCAGGAGATACCGTGAGAGATCGGAAACCAGTTGCCCAATGGAAGTGAAGTTAAAGGGAAGTTCCTCCTTAGCAGTTAAATATGTTTCCAAACCTACTCGTGTGCCTGCATTGTGCCCCAGAAGAGAATACATGTAATCCGGGAAAGGGACATACCTCTGTATTATTTAGTTTGGAGTAGGGAAGTGGTATTTCTATGGATTTACGAAAACGAGAAGGACATCAGTGAAGCAGAAGGCGGCGACGAGACACTGGTGGTTATTTTTTTTTTTACCATATTGTCATTATATCGCTGATTGAAATATCAACATGCCTCATTGGTTCGTTTACTTAAAACCATATATCAAACAGACGCACAATACAATAAAAATAACATTTTCCTATTAGCGGGAATAATGCGATTATTCTGAATTACCATTCATTATGAAAATCTTGCCGCCAAGTGCATGGGAGCGAAGAGAGATAAAATGGAACAAAAGCAGGACATGACATTCATACATTGAAGCCTATATCACAATAATGATCTCGGAGCTGACATTTTTAAGTCATCCATTTAAAATTGTTAGGATTAAGGGCACAAATGAATTCCACTATCTTTCAGTGTCTTCAATTTCTTTGTGTCCAGGCAACCATAATTAGCCTGTTTCAGGCATAAGCACTTGCCAGCTTCTACTAGTTGAAAAAATGGTTGGTCTTAGAAGCAAAATGTGACTTAATGTGAAATGACACACCATTATCTTCTGTTAGTGACTGCGTACCCAGGACAATGGAACAGAATGTTAGAACAACCATTGGTAAAGCCAACAGGTCTGGGTTTAATGATCGAGCAAGGGATGCACGGAAAGGTACCGGCGGGAGCAGACAGAGAGGGCTACAAATGTAAAGTAGTCCTTAATATAGGGTAACTAGGCATCCCAGAATTGCTGGGAAATCCCCGTTTTTTCACTATCTGTCCCGGCAGATTTAGGCAAATTTGACTTAGGTCCCAGTTTTCAGAGTGTCAACTGAAAACAGTGCGAGGCACATTTTTACGAGCTCCAAAGAAGGACGAGATTGTAGCTCCTATTAGATAGCTATTTAATTACCAGTTAGGATACTGGGTTTACAAATTAAATTGTATTTATTTATTTTAGTGCTTCGTCTGTGTTTCCGTGTTGATGAGCGCTGTTATTCTGTACACCTCGGTTAATGTATCATTGTACTCCTTCGTCTATCTTTGCAAATAGTCCTGGTTTTTTGTTTTCGAAATCTGGTCACTCTACCTTGATAAAGTTCAGTGCAAGCACTCGCATGCATGTGAAGGATACAGCAAACAGCCAATAGCAGTAGGTGAGAGATTAGTACTCCACTGGGCTTAGCCAAAATGAGATTGACAGGTGCCAAACAAATGTCTGATATAGGCTGATGAAGAGAGCCAGTGGTTGGATGAGGTGGTCCCAGAGCCATTCTTTGTATACTGTTACCTATACGTCTGTTTGACAGCTGAACTTACAAAACACAATCCCAAAAAGACTATCGCTTTGCTCCTACAAGTCTGTTGCAAGTTGTATTTTCTGTTACTATGTGAACGTTGTAGTAAACACTCCCCCTTTGTGTGATGGTTTATTATGTCCTAGTACATTATCCGATAATCATAAGGTATGAACTCGACTTAAAACATACCATCAGCTAAAGCCTTTCTCTGCAATGAAATGTCTTCATTTTGAGCTGTCAAAGCACCCGCACACATACTTGCCTGATTGCTGAATTGTGAAATGCTGTTATTAAGTTGGGTTGGTTTCTGCAGTATAGTTTTCCTCTTATTAATTTAGGTTATGCTTGTTATGAGAGGCAGTGTACTGTTGAGGTGTTGGGCTGTGTAACTGTTCACTCATATGACTTTTTTGGGATGGGTGTTTGTTGATTTTCATGATCATTTTCACTTAAATGAATTTTGTTAAGGTGAGAAACACTTTTCTTCAGACGGTAATTCACTTGTTTAGTTGAGTAATACTCTTTTTGAGATGTGCACACAGCCTGCTGTGTTGGATGTTCTCTTGCTGAGTTGGGCTATTCACTTCTTGAGTAGAGTTCTGGTCTTGTTGAGTTGGGTTATCCACTTCTTGAGTACAGTTCTGCGCTTGTTGAGTTTGGTTATCCACTTCTTGAGTACAGTTCTGGTCTTGTTGAGTTTGGTTATCCACTTCTTGAGTACAGTTCTGGTCTTGTTGAGTTTGGTTATCCACTTCTCGAGTACAGTTCTGCTCTTGTTGAGTTGGGTTATCTACTTCTTGAGTACAGTGCTGCTCTTGTTGAGTTTGGTTATTCACTTCTTGACTACAGTTCTGCGCTTGTTGAGTTCGGTTATCTATGTATTGAATTCAGTTCGGCTCTTGTTGAGTTGGGTTTCACACTTCTTGAGTATAGTTCTGCTCTTGTTGAGTTGGGTTTTGCACTTCTTGAGTAGAGTTCTGCTCTTGTTGAATTGGGTTATTAACTTCTTGAGTAGGATTCTGCTCTTGTTGAGTTGGAGTTTACACTTCTTGAGTAGAGTTCTGCTCTTGATGAGTTGGGTTTCACACTTCTTGAGTAGAGTTCTGCTCTTGTTGAATTGGGTTATTAACTTCTTGAGTAGAATTCTGCTCTTGTTGAATTGGGTTATTAACTTCTTGAGTAGAATTCTCCTCTTGTTGAGTTGGGTTTTATACTTCTTGAGTAGAGTTCTGCTCTTGTTGAGTTTGGTTACCCACTTCTTGAGTAGAGTTCTGCTCTTGTTGAGTTGGGTTTCACACTTCTTGAGTAGAGTTCTGCTCTTGTTGAGTTGGGTTACCCACTTCTTGAGTACAGTTCTGCTCTTCTTGAGTTGGGTTTTGCACTTCTTGAGTAGAGTTCTGCCCTTGTTGAGTTGGGTTTTACACTTCTTGAGTACAGTTCTGCTCTTGTTGAGTTGGGTTATTCACTTCTTGACTACAGTTCTGCGCTTGTTGAGTTCGGTTATCTATGTATTGAATTCAGTTCTGCTCTTGTTGAGTTGGGTTTACACTTCTTGAGTATAGTTCTGCTCTTGTTGAGTTGGGTTTTGCACTTCTTGAGTAGAGTTCTGCTCTTGTTGAATTGGGTTATTCACTTCTTGAGTAGAGTTCTGCTCTTCTTGAGTTGGGTTTCACACTTCTTGAGTAGAATTCTGCTCTTGTTGAGTTGGGTTTTATACTTCTTGAGTAGAGTTCTGCTCTTGTTGAGTTCGGTTACCCACTTCTTGAGTAGAGTTCTGCTCTTGTTGAGTTGGGTTTCACACTTCTTGAGTAGAGTTCTGCTCTTGTTGAGTTGGGTTTTGCACTTCTTGAGTAGAGTTCTGCTCTTCTTGAGTTGGGTTTCACACTTCTTGAGTAGAATTCTGCTCTTGTTGAGTTGGGTTTTATACTTCTTGAGTAGAGTTCTGCTCTTGTTGAGTTCGGTTACCCACTTCTTGAGTAGAGTTCTGCTCTTGTTGAGTTGGGTTTCACACTTCTTGAGTAGAGTTCTGCTCTTGTTGAGTTGGGTTACCCACTTCTTGAGTAGAGTTCTGCTCTTCTAGAGTTGGGTTTTGCACTTCTTGAGTAGAGTTCTGCCCTTGTTGAGTTGGGTTTTACACTTCTTGAGTAGAGTTCAGCTCTTGTTGAGTTGGGTTTTACACTTCTTGAGTAGATTTCTGCTCTTCTTGAGTTGGGTTTTGCACTTCTTGAGTAGAGTTCTGCTCTTGTTGAGTTGGGTTTTACACTTCTTGAGTAGATTTCTGCTCTTATTTAGTGGAGTTATTTACATCTGTGGTAGAGTTCTGCTCTTGTTGAGTTGGGTTTTACACTTCTTGAGTAGAGTTCTGCTCTTGTTGAGTTGGGTTATCCACTTCTTGAGTAGAGTTCTGCTCTTGTAGAGTGGGTTTCACACTTCTTGAGTATAGTTCTGCTCTTGTTGAGTTGGGTTACCAACTTCTTAAATAGAGTTCTGATCTTGTTGAGTTGTAATACTCAGTTCTGGGTTGTTTTTGTTTTTAGTTTCTCAACTTGTTTATCTAGGATGCGCTTTTGTTAAGCATAGAGAATAAGGCATCCCACCAGTAAGCTTTAAGCGAACAAAAAGTACATTTAACAGAGTTTGCTGTTTCTAATTGTTATATGTCAGCTGTTTAGACAAGGCATAAGACTGTATCTATCATAATATTTGTGGAAGCAAAATATTACATAGAATCTTGTTAGTGTCTGCCTTCTTTGAAACATTGTTTCTAACTGCAAATCCGATTACAATGTGTGGAACCTTCCAGTTGATTTGCAAAAAAAGTTTGAGTACCGAAAGCCATTAAAAAACATCTTTTTTTGCTGTTTGTTGTGCCGTTTGTGGCAGGGTAGTGGATTGTATGTGATGTTTTTATTGCGCTTAGTTGTGCTCTTGTTGAGTTGTTCAGTGCTCTTCTTAAGTTGTGTTTTGTGGTGTTCTCTATGAGGTTAGTTGCTCTATTTTCAAGTTGCTTCTACTATTGATAAATTAAGGGATGGTGATATTTGGTGATTCTGCTCCTTTTATGAATTTCTCTTGTTAAATCATTTTAATATTGCTGATTTTCAAGTATATTTTTCCCGACGTGATAATCTTGTTGTACTCTCTGACCATTAAATATAATGGGGTGGCCCATTGACCCTCAGAACCTGGGTTCTAAGTATTATACAAAAACAATGGTTCTGTTGGGAGATCCGTCAATTTCTTAGTCAAACTCAATTGTAGACAACACTATCAGTGTATTTCACAATATTATTTTAGAAATACTTTTTACAAATGGTAAGAAATTTGTTCTTTGGAAGGAAAAGGAAAGAAGAACACACACACCAAATTTTGACTTTGACAAGAATGTTCTTATTTTGAAAATCAAACATTGATTAATCATTATTAAAATCAGAAATGGGTTGTCCAAAACATAATTCGCATAAGTATATCAATAACTGATAGGTGCTCAGGTGAATAGTAGTGACAAGTGATGATCTGACTGTGTGGTGACACAATAACACATAAAGACAATAGTAGATCAGTCAAAAATTCAAATTAACCCCCACCATCCCTATTTCTCCACCGGCCGGCACAGCATTTATGTGCATAAGATACAAGTATTGAATCATCGTTCATTGAGGGTGTCGGCTGACACCCCCCCCCTGCTCAGACAGAGATAGAAGCAGGCTGCCTTCAAAACCATCAGGTTGTCCCTCTCCCTTGTTAGTCCTGATGAAGACCCGAAACGGTTGCGAAAAAACAAGCACCGTCCAATAGGGTCGGAACATCGACGTTGTGTTACAAATCAGTCCATACCAAGTTTCAACCATAAAAGGAAGAAAAAATGTTGTATTTGTTGAAACGATTGACTTTGAATTTTGGACTGATCTACTATTGTCTTTATGTGTTATTGTGTCACCACACAGTCAGATCATCACTGGTCACTACTATACACCTGAGCACCTATCAGTTATTGATATACTTATGCGAATTATGTTTTGGACAGCCCATCTCTCTGACTTCGGCATTGAGCTGAGATTTGATCATGTTTTGGTTTGCGTTGCTTTTGTTTACTTTGCAACTCCCTTTCTAGTTTATACATTCCTAGAGTTTTTATTTTCTATGCCATTCTTGTTAAGTTCTGTGATTCTCTGTTTCTTTTGGGTGTGTGGATTTTTGGGGATTAACAAAAGGCTTCTTTTGCTGCTCATGGTGTGCTGTGTTGTGCTCTTCACTTACATTTCTCTTCTTGAGTTGGATTGTGCTCTTGTTGTGTTTGGCTGTGTTTAATTATCTGATATGTATAAAGTTATGCGAGCTTTCAAAGTCTGTTGATGTTGCTTGCGGGGATTGATCGTGGGCAGGTTTTCACCAGTGTGCACAAGTGGGGAGCTCCTGACACATCTGAAGATGGCACTACGTTAACTTCCTACAAACCCGACTGTCCTTCGCTTTCAATAAAAGCGGGAAATCCAGCTCCTTTTAGCCCTTAGTTCCTGGGATTCAGGGAGGTTGACGAATGGAGGACAAATCTCTTCCTGAGGTGGGATTGATTTTGAAATCCGATGCAATAATACAGAAAACAACAGGTTCAATAAAGTGTAAAGTCCTTTTGAAGTTTGGCTTTATCCAAGAGAATAGCTCTTTAACTACACTAAATAAGACACTTATGGCATAAGCACATGGAAGGAAAAATAAGTCGCTGGTATCGACTGTTCCAGAGATAAATGGGCAACAGGGTAAAATTGGAGAGCGCATGGACCTGGCTGGATTACATATTGGGAGGAATTTCTGTAGTTACCCCACTCTCTGTGGAGTACCAATACCATGGGCAAAAGTAACTCCGGGAGGTGGAGGAGGGGGCGTGCAAAATACCGCCTATGCTATGTTTTGGGCCACCTTACCGTTCCTTAATCAATGTTTCTGTGGCAATTCCTGTATTTTCCCTCAGTTGCTTTCGGCAGCCGGTGGCCAAGGATGAAAGTCGGAAACTTGTGATCTCGATTGCGCCATTCCGGGCCACTTCGGGGTTACTGTGCTACTCCGAACCATGCCCGAAGTGGGGTATCGCTGTTAAAAACATGGCATCAGAAAACAGTTTATTGTGATAGGTAAGGCGGTAAGGGTACTTCGCCCTCCAGCTCCATATAGCCCCCTCGCTGGCAGACTTCAGAAAGAAACTCAAGACCTGGCTCCTCGATGGAGACACAGCGCCCAGATACCCCCAGGTGTGGCAGTGCAGCGCTTTACAAATGCTGATTGATGAATTGGTTGATTGAAGGGTTGCACACTAGACACTTACATGTCTCCCCCTAGCACAATAAAGGTTCTTTACATGGGCGTTTTTGGTGAATTAGTACTTCTTGGTCAGAAAAAGAGAGGTACTTTCCTGGTCTGTGCCATGCTCTTCCTACACCTGACATAGCTGCCTACTCAGGATTCCTGGGTGCAGTTTGTAGGAGGAAGTCTACCGCTAAGTGAACCGCAGAAAGTGGTAGGAGGGCCGGAGTACGTGGAGCAGCCTGGAGGAAAACTACTGGCTGGGCTTGTAGGGGAGAATGGAAGCAGCTTAAACTTGTCACCACTCAGGAATGCCCAAGATGGCGGACTCCCCGCTGAAGGTCAACCTCCTTGCTCAGAAGATCAGCATGTAAGTCAAATGGGCCTTTGTTTTAGAGCAAAGCTCCTGCTCCAATACTTTGCATTCTTTGATTCATATCTCTGCAGTGCATTTTGGCATTCAAATAGAGCATCATGTGTCAGTCACACGGCCCTGCTATGCAGCCACAGGCAAGGGGTTCTCTCAAGCGCAAGCACTTTGAAAAGATGTCCCTGGGTTGACAGAAAGGTTTGCTAATAGTCGCAACCGCCCTGGGATATTTCCAGGCAGTCCTAGGTCATTGACGTCTTCATGCAGTCTGCCACTTGTCTTGGCAAGTTTCACTGGTTCCTGTGCAGGGCGAAGAGAGGGTAAGCTATTCCCTATATGAAAGGTTTGATGCTCTGTGTAGGCAGCTGGGCTATTTGTAGGGTCAAGGTACTTGACGTAAGTTATCGTGTAAACGCTACCCTGGACGGCTGGAATATGTTGGAGACGTTGGTGCATGAAAGCTATAGCAAGCTTGACCAGGTTGTTTACACACATACACCGATGGACACCCCTCCGGGCTTCTTTAATGAAGGAATAAGGTCTTGTTACTGGTGGGTTCCTCAGTTTTTTCGAGGGAATGATTTTTCGCAACCCCCTAGCGTGGAGATGTCTAACAAAGGACCAGAAGTGTCAGACGGTCTACGCCTGGTATTCAAAACATCCTCTTAATTTATATATACACAGAGGAAGGGAAAAAATAGAACTAATCTACATTGGCAAATTGGTAATCTGTAAATCTGGCATACATCCAGCCCTCCTAGAACAAGTTTGGACACCTCTGCCCTATGAATTACATAAACTGATACATAACTCCAAAAGTGTCTAGCCATACTCGGTCATTAGTTCGGGAGATACAGCATAACCGCATAACCTGGACTGACGAGAAGTAAATAGTCGGGTGTATCTCTGCCACCTGAAGCCTATACCTGTTTGGTTACACATTAGAATTGCCTTTGCGCCTATTCTCAGGAATCAAAGTCTACATGAAAAACTTAGATTGCAATTAAAGGATGAAAAAGCTAAATATTCTAGCAAACACGGCATTTCCCAGATTACTATTTCCTTTTGCTCACAGATTATTCTCGAGTCAGGTTATTATTTGTGTTGGGTTGGGTGGGTTGAGCTCTTGTTGACTTGGAGCATGCGCTTGTTTGGTGGATGTGCTTCATTGAGCTGTGTGACGTGTTATGTTGAGTTGAGTCAAGCTCTTGTTGAGTTGTGTTAGTTTCTCGTTGAGCCATTAATGCTCTTACCGAGGTAGGTTGTTCCTTCGTTAGTGGTACCTTTGCTAAATTGTAGTGTGCTTTTAAGTGGTTTGTTCTGTGGTCGAGTGAGGACATGACCCTCTTTGCTTTGGTCTTACTCCTACTCATTCGTGCTGTCCTCTTTTCAAGTTGTGTGACCCTCTTCGCCAGCTGTGTGATCCTCCCGAACAGCATGACAACCCTGTTGTCTTCACTTGTCCTGCTGTTGTGTAAATTTTACAACGTGAGCTTCTGTGTCATGTTAGGAGAGCTGTCATTTCCCTGAGAACCTCTTGCTTAGTTTTGCTGTTTATGAAACTATTCATCGTCATTATAGTGTAACTAATATCTTCGGTGGAGTTAATACTGTCAGTATCGGTGTAGACAAAAAGTAGGTTTTGACAGTATACAATTAAGAGGGTGTTTGACTCACTGAACTTCTCCATTGTTCTTGTTTCTTCAGTCGTGTCGTGTAACCTAGTTTCCTTATTACCTGTGTTATATATGTTTTTGAAGTTCTTGCGTGTGGGTTTCCTGTGTACTTGTGGTCCTGGCATGTCCACCGCCCAGTGTGCTGTCTGCACTTGTGTTCAGTCTGCTGGTGTGCAGTTCCCTCCAGATAGTGCATGTTTTCCACTGATCTTGATGCAGTTGCCTCGCACGGCTCTAGGGTTTGACTGTCCTCTACGTGTGCCATTTTGTTTAGTTCCAGGGGGTCTTCTTCTGATTACAGAAAGTTGGATGCCTCAGTTCCAGTGGAATTAGCCTGTCGGTTGCTTTTTTATGCTCCTGCAAAGCTGAGCTAAGCCTCAAGTGTTCTCTTTTGTGCTAATTGGAGATTATTCCTTTCTACTAACAACCCTGGCCTGATGATGCCGAGCTCAATGGGATGAAGTAGATCATTACACCCCCCACCCTGGCGCGGCGCCAGGCTGTTCTGTAACCTACAGCCACCATTCCTACTCCAGCTATTGTGCTGCCACCCGTCTCTTCATCACTTCTTCATTCTTGCTTTCCTTCACCTTGCTCTTTCTTTGTATATTTCTTTACTTCACCTTGTTTTTCTTTATCTCTCCTTTGAATTATCTATGTTAATTTCCTTTGCGTTTTAGTTTATTCTTTTTCTTGTCATTTTATTTTGTCACTTTATTTATTCACGCCTCATTTCTTCCTCTCCTTTCCTATCCACCTGCTCTTATTTCTTTTGTTTTTAGATTCATTGTTTTTTTCTATTGCTCCTTCATTGTGTTGTTTTTTTCTCCATCCTGCCATTCATGCATTTATATTTGTTCCCTTGCTCTTTCTTTTTCCTGGTTCCCTTTTTTTGTTATTGCTCATTAATTTCCCATTTTGTATCTTTCTTTTTACGTGATTCGCCTGATTCACATCTTCTGCTTTGTTTGTTTTTCTTTTTTTATTCATTTGTACGTTAGGTCCCTTCTGTTTTCCTTCCTCTCTCTCTTCATCAGTCTGTAATTCTTAGTGCAAAGGTAGAGTGAGGCTGTGTGTCCACTGTGGGACAGAGAGAGGCATCTTAAAACACCTACTATGCATGGTATTGGCACCCTTTAGGCCCGGTGCACTGGCAAGGCTCCTGGATCCAATGTGGGCACTGCCAGAAGTCCTAATTGGTCTAACATCCACAAGAGATTGAGGACACGATTCATCAAGCATAAATGCATTTGCGTGGTGAACTTACTGTGGCAAATGGGTGAACAACCTTTACAACAAAACTTTTACAGCCCACTACCATTACAACGCGACCATTACAACGCAAGCCATTACAACGCATTGCGCTGGGGGGCGCTCTAGGATAGGGTGTAAGTTTAATTTACTATCCAACACCTTCCCTAGTGTCCACGGGGACTGGAGTTGGAATAGTAAATTAAACTTTTCACTATCCAGCGCCCCAAAGCGCTATGCGTTGTAAAGGTTAGCGATGTGAAAACCCCGTTGTAAAGGCATGCGTGGTAAAAGTATGCGTTGTAACGTCATACATCCTGGCAAATGGCTCTAATAACCAGTAAAAATTCACTTTCAAAGTTCCTAAACATAAATGTCCATCCATAAGAGATTTATTCACTTACATTTTTCTTGTATGGTGTAAAATTAGGCATAAGTAAACCTTGTCTGAGGGGGGCACGGGTGTTTCAAGGAGGGGATGTCCTGAAAATATTGACCCACCCACACACTCAATGGCTTTTGGATAACCACCAACTTGACCGCAGCCTTTTCCGCCCCTGGAAACGGTCAGGGGTGTATCTATCAGGTGCAGGAGTACACAGTTGAAAGAGGAAAGGCCCACCCAAAAATATTGTTAGGAATGTAGAGGAAGAAAATATATATTATTAGTTGAGAAAAAAAACTAAGAAAAGTGCATGAGAAGGATTCGACTGAGTAAATGTAAATTGATACTTGTATAGCGCACTACTCACCCGCAAGGGTCTCAAGGCGCGTGTACGAATACCGCTGTGGAACCCGTCCTGGCTTTCCCTGTGAGGCGTCCACTCCTGGGCACTGCCAAGGTGGAGGCCAGGCATCCTTAGCGTTGTAGTT
Source organism: Lissotriton vulgaris (assembly GCF_964263255.1). Lineage (NCBI taxonomy): Eukaryota > Metazoa > Chordata > Amphibia > Caudata > Salamandridae > Lissotriton > Lissotriton vulgaris. The sequence continues at coordinate 761,171,043 of NC_141700.1, read as the reverse complement.
GTGCACAATTTACAATAACACAAGCAGTGTGGCCTCCTGCTTGAACATAAGTGTGTATTCACAAAACTTTTCTGGAGAACTTTATGAATTCCAAAGATTTTTAAATCTGTTTTTTAATAGGGAAGTAAACTTCTGGAGGCAGATATAACATTCTTTAAAACTGTGGTTCTTAAACTGGGGTCCACAGCCCCACTGGGGGTCCACAGTGCCTTCTCAGGGGGTTCGCAACTGTTTAGAAATGTTAGTTATATTAGCAGATTAATAAAGTATGTATACATAAAAAAGCAAAATGTAACAACTGAAATTTTGTTCTGTAAATGCAAAGGAATTTAAATGTGTTTAAGGCTAAAAATTAAGTCTGTATCAGTTTGATTCTTGGCAGCAGCACAGGTGTAGCAAACAGAATCTATGTGGCCTCTTTGTTGCCTTAAGGATCACTTTACGTGTTGCTTTTCTTTACCACTGACTCCCTTTTCTGTGGGTATTTTGAAGTGATTGTATGGCCAGTTTCTGTTGTGACATACAGTGTGTTGTAATTTGAGGTAGTTTAGCAAAGATAACCAGTAGATTCTAGTGATATATATTTTTTTTTTTTTTTTTTTTTTTACGGTTAGCGTAAATGTGTTTCTGCCTTTCTGGAGAAGATAAAAAGGGCCCAACGAACCCTACTTTTCAAACAATTACACTATTTGATACCATTGATGAAGATGAGTCTGATAGGCTGCTCAAAGCTCCGCCTTTTGCTATTCATGGCTCCTCAACCACACTTATTATACAAGTATTTCACCTGGTCAGGGCCACTGGAATTAAGTGATTTCGCGGCCAAATAATTTTTTGCATAATTATACATTTTGCCACATAATCCACCATCTGCTGCATAATCTGTAGCTTTAAACAAAAAAATGTTGTTTCTTGCTCAAACTGTTCAAAAGTTACTATAAGCGGAGCAATACATGTTGCCGCGCAGTGGAAGGCCCTTTCCAAACGTGACTGGTCACCTATTGCTATATTTGGGTGTTAAACAGGAGCAAATGTGGTGCAACCAATGCCCAGCCTATGTTAACAAGTGTAAACATGACAAAATAATGATGCAATGCTATCATAAAATGTGCTGCATTACACCACATAATTTGTTTTTTCCTGCCGCATAATTTACTCTACCCTGCCGCATAATATGGCCCTCCCTGCCGCATAATTCCAGTGGCCCCTAGCACCTGGCGCATCTACATATGTACTTTTATGGAAAATAAAGCACCCAGGCAACACATAAACACTGGCAAAGCTCAAATAACAAATTACTGATAATAAATACTAAAGCACTAAGGTAGCACAGAAATTTATATTTAATTACGAAATAATTCAGACATACTACTTAAAAAACAATAAAGGAATTTCTTTAATTGAATATATAGCAAATGCATAGTTGTTTGTTGATACAATAAAATAGAGAGATGGTTTCCGTCTACGCGTTTCGACACGTTGAAAGTGTCTTCCTCAGGACACTACCATCTTGTTACTGAAAATAAATAAACAATATATTTTAAAATAGTGTCTCTGTGCTAGGTAGTGCATAATTGTCAAAAGAGTTTTACTTGAACACATTGAGCCAGTGATTTGATAAGATAACATGATATACCGCATAGCATCAGTTCATTATATGTTGTTTATCATACATATGTACTACATCAAGTTATCATTGCCATTGTATAATATGACTCTAATCCCATAGAATTCTTCTGTACGCATGGGGTGGAAGGGGGCGTGGGAGGAGCTTGGGGACGAGGTACTTATCAGCTCTGCCTTTGTGTCAAGGACTATCGTAGCCATCAAGGTCAGGGCTGGAATGTCTCAAGCCCTCGTCCATATAAGCCAGTAGGGTTTGGAGCTCTTGGGCACAATCGCGTGCTCTGGTTTCAGGAGTTCAGTGTGGCTTTTTCAGTGATTTCTGAAGTTCCTCCTTCATCTGCACATATTGGGCTAATATATGATAAATTACGACCTTATTTTCTCCTCTAGGCGCTATGGTTGATTGTATTCTGGGAAAGGGGTGCACGGGTCGCCACTTGCTGTATCCATGGCCTGGGACTGCGCGCACACTTCTGTTTTAGAATGTATTTATTTCTCTCGCTGCCCCCTCTATGCGTTTTTTACCTCTATTTTTTCTGCCCTCTCTTTTCCCCAGACCTCTGCCCCCAGTTCCTTGGCCCCTCTTATGTCTGTCCTCACTCAAAGCTCCCCTCCTCTTACGGGCCCCGCCTCCATCTCTCCAGACACCCCCCAGACTCCTCCGTGTGGTGTAGCCCTCTATCCATCATGCTGGAGCCCAGGGCTCCCCACAGGATTCTGGGGTCCGAGTGATGGATGGCAGGAATCAGGCAGCTAGGGCTGGAGCTGCAGAGAGGTGACTATGGAGCCGGGGCCAGGCTGGAGCCAGGGGCCACCTCGAGTCACAGAGCAGTGAATGGGGAGCCAGCCAGGGGCCAGTCTGGAGTCACAGAGCAGTGACCAGGGAGCCTGGGGCCAGCCTGGAGTCACAGAGCAGTGACCGGGGAGCCAGGGGCCACCTCGAGTCACAGAGCAGTGACCAGGGAGCCTGGGGCAAGCCTGGAGCCACCGACACAGTGACCGAGGAAGTAGGGGCCAGTCTGGAGTCACCGAGCAGTGACCAACGAGCTAGGGGCCAGCCTGGGCTCACCGACCAGTGAGCCAGGGGCCACCTCAAGTCACGGAGCAGTGAACGGGGAGCCAGGGGCCACCTCGAGTCACAGAGCAGTGACTGGGGAGCCAGAGGCCAGGTGGAGTCACAGAGCAGTGACCGGGGAGCCATGGGCCACCTCGAGTCTCAGAGCAGTGACCAGGGAGCCAGGGGCCACCTCGAGTCACAGAGCAGTGACCGGGGATCCAGGGGCCACCTCGAGTCACAGAGCAGTGACCGGGGATCCAGGGGCCAGTCTGGAGTCACCGAGCAGTGACCGGGGAGCCAGGGACCACCTCGAGTCACAGAGCAGTGACCGGGGAGCCAGGGGCCACCTCGAGTCACAGAGCAGTGACCGGGGAGCCATGGGCCACCTCGAGTCTGAGAGCAGTGACCAGGGAGCCAGGGGCCACCTTGAGTCTCAGAGCAGCGACCAGGGAGCCAGGGGCCCATCTGGAGTCACAGAGCAGTGACCAGGGAGCCTGGGGCAAGCCTGGAGCCACTGACACAGTGACCGGGGAGCCAGGGGCCAGTCTGGAGTCACCAAGCAGTGACCGAGGAGCCAGGGGCCACTTCGAGTCTCAGAGCAGTGACCGGGGAGCCAGGGGCCCAGCTGGAGTCACAGAGCAGTGACCAGGGAGCCTGGGGCAAGCCTGGAGCCACTGACACAGTGACCGAGGAAGTAGGGGCCAGTCTGGAGTCACCGAGCAGTGACCGACGAGCCAGGGGCCAGCCTGGACTCACCGACCAGTGAGCCAGGGACCACCTCAAGTCACAGAGCAGTGAACGGGGAGCCAGGGGCCACCTCGAGTCACAGATCAGTGAACGGGGAGCCAGAGGCCAGGTGGAGTCACAGAGCAGTGACCGGGGAGCCAGGGGCCACCTCGAGTCTCAGAGCAGTGACCAGGGAGCCAGGGGCCACCTCGAGTCTCAGAGCAGTGACCAGGGAGCCAGGGGCCAGCCTGGAGCCACCGAGCAGTGGCCGAGGAGCCAGGGGCCAGCTGGAGTCACAGAGCAGTGACCAGGGAGCCAGGGGCCACCTCGAGTCACAGAGCAGAGACCAGGGAGCCAGGGGCCAGCCTGGAGCCACAGAGCAGTGAGTAGAAAGCCAGAGGCTCGGATGGAGCCACAGAGGGTGGCTAGCGAGCTTGGGGGACACTGGGTGCTGCATAGTGTTAACAGGGGAGGCAGAGGGCCGCCTGGATCTGCTAACAAGGAACTGTGGAGTCCAGGGTCTACCAGGAGCTGGAGTGAGTGAGGTCATCAGAGTCAGGGGCCCGTCTGGTGCTGTTGAAATGCCATGTCCCCTACTCTTGCCTTTTCACTGGAGGTAGGACATACCGAGCAGGGAATTCTGAAGTACCAGAATAACGACAAATATCAACAAGTGGGTGTGTATAGGTAAGTATATGTTTACTACACTTAACTTTACATATATGAATCTTGAAAAAAAAATATATATATATATGTGTATAAAAGGTACGTAGATGTAGAGTTGAGCCTAGCAAATCTATACGAACCTGCTATATGCACCTGCTAGGTATTTTGGGCCTGGTATTTTGTCTACAATACTCTGGTAAATCGATATTCTCGGCTCGATGTACCACACTACAATCTGTATATTTTTACTATTTTATAATTCTTCTTCCATTTCACCTTTTCCCTAAACTTTCAGCTTGTCCTCTCCCTTTCACCTTTCCTCTTACCCTGCACCGTCTTTCCCCCCATCTCTCCAGTTTCACCTTAACTCTACTTTTCAAACATCGGCTTTCTTCGAGCAGCCGCTTTCAGTCTTTGGCTTCGAATGAAGTCCGTCACATCCGGGTTATCCCAGTGGAGTGTTCACCCCTCACCTATTGTCCGTCACATCCGGGTTATCCCAGTGGAGTGATCACCCCCTCACCTATTGTCCGTCACATCCGGGTTATCCCAGTGGAGTGATCACCCCCTCACCTATTGTCCGTCACATCCGGGTTATCCCAGTGGAGTGTTCAACCCTCACCTAACGCTATTAGCATGTTCTATGTGTTTGCTCTAATTTAAACTCCCCTAAATGCTGTTCCCTAAAACCTCTCTTTGGAAAATATGGTATTAAAACAGTTCGAGCAGCTTCCCAGATGTTATAGACCCCAGTTAACAAAATGATGCGCTACACATTTTTTTGTTTTAAACGTTTTTTTTAAATGTAAAATGTATTCATTCCTGAATTATGTAGGTTAAATTATTAAAAACTCACTCTTATTAATGTATTATGTTTCGAATTGTGTATGCTATTTCACTGTGTATCTCTTTGTAGATCTAAATCTTTAATTAATCTTGAGTGTATTCTTCCGCCTCTACTCGAGTGCTGGTTTCGGGACTACTTTAACACTCTAGCCCTCGCTGCCCGCTCTTTCTGTGTGTCTCGCTCTAATATGCCACTGCCATAAACCCAGACCTATTGGCTTTGCTAATGCTGCTTATATTTGGGCCAACTGTTTGATCTTTCTGAAGGACTCTTTCATTGTACTTCCCCTTCTTTCAGCGATCCCACCGTACGTACCCATCTATGCTCTGAACGTGTCCCCTCTCTTCTTAGTGTTTCCCCTGTCTTCTTGCTCTGTACCCTGCTTTCTCTCTCCCTGCCATATATTCCTCCTCTCTCCCCTGCTATTATGCTCTTACCTCCTATCCTTTTAACTTTCCTGTCTATGGTTTATTTAATCTTTCCCCCCCCCCCTACTATTTCGCATTTTCACCTACTTTTCCATTTCTTATCTCCATTTCACCTTTCATGTCCACCCTTTAGTCTTTTCCCCTGCACTTTCATCTTTTCACCTTCCCCACTCCGCACTCCCCTTTCGCCCCTGTCCTTTCGGACTGTCCCTGTGGCCCTTACCTTTGCTTTTTCACCCCTCCAGCCCCCCTTTCACAGTTTTCTTTCCTTTCACTTCTTCTCTTCTGCCCTTTTATGCCAGTGAAAGCCCAGTGCACGGATCAGTCTGTCTTTAACCCGCTTTCTCTGTGTTCTACCCTGTGCCCCTGCACTACAGGGGGAAGGCCTGTGGGGCTGGTGCAGGCCAGCCGCGCCCTTTCTTGTCGTGCAGGGGCTGGGTGTGTGTTGCAGTGCGCTCCTGAGCTCCCGGTGCGTGTAGGCGTGCTGGAGACGGGATACTCCCGCCTGCAATCAGATGTCTGACACCTCGGCTGGCAGACACACTTTACACCCGTGAGACTGTGTTTGATTTCTTCCAGCTTCCCTGCAGGCCTTTGCACACCCGTGGACGCACGGGCCCTGATTAACTGGTGTGTGCGCACAGGGGGGCTCATAACTACCCGCTCTGCAGGGCCACTGTTTCTGGAAGTTGTCTTGGCGGCCATGTTGGGGTGGTCATTGCGCAGAGCGCGCAGTGCCTGCCATCCCTGGGTGGGCTGCAGGGAGCTCCGGCCCCGTGGGTGTGCTGGACGAAGGCTGTCAGTCAAGGTAGAGTGAGGGGCGCCAGGGAGTGTCGGAGCCCGCCCTGCTAATCTCCGCTCAGGGGCACTTCTGGGAGTCAGTTTTGGAAGGACGGCCAGGGGCGGCTTCGGCCCAGGGCGCGCCGAGTGTCTGGACGGGCAGGGGTACATTACCGGGAATATGGTACAGCTCACGTTACCTGTACATCTCAGGTGTACTGTGCTGGTAATGGTTTCAAATAATTAAAATAAAGGTAACAACTTGCTTTATATAGCGCTTCGTGTGCCCCTTCTGCTTCTAAGAGCTGTGAATAATAAATGTTACTATTGCGCAATGTATGGACACTTAGTGTGCGTGTTTACAAATATGAAAATATGCAGTCGATAGCACAGCAAGCACTTTTAATATTAAAATTAGACTTATGACATTTAGGTACATGTACAGTAAAAACATAGTTTGTATTCTGTGCACGGCCTCAGTGTTTAGCTCTAGCACTCACTCAGTAAGAAAGGAAAGTGTATGAGGGAAAGGGTGCCTGGAAATGAGATGTCAGTGGCCTGCGCTCCTTGTCTGAAATCAAATCCTATGCTTTGAAATAACCTTATATTCGGCGAGCGCCACACATCGAATTGGCGCTCAGTGCTTAGATAACAGGCGTTTTTATTAAATAATAATCACAACGCGAGTTTATGCGAGGTGGGAATCTGAAAGAGCCCCAATACCCTCCCAGCCCCTCCCCAAGTCCTCCATGGTAGACACAGATCTGTGCAGCAGGCGCTGCACCTCCTGAGCTACCTGGGCGGGATGAGGCCCGCCCCTGCAGCCTGGAGCAGGTGCTGTCGCTGGGGGCGCTCGGCTCGCTGCAGACACGGGGTACAATGGAGCTGTCCAGGCCGGGGCTCTTTGAAAAGAAGCCTCCAGGCGCTCTGGAAGTCGGCCGGAGCCGGGGCAGGGTAGGGGGGCAGTCGTGGAGGGGTAAGAAGCCCTCATGGCGACGGCCTCCTTTTTATCTCCCTTGCCTCTTTGTCCGAGTGTGACACATGAATGCGCGGCCCGCGGCCTGGCGGCGCCGCCACCGCACCAGCGCTTGGCGGGGATAATCCGGCGGTAATCTAAACCGCCTCTCTCGGGGGGCGGTGTTTGGGCCGCCCCCCATGCTGCTACCGCCGGCCGGAGGCTAGAGCCTCGTCTCCGGCAGTTTAGCGCCCACCTATGGTTACTCACCGGCCGCTGGGGTCGCAGGTGTGCACCATAGATACGAAGCAAAGGCAGAGGATGTGGCGTAACGGCCAGAGCTGGCTCTGGGAACCATTTGAGTCTCGGCGCCGGCTCAACATCCTGTGATTCTGGACACATGTCTTCATCTGTTATGTTTTCTTTTTATGAGCTGCCAATATAAAGCGCCGGGACACTCCGTTGGAGTAGCCGTGCGCTATAGAGAAAATTAACATAACATAACATAACACATCACTTCATCTCCCTGTGCCTAGCATACTGTCCTTGTGTAACTGGTGCTCATGTAAAGCGCTCCACTGCTGTGGGGTCGAGTTTGCACCGTATGAAACTGCAAAAAGAAAATATTACCCAGGGCCGTAGGTGCCAGCCCCTCCACCCCAGAGTGATCATTGGGGTGCAAAGGGCCCCTCCTACATCAGAGCCCTGGTGCCACTGTACTTGCTGCATTAATGTGAGCAAGAGCTGTGATCATGAGTTGGCCAACCAAAAATCTTTTGTTTATTGACGTTGCAAAACAATATTTTAATTGAGATTGTGAAACAGTATTTTTCCCCTTAGACGGGCGCGCGGGCAGAGATGGGTGGTGCTGGATGGGTGGGGTGACAGTGACTGATACAACGGTGGGGGGGGGGGGGGCGGGAGGGGGGGTGTATCAGTGTTCAGTCTCTATGCCACTCATTCACCATCCCTCCCAACACTGGTCTCAGACGACCCTGGCAGGAAGCCACACTCTCACGCCCAGGGCTTTAAGTGGGATGAAAAAACTGGGGGGTCTCTCAAAGGGGTGTGGTCAATGTAATTAGGGGCGTGGCTTTAACACACTTACGCTAAAAATCTGTGTTTAGCATAGTGTGCCGCCCGACTTGTATTTTGCTGTTCCTGTCATTGCATCCAAATATGTGAGACAACAAGTCACATTACACCAACAACAAGTAAGGACTATTGGCTTTGTCAATGGTTATTAGTTGCATAAGATAAATAGGCTGCAACTATGGCTGGTTACATATAACATTGAAAAAGCTTCCAATTGAAGCCCTGGTGACCCTACCGCAATGCTGCTGCTCTTGCGTTTCAGAAATAGAAGGGAAATCCAGAAAGAAAATGACTCTTTAAAGGATTTCCCTTCCACTACACCGCTCACCTGGCATGACGTCATGCCGTAACTTCTCCCCTAGTGAGAAGTGAGCAATGTGAGCACGTACACACCGATGTGCCTGCTGTCTTGAAACGGGTCTCTATCAGGCTCTATGCGCCCTGGCACTTTTTTCTGGACTGCACTGACAGCAAACAGCTGCCACTGCAGTCCGGAAAAAAACGGAGCGCCTGTGCCAGGGCTCAAAACAGAGCCCGATAGAGACCCGTTTCGAGGCCCCCTTTAAAAAACTGCCAGTGCTCAGACCCCTTGAGACCCGGCCCACTTAAAGCCCTGCTCACGCCCATCCTGCCATGTGGCGTAACGGAACTTGAGCCCCCCCCCCCCTGCAAAGTAGATGGGGGACCCCCTCCGGACTCACTCGGGAGCTCTCAGGCCAGGGTACTGTGCTGAACCCCCCCCCTCCCCGTAGCTCGGGCACCCCTTGCACTGCGGGGCCTTTCTTACGCCACTGGTCTTGGTGGCAGAGGGTGGTATCTGGAACAATACAGCCCGGCCTGCCAGGCTGCTGGATCAGGGGGCCTCGGGGCGAGGGCGTGCGTGGCAATAGTACGAGGCCTAGAGAGTGTCCAGTGGACCTAGAGAAGTGCGAACTTTGTCGGTCACGCATCCTTGTGGCCTACAGGACCCACAGCTCTGTTGCCGTTTCAGGCGCCAAGAAACCCCAGTGGGGTCTGGTGTGCTATACTCACTCCATCGCCAAAGCAACCCGTGACTATGTGAGAATGAGTGGGTATGAGGTGAGTATAGAACGGGGAGTCGAGGTAGAGGCCACCTCCCAAGAGGTGGGCGGAAAGGGGGCTAAGGGCTGGGCATGCATAGGACCCGGACCTCCCAGCATGCTCCCTGCCCGCCAAGACAGTTGGTACAACCCACCATCAAATTCATACCTCAGAGAAAAGGGGTGGGTTTAAAACAGCCATGTTTAATTATCAACATTCATAAACATGACTAAACAATACATATTACAAATTGATAAGATCAATAACATTTTTAATATTGACATCCAAAGTTCTTAGCTATACTAGTTACTTTTCCCCCAGCACTAAGGGGCCCTCCACATCTGAGCACTCCACGCAAGGCGCAACCCACCTGCGTCCTTGAGTGATGGGCCCCTGCCCTCTGGTCTTTGTCCGCCATATCCGGGGCCCACCCCTCGCCCACCAGGCTGCCCAGGATCCCAGGAGGCTCTTACCTGGCGCCCTTGCCTCCCCTGCCGGTGGGCCCATTCTCAGTGCGGAGAGCTTACCGTCTCCCCCCTCAGTGCTGGCCTAGGGAGTACGCAAAGGAGGACTCCCGTTCACTCTGTAAGTCCATGTCAATGTTCTACGGTCTCTTTACCGCCTAACGCCCCCCTCAAACTACTGATCAAAGGGACGGGTGGGTGGGAGTTAAAATAAATAGGTGCGGAACAGCGTTTGCCCGTCCGGCGCAGGAGAGGAAAGAGACCGGCACCACGACTCCCAGTGCCTAAATAGGCCTGAGTCTCCACCCTCTCCCGCACCGGACGCGCGTCACCCCCGACCCAGAACTGGATCCCGGCCGGTCGCCCATTGGGCGAGCCGGCCGCCTACTCTCCCAAGGCGTGGCGAGGAGCCGGCAGGCCGGGCCCTAAATGCGCGCTCATCGAGCCTCGCGCTTGGCATAGGACCCGGACCTCCCAGCATGCTCCCCGCCCGCCAAGACAGTTGGTACAACCCACCATCAAATTCATACCTCAGAGAAAAGGGGTGGGTGTAAAACGGCCATGTTTAATTATCAACATTCATAAACATGACTAAACAATACATATTACAAATTGATAAGATCAATAACATTTTTAATATTGACATCCAAAGTTCTTAGCTATACTAGTTACTTTTCCCCCAGCACTAAGGGGCCCTCTGACCCTGCACCTCCACATCTGAGCACCCCACGCAAGGCGCAACCCACCTGCGTCCTTGAGTAATGGGCCCCTGCCCTCTGGTCTTTGTCCGCCATATCCAGGGCCCACCCCTCGCCCACCAGGCTGCCCAGGATCCCAGGAGGCTCGTAACCTGGTGCCCTTGCCTCCCCTGCCGGTGGGCCCATTCTCAGTGCGGAGAGCTTACCGTCTCCCCCCTCAGTGCTGGCCAAGGGAGTACGCAAAGGAGGACTCCCGTTCACTCTGTAAGTCCATGTCAATGTTCTACGGTCTCTTTACCGCCACAAGGGTGACCCGGGCCCCCAGGTCCGTCACCCTCCCCACCACCAAATAAGTTCTGCACAAAAGGACCATATGCCTCTGATCCATATGTCTGTGCCAAAGTCCGATAGATGCCCATCACCTCGGTAAACATCCGATCTCTCCTGATCATCCGGTGTGAGACATGACACAAGTGGCCCTTCACTGAGCACAACTTGGCCAATCCCCCATTGCGCCGCCAAACTGCAACATCAGGTCCCTGGTGATCCTTTCGGTGTGGGGAATGACACAAGCGGCCCTTCACTGAGCACGACTTGGATTGCTGATGCCCTCAAGGCTCTATACCGTACTCCGGAACCCTCTTACCGGCGTGGCATCATGCAGGACCAAGCTGCCGCATTCGCATGCCCCTGGCGCCCCACCAAAAGAACTCTGTCCCGTTCAAGCCTAGTGGCTTCTTCACTCGCCGCTGCTGCATTCGCCCCGTGGTGTGCCGCCCGAACGAGTGCCCCAGTACCCCTGCCACCTTAGCAGAGCACACTAATGAACAGGAGAGAAATGGAAAAGTCAGGCATAGTCATGACCAAATTGCAAGCATTATTTCATAGCCACTCTGGCGGGATATAAAGGCGAGAACAAGTCGAGTACCAGCGTCCCACTTTCCTCACCGTGTCCGGCGATGATCACGCCCCTGCCCCTTAATGTTGCCGCCCCAATTCTAAATGAGTCAACTGAGGCAGTTGGCTCTTTAGTTCAAAGATTGGCCCCATCAAATGGAGCTCCTGCTGCAATATAGTGATACTAGTAGGGCACCTCGGACCCTCGAACGGCCAGGACTAGCTTGTGTAACCGTCCCCTTAAATGACAATCTCACTGCACACTCATGGACACACCCCTTATGTCTATGTCCCTTAGAGTGTATTACTGCCCGTAATCGAACCCATTTAAAGGTTTCATATCACATCTCGCAGTCCCCACAGCCCTGTCCATACAACAGCCTTGCAAATAATTTGTTCTTTACCCTAGGACTATATACAGGGCTACAGCACCTCAGTTTTTAACTCCTAACCGCAGGCTCCATATCCTCGCCAGGCCTTACCTGGCCCCTTCTATCCAGCAGCTGGAGGTGACACCCCTTTCTAGGCAATTCGAGGATAGTAATCCCCAAACTATTACTCCAAGTTGCCAGGGCCAACTTCCTTCCCGGGACAGGCCTTCCGCCCTCCAGAAACCACTCTAACGCGCCCGACTCCCAGTGCCAAAATAGGCCTGAGTCTCCCCCCTCTCCCGCACCAAACGCGCGTCACCCCCAACTCAGAACTGGATCCCGGCCGGTCGCCCAGTGGGCGAGCCGGCCGCCTACTCTCCCAGGGCGTGGTGAGGAGCCGGGAGGCCGGGCCCTAAGTGCGCACTCATCGAGCCTCGCGCTTGGCAGACTCGCGATGGTGAGGGGTGGACATGGTGAAGCCTTTCTTAAATCCTGTAATATCTCGCTCAAGAATGCCCTCTACTGGGGCCTCCCTTTGTACCTACTCAAGAGACTCCAGTTGGTGTGGAATGCTGCAGCCAGGCCCCTGCTTAACATCCAGAGGCCCCTGCTTAACATCCCGAGTCCCGGCTTAACATCCCAAGACCCCTGCTTAACATCCAGAGGCCCCTGCTTAACATCCCGAGGTTCCTGCTTAACATCCAGAGGCCCCTGCTTAACATCCAGAGGCCCCTGCTTAACATCCAGAGGCCCCTGCTTAACATCCCAAGGTCCATACTTAACATCCCGAGGCCCCTTCTTAACATCCCGAGGCCCCTTCTTAACATCCCAAGGCCCCTTCTTAATATCCAGAGGCCCATACTTAACATACCGAGGCCCCTTCTTAACATCCTAAGGCCCCTTCTTAACATCCCAAGGCCCCTTCTTAACATCCCGAGGCACCGGCTTAACATCCCGAGGCCCCGGCTTAACATCCTGAGGCCCCGGCTTAACATCCCGAGGCCCGGGCTTAACATCCCGAGGCCCCTGCTAAACATTCCGAGGCCCCTGCTTAACATTCTGAGGCCCCTGCTTAACATTCCAAAGCTCCTGCTCAACATTCCGAGGCTCCTGTTCAACATTCCGAGGCTCCTGCTCAACATCCCAAGGCCCCTCCTTAACATCCAGAGTCCTCAGCTTAACACACAGAGGCCCCTGCTTAACATCCTGATGCCCCTGCTTAACATCCTGATGCCCATGCTTAACATCCAGAGGCCCCTGCTTAACATCCCGAGGCCCCTGCTTAACATCCCGAGGCCCCTGCTTAACATCCCGAGGCCCCTGCTTAACATCCCGAGGCCCCTGCTTAACATCCCAAGGCCCCTACTTAACATCCCGAGGCCCCTACTTAACATCCCGAGGCCCCTGCCTAACATCCATAGGCCCCTGCTGAACATCCAGAGGCCCCTGCTGAACATCCTAAGGCCCCTGCTGAACATCCTAAGGCCCCTGCTGAACATCCTGATGCCCCTGCTTAACATTCCGAGGCTCCTGCTCAACATTCCGAGGCTCCTGCACAACATTCCGAGGCTCCTGCTTAACATCCCGAGGCCCCTGCTTTACATCCCGAGGCCCCTGCTTAACATCCAGAGGCCCCTGCTTAACATCCCGAGGCCCCTGCTTAACATCCCAAAGCCCCTGCTGAACATCCCAAGGCCCCTGCTTAACATCCCAAGGCGCCTGCTTAACATCCAGAGGCCCCTGCTTAACATCCTGAGGCCCCTGCTTAACATCCTGAGGCCCCTGCTTAACATCCCGAGGCCCCTGCTTAACATCCCGAGGCCCCTGCTTAACATCCATAGGCCCCTGCTGAACATCCCGAGGCCCCTGCTTAACATCCCGAGGCCCCTGCTGAACATCCAGAGCCCCCAGCTTAACACGCCGAGGCCCCTGCTTAACATCAACGGGAAACTCCTTGGAGTATCTGTGCGCTTTATAAACTCTATTTGATTTGAATTGATATTTCGAAAATATCCCAGGTCTTCAGTGGCAGCGTGCTAGTGCTCAGTTAATTCCTGTAGTATAGTTTACCATCTGGTGCTTCAGCACATGGACCCCTTCTTCTACTCTCCTCCTCTTCTTTAAACACTCACCCCACCCTGGCAGCTGCACCTTTTGTCCCCATCGCGCTACCTGCCAACAAAACCCAAGTCGTGTACAACATTGCCTGTTTGGTAACTGGGCTTACGCTGTAGTAGTCTCATACATATACCAGTGTGCGTATTCCACTTTTCAAAATGGAACTTGACGTTAGTTTTCTTTGGTAGCATGACTGGTGCGGGACTTCTTCGTGAGCGGAGCAGGCAGTCGGAGTTCTATGGAGGCCATCTTTGTTGAGTTTTATATCATTCGAGTTTGTACCCCTGTTTGCATCAGAAGAGATGTTCAGGGATCAGAACTTTTTCTCCTAGGAATACACCCTTATCTTTAACAGAAATGGAATAAATAACGTCACTTTGGACATAGACGGGGAGGAAGTAGTAATCATTTTTATTACTGTTTAGACAAAAGTCTATAAAACAATACATAAAACCAAACACAGTTAAAAAAGAAAGTTAAAATAATCCATACCCCACCCTCCCCCAATCCTACCACAATCTTTAACACATCCTACCCTCTAACCCCCACAATAGCACCCAATTTGGCATCCAGACACAAGCATAAAATCATATATGGTACTTCTGAGACTCTTTCCTCAAAGTTCGGCATGGTAAGGAAATCAACAATTATCCTGTTTTAAAGCTCTCAAGCATTTCTTTTTTTTTTATTTCAAAAGTTTTTTATTTAGAAGATTTTCCAATACAGTACAGTAGTAATGCGGGGGGGGGGGGGGGGTTACAGCGGGGAATTCTTGGCATCTTTATGGTTACATGGTTACATAGAGCATTCATAGTATAAGCTGATTTGGCTGTAGGTTCTCTGTAAGCCCCCCGGAGAGGGTGAAAGAAGGAGAGAGAGAAAGGAAGAGAGTGGGGGGGGGAGTTCATCGATACATTAGAGTCGCCCTCTTAGCCTTGGCTGCGTGCTGGCGGTGTGCGTTGGTCGGTTGTGCGTTTACGGGTTAAGGGGGTTTGTGTGACCCCAGGTGTGCATCTAGGGCCGCCCACATCTCATTCTTAGCGTTGTGGCTGGGCAAGAAATTCCCAGTGATGTTATCTGCTCCTCTGAGGAAGGTGACCCAGTTGATCCAACTCTTGAATGTTGCCTTGGCTGTGTCTTTCCAATTTGCTAATATCGTTTTGACTGCTGCGGTTAGTAGGAGGTCTACTAGGTCTCTCTCCTCCTTGCTTTCTAAGTCTGGTGCCATGAATGCTGTGGCTAGCCCTATAAAGCCTGGTTGTATACTTCTCCCTACGACAGTGTTGATGAGATCGATCACTTTCACCCAGAAGGTTCGGACCTTAGGACATTCGAAGATAAGGTGTTCTAGGTTTCCTGTCCCCCTGTGGCAGTTCCAGCATGTGTCGCTGTCTCTTATGCCTGCTTTTTCAAGTTTGGCAGGGGTCCAGAAGGCTCTATGTAAGTGGTTTTAAAATCTTAGAGCAAATTCTATAAAAGTGCAAATAGTTTAGTAAGAGTTGAACATTTAAATTTACCGCCTGTAAACCACAGGTACAATTATTACCAAGATCATAAAAATGCACCGAATTCCTCATACTTTTAGAATCTAAGATTCAAGGCAACCCGAAATTTTAGCAATAGCATCCACAATTTGGGATTCGGAAATGAGGGTAAATAGCGGTACATCCTTTAGTTATCCCAGGACTCCAGCATATAGTTAGCTGAAGTTTTCGGTGATAGATAGCCTAAGTCCGACAACCTAGATTAACACATCTTTCAACCCCCCCTTCGATAGGTGGGAAGCCCCCGTGACCTAAATGTGTTACAGCGATTTTCACTAGTCCATTCCTGAACTGCACCACCATTCTGAAAAGCGCTGGGTCTTGAAAAGCGCGGGGTCTTGACAAGAGCGCCCTTAGGGCCCAGCCTCCCAGATCCCCGCCACACCCCTTTAGTCAGTCCAGTAGCCCGATTGGCTACTGGACGGAGATTAAGTCCTTCTGGGTCGTCTGTGACGTACTTCCGGCGGGATCCCAGTAGTGAGGGGGCGGAGCCATGGGGGCTATTTAGCCCCAGGTGCACTACTGCTCGCCCTCTCTTTTCCCCATCCGGATACCCACCTGACCAGGGATATCATTGGAATCTCCCACCCACCCGTCTCTGTAATGAGTGGTTCTAGGGGGAGCTAGAGGGCGTGTGGCGGAAAAGACGCCACGAAACAGTGATTTGCAGGGGGTGGGTAATGGGAGGACCGCTTACATACTCCCGAGGCTAGCACTGAGGGGAGAGACGGTAAGCTCTCCGCAGGGAGAATGGGGACACCGGCTGGGGAGGCAAGGGCGCCAGGTCACACAAGCCTCCTTGGTGGCCTGGTGGTAGAGGGGTGGGCCCCTGGATATGACTGACAAGGATCGTGGGCGGGGGGCTCATCGCTCAAGGACGCAGGTGGGTTGCGCCTTGCGTGGTTCTCAGTTTGGAGATGCGAGCCAGAGGGCCCCTTGGTGCTGGAGGAAGTAGTTATTGCATAACCAGTGGTTATAAACAGTTATCATATTTTGTACATATTAAAATGACAAGTTTTGAATTCTGAAATGTGACTATTAATAATGATCTTGTCATGTTTATGAATGTTTTGGAAGATTAAACCTGGCCGTTTTTACCCACACTCTCAGACTGGTTAGTTGTGGGTTGCATGAGGTTGGGGCGGGGGTCATGCTGGGGGTCCGGGCCCTATTAGTTCACTCATTGCAATCTCACTGGCACAGGGGGCTGTAACCCTTTGCATCTCCGAGGACCAAAGTTTATCCCAGAAACGCTCGGCTGCTTTATAGGCTACGAAGTTCTGAGCCTGCAAGCCCCCTTCCAGTCTTATCATCCGGGCACATTGTGCTTTTAGGCAACTCTAGCCGTTTTTTGAGGCATGTATCCTCACACTTCTCCCAGCTTGCCTCTGTGCCTAAGGTCTACAGTTCAGCCCTGTATAAGTATTGTGCTGGCACCAATCTATTATAATTATATTATAAGCTGTTAATACTGGGGTGAAAGATGGTCCACCGAACATGTTTTTAAATCTTACTAATACGTCTATAGTGGGTGTGGCGCAGGCCTCCAGGTCTCTTAATGTGAGGCCCACTTCAATTTTTTTTGTAAACCACATTCCTATATATTTATATGAGGTTACCACCTCCACCATCTTACTGCCCAACAACCACTTATACGTTTTTGTGTTTTCCCCAAAGTCAATTATTTTTATTTTTCTAAATTCACCTTTAGCTCATTAGCCACACAATACCGCTTAAATCTTTCCAATTTTCTCTGAAGTCCTACCTGAGTCAAATCGACTAAGGTGGCCAGGCAGTCCGCGTAGAGGAGGCGTGATACAGACGAGGAGGGACGCGGGCTCTCTTCCATATAGAACGAGGTGGAAAATTATATACACTTAAAATTGTGCATTCTGAAGGTGAACTGTATGCTATGATGGGATATAAGTTTCCTGACTTTTCCTCTTGTGTATTTGTGGAATTATGACTTAGCATGCAAATAATATTACTACAGTATTGACCCTTCAACTCCCTCAAGAAAATTCACTATACCTGTTGATAAATGTTTGCTTGTGACATTAACAATGACGTCACTGGCATATGATTGGCCTCAGTACCATTACTTCCTTATGGTCTGAGCATGATGCGGAAGAGTAGGGGTACCTCCTTTTTTGTCCGTGACCCGTACAACTGCAACAATGATCTTCGCCAGCGACTCCATGTTGACTAACCGCCCCCGTTGTGTCCTCTCTCCATCCTCAGGTTCCAGGACGAGGCCGGTTACATCATCTACCCCCAGATTGGAGACCGGCTGGACCTGATCTGCCCGCGCTCCGTGCCGCTCGGCCCCTACTCCACGGAGGAGTACGAGTACTACAAACTGTACCTGGTGCAAACGCTGGAGCAGGTGGAGCAGTGCGAGATCCTGCGCACACCCAACCTGCTGCTCACCTGCGACCGGCCCCAGCACGACATGCGCTTCACCATCAAGTTTCAGGAGTACAGCCCCAACCTCTGGGGCCACGAGTTCAAGACCAACCACGACTACTACATCATCAGTAAGTCAAGGGGGTTGTTGGGGCTATTATCGTGATGTAGGGGTGGGGGAAGCTTTTTCCGACATGCTAGAGGCGAGATGTGGGGTCTTGTCTATTTCTCCAACAGGGATAGCAACGCAGGGCGGAGGTCGCCCTAAAGTTCCTTCCCGGAATTAAGATAGATAACCGTGTTGACCAATGGTGCATTGTGCTGATGATCCGCTTTTGATGTACCTTCAACGTGCACATGGCACTTTAATGGACCTGATTGTCTAAATAAAGTATTTTCTCTCTCTCTGGTGTTGACCAATGGCATTGGCCAAAAGCATTAACCAATTGCATTGGCCAATGGCATAGACCAATAGTATTGACCAATAGTGTTGACCAATAGTGTTGACCAATGATGTTTACGAAAGGCGGGAAGTGGTTGAATATATCCTACTGGAACTGTGGCAGGCCTGCGATGAGGGTCCTAATGCCACAGTGGCACCGCATACCTTAAGTAAGGAACACACACATGTCCCAGAGACTCCTGACTGACCTCAGCAGAGTGATGGTGGCTCTAGATGCAACAGTGGCCTTGCATACCTTTAGTAAGGAACACACACATGTCCCAGTGACTCCTGACTGACCTCAGCAGAGTGATGGTGGCCCCGGATGCTTGGCTGGTGTTGTAAATGTAATTTGTACTTGTAAAGCGCACTAATACCCCAACTGGGGTGTCCTGGCGCTGTAACGCATACCGCTGTGGAACCCTTCCTTCCTTTTCCCTGTGAAATGTCCACTCCTGGGCACCCCCAAGGTGAAGCCAGGCATCCCAGCACTGTTGTGGCCATTGGAGATTAAGCAAGCTATTGCCCAGAGTTGCAGAGTGGGACCCATGATTAGAATAGGCACCGAGGCGAGAATTATCAGGTCCGAGGAAATTGAGCCCAAGACCCGCCGAGGCGGGAATTGAACCCTGATCCTGGGCCAGACCTCTGCATCAGGGCCTGCCGCTCTAACCATTGAGCCACACTTCTCCACCAGTTGGACCAGCCATGCTAATGAGTTTCTTGTGGCCAATGTCACTTCCTGTTTGAGTCCTCCCAAGTCTCTGCTCTTCTGTTGCCCACTTGGCACACTCTAGAGTAGGAAGAAGGGTGACTAGTGGTGGAACAGGTGGCAGCGAGGGTGGCTCTGTCAGTTGCTTTTCTCTTGCACCAAGATGGCCCAGGGTGTGTTTGCGCCACTCTTAAACACTGGGGTTCACCTCGATGGCGTTGACATCTTTCTTGAAGCAGTGAGTGAGGCAGACTCTGGGCATCAGTGGAATATTCATCCCTAAAACCACAACACACCAGAATCATCCATGACACACAAAAGAAGAAACACGAACAAATACCATACTTTTAATTCACAAACATACACTAGAGAAATTCACACAAAAGCACTTCACCATGCATGCATACAACCAGCACAGAATTGTAACTCAAAAATCCAACCAGTCCAGTATACTTTTCCAAAGGCACACACTGTACAGACACCTATACACCGTCACAACATCATGCAACAGCACGCCAACGCAGTCAAACTACACAGATTCACCACACAGCATGACCACAAACCTTCACTATTCCCTCTCTCATTTCCCACAACACAACAGCAACACAGAGCAGCACATGGATGCACTCAAATACACAAATATCAAAGGCTGCACACATACCAAAATACTGCCAACTATTCTCTTAAACCCCACCAACTTGTTTCACACAAATGTGCCAAACAAACACACATTATGTTGCAGCCATACAAGCAGCAAACATGTATCACACCACACAAACACAAAAATGACAAACAAAGAAGCAAACATGTCTTTCTCTTCGTCTGTCCGCTACACACTCTTTCTGAAATAGACACATGCATGTGCACACAAACACACACATACACACACACACACACATCAAATTACATTTTCATTTCAGGGTTTGGGGTGACTTTATCCCCACCCCAGGCTCAACTCATTCCCACCTTGCCAAACTCCTAAGACCTTGCTTTAATCCCCTGCTCCACAGTCCTCTGCCTGCCTTTGCTGTTGTGGTTTTTAATATCATCAGACGCGGGCCGCGCCAGCATTACCTTGTACTGCCCTGCAGCTCATCCGTTATGGGATATGTTATTGTGCTGGCTTATTCTCCTCTTCTGAGCCTGGGGCTCCAGACCTACATGAAGCAACACAAAGTAGACACTTCTCCTCCCATAATGTGCGCAAAAAGTTGAAAGGAAATCAGGAGGTGATTTTGGCTGCAAAAAGTTCACTTTTGTTACATCAGCATGTCTCACCAGTCATGTGCCGAAACTTGTCGACTTCCCAGCCCTAACCAGCGGTTCATGTTTTGGTGCTAGCATGAATTTCACAAGGAGACGTTTTGTGCTAGGACATGTTGACCAGTCATCATGCAGCATTGCATAATTTCACATTTTGCCTCTGGATCCACTCTCACATGAACAATTCTGTGCCGAAACATGTTGACCACTCCACCTATCTCAAAACTGATGTTAAGAGCCTCATGAAGGAGCGTACACAATATGGCAGCCGGAGATCTAAAGTCACATTGTTCCACACTTACTTACCCACGGCTCAGACACCTAGTTCTTGACGCAGTTTGTGGTGGTGTCCCCTTTTGGCACTGAAACTAGGTTTATTGCTTTCTTCGGTCACATATATTATCCATATTATGGTGCTTCATCAGGTTCATATGTTTACTGCATAAGCTAAAAGCGCTCAGAACCCATAGCTGCAGCTGGTTCATGTAGACATTAAAGACCATTGGCCGTTTTACACCCACTCTATCTCTGTGGATGATTTGATTGTGGGTAGTTGTACCAGCTGTAATGGCGGGCGGGGAGCATGCTGGCGTGTCCGGGCCTTATATTTTTCGTTGTCAAAACATGCCTTGCTCTCTACTTTCAACAGATGTGCATACTGTGCCTCCCAGTTTACTTTCAAACATAGTTCTATGCCCATCAATAACTTTACCTGCTAAACAACTCCGTCTTGCCACACAGGTTGGGCTTCACCTGCAGAAGCCGCATGCAGAAACTTGCTATGCCACCCACCTACAGCAGGGCATACTGCATAACAACACATTGGCCTCCATCAGCACTATGCTGACCACCCCCACCTGCAACATAGGGATGTGCTTCACCACTCAGTGGGGTTTCGATTCTCCCAGGGGACTTTCAGTTTACCTGTGCGCAGCTGGTTGCCGAAACATGTTGACAGCCGCCATGAGAGAAGCTTCAGCAGGTCAGACACTTCACGTACTGTTTGCCAGAGTTGCTTGCAGACTGAGGGCCACCCGGTCCTCCACGCAGTGCCCGTAGCCCCTCACACTCCACTTCCTGCATGTCTGCTCTGAAACTGCTAATGACCAAACAATGTGGGCCACTAAATATTCACAAGTGCCTAAAAGCTGTGCGTTGTGCACGGTTTCTAACACCGAGTTTCTCACGTAAGAAAAGAAGGAAACAAGGGATGTGAGTCACACTTGAACTACCTGCACTATGGAAAACTTCCAAAGACTCTTAGTTCTTAGACGGGGGGGGGGGGGCATGTCAAAGCATACATTCTACTAAAAACAGGGTTTTGATAACATAGAGGAGCACAGCCCTGAGAGGGACTGCGGCTGTGGAAAGTAGGACCTTCTTCCACGGGGGTAGACTGGCTGGCTCCGAGAAAGGGTGGTCCTTCTTAGGGAGGGACAGGCTGGCACTGAGGACCAGTCTTTATTTTTTAACGGGTATAACTTCTTAAGGAGGGACAGTCTGGGGCTCTGGCGAGAGATCCCTGCCAGAGTGCTCTTACACGGGTCTCCTCCACAGGGACAGGCTGGGGCTCTGGAGAGATGTTACATAGGGAGGGACAGCTGGGGCTCTGGAGAGATGTTGCATGGGGAGGGACAGCTGGGGCTCTGGAGAGATGTTGCATAGGGAGGGACAGGCTGGGGCTCTGGAGAGATGTTGCATAGGGAGGGTAGGGTGGGGCTCTGGAGAGATGTTGCATAGGGAGGGTAGGGTGGGCTCTGGAGAGATGTTACATAGGGAGGGTAGGGTGGGGCTCTGGAGAGATGTTACATAGGGAGGGACAGGCTGGGGCTCTGGAGAGATGTTGCATAGGGAGGGTAGGGTGGGGCTCTGGAGAGATGTTGCATAGGGAGGGTAGGGTGGGGCTCTGGAGAGATGCTACATAGGGAGGGACAGGCTGGGGCTCTGGAGAGATGTTGCATAGGGAGGGACAGGCTGGGGCTCTGGAGAGATGTTGCATAGGGAGGGTAGGGTGGGGCTGCACAGGGACAGGCGGGGGCTGCACAGGGACAGGCTGGGGCTGCACAGGGACAGGCTGGGGCTGCACAGGGACAGGCGGGGGCTGCACAGGGACGGGCTGGGGCTGCACAGGGACGGGCTGGGGCTGCACAGGGACAGGCTGGGGCTGCACAGGGACAGGCTGGGGCTGCACAGGGACAGGCTGGAGCTGCACAGGGACAGGCTGGAGCTGCACAGGGACAGGCTGAGGCTGCACATGGAGGGTAGGCTGGGGCTGCACAGGGACAGGCTGGGGCTGCACAGGGACGGGCTGGGGTTGCACAGGGACAGGCTGGGGCTGCACAGGGACAGGCTGGGGCTGCACATGGACGGGCTGGGGCCGCACAGGGACAGGCTGAGGCTGCACATGGACGGGCTGCGGCTGCACATGGATGGGCTGGGGCTGCACAGGGACGGGCTGGGGCTGCACAGAGACAGGCTGGGGCTGCACAGGGACAGGCTGGGGCTGCACAGAGACAGGCTGGGGCTGCACAGAGACAGGCTGGGGCTGCACAGGGACAGGCTGGGGCTGCACAGGGACAGGCTGGGGCTGCACAGGGACAGGCTGGAGCTGCACAGGGACAGGCTGAGGCTGCACATGGAGGGTAGGTTGGGGCTGCACAGGGACGGGCTGGGGCTGCACAGGGACGGGCTGGGGCTGCACAAGGACGGGCTGGGGCTGCACAGGGACAGGCTGGGGCTGCACAGAGACAGGCTGGGGCTGCACAGGGACAGGCTGGGGCTGCACAGGGACAGGCTGGGGCTGCACAGGGACAGGCTGGGGCTGCATAGGGACAGGCTGGGGCTGCACAGGGACAGGCTGGGGCTGCACAGGGACAGGCTGGGGCTGCACAGAGACAGGCTGGGGCTGCACGGGGACAGGCTGGGGCTGCACAGAGACAGGCTGGGGCTGCACAGGGACAGGCTGGGGCTGCACAGGGACAGGCTGGAGCTGCACAGGGACAGGCTGGGGCTGCACAGGGACAGGCTGGGGCTGCACATGGACAGGCTGGGGCTGCACAGAGACAGGCTGGGGCTGCACAGGGACAGGCTGGGGCTGCACAGGGACAGGCTGGGGCTGCACAGGGACAGGCTGGGGCTGCACAGGGACAGGCTGGGGCTGCACAGGGACAGGCTGGGGCTGCACAGAGACAGGCTGGGGCTGCACAGGGACAGGCTGGGGCTGCACAGGGACAGGCTGGGGCTGCACAGGGACAGGCTGGGGCTGCACAGGGACAGGCTGGGGCTGCACAGGGACTGGCTCGTGGAGAGCCTCGCTCAGAGTCTGAAGCCTGCTTTCCTAGGCCAGGGAGCTAATAATGCATCTAATATTAATGCACCGCTCTCTGGGAGAGCGGCCCGGGTCGCCTGGGAGGATCCGGGGTGGGGGCCAATGTTTCCTTGTCACATTCTCCTAGTTATAGCCCCCCAAGCACTGGAAGCCATGTCGGGCCGAGTGTTAGTACAAGATTTCATTATAACATGGAGAGTGTCCCGGCTCCGCGGCTGGGAAAGGACGCCCTGCCCCGCTCCCCGTCTCCTTTTCTCTCTCTCTCTTTCTCACGCTCTCTCTCTCCCCCCTCTCTCTCCCCTTTCTCTTTCTCTCTCTGTCTCTCTCTCCCTCTGCCTCTCCTCCTCTCTTTCTTTTTATCTCTCCACCCCCCCTGCTCGCTCTCTCGCACCCTCTCTATTTATCTCTCTCACTAAGTATATAATCACCCTTTCTCTTTTCTCCATTACTATCGCTCTGCGTCTAACATCCCTTTCTCTATATGTCTCTTTCCCTCTCTATTTGTTTCACCCGGTCTCCATTTCTCTAGTTTGTCCCTTTCTCTCTCTCTCTCTCTCTGTTCTGTGTCTTTCTGTCTCTGTCTCTCTGACTCTCCCCTCCTCTCTCCCCCCCCCCCCACTCTGTCTGTTTCCCTCTCACTCTCTCTTTCTCTCTCCCTCCTCCCCCTCTCTTTCTCTCTCTCGCTCTGTCTTTTCCATCTCTTCCACTCTCTTTCTCTCTCTCTTTCTCTCACTCTCTCTCTCTCTACCTCTCCCCACCTCTCCCCATCTCTATTTATCTCTCTCTCTCTCTCTCTCTCTCTCTATGTATATATTCACTCTTTCTCCCTCACTATCGCTTTGCATCTAACATCCTTTTCGGTATAGGCCTCCCGTTCTCTCTCTTTCTTTCTCTCTCTCTCCCTTGGTTTCACCCGGCCTCCCTTTCTCTAGTTTGTCCCTTTCTCTCTCTCCCGCTACCTTAACCCTTGCTTCCTTAAATTTCCCCTTTCTCATTTCTATCTTTCTCTCTCTCTCGTCTCTCGCTTGCCTTTATTTCTGTCTCTTTTCCCTCTCTCTCCATTTAGCTCCCTTCCTCTGTCTTTTCTCTCTCATCTTTTTTGTTCTCCTGTTCTCTAAACATTTCTTTATTGCTTATCTTCCCCCTTTCTTCCTCGACCCCCCCCCCCCTATCTCTTCTCTGGCCCTTTCAGTCTCTCCTCCGCTTTTCTCTTTCTTTCAATCTCCTCCTTTGGCGCTCACACGTTTCTAGGCACTGCACAGTATAACAATTAAGTAGTCTCTCCCAGACTTAGGTTTCTCCATCTCTCCTTTCGTCCCTTTCTGATTCTTCCTTCTACTTCTCCCTCACTCGTTTCTTTGTCTGTCCACCCAGCCCCTTCCCGCCTACAGTTTTCTTCTCCTCGGTCCCTTGTCTTTCATTCTTTCACTCTCTCTCTTGTGCTCCTTTCCCCCTCCCTCTTTCTCCCTCTTCTTCGACCTCTCGTCCCTCTTCTCTCGGTCTACTCTTTCCTCCTTTCCCTCCCCGGCCCCTCACACATTTCTACGGCTCTGCACTGAAGAATGGTGGAGTGACCTCCCCTCTCTTCTCCTTCTTCCTTCCTTCGCCCTCCACACCTCTCCTCCCCCTCTTTGGCGCCCCTTCCTTCTCCTCTCCTTCTCAATCCCTTCCCCATGTATCTCTCTAGCTCGTCTCTTCTATATTCCCTACCTTTGTTTTCATCTCTCTCTCTTAGTTCTCTCTCTGACACTCTCTCACTCTGTTTCCCTGCTCCCCACTTTCTCCGTCTCTCGCACATTTTCATGCACTCCACTAACAGTGGGGTGCAGCCCCCCTTCTTCTCACTTTAGTTCTTTCTCCCTCTCCCTGACTTTTACCTATTTTTCTCTCCTGTCCTTTATCTCCCACCTTTATGTTTCATCCTTTCTGCCTCTTTCTCTGTCATATAGATGTACATGCACTTCCCACAGCAATGGGGAAAGCCGAAGCACCCCCTCCTCGCGCTCTAGTCCCCGCCACCCCCTCCCCCTTTATGTTTCTCTCACTCCACCTATCTCTCCTTCCTCTGGTTCGCTTTTTCTTCCCCTCCCTCCCCTTTTCCTTCCTTCCTTCCTTCCTTCCTTCCTTCCTTCCTTCCTTCCTTCCTTCCTTCCTTCCTTCCTTCCTTCCTTCCTTCCTTCCTTCCTTCCTTCCTTCCTTCCTTCCTTCCTTTCTTCCTTTCTTCCTTTCTTCCTTTCTTCCTTTCTTCCTTTCTTCCTTTCTTCCTTCCTTCCTTCCTTCCTTCCTTCCTTCCTTCCTTTCTTCCTTTCTTCCTTCCTTCCTTCCTTCCTTCCTTTCTTTCCTCTTACCTCCCCTATCTCCCCCTCTGTTTCTTTCTCTCCACCTTTCCCTTCCTGTGTCTCTCTTTCACCCCCTCTCTCTGCCCCCCACCACCCGCACACACACACATTTCCATCCACTCCACAGTACAATGAAGAACAGTCAATTCCCCATTTCTCACAGATTGAGGCTGCAATCATTTCATTATAAAGTGCAAAATGTCTAATTATCTTGGTGATTGCGAGGGGGAAAAACCGAGAAAGCACATAATATTGAAATGAATAGTTCAGATTCTTGAATACGGAAATAACTTGATTAGGGCTGGATCCGGTGTGCGTTGCCTGGCAGAGCACGAGAGACGCAGTTGTGTTTGTGTGCTGTACCCATGTACCCTTGGATGGAAAGGAAGGGGAGGGCACGCTGGCCCCTGTGCCGGACAGAGAGATGCCCACATCAACCACTTTGGCAGAGAGCATGGTGCCCCCACCAGCCCTTGTCACAGGGAGAATGTGCCCGCACTAGTTCGTATGGCATAGTGTAAAATGCCCATACTAGCCCCTGTGTCGCGGTAAGGTGCCCTCACCAGCCTCTACGGCGGCTGATAAGGTTCCCATAGCAGTCACGTGGCAGAGAGTATGACGCCCACACCAGCCCCTGTGGCAGACCCTATGGTGCACGTGCCAGCTCTGGGGCAGTGTATGATGCTCAGAATAGGGGAAGAGGGCAACTCGATATTCCATGTGGAAAGTGGGCATGCACCACAAAAACGACCGTGTTCCACTTGGAAAAAATTGACAAATTATTTTGAAAAAAAAACAATTGTGATTCACTGTGAGAGAGTAGCAGTGCCATCTTATGCAATAACTGTTGAGAGGGTCAGTGTTTAAAGAGAAGTAATGTTTTATTTATCCATTAATGGAGGTTCATCTGGATTCTATCAGTCACAATAAAACATCAGTCATATTGTTAGCAAAAATCAACAGTGGGGTACAGGTGAAAGTGCAGATGGTGCTGTGAGCTATGATGCTTAGTGAAAGAGTCCATGCATTCATTTCAGTTCAAGGCGCAAGCAGTATATCCAGTTCCAAATTGTTTCTCAACAAATCTGTGTGCTTTAAAAAATGTCAACGTTTCAACCACTATTGTCAAAAGTGGACTTCTTCAGGACACAGAAGTGGGGATAAATCCATTTGGAAAAGGCCACCTTTAACATAGGGTAGGGGTTGCTTGAGAGTACAATTATGAACTACTTAGCCACAATTAGCCAATGAGTTACATATACAATAATTGCATTGTTTCTCTCAGAGTTAATGATTATTTCAAGGAGATGTTCACATACGCAGACTGCTCTGCCGAAAAACCCGGTGCCAGCACTTATCCCTGACAAAATATGATTCCTGCATCAGTCCATGACAGTGGGCAGAGACCATGGCGCATACACCAGATACTGTCACAGATAATGAGTGAGCATGGTGTCTGTGCCAGCTTCTCTTAGAGAGCATGGTGCCAAAGTCAGCCCCTGTAAGAGAGGTTGGCGCCATTACACCGCACTCGTATCATTCCTGGCAGAGTATAATGCCACCAGCAGCCATGCAGAAACATTCTGTGAAGTATTTTGCCTCTGGCAGAGATGCTCTGCATTTTCTGGTGCCACATAATTCTTTCACAGAGGTGTTCTTCAGCTCCAGGTCCCACAGGCTGAGATACTCTGCTGATTGTGGTGCCACATAATTCTCTCCCAGAGGTGTTCTTCTGCTCTAGATCCCACAGGCTGAGATGCTCTGCTGATTGTGGTGCCACATAATTCTCTCCCAGAGGTGTTCTTCGGCTCTAGGTCCCACAGGCTGAGATGCTCTGCTGATTGTGGTGTCGCATAATTCTCTCACAGAGGTGTTCTTCGGCTCTAGGTCCCACAGGCTGAGATGCTCTGCTGATTGTGGTGCCACATAATTCTCTCACAGAGGTGTTCTTCGGCTCTACGTCCCACAGGCTGAGATGCTCTGCTGATTGTGGTGCCACATAATTCTCTCAAAGAGGTGCTCTTCGGCTCTATGTCCCACAGACGGAGATACTCTGCTGATTGTGGTGCCACATAATTCTCTCAAAGAGGTGTTCTTCGGCTCTATGTCCCACAGACTGAGATACTCTGCTGATTGTGGTGCCACATAATTCTCTCAAAGAGGTGTCCTTTAGAAGAAGGTGCCCCAGGCAGAGATGTTCTGCATATTGTGGTGCCACATAATTCTTTCAAAGACGTGTTCTTCAGAACAAGGTCCCCAAGGCAGAGATGTTCTGCATATTGTGGTGCCACATAATTCTTTCAAAGACGTGTTCTTCAGAACAAGGTCCCCAAGGCAGAGATGTTCTGCATATTGTGGTGCAACATAATTCTCTCAAACATGTGTTCTTCAGAACAAGGTCCCCAAGGCAGAAATGTTCTGCATATTGTGGTGCCACATAATTCTCTCAAAGACGTAATTTCTCAAAGAGGTTTTCTTCAGGACAAGGTGCCCGCCCTGGCAGGGATGCTATGCAGATTGTGGTGCCACATAATTTGTCAAAGAGGTTTTCTTCAGGACAAGGTGCCCGCCCTGGCAGGGATGCTATGCAGATTGTGGTGCCACACAGTTATCTCACAGAGCTGTTCTTCAGCACAAGGTGCCCCAGACTGATTGATATCCTCTGCAGATTGTGGTGCCCACACTGCCCTCGCAGAGATGTTCTTTATACTCTGGTAACCACAGTGGTGCCTGGCAGGATAAGGTGCCCTCCCCTGCAGAGAGATTCTGCAGGATAAGGTATGGGCTGCTGCTATCAGTGATGCCGTCCGTGCCCAGAGGCCGAGGGTGCCCGCCTGCACCAGCTGTAAAGTCATTCCCAGGTGCCCCTGCGTGGCCTGGCTCTTCTGGGGAGCGAAGCAGTGCCCATGCGTGCCCTGGCACATGCCAGCCCAGCGAGGCTACGCGAGAGGCTGGAGAACGGGACTCCATCCCAGACAGCGCCTAGGTGGACTGCTCGAGGAGCTACAACATCAGCCTGAGTCACACATGCAACCTCTGGAAGTATTAGCGGGAGGGAGAAAAGAGAAGAAGGGAATATGAAGGAGAGAGCACGAATGAAGAACAGAGCCAGGGAGAGAAAGGGGACAACGGGGGTGGAAAGAGAAGAAGTGGGAGACAAGGGCAACACTATAGGAAACAAAGAGAGGAGAGGGAGGAAGAAGGGGAGAGAGAAACGAGGAGGAAAGTAGAAAGGGTAAAGGGGAGCACGGAGAAGAGTTTTAAAATGGAGAAAATGTGTAAGGACGAGTGAGGAGTCAGTGGAAATGTACAGGGAGGCAGGAGAGAGAGGAAATGAACAGGGGGCGTTAGAGTAAAAGGGACAGGGGTGAGAGTAGGGGTGGAGAGAGGAAAGCGGGGAGAGAAGTAGAACGAGAACCGGGAAGACGTGGAAGCAGAGGGGCGGGGGGCGGCTCTGGTTGGTGCCGCAGGTGCAGTGGCACCGGCGCCACAGTCCATGCGCGCGAGGGGGCAACTGCGCCGCAGGTAAGAGAGACTTTTAGTGCCGAGGCAGACAATGGGGGGGGGGGGGGGGGGGCAGTACACGGAACCGTCTCCTTTGCTTGCTTCGGGGCCCTTGTCCCCTTATAACAGCGCAGGATACGGTGCCCGCACCCACCCCTGGGCATACAGGTTGTGTAGAGTGCGGTGCCCGCAGCAGCCCCTGGCAGGGAGGCTGTGCAGCCCGCGGTGCCCGCATCAGCCCCTGGCAGAGGTATTAAGCAGTATATTGTACTGTCAGCAAAGCGAATCCTTTATTTATTGTTCTAATAATGCGCAGCCCAGCTGCGTCTGCGGTCCCTCCGGCCCTGGGAGAACATTGGAGTTTGTCTTGTGTGCGGCTGTGCGAGCACACCAGTCCCCTCTCTCCGTGACCCTGTGCGCGCGCACGCACTCACGTGCACACACATAGAAACACAGGGACACGCCTTCACGCACACACCCACAGATGTCACGCACATTCTCATTACTCCTCCAGGCACATCACAACTCCACATTCAAACTGCCTCACTCATGCACACCACACACAACCCCACACACAACATATACAAATTATGAACACACAGACACACAACGCGCATAGACACACGAACCCAGAGCAAAGACACAGTCGCACACAGGAGGCACCCACACGAACACAACATGCACACACCGCGGGGACACTTAACTAACACAACAGAAAAACACATGCAGGACGGTTACTTGTAACTCTCGTGACCTGACACTCAATTCCAGGACCTCAGTCCTGACCTGACACTCACCTCCAGGGCCTCAGTCCTGACCTGACACTCACCTTCAGGGTCTCAGTCCTGACACTCACCTTCAGGGTCTCAGTCCTGACACTCACCTTCAGGGTCTCAGTCCTGACACTCACTTCCAAGGCCTCAGCCTCGACCTGACACTCACCTCCAGGCGCCTCAGTCCTGACCTGACACTCCCTTCCAGGGCCTCAGTCCTGACCTGACACTCACTTCCAGGGCCTCAGCCTCGACCTGACACTCCCTTCCAGGGCCTCAGTCCTGACCTGACACTCACCTCCAGGGCCTCAGTCCTGACCTGACACTCACCTTCAGGGTCTCAGTCCTGACACTCACCTTCAGGGTCTCAGTCCTGACACTCACTTCCAAGGCCTCAGCCTCGACCTGACACTCACCTCCAGGCGCCTCAGTCCTGACCTGACACTCACTTCTGGGGCCTCAGGCCTGACACTCCCTTCCAGGGCCTCAGTCCTGACCTGACACTCACCTCCAGGACCTCAGTCCTGACCTAACACTCACCTCCAGGGCCTCAGTCCTGACCTGACACTCACCTTCAGGGTCTCAGTCCTGACACTCACCTTCAGGGTCTCAGTCCTGACACTCACTTCCAAGGCCTCAGCCTCGACCTGACACTCACTTCCAGGGCCTCAGTCCTAACCTGACACACCCCCGGGGCCTCAGTCCTGACCTGACACTCACCTCCAGGGCCTCAGTCCTGACACTCACTTCCAGGGCCTCAGTCCTAACCTGACACTCACTTCCAGGGCCTCAGTCCTGACCTGACACTCACTTCCAGTGCCTCAGTCCTGACCTGACACTCACTTCCAGGGCCTCAGTCCTGACCTGACACTCACTTCCAGGGCCTCAGTCCTGACCTGACACTCATCTCCAGGGCCTCTGACCTGACACTCACCTTCAGGGCCTTAGTCCTGACTTGACACTCATCTCCAAGGTCTTAGTCCTGACCTGACACTCACCTCCAGGGCCTCAGTCTTGACACACTTCCAGGGCCTCAGTCCTGACCTGACACTCACCTCCAGGGCCTCAGTCCTGACACTCACTTCCAGGGCCTCAGTCCTAACCTGACACTCACCTCCGGGCCTTCAGTCCTGACCTGACACTCACTTCCAGGGCCTCAGTCCTGACCCGACACTCACCTCCAGGGCCTCAGTCCTGACACTCACCTCCGGGGCCTAAGTCCTGACCTGACACTCACTTCCAGGGCCTCAGTCCTGAAACTCACTTCCAGGGCCTCAGTCCTGACCTGACACTCACCTCCAGGGCCTCAGTCCTGACACTCACTTCCGGGGCCTCAGTCCTGACCTGACACTCACCTTCAGGGTCTCAGTCCTGACACTCACTTCCAAGGCCTCAGCCTCGACCTGACACTCACTTCCAGGGCCTCAGTCCTAAACTGACACACCTCCGGGGCTTAAGTCCTGACCTGACACTCACTTCCAGGGCCTCAGTCCTGACACTCACTTCCAGGGCCTCAGTCCTGACCCGACACTCACCTCCAGGGCCTCAGTCCTGACACTCACCTCCAGGGCCTCAACCCTGACACTCACCTGCAGGGCCTCAGTCCTGACACTCACTTCCAGGGCCTCAGTCCTGACCTGACACTCACCTCCAGGGCCTCAGTCCTGACCTGACACTCACCTCCGGGGCCTAAGTCCTGACCTGACACTCACTTCCAGGGCCTCAGTCCTGACCTGCCACTCACCTCCAGGGCCTCAGCCCTTACCTGACACTCACTTCCAGGGCCTCAGTTCTGACCTGACACTCACCTCCAGGGCCTCAGCCCTTACCTGACACTCACTTCCAGGGCCTCAGTCCTGACCCGACACTCACCTCCAGGGCCTCAGTCCTGACACTCACCTCCAGGGCCTCAGTCCTAACCTGACACTCACCTCCGGGGCCTAAGTCCTGACCTGACACTCACTTCCAGGGCCTCAGTCCTGAAACTCACTTCCAGGGCCTCAGTCCTGACCTGACACTCACCTCCAGGGCCTCAGTCCTGACACTCACTTCCGGGGCCTCAGTCCTGACCTGACACTCACCTTCAGGGTCTCAGTCCTGACACTCACTTCCAAGGCCTCAGCCTCGACCTGACACTCACTTCCAGGGCCTCAGTCCTAACCTGACACACCTCCGGGGCTTAAGTCCTGACCTGACACTCACTTCCAGGGCCTCAGTCCTGACACTCACTTCCAGGGCCTCAGTCCTGACCCGACACTCACCTCCAGGGCCTCAGTCCTGACACTCACCTCCAGGGCCTCAACCCTGACACTCACCTGCAGGGCCTCAGTCCTGACACTCACTTCCAGGGCCTCAGTCCTGACCTGACACTCACCTCCAGGGCCTCAGTCCTGACCTGACACTCACCTCCGGGGCCTAAGTCCTGACCTGACACTCACTTCCAGGGCCTCAGTCCTGACCTGCCACTCACCTCCAGGGCCTCAGCCCTTACCTGACACTCACTTCCAGGGCCTCAGTTCTGACCTGACACTCACCTCCAGGGCCTTAGTCCTGACACCCTCTTCCCGGGCCTCAGTCCTGACCTGACACTCACCTCCAGGGCCTCAGTCCTGACCTGACACTCCCTTCCAGGGCCTCAGTCCTGACCTGACACTCCCTTCCAGGGCCTCAGTCCTGACCTGACACTCACTTCCAGTGCCTCAGTCCTGACCTGACACTCACTTCCGGGGCCTCAGTCCTGGCCTGACACTCACTTCCAGGGCCTCAGTCCTGACCTGACACTCATCTCCAGGGCCTCTGACTTGACAATCACCTCCAGGGCCTTAGTCCTGACTTGACACTCATCTCCAAGGTCTTAGTCCTGACCTGACACTCACCTCCAGGGCCTCAGTCTTGACACACTTCCAGGGCCTCAGTCCTGACCTGACACTCACCTCCAGGGCCTCAGTCCTGACACTCACTTCCAGGGCCTCAGCCCTGACCTGACACTCACCTCCAGGGCCTCAGTCCTAACACTCACTTCCAGGGCCTCAGTCCTAACCTGACACTCACCTCCGGGGCTTAAGTCCTGACCTGACACTCACTTCCAGGGCCTCAGTCCTGACCCGACACTCACCTCCAGGGCCTCAGTCCTGACACTCACCTCCAGGGCCTCAGTCCTAACCTGACACTCACCTCCGGGGCCTCAGTCCTGACCTGACACTCACTTCCAGGGCCTCAGTCCTGCCCTGACACTCACTTCCAGGGCCTCAGTCCTGCCCTGACACTCACTTCCAGGGCCTCAGTCCTGACCTGACACTCACCTCCAGGGCCTCAGTCCTGACACTCACTTCCGGGGCCTCTGTCCTGACCTGACACTCACCTTCAGGGTCTCAGTCCTGACACTCACTTCCAAGGCCTCAGCCTCGACCTGACACTCACTTCCAGGGCCTCAGTCCTAACCTGACACTCACCTCCGGGGCTTAAGTCCTGACCTGACACTCACTTCCAGGGCCTCAGTCCTGACACTCACTTCCAGGGCCTCAGTCCTGACCCGACACTCACCTCCAGGGCCTCAGTCCTGACACTCACCTCCAGGGCCTCAACCCTGACACTCACCTGCAGGGCCTCAGTCCTGACACTCACTTCCAGGGCCTCAGTCCTGACCTGACACTCACCTCCAGGGCCTCAGTCCTGACCTGACACTCACCTCCGGGGCCTAAGTCCTGACCTGACACTCACTTCCAGGGCCTCAGTCCTGACCTGACACTCACCTCCAGGGCCTCAGCCCTTACCTGACACTCACTTCCAGGGCCTCAGTTCTGACCTAACACTCACCTCCAGGGCCTTAGTCCTGACACCCTCTTCCCGGGCCTCAGTCCTGACCTGACACTCACCTCCAGGGCCTCAGTCCTGACACTCACTTCCGGGGCCTCAGTCCTGACCTGACACTCACTTCCGGGGCCTCAATCCTGACCTGACACTCACTTCCGGGGCCTCAGTCCTGACCTGACACTCACTTCCAGGGCCTCAGTCCTGACACTCACCTCCAGGGCCTCAGTCCTGACACTCACTTGCAGGGCCTCAGTCCTGGCAATCACTTCCAAGGTCTCAGGCATCCTTTTTGGGGAGGAAGTGTGTGCCCAGCTGCCAGGGTGCACTGACCATGAGATCTGGATGTGATAGGAGATGGGGTAACTTCCACACTTCCTCAAAGCCAACTCCACACTACTATTGTAGAGTTACTTAGCAGGTCCTGGAAATGGCGAATGGACCCTCGAGAGCAGCAGGGTCCTAGCTCCCAGGGTGGGGTCATCTGAATGGGCCCTCGAGGGCAGCAGAGCCCTGGCTCCCAGGGTGGGGTCATCTGAATGGGCCCTCGAGGGCAGCAGAGCCCTGGCTCCCAGGGTGGGGTCATCTGAATGGGCCCTCGAGGGCAGCAGAGCCCTGGCTCCCAGGGTGGGGTCATCTGAATGGGCCCTCGAGGGCAGCAGAGGCCTGGCTCCCAGGGTGGGGTCATCCGCATGGGCCCTCGAGGGCAGCAGAGGCCTGGCTCCCAGGGTGGGGTCATCCGCATCGACTGGCTCCCAGGGTGGGGTCATCTGCATGGACCCTCGAGGGCAGCAGAGGCCTGGCTCCCAGGGTTGGGTCATCCGCATCGACTGGCTCCTAGGGCGGGGTCATCCGCGTGGACCCTCGAGGGCAGCAGAGGCCTGGCTCCCAGGGCGGGGTCATCCGCGTGGACCCTCGAGGGCAGCAGAGGCCTGGCTCCCAGGGCGGGGTCATCCGCATCGACTGGCTCCCAGGGTGGGGTCATCTGCATGGACCCTCGAGGGCAGCAGAGGCCTGGCTCCCAGGGTGGGGTCATCCGCATCGACTGGCTCCTAGGGCGGGGTCATCCGCGTGGACCCTCGAGGGCAGCAGAGGCCTGGCTCCCAGGGTTGGGTCATCCGCATCGACTGGCTCCTAGGGCAGGGTCATCCGCGTGGACCCTCGAGGGCAGCAGAGGCCTGGCTCCCAGGGCGGGGTCATCCGCGTGGACCCTCGAGGGCAGCAGAGGCCTGGCTCCCAGGGCGGGGTCATCCGCGTGGACCCTCGAGGGCAGCAGAGGCCTGGCTCCCAGGGCGGGGTCATCCGCATGGGCCCTCGAGGGCAGCAGAGGCCTGGCTCCCAGGGCGGGGTCATCCGCGTGGACCCTCGAGGGCAGCAGAGGCCTGGCTCCCATGGCGGGGTCATCCGCATCGACTGGCTCCCAGGGTGGCATCATCCGCACTACCCGAGCGTTGATCTTTGCAAAGGTAAAGGTGAGATTCCCCATCACTCATTCCAACTTTGAGATTTTAACTTGGAATATTGTCTGTGATGTGCCTCCGAATTGCCCGCTCCTTTATAATGAGAGACTTGGTCTTACCTCTTAGCTGAAATTCAATTAAGTTTAGATATAATAATTCAATAACAATCAGAATTACAATAAGCTTGTTTTCTAATGAGACCCACCTTCTAAAAAAATAAATAGTTAATCCTTGGCTTGCACAAGTTGGCAAGCGGGTGAGTGTAACATGAAAGCGTTCATGAGCACTGCGTGTGCAGTTTCTACTCCTGTTCATACATGTCTTCAAAGTCTGTGCCCGTACTACATACGTCTGTGCAAATACACGTCTGGTAAAGTTGGCCATGCTTCACAGCCCCATGCATCCGAATGGATGACTCTGATGAAGCAAACCCGTGCTACAGAGATCACCTGCCCTATGGACAACTTCTTGGGAAGCAAACAAGGGCTGTAGAGTTCTTAATACCTATGGACTACTGCTTGTGTAAACAACCACTGCCAGCCTCGAAAGATACTTCTCTGGTTCCAAGATGTCTTCCGTGGACTTCAAAGAAGAACAGACACAGGTTTGCAAAAAGAAGTCCCGGCTACAGCAGCTATGCATCGCAGTTGCCTAACAAGGATGCTGGGGTCCATGACAAACTTCTATTCTGTGGTTTCAAGATGGCCGCCAGGCTTGCAAGAGTCCCAAGGGCTCATGGGATATGTAGTCCTTCTTGACTTTACTCAGGTGCTTCACAAAATGAGTCCTTCTGAGACACCAGGCTCTGTCCGGGCACCGCACACGCCCTGCGCACTCTTCCCTCTTCCTTTGGTCCTGCAGGCACACACACTCACGAGCCTCGGTGCAGCACACCGTGCGGGACCAGTGCACAATGGCCAGCGTGCCTTAGACTGCATCCTGGCACCAATGTTATGGATGTCCACATGCTTCGGTTCCCACAATTTCTGGAGTGAATGACTTCGACAGAAAAAAATAAAAGGATGTTAGTAGTTGGTTAAAAGGTCGGGGAACATCTCCCTGATTTAAATTGTTCAATGCCACTCAAGTCATCAATTTAGCACCGATAGTCTTAGGCTTCCCGGATCATATTTTTAATTATTTGAAGACCAACTCATGTCACCCACCTCAGGTCTTCTCCAAACATTCAATTTATTTATTTATTTATTTATAGGGGATATCCAAAGTGGTAAATGGTGCATGCTGATGTAAAGAGTTTTTTAATTAGGCTTTTATACAGGGCTGAAATTAACAGTCTTAATTGATGCTTAAAGGTGTGTGTGTGTGTGTGTTTATATTATATATATATTTGGGTTTTTATGTAGTGCTACAATGCAAACGTGCTTCTGTTTCAGAGTGCTACACAGCAGGGTCCAAGATGGTGGACGGGGGTGGCTGAAGTGTAATCAGATACGAGGAGGATTCCCCCGTCCAGTATTCTTAGATCGTGACTCTCTTTATGGCAGAACCTCAGCCAAATACCACCACATTACATTCACTTCCAGAAGTTTTCTAACTAAGAGGTGTTTGGGTTCTGCCCTCAGTCTAGGGTTCAGATCATTCCAGAGTCTGGGTCCCTGCAGACCTAAGACCTGCGTTCATGTCTAGCCTTCGAAAGCTCAGTGTCGGATGGGACCAGAGGGTTCTGATCGAAGGGCTCTGAGCCGGGTTCAATGAGGGCCCGTTTCTGTAACAAGGACAGGAATTTCCATCCAAGGAACCTTGGGGGACCTTGCATTTAACCCTGGACTCCACAGAAGCCCATGAGATGATCCCAATGAATGTTTCATAGGGTGCACACAACAGGATGATGGGCGGAGCGCTGACACGTTTCAACCACTCACCCCCAACCAGCGATCTAGATTTTATTCCTCGTTCTTTTGCTCACTATGCCACACCAGCCGTATGCAAATCAGTCTTGACCCTGCTCCTCATAGGAACAGTCCAGCCCGAACTGCAAAGCCAGGTCTTCCCTGGACCGGAAACAAGCATCCTGGGACATGTTTCAGGGTATCACCCCTCATCAACCAGGCTAGCTTGAATCCTGTGGTGCAGTGACCAAGGGACCCACGTCTGGGCATACCCTGCCAATTTAGGGAGAACAAAGCAAACGCAAGGAGATGATGGACGGAGCGCTGAAACTTTTCAACTACTCACCCCCAATAACGGTGGATTAAACCCTCATCGGTGACTGGAAGGGTGAATGTTTGACAATGTTCAGCATTCTGTCCATTATCGTTTTGGGTTGTATGTTTCATGGGTCTCAATATCAGGCAGTGAGGCTTACGTTGTCTGCCTAATTCTGCACTCTGCAATCTGTCCATAAGTGTTTCTGTCATCCAGCATAGACGATGATGCAGCAATCAAAGTCTGTTGGGTTTTGTGAACTTTTTGTTTTGTTTTCTTTCTTTTGGGGTCTCTACTGTTCTTGTGCCATGCATTTGATTTCTTTCTTTTATTTTCTGTTGTTACTCACTCTTTCCTTCTCTTGCAGCCTGTCCTTAATTTTTTCCATAACTTTTTGTTTCCTTGTCTTTCTTTTGAAGTCTGTCCTTTTTCTTTTCTTGTTTTTGTTTCCCAGCTATATTTCAACTTTGTTCTTGATTTGGTATTCCATCATTTCACTCAAGTCTTTTTCTCTGGATTAAATCTCCTAGAATCTGTGCGTTTTCTATTATTGTACTAGTGCCTATTGTTCAATCCTGAGTATCAGAAATGTCTCCTTTCTTTTTCGTGTGGTCTGTTCTTACCCTCCGTTATTTCTTTCACAGTTTTTTCTTTTACTCTTTTCTTTCTTTTGCAGCTTCTGCTTTCTCTTTTGTTTCTCTTGCCATCTGCCTTTCCCCCAATTCTTTCTGTTGCGTTTGGCTGTTTCTCTGGGTAAGATGTTTTCTCTTTCTTCCCTCCTATGCCCTTCCTCACTCACTCATGGTTCTTGTATGATTCTGTTGCCCTTTTTTGCTATGGCATAACATTTTAGCTATCTCCTCAGCCTCGTTTAATTGAAAAAGTCCTAAATAAGAAATATATATATATATATATATATATATATATATATATATATATATATATATATATCTATATATATATATATATATATATATATATATATATATATATGCATAATACATGCATAAAGTGGTTTTGATTCAACACTCTTCATCTGTTATTCAAATGTTGCTTCTGTCCACCACAGAGGACAGCAGCCAGCCCACTTCAGCCTTCGTCTCTCTTGCACTCCGAGTGACTCCAGTGTTCTGTTTGTGAACATCTGCCTAAAAAGAAGTGCATGTGAGTGCCAGGACCTGTTGGACATTACTTTAATTAGTTATTATTTTCCCATTCTTTATTCTTAATTATTGTTTTACTCATCCCTGCGTGTTTGAACTGAAGGCTAAAGTAATTCAAAGATAATAGCACATTTTATATTTTTCTGCGGTGTGAATTGAAACTTGAAAGAGTTTGTATTTATACTGGTTCTAGGCACACCTCTCTTCTTTGATGGTTATTTTTTGCATTATTATTTAAAATCTTTATTGCAAGGATGTGGCAACCGCCTGTGTTCCTTGTTTGTCTTTTTCCTTTGTATTCTTGTGGTTAACGCTTGCAATAATACATTCATCGTCGCTCCAGCGTGCCAAGGCCAGCCCTATTGTCTTTGCCAATGCTTGTTCCTGCCGTGTTCCGTCCCAACTGGCACACCTGAGGTCAGACGGGCGTGTGTGAGTCAGGCGTGGCTGCGTGGGAGGCGCCAGGACTCGGTTACACACAGCGCGCATTGTGCACTCGAGTCTGTAAAACTCAATCGTTGTGTTTACGCGGTTCTTCTCACGCCACGACAACACGCCTGCTGCTGTTCAGCGTTTAGGGTTACTTTTACACAATCCCCCGCGTGCCTGCCTTCTGTGTCCTTGTCTTACCTCTGTGTTTCATTTCTGTGCCTCTGTGACGACCATTGCCTCCTGAAGATGAGGTCTGCTGAAAGAACTGCTGAGTTTCTATCAAGGAGTTCTGGTTCGAATCCCGGCTCCCCCACCAGGGGGAAGGATGCTTCTGAGCTTGAAAGATGCACTTCTGCCCAATCAACATCACCGGTGCAACATCAGTGTTCAGCATCACATCACACAGAACACCCCTCACGTGGCAGCTTGACATCACTGTTCAACGTCAAATCACAGTTCAACATCACATCACGGTGCACCTTCACATCCCTGCGCAACATTACTGTTCAACATCGCATCATACATAACACCCATCATTGTGCAAAACCATTGTTGTCCTTTCTCTCTCTTTACTCTGTTTCTCTAGCTCCATCTTCTTCGGTTCTCTCTGTATCTCAGATGCTGTTTTCTGCCTCCATCCCTTTCAGTCTCACCCACTGTCTGTTTCCCCACCCCCTTCTGCTGCTCCATGTCCTCCTCTCTCTCTGAACCCCCTTTAGCTCTATCCTCGTCTACTTTGCTCCCTTGTTATCCTTCATTGTCTCTCCTCTTTTGTTCTCTACAGTCTGCCCTTTCTCTCTCTTTAAATCATCTTTCACTCTCTTTCTCTCCGCCTTGTCACTCTCCACCTCTTTTGCTTTGTCCTTTTGCCCCTTCATCTCTACTCACCCTCTTTTGTTCCCTATCCACATTCCTTCTTTCTCTCCTGTTTTTTTATCTCCCTCCATTGTCCAGTTTTGCTCTCTCTCTCACTCTCTTTGTCCAGTTTTGCTCTGTCGCCTTCCCAGTTTTTGCTCTCTCTCTCCATCCTCTTTTACTTTCCATCCTTTCTTTCTTTCTCTGCACCAGCTGGAAATTCCACATGCATGCCTTGTGCACACCCAGCTCTCCTGGACATCCCTGTGAATCTGATGTAGACATAAATCATCTTCAAACACAGGAGTAAACCTACAGGAGTAGATTCCTGACGTGGGTGCCCAGACTCTCCCGAGAACAACAGCTCCGCCTTGGCCGGGAGTCCTGCCAGGATCCCGGTTCCCAGTCCCCAGGAGGCGAAGGCCACGCCCTCCGGTTTCAGGCTCCCCAAGTGGTTCCCACAGCACCAGTGACTCTCAGGGCCACAGGAAAGTCCTTGACAATGAGGTCAGGTGGATGCATAACAAGCCACATTGCAATGTTTACTCCTGATGATCACATTTTGTCTCTTTGTCTCTGTCTCTTTGCAACTGGTTTTCCTCGGGCAAAACGAAGCAGGATTTTTTACCTGGTCAATTGTGTAGAAGAAAAATTGAGGAGGTGTGGTATTGTGCACAAGTCTCAGGCGTGACCTGTCAATTCATCCATCATCCAATATCAGAATCCACGTTATCCACATTATCTCTTACGCCGAGGACAGCCAGCTCATCCTCTCGCTCACCGATGACCCCTCCAACGCCGGAACACATTTCCGCAACGCCATGACCGATGTAGCCGACTGGATGAGAGACAGCTGCCTCACACTAAACTCCAATAACACAGAAGTACTGATCTTTCGGATAAACACCTCCGCATGGGACCACAACTGGTGGCAGAAGAACTAGGACCTACACCGACCAACCATGAATGCAACTTCGGCTTCATCCTCAACAGCCAACTGACCATGAAACGGCAAGCCAACTCTCTTCCACACCCTCACATACTCCGTAGAATCTTCAAATGGATCCCAATAAGCGTCAGAAAGACCATCACACAGGCCCTCATAACCAGCCGCATCGACTACGGCAAAAGTGTCTACGCTGGTCTACCCGTTCAGCTCCTCAGAAGTCTCCAGACCGTACAGAACGCGGCCGCTAGACTCATCCTGGACCTTTCCAAACAAACCCTTATCTCCCTTCTCCTAAGAAACCTCCACTGGCTCCCCATCCAGAAAGATGCCAAGTCAAGATTCTCACGCACGCCTACAAAGCCCTTCACGACCAAGGACCTTTCTACACCAACCATCGACTGAATGTCCACCTGCCCTCGAGGCACCTGCGCTCTGCCTCACTCGCCCTTGTGCACATCTCCTGCTTTCAACGCAGGCACAGTGGAAGCCGCTCCTACCTCCTAAATCACTGCCAAGACCTGGAACGACCCCCCTCCACCTCCAACCGGCATCCTCCCTGGCATGGGCAGCCCATGCCTGCTATTTGTTCCAACTTATCTTGGCACCTTCTTAATGTGCATGTAAGGATGGGCTGCCCATGCCTGTTATATGCCCCTTTACTTGGCACCTTCTAAGTTTGCATATACATATCGGCTGCCCATGCCTGTTATATGCCCACTACACTTGGCACCGTCTTAGTTTGCATGTACGGATGGGCCGCCCATGCCCCTTATGTGCCCTCTTCACTTGGCACCTTCTAAGTTTGCATATACATAGGCTGCCCGTGCCTGTTATATGCCCACTTCATTTGGCACCTTCTAAGTTTGCATATACATATGGGCTGCCCGTGCCTGTTATATGCCCACTTCATTTGGCACCTTCTAAGTTTGCATATACATATGGGCTGCCCGTGCCTGTTATATGCCCACTTCACTTGGCACCTGCTAAGTTTGCATATACATATGGGCTGCCCGTGCCTGTTATATGCTCACTTCACTTGGCACCTTCTTAGTTTGCATATACATATGGGCTGCCCGTGCCTGTTATATGCCCACTTCACTTGGCACCTTCTAAGTTTGCATATACATACGGGCTGCCTGTGACTGTTATATGCCCACTTCACTTGGCAACTTCTTTGTTTGCATGTGCGGATGGGCTGCCCGTGCCTGTTATATGCCCACTTCACTTGGCACCTTCTAAGTTTGCATATACATACGGGATGCCCTTGCCTATTATATGCCCACTTCACTTGGCACCTTCTAAGTTTGCATATACATATGGGCTGCCCGTGCCTGTTATATGCCCACTTCACTTGGCACCTTCTTAGTTTGCATGTACGGATGGGCTGCCCGTGCCGGTTATATACCCACTTCACTTGCCGCCATCTAAGTTTGCCGAAACAATTGGCTGCCCGTGCTGGTTATATAGTCCCAAACCCACCTTGTTGAGCACAGTTTCTTCTCAGTCTAAATAAATTATATATTGTAGTTCATTCAGTCTGACAGGGGCACCCAAGTAGCGGTGAGTGTCCAGGTGGAAAAAGTAGGCGGGGATTTGACATGTATCCGGCCCGTTACAAGATGAGGAATTCTGGTTTTTGTTTTTCTTTCATTTCCTCTTCACTGTCCTCTAATCTATTTTGTATTTGTGTTTTTAGTTCTGGTGGAGAGTGAGAGATTCTAGCTTGATGTAATTAAAACGTTTTACAAGTAGGAAATACATACATATGTACACATGTAGAGCAGCTTTGGTTTAGACCCTCTGATTCCTTTGTGTGTCCAACAGTCAGTTACTTTTTACTTCAGCACCACCCACTATATCATCCAGCTCCTCCGCCACCTTCAGCCATTGGCTCTCCCATCTTTCTTCATCACATGTGTAGATTCCCTTAAAAAGATATGCAATGCAAAGCCAGGGCTGGTGAACCGATATTTCACTTGCCAATGCTTTTTTGTTCAACCTTTCGTGTGTTTTATTTGTTTCCCATTTTTGTACTCATCTTTGTCAGTTTAAGCTGTCTCCAGGTTACAGTAATTCAAACCCAATTGTACCCTTTCTTTATGCCAATAATAACAGAGATCATATTTTCTTTGGATGTGCCTTAAAACAATAAAGGGTTTCTATACCTGTTCTAGTATACCTGTCTGCTGGGAAGCACCCATAATCGTTGAATGAAAAAAATATGCTCTTGCTATTTCTTTGAATTTATATTTTTATTGCAAGCAAATGGCTATGTTTAGGCACCATCATTTTTTTCATTCTTTCTATTTTTGTGGCATATGCTTGCAACAACAACAAAAAATAACCATCAAACTGGTTTGCCAAGGCCAGACCTTTTGGCTTTGCCATTGCTTGTTATTTGTTCTGTTTATTCTCTTTTTGTGATATTGTGTTTATCGATCGTTTACAAAAACAAATGTGACAATCTAGTAGACAAAATCATTAGCTCACAACATATTTTTTGCAATTCAATCCACGTTTGCCCGCCCTGACTTTTTGCTACCTATCTGTATTTATCCATTTGTGGTTTTTATTCTTTGAATATATTCGTCTATTTCCACGCAGATATCACTGGTGGAATCTATGACAAAATATCGACTACAAAAATATCGAAAAAAAATATTGATAGAGAGTGCAACAGTAGGGAAAGTGTTGGATAGTGTAGGGGTAACAATTACTATTCCAACTCCAGAGAGTGCAACAGTAGGGAAAGTGTTGGATTGCATAGGGGTAACAATTACTATTCCAACTCCAGAGACTGCAACAGTAGGGAAAGTTTTGTATAGCGTAGGGATAAAAATAACATACTTATAAATAAATGTATTTTTTAAAATAATAAATACTTAACTATTAAATAAATCTAAACCATTTACAAATACCAATACATAATTATTAAAAACATGATTAACTAAAAAAATAATAAAAAATACCATTTAATAATATTTAATTACCAATAAATAATTAATTAACAATTATATAATTAACAAAACAATTAATTAAAAAACTTTACCTAATTACATTTAAATTACTTCCCACCCTATTCCCCTATAAACCCACAACCCGCTACAGAACATAATTATCAATTAATCAAAATAAATTACCAATTAATTAAAAATAATGATCAATTAATTAAAATTAATTTCTAATTCCTACTAATTAATATTTAATTTAACATAATTAAATTGCTTCCCACCCTATTCCCCTATAAACCCACAACCCGCTACAGAAATTAATTATCAATGAATCAATTAATTAAAATTAATTACCAATTAATTAAAAATTATTACCAATTAATAAAAATTAATTCATAATTCCTACTAATTAATAATTAATTTAACATAATTAAATTACTTCCCACCCTATTCTCCTACAAACCTACAACCTGCTACAGAACATAATTATCAATGAATCAATTAATTAGAATTATTTACCAATTAATTAAAAATAATTACCAATTAATTAAAAATAATTATAATTAATCAATTAATTAAAATAATTACCAATAATTAAAATTAATTACCAACTAATTAAAATTAA
Source organism: Lissotriton vulgaris (assembly GCF_964263255.1). Classification (NCBI taxonomy): domain Eukaryota; kingdom Metazoa; phylum Chordata; class Amphibia; order Caudata; family Salamandridae; genus Lissotriton; species Lissotriton vulgaris. The sequence continues at coordinate 761,126,531 of NC_141700.1, read as the reverse complement.
TTTATTATTCCTACTAATTAATACATATTTTAACATAATTAAATTACTTCCCACCCTATTCAACCCGCTACAGTACTAAAATACAAAATTACATAAAAATAAATTAAAAACATAATAAATGCATAATAATATACACAAAAATAATTTAAAAATCGATATTAGTAACATCAAAATTATTACCATCGATATTTGCATACCCACTGGTGAATATAGACACACGCTTGGATTGCAGTAGGGTTGTAATGCTGTAATTAACCACAACAATGCAAAATTGCCTTCCTCTGCAAACAACAGCTCTCCAGTCAATGCACAAGTGCACACGTGCAGCTATATAAATTAAACTTAATTAGGGAATCTCTTTCTCTGTTTTTAACTCCCCCACTGCCAGTCTCCACAGCAGTCTGCAGGGTGGCCGTCCTGATTCACAGCACGGATGCTCAGTTCAAAGACATAATTTCTGCTTATAACTTAAAGCCTGTCAGGGAAACACATTGTTTTAATTTCTATTTATGTGCAAAAAAGCTGTAAAAATAGAAAACAGGCTGCCTTTTAAAGAAACAAAGAATAACAAAAATGGGAATTCCCTGGGATCAGTGACTACTCCCCAGATTTGCAGTTTAATCCAGTCAAAGCCCTAATCATAGCTCTTACAGAGCGTTTGCGCCTTAAAGAAATAGGTTAAATATGATTTTTTATCAATAAGCAACCCTGGGTGGCATTATTAAGTTATTGTCTCCAGTTGTTCGTCCCTAGTTTACCAAGTCCACTATATGGGTGGATGGGCAGACTCCTGCCTTGGATCCACTCTAGATTCTGCTCAAGATTCCCTTTGAAAGAACTATTTCAGCTTATTTTGTTTGCTGAAGGTCAACTGGGGTCTGATGTCATCAGATCTCGTCAGGTGGCGTCATCAGTAACTATATATGTGCATTGCCCGCCTTAAGAGGAGAGGACTCTTCTACCTCAGTTCTACTCCAGTCTTCCAGCAAATCATAAATATACAAGATATAAACAGTTGATGTGGAATACATCAGCCCCCCCCCCCACCCAAGGAGCACTTCTCATGATCAGACGTCATTGCTGTGAACAAGTCCTAGTTTACGAACTGGTGTGTAGCTGAATTAATCGGGCAAGTGGTCTGTGCGGGTTGGCCAGCCGTTCCATTTTCCATGAGTTTATCACTTTGTTTCGGGGTTTTGTCCCTTATTCTGCACTCACCTGATGCAGGACACCAACTTTCTTGCTCCTCATAGAGGACGATGGAGAGTGGCCGTTTACTGCGTAGAGCATGGAGTATGCTGCAGACCGGAAGGACCATCTTTCAAAGTCGAAACCCTTCTGAATCTGCCAAGGAAAAGGAGGATGAGAGACAAAGAAGGGCAGAATAGGGAGCGTTGAATGGCCTTCTGGGATGCCCCTTCTCACAGCCCTGCATAGCAGTGCTTAATTTGAGCCTGTGGTTTCCGGTGCTCGGCACCAGCACTTAATTGTCAACACCGGCACTTATGACAGCTGCCACATGGTGGTGCTGTTTGTATAATTTAGAAATTAGCAGAACAACAGTTTTTTTTATTAATTCAATATACAATAAAAAATAATACCTGTCGCCCAAGCCATTCTTACAGCTTTGGAGGACATGAAAAGTCTGAATTGTCACACTTGTAGCAGTGTGATGGTTAGTAGTTGTGTAGGTACTGTCATTTGCAGCTGTCACAATTAATGGTGTCAGCTGCGGTGGACGCATGACGAGGGCCCCGGCACTTATTTGTAATTTTTTTACAAATTAATCACTGCTGCATGGTCAGCAAAAGCTGTGCAGAAGAGCCTGTGAGTATTCGCCGCCTGTTTATAAAGTGACTGGGAGGGTATAGATGCCACAAAAAAAGGTACCCTGCACAATGCAGCTTCAGGAACCCAATTACCCTGAGAGATCCTGCTAAGGAGGGATGTGATCATCACCTGCACTGAAGGGGCCCTGAACCACTAGGGCTCTCGCCTTGTGATGGAGCTCTATTCTTGCACAAGCCAGAGTGAGCTAATGGCCAATAAGGCCCTCCGTGCAACAATCGCCCGAGACCCCTTATCAAGCTGAGTAATAAGTTTAAGGAATTTTACTGTTAGCGAATGGGTAAATACAGCTTTGTCACTTCAGGACCCTGCAAGTCTATTTTCCACCTCTCTGGGATGTGATGGGGTGTATATTTTGACATATCTTTGCTGTATTCATAAAGTAAGAGCAAAGACAGAAACAGACTCAATTGTGTGTTTTAGTGTGTCGTCAATCAGGGACAGCGGCAGAGTAAGTGCTCGAGTGTCCACTCTTCTTATTTAGCCATGGAAATGTAATCCGATTATAATCCCCTGGCTTCCCATTCACAAACAAGCACAATTGAAGCTCCTCACCCAAACTTTCGAGGAGCTACAGAACACTGGCCAGCATACCTCAAGATTCGCATCTGCTTTCACAAACCTTCCAGACACCTCCGCTCGTCTGGACTCCTACTTCCACAAATCCCACGCATACAGAAAACCAGAACTGGCGGTCGAGCCTTCTTCTACATCGCTCCTAAAGCGTGAAATGACCTGTCGTTGAACATAAGACCCTCCTCCTCACTTCCTGAATCCGCAAGAAGCTGAAGACCTGGCTTTTCGAATAGCCCCACTAGGCCCTAGTGTGTCGAGCCTCCCACCTGCTTAGCACAAGGATACCCTCTCGGTGGTAGTGCGCTCTACAAATCTGCATAACTTAACAATCATGTATGAATGAAAACCGGCTGAAGACCTGTCTTGGGAAAATGTCCTGTCTGCTCCTTTCCAGTACTGAGCAAACACAAGGAGATAATGGATGGAGCGCTGAAACTTTTCAGACACTCCCCAGTCACAGATCTCGGATGAATCCATCATCATTCTTTAGCACACTTCACCTCCCCAGTTCAGACCCAGCCATAAGCAAATCAGTCTTGACCCTGTTCCTCGTGGGAACAGTCCAGCCTGAAATGCCAAACCAGGTCTTCCTTCGACCGGAAACAAGCATCCTGGGACCGGTTTCGGGGTACCACCCCTCTTCAACTAAGCTAGCTTAAATCCAGTGGCAAAGTGAGCAAGGGACCCACTTCTGGGCATACCCTGCCAACTAAGAGCGAGCAAAGCAAACTCTAGAAGATGACGGACAGAGCGCTGAAACTTTTCAGACACTCACCCCCAGTCACAGATCAGGGTTGAATCCATCATTCTTCTTAAGCTCACTTCACCACCTCAGCTCAGACCCAGCCATATTCAAATCAGTCTGGACTCTGTGCCTCATGGGAATAGTCCAGCCTGAACTGTCAAGCCAGGTCTTCCCTGGGCCGGAACCAAGCATCCTGGGACAGGTTTCGGTGTAACACCCCTCATCAGCCAGGCTAGCTTGAATGCATTGGTAAAGTGAGCAAGGGACCCACGTCTGGACATACACTGCCAACTTAATGCGAACAAAGCAAACACAAGGAGATGATGGACGGAGCGCTGAAACTTTTCAGGCACGTACTGGGCATCTCTCGAAGTTCTCACGCAAATGAAGACAAGGAGACAGGGGGTATAGTGAGGGCACAATTTACTCAAGATATAAACCATTTACTAGTATGTGAAGTGAAATTCTCCTTACTCCAAGTCTCTGAATTTTCCGACTCCCCCACATTGTGGTGAGGAGACCGTGAGACTCCGTGCTGTTCCCACTGGGTAATATGTTGTGTATTTGTAAAGCGCACACCATCACCGCGAGGGTATCCTGGCACTGACACAATATCCGTTGTGGGTTGGGTTCCAATCCAGTTTTCTTGTCGCACACATAAAGTAAGCATCTAACCTGCTTTTAAGAGTGTAACTCTTGGCAAAATGAGAGCAGAGGATTAACATTAAAAAAGATTCCCCAAGGCAAGACAAGTTGGTCACGTGAGAAGACCTTGATTAAAAACCACATCCCCTGTCCCAGAGCTTCTTACCTGCTCATCCGACAACAAATGTGAGGTCGGGAGTCGGAGCAAATGAACTGCCTTCCCTTGAGAAATACGGCTGCGTTTGGGGTTGTGCCCAGATCCTTAACGCAGTGTTTACCCTCCTATTTTTGGGAAACTAGTCAAACTGAGGTTGGAAGTCAGGCCTCCCAGCTTCAATGCCAGAATGCACCCACTGCAGTGCATCTGTGGGGTGGGTGATGAGGTCGGCTGACCCCTGGGAATATGCTCTCCTTTTAGGGGTCCTGTTAATGTGTTTTTTGCATCACACTCACTACCAGATTTGATCCTGATAGTAAGCACTCAGAGGCATATTTACAAGATCCTATCACCGCCACAACCTCACTTTTAGTGACGGCGATAGGGGCCTCGCCTTATTTACAAGGCAGCGTGGCTTAACGCTGCCTTGTTAATAAGGCACCCTTTCTCGCAGTATTTAGTGTGAAAATGAAGGACAATAGGTGTTGCGGTGGAACACCCATTGATTTTGACACTGCCCCACATTCACAAAGGCAGCCTGCATAGGAGGCAGCACTAAAATTAAGACCAGGTGAAGCGAGGAGAAATGCTTTATCTCTCCTCATTTTTGCTGTTTCCATGTGTGCTGTGTTGTACAGCACATAGATAAACAAAAAAATGCCAATGATTGTTTATGTGCAAGAAGGGTTGCCCTTCCTGCACATAAACAATCTTCAACTCAACACAGACACCCTTGCACCATGGTGCAAGGGTGCCTGAGTTGGGGCTAGGCAGCTAAATTCCACGCCAGCGCAGAAGGAAACGCAGTGCTGCACAATATTCTAGTAAATATGGTGCTGCCCTGCGTTTCCAAAGTGACGAAACGTGTTGTTAGCCTTCTTGGCTTAACGACACCCTTCGCCACTTTATAGTAAATATGCCCCTCAGTGTTTGCAGTTACAGGGGGATGTAGATTGTGAGGCATTCTCTCTGGGTTCTGGGGCCCTGTGTGGTTCATAGGAAGCCCTCTTGGTGGAGACTGTTGGCCACCATTGACTTTCCAACACCCAAGACACCATTCCATTGCAGGTGGAAACCCAAGTTATTCCATCTGTGCACTGCAATGACAACAAACATGTAAAGCTATGCCCAGCAGGCAGCAAAGTGTCTGAAACACACAATGTATGGCACATTAATCACACTCGATAACCCACACTACATCTTTGAAAGACACTAGGGGCTGCTTTAGAGGAGGGAGACTTGTAGCCCCCCCCCCCCCCTGATAAATGTCTTCCAATGGCTGGTTGTTCTCAGCTCATAAAATGGAACTACTTCTCCTACCTCACAGTTTTGTGCATTTTGAGAGAACTACCAATCTGAATATCTTGGTAAAATTGACAAAATGCTCCACTGTGACCAACGCTGCTGAGAAGTGGACAAACTCCAACACAGCAGCATCCTACCCCTAGGAAGAGCTAATGAGCCTAGTCGCGCCAGCCACCTCTGTGCATCCTGAAATCCCCTTTCCAAAGGCCACCGGATTCTAAGGAAAAGTACGTCATTCACAATCTATCCAGTGACCAATAAGTACATGCGTAAAGTTTTGGGCAGGATCAAGCATAGCCCCAAGTCTCTACTCAATAGGGTTTTTTTGTAGTTTTTTTAAAATTCTTTTTCTGTTTCTGCTAGGGATGTGCAAGTTTTAAACAATTTTCTTGTATAAACTCAAGTTTGCAATCTTTTTAACCTTGATAAATTTGCTATGTTGAAAAAAGCAAATAGTTGGAGTAAATGAGCGTTAAAGTTAAGTTTGCGGGGAATACACTTTTCGAAAAACACTTTCAGGGCCCTGTTGGGAGGCAGGCGGTTTTCTGCCCGTTATTCCTCCTTGGCGGGTGCAGAAATGCTCTTGATTATGGGATTTGGGGGAATTACATGTGAGAAAAGGTATTTCCGCCCTGATTCCTGCATGGTTTTGCCTGTTTTTTTCACTCAGAGTTGTCCCTTGCTTCAACTGGCAAAGTTTCCTGATGAAATACTGCCAACTTGCATGTTCTGCGAACAAAGTTAGAAGACTTGGTAAACTTTGCAAACAGTAGAAAGTGTGGACGTTGATTCTCGGGATCTCTTTCCTTATCGACCACCAGAAGTTTAATGAGTTAAGTGCAAAATATGAGTCCCTTGCCAGAAAATTGATAAATTGAGCGGTGGAGCATATGGACGTATGTTCTAATTCAGATTGTACCATGTCAAACCCCTTTGGGACGGAAGTGTCCCCTACATGGCAAATTAGCATGTACCTCTGCGCTGAGTGACCAGACTGCATGTGAAACTGATATTCCGATTTTTGTTGGCCCAACTGGCACGCTACTCTGGCATATATCCTGTGGTGATGGTGATTCCAAAGTCCAGAACCTGTTCCGTGAACCAAAGAGGCGCACCACACGTGTGCTCTGTACTGAAATGGGACTTCCATCACTGTCCTGTGTTACCAGCATGCTGATGTTTTTATTGGCCAATAGTACTTTGCAGAACTTTTTCGTGTTTCATTGGGAGTGCGGCCTACTGGCCTGCTCTTCTGAAGCTCTGCTTAGATGTAGCTCCCAGACCCTTGCACGGACATCTCTTGTAGGTGGCGAGGGCATGTGTTTATGGTGCCACATGTTGCGGTTAGATTCTGATTGCTGGCAGCAGTGGGCTCCTTTTGGGTGAGAACCTGGTTTGACATGGGACACGATGGAGGACGGGCTACAACTTCCCCAGACAGTGCACATGTATTTCCTGAATTCCTGGATCTAAAGGGGGTAAACCCAGACACTGAAGTGAGGGAGGACAAAGACAAACCTACCCTTAGAAATTCTATGAGGAGCCTTCAGCAGGGGGTTGCTAATTACTGCTTCCTGAGCACAGCCGGTTGGTGGATGGAAGAGGATACGGCGTGAGCAGGGCCGAACTGGGATCGCTAACCAGCCCTAGCAATTACGTCCGTCCGGCTGGGGGGTAGAGGGTGGCAGGAACACGAACACTGCTGCTGTGCTTTTGTTACACAAGGGGCCAATTTTGCAGCGCTGCAGCAAAACCGGTCCCCAGTGACAAAAAATGGTCCCTACCGATCTTAAACCTGGTCCCACCCTTCCGGCCCACCAGGGAAACGCCTGGTGCCCGCTATGGCCAGTCCGGCCCTGGGGGTGAGTCAGATGATTCTGTTATGGTTGAGGGCTTTCTAGACAGCTACAGCCCTTCTGTCTGTCCCATGGTGCCTACATTTTGGGGCACTTCTGCTTGGAGCTAGTATCATCCCTACTTGCTTAGAGACCCGTAACCTTGTTCACAACTGGGTCTGATGTGTGGAAGGGAACCCTGGACCAGTTCCTACACTTCAGACAGTGGCTCAACATCCCCTGACTGGAAAATGAGTATGAAGTTGGAACCGAAAGAGCCCACCTCTTCCAGTTTTAATTTCTTCTTGACCAAGGAAGTTAGTGCTCTATGGAGTAGTGGAAGGGCTGTTGTGAGCTAGGGCTGGTGCCTCCATGGCAGCCAGCCTCCAAGTGGTGAGGTTGTATCACCTGAAGTCTGCACAACTTGCTGAAGAATATGTGGGTCTGCCTTGCGCCTAGAAGCTTCCCGCCTGCTCAGAGAGGAAAGGAGAATGCCTGACCCTGCAAGAGGAGAAACTGTCCAAGTGAAGCCCGGCCATGTTCCCCTTTGGATGTATGAAGTTACAACGCATGCTTTTACCACGCATGCTGTTACAACGCAGGTTTTACTACGCATACCATTACAACGCATAGCGCTTTGGGGTGCTAGATAGTGAATAGTTCAATTTACTATTCCAACTCCAGTCCCCGTGGACACTAGGGAAGGTGTTGGATAGTAAATTAAATCTATTCCCTATCCTAGAGCGCCCCCCAGCGCAATGCGTTGTAATGGTTTTCGTTGTAAAACTTGCGTTGTAATAGCACTGCGTGGTAAAAGTTGCGTTGTGAAGGATGTTTCCCTCCTCTTTCGTGGAACACTCACAAGAAGCAGACTTGTGTTTGAGAGAGTGACCAGCGCCGGTCCGAACCAAGAGGCAGGATGACCCAAAGGCACCAGAGGTAACTGACCCCAACCGCCACGGTTGATGCCCAGGTGCCTCTGCCTGCCCGGTGCCCCTCAGCCCCAAAACAGGGTCTGGCACACCCCACTGGCTTTTGGGGATTCCTGGTCTAGTAAGTGAAGTGAGTGGCTGTCACCTATTGTCCTTACCTAGATACCCTCACGAGTGATACGCAGCGCTCTAAAAATCAATTTTATATTACATTACGAAGGGATTTTTATTGCACTTTAGGAACAAATGTAAATATTTGTAGGGACCAATGTAAAGTGCCATTGGATTGCATAAGGTGAGAGGTGCAATAGGATACAGCAAACAAACGTGGAGCATTTTAACGAAATGTGAGCGTTTGACCCTCAAAAGCAAGAAAAGGCCTCCCAAGATAGGAAGAGAAGCCGAATAAGGCAAAAAGTCCCCGGCTCCCGTCTGGCCTTGTTCAGCAGAAGACTATTTTTAAGCACCATTTTTTACAGGCTGGGATTAACAGGCTGTGACATTTAGGTCATGCCACAGTGGGAAGCATAGGGAGCTAGTGCCGGAAGGGGCGGGGAGGGGGGTGGTGCTGGGGGCAGGTCTCTTGTAGAGCGGGGGGGGTGCACACCTGCATCAAACTTCTGCCCAGGCCTTCAGCCCTGGCATCAAGACAAAAGGTGAGACCTGCAAACCTTTCCAGGGGGTGACAATGAAAATAATGTCATTTACAGCAGCATTAGAGCTGCCTTTTCCTGCTGTTCTCCAACTAAGGGGTCTCCCTATCTCCAATTCAGTGGTACTCATTTCATCAAGCTTTGGCAAACCAAAGCCTTGAGCTAACTAACCGTGTGTTATGTTTTGTTAACATGTTCTTGTGTAGCACGTGGCTCCTAATGGTGGGACCACATAGCGCTGTGGTTTTTTGTGTGTATTTTTGTGGTATTATTTAGCGCTAACTTGACCTGAAGGTATCAGATTGCTTTATATGAGCCCCGCTTGCATTACAGACGGGCACATTCATTTTTAGGCGCGGGGAGATTAAGGGATTTGCCCAGAATCACAGGATGCTTGAGCCTCCTGCCAGATGCGAACCTTGTTCCCCAGCTTCAAAATCAGCCGCTCTAGTCATTAACCCACATCCTCTCTTGGTGTGTCTGTGGGCTCGGGATATCCTAGGCCAGGATCTTGTTATGTATTGTTAGTCGTGTCAGACTCCAAAGCAAATCAGCACTAAAATGGTCCCACCAGCCAAAGCCTGCCGCAGGGGGTGACCAGAATGGTTCCCAGAGGGGTGGGGGATTTCATGGTTGGATCAAGGCAGGCCATCGAGCGCCAAACGCAACCCCCGGTCTCGACTCAACTGACCTGAACAATTTCAGACCAATATCTAACCTCCCTTTACTCTCGAAAACACTTGAACGCTGTGTACTCCTGCAACTGACGCAACACCTGGACAACATCAATCTCCTGGACCCCCTCCAATCTGGCTTCAGACAAGGCCGCAGCACTGAAACCGCGATGTTGAACATCATAGATGACATCCATGGATCTCTTGACGCTGACAAGTGCTGCCTCCTCATACTCCTTGATCTCTCAGCAGCGTTCGACACGGTGGACCACAAGCTCCTCATCATGACTCTCCAAGAAAGAGCCGGCCTTGGCGAGGTAGTTCTCAAGTGGTTTTCCTCCTTTTTACACAACCGTTCGCAACTAATAAAAATCAAGAACTTCACCTCCGATACCCAGCAAGTCAACAAGGGTGTCCCTCAAGGATCGGTGCTCTCCCCCCAGCTCTTTAACATCTACATGGAGCCACTCGCTAAGTTACTCAGGAACGCCAACATCAACTTCCACCTCTACGCGGACGACACGCAGATTTACCTGGAAATCTCCTCTCTTAAAGACATCCAGAGACTCAACGATATCCTAAATGAAGTTCAAGACTGGCTGACAAAGAATCACTTGAAACTCAACCCCGATAAGACAGAAACACTCCTCATCTCAAACAAAGAAGATAACCCTCAAATCACCGAGTGGCTAAAGTCGATCGATGCTCTCAAAGGTAACCTCACGCTAGCCGACTCCGTTAAATCCCTGGGCTTCACCTTAGACCCTAAACTAACCCTGACAAATCACATTAAGAACTCGGCGAAAAGCGCATTCTTCAACCTCAGACTTTTGAACAAAATTAAACCTTACATTCCCAACAAGGACCTCAAACTAGCCACGCAATCCCTAGTTCTATCAAGACTGGACTATGGGAACTCAATCCTAACAGGCATCCCCAAATCCCACCTGGCTCCACTAAAAACAACACTTCACGCGGCAGCAAGAATGATCACAGGCTGCAAAAAATATGATCGCATCTCCCCGGCTCTTAAAGAACTCGAATGGCTCCCTGTGGAAATGCGAAGTACCTTCAGAACGGCCTGCCTAACCCACAAGGCCCTCCACACCGGCAAACCGGAATACCTGGCTAACAAGCTCAAAAAAGCAGGCCAAGCCAGAAATTTGAGAAGCTCTAATTCCCTACTGCTCATCCTACCAAAAACCAGAAGGAAGAGAACTGCGGACTGCTCTTTCTCAGGAAATGCCCCCAAAATATGGAACGCCATCCCCCCGCACATCAGAACTCTACCGTCCTATGCAGAATTCAAGAGCCAACTTAAATCCTTGTGCCTGATCCGCTCCCTTGGTTATGGATAACTTGGAGCTGCAAACGTCTCAGAATCCATGCGGTATTGTTGAATCCAGTACTGAGAAGCCCTGCTGTCCGAACTTTTCTTCTCTCCAAATTGTCTGTCGCCGATTGCTTTTATTGGGTTTGTTTCATGTTGTTCTCTTTTTCATGCCCACTACTGTGAAGCGCTCTGATACCTTCGGGTCTTGTTAGCGCTATAGAAAACTTCTAAATAAATAAATAAATAAATAGAATGACCTGTCCGGCCCTGTAAATGCTTTAATCATTAAATCCTATTCACATACTCTCTTTTATGTCACAATATTGACAACTAAAATATTGACTGACAAAAACATTGCTTATAAAAAATATGAATGTACTGAATGTACATCTACTACTATTTACTCCAGGGGGCGGACATTTTTCCACATAACTATGAATTTGCTGCAATTGCCACATAATCAATCACCTGCTGAATAATTTGCAGATATCAAAAAATGTGTTTCTACCTCAAACGGATCAAAAGTGACTTAAAACGGAGCAACACGTGTCCGTGCATAGTCGAAGACCCTTTTGCAAAGGTTGCCTTGTCAAACTTCAGTTGTTTATTAATCTCTTTGGGTGTTAAAGTGCTACTAATGAGGTAAAATCTATACCCATGTGGTTTTAACAACGACAAAAAAAATACTATCAAAACATGTGCTGCATAATTTGCCTTTTCTTTCCACCTAATTTAATCAACCCTGCCACGTGAGGCATAATCCCAGTGCCCCAAAATTCAGGAAAAACAATCCAGATTGTTGACGTCTCCCAGAAACGGTTGAAGGACACGAAATACCCCTTGAAAGGACGGAGGCACAGAGACGAGGTGCATTGTGGGATACATTCAAGATGTCACCTGAGGCGGGGCCCTTTGTCCACCGCGAACTCTTCTTGGAATCGGCCGGCTCGGCCCGGCCGCTCAGGGATGGTGGGGATGTTTTGTTGGCGGGAAAGTCACCGTCGTGCGTGGCGGCGTTGCCGTGACGACCGCCTGCCGCAAAGCTCGCATTATCTATCGGGCCCGGGCCTTTAGAAAGCAGGAAAAAAATGGAAAAAAAGAGCCCCATCTGGAGCGGCGCGACCTTTCCTCGCAATGTTACTTATTCCCCGCGAAGGACGGAGGGAGCCGGGCCTGGACGTAATTACACCGTGGCATTCAGAGCTTTGTTTTGCTGAGTGCCGGGGGCCGGGTGGGACTCGGTGCGCCCCCAGGCCTGCCGCCTCGGGGCCCGGCTCCATCAAGCGCTCCCCCACCCGCTCTCTTCAGGGAGCTATGCGGGCTCGTCGCCGTGGCCTCTCTGCCGCTCTGCTCTGCAATTACACCCTCTCTTCACTCTGCTGTACATGTCCCTCCCCGGCTCTCCTCTTCACCTCTTCTGTCTCCTCTCTCTGTCTTGTCACTCTAACTTCATTCATTATATTATATTTGTACCTGTCTCTTCACACTTTCTTTTACGCCTGTCTCTTCTTGTTACCATTTCTCTCTCTCTCTATACTGTCTCTTATCCCTGTTTCACCCCAAATCTTCCCTTTACCGTTTCTGTCTCTTTACAGTATCTCCTATACCTGTCTCTTCTGTTTCCCTATTCTTTCCGCTGTCTTTCCTCTCTCTGTCTTTTATTCCAGTGGATTGTACCTGTCTCTAAACGCTTTCTTTTACGACCGTCTTTCCTTCTGTCTCTTTTTTTTTTACCATTTCTCCCTCTACACTGTCTCTTATCTCTGTTTTACCCCACATCTTCCCTTTATAGTTTCTGTGTCTTTACAGTATCTCCTATACCTGTCTCTTGTGTGTCCCTATTCTTTCCCCTGTCTTTCTTCTCTTTCTTTTATTCCAATGGATTGTTCCTTTCTCTTCACACTTTCTTTTATGCTTGTCTTTCCTTCTGTCTCCTCTTTTTACCATTTCTCTCTCTTTACACTGTCTCTTATCCCTGTTTCACTTTCATCCCAAAACTTCTCTTTACAGTTTCTCTCCATCTTTTACTCCAGTGGATTGTACCAGTCTCTACTCTCTGCCGCTTTTCCCCCTTCTTCCTGCCTGTTCTGTTTTTCTCTTTCTCTTCTTCCTGCCTTCTCTCTCTTTCTGTTCATGAACCCTGTATTTCCTGTCACTTCACACTGTCGACTCTGCCTACATTCAGGGTCACTAGAATTGTGCTAAGCTGCTGCGTTTTCCGCATAGTTTTTGATTTGCCGCATTTCCACATAATCCATCATCTGCTGAATGATCTACAAATTATCCTGAAACAGAGAACAGTCACTAAAATGCTGAAACGTGTTGGCGCGCAGTGGAAGGCCAGAGGCAAAGGTTGACTGGCTGCGTTGCTGTAGCTTATTTCTGTATTTGGGTGTCAAAGTGGTACTGATGATATGAAACATTTGCCCAGAAAGCGTTAACGTGTGTTAAGGAAAATGGCAAAATAATGAGGTAAAACTAACACTAAATGTGCAATATTATGCCGGATAATTTGCCTTTTCTTTCAGCTCTCTCCTCTTTGCCTGCTCTGTTTCCTATTCTGTCGCTTCACCCTGACTTCAGTTTATCTTCTCTTTCTTATTCCTTTCTCATATAAATATATTTTCTCACACTCTTATGTCTTCTTTCGCTCTCCCTCTCTCCAGTCTCTTTTCTCCTAGTTGATTACACAGGTCTCCCTTCCCCATCTGTTCTCATTCTTCCCTTTGCTCGTCACTTCCTCTCTGTCCACCTGACACCTTTCTCTCACTTCCCACCATGTCTCTTATGTCAGCCTCTTTGCACAGTTTGTTTTTCTTCCCATTTTCTAATACTTGTGTATTACATCTCCTCCCAGTCTCTTTACTTTTTTCTCTTGTCACTTCTCCCTGAGTCTTCATAAGAAGTAGCCATGCTGTCTACAAGTTGCACTATTATTATGATGTCTCTTTGCCCTTTTGCACCCAGTCCTCTGTCTGCTCTCCCTCACTCGTATACTTTTCTTATATCTGTCTACTTCCATCTTCACTTATTTCTCCTGTCACTTCTTCCTCTCTCTTATTCCAATCTCTAATCTACGTCTCTTCCTTCCTTTTTATTTGTCTCTGCTCCATATATTTAACACCTGTCTCTTCTTTCTGTACCTTACACCTCTTTCTTCTCTAATTCTCTTATTCCCAGGGTCACTGGAATGGGAAACATCACTTACAACGCAACTTTTACCACGCAGTGCCTTTACCACGCAACTTTTACAACGCAAACCATTACAAGGCATTGCGCTAGGGAGCGCTCTAGGATAGGGAATAGGTTTAATTTACTATCCAACACCTTCCCTACTATCCACGGGGACTGGAGTTGGAATAGTAACTTAAACTATTCACTATCCAGCGCCCCAAAGCACTATGCGTTGTAATGGTATGCGTTGTAAAACCTGCGATGTAAAAGCATGCGTTGTAATGTCGTACATCCCACTGGAATCGGTGATACTGTGGCCACTGCCTTTCCTCCTCGTTATGTATTTCTTTCACTCGCCTCAACATGCACCGTCGGGTTCATAACGTGCACGTTTCAGACAAAATATAGTTCTTATATCAAATGTTTCCAAAGATGCAGAAATTGTGCCGCCGGGCCGGAAGAGCAGGCTGGCACATTGTGAAGTTTGAGACGTGTGATCCTGGTGCTGGGCATTAAAGAGGTGAAAACGGTGCCCAGATGGTGTTAATATCACCAGGGCGTGGGCTGGGGAGGGCTTTCATCTTCGCAGGAAACAAAAACATCATTAAAAATGTAATTCAAACCAAGGGGAAAGAATGTACCCTTCCCTAAGCTTTGATTCGAAAATCTGTAATTTCATTATTTATGACTCCTGCACATTCATGCTGACATCACAGACACTTTTAACAAAGTCACATTTTCACATTTTAAAAGGCACTCTGAAGTTAGAAGAAGTCCAAGTATTTTGTGTCTATTTTTAATGTGTGACGTCTTGAGTCTTAAAGCGCCTACTACTGACCTAAGGCACATGTAAAGCACTAAGCTGTTATCCTGGGCCGGCTTGTTGGAAAGAGTTGATTCAGAACAGGACGAACTACTTAATCGCTGAAAGGGAAGACAGGTTTTAAAATGTCGGATGATGTATGGAATAAAGTAGACACACCCTTTATTGCAAAAAGATATAAAAGTTGGCGTGTGCTTCGTGCAATTTTTTGTGTGTTTTGCACCAGCCTTTTTCCTCTGGTTGAAGCGGGTGCCCCCTTTTGTACCGCTTTGTTCGCCATAAGTTGGCAGGGTATGCTCAGACGTGAGTCCCTTGCTCACTTTGCCACTGGATTCAAGCAAGCCGGGCTGAAGACGGCTGAAATGCCAGAAACCGGTCCTCGGAAGCTTGTTTCCGGTCCAGGGAAGGCATGGCTTGGCAGTTCGGGCTGGACTGTTCCCTTGAGGCACAGGGTCAGATTGATTTGCACATGGCCATGTCTGAACTGGGGTGGGAGAGTGGGCTAAAGAACGGTGATGGATTAAACCCAGATCTGTTGACTGGGTGTGAGTGTTTGATTGGTTCAGATGCTCCGTCCATCACCACCCCCTTTTGTACTGCTTTGTTCGCCATGAGTTGGCAGGGTATGCTTAGACGTGAGTTCCTTGCTCACTTTGCCACTGGATTCAAGCAAGCCGGGCTGAAGACGGCTGCAATGCCAGAAACCGGTCCTCGGAAGCTTGTTTCCGGTCCAGGGAATGCATGGCTTGGCAGTTCGGGCTGGACTGTTCCCATGAGGCACAGGGTCAGACTGATTTGCATATGGCCATGTCTGAACTGGGGTGGCAGAGTGGGCTAAAGAACGGTGATGGATTAAACCCAGATCTGTTGACTGGGTTTGCGTGTTTGATTGGCTCAGATGCTCCGTCCATCACCGCCCCCTTTTGTATCGCCATGGTAATAAGGCAGCGTCCGTGTCCTTAACTGCAATGCTCAGCCAATATCGTCGAGTTTATCTACATTTTCTACAGAATCTACTAAATGCCTGCATTCTTAGGAGCCCTATATTTTATGAATTGGTCCTGTTTGCATCACTGTGTTTTAAAATATCAAAAAAGAGAGATAATTAGCATTTAATCACATGACGTGGCATAATGAATTATGCGAGTGAAAATTAACCATATCAATGTGTGCCTTTCCTATCCGCATAATTTCACCTTCCTTTGCCACATAATGTAGTCCACTATTGCATAATATGGCCCTCTACTTCTACTTAATTCCATTGGGCCTGCCAGACGTGCCTTGTCGTTTTGCCTTCGCTTTCATTCCTGTGTTCTGTCTTTCCTGTCTGTCTCCTGTCCTTTCATTCACTTTCTCGTCTCTGTTGTCTCGTGCTTCAGTCTCTCCTGTCTGTTTCCTTGTCTTCTTTTCCCACATTTGTCCGTCCTCGCTGTCTCCGCCGTCTTCTCTGTTGCTACTTCCTGTCTTCTCCATCTTTCTCTTGTCTCCGCGCTTTCTCTTCTCCCTCCCATGCCGTCCCCTCTGTCTCGCCTTCTCTGCGCGCCCTGTCTCTATTACCTGACTGTCCTTCTGTCTGTCTCTGACCTTGGCGGGCCGCCCTTGTCCCTCCACGCCCCTCAGAAGTGTGGAAGGCACCTGAGGGGGGTGTGCTGGGGAGGGGGGCTCCATCTGTCCTCCACCAGAGGCAGCCGGCTCCTTCCATGGCGGGGGTAGCCGGCTTCCCCCCTCCCGCCCTGCCTGAGATGCAGCTTTTAACACATCTCCTGCCCACAGGCAAAACGAGCACTCAGAAAGCGGCACACCTGAAAATAATAGAGAGACGGGGAGACGGGGGGAGAGGGCGCGCGGGGAGGGGAGAGGAAAGGGGGAAACTTCTGATGAAGAGAGCCGGCTCGGAATAAAGAGAGGTGCTGAGTGCTTAGAAGAGGGGCTGGAGGGAGGGGATGGAGGGGAGAGTGCTGCTATGGAGAGAGGTGGTGGGGGGGGAGCATGAGTAGAGGTGATGGAGAGGAGAGTGGAGCTGTGGAGAGAGGTGCTGGAGAGTGGAGCTGTGGAGAGAGGTGCTAGAGAGCAGAGGGGAGCTGTGGAGAGGAACGGGGAGCTGTGGAGAGAGGTGCTGGAGAGGGGCGCTGTGGAGAGAGGTGCTGGAGAGCAGAGGGGAACTGTGGAGAGAGGTGCTGGAGAGCAGAGGGGAACTGTGGAGAGAGGTGCTGGAGAGGAGAGGGGAGCTGTGGAGAGAGGTGCTGGAGAGGGGAGCTGTGGAGAGGTGCTGGAGAGGGGAGCTGTGGAGAGGTGCTGGAGAGGGGAGCTGTGGAGAGAGGTGCTAGAGAGCAGAGGGGAGCTGTGGAGAGGAACGGGGAGCTGTGGAGAGAGGTGCTGGAGAGGGGCGCTGTGGAGAGAGGTGCTGGAGAGCAGAGGGGAACTGTGGAGAGAGGTGCTGGAGAGCAGATGGGAACTGTGGAGAGAGGTGCTGGAGAGGAGAGGGGAGCTGTGGAGAGAGGTGCTGGAGAGGGGAGCTGTGGAGAGGTGCTGGAGAGGGGAGCTGTGGAGAGGTGCTGGAGAGGGGAGCTGTGGAGAGAGGTGCTAGAGAGCAGAGGGGAGCTGTGGAGAGGAACGGGGAGCTGTGGAGAGAGGTGCTGGAGAGGGGCGCTGTGGAGAGAGGTGCTGGAGAGCAGAGGGGAACTGTGGAGAGAGGTGCTGGAGAGCAGAGGGGAACTGTGGAGAGAGGTGCTGGAGAGCAGAGGGGAACTGTGGAGAGAGGTGCTGGAGAGGAGAGGGGAGCTGTGGAGAGAGGTGCTGGAGATAGGAGCTGTGGAGAGGTGCTGGAGAGGGGAGCTGTGGAGAGGTGCTGGAGAGGGGAGCTGTGGAGAGGTGCTGGAGAGGGGAGCTGTGGAGAGGTGCTGGAGAGGGGAGCTGTGGAGAGGTGCTGAAGAGGGGGAGAGGTGCTGAAGAGGGGAGCTGTGGAGAGAGGTGCTGGAGATGAGACGGGAGCTGTGGAGAGAGGTGCTGGAGAACAGAGGGGAGCTGTGGAGAGAGGTGCTGGAGAGGAGAGGGGAGCTTTGGAGAGAGGTGCTGGAGATAGGAGCTGTGGAGAGGTGCTGAAGAGGGGAGCTGTGGAGAGGTGCTGAAGAGGGGAGCTGTTGGAGAGATGTGCTGGAGAGGGGAGCTGTGGAGAGAGGTGCTGAAGAGGGGAGCTGTGGAGAGGTGCTGAAGAGGGGAGCTGTGGAGAGGTGCTGAAGAGGGGAGCTGTTGGAGAGAGGTGCTGGAGATGGGAGCTGTGGAGAGAGGTGCTGGAGAGGGGAGCTGTTGGAGAGAGGTGCTGGAGAGGGGAGCTGTGGAGAGAGGTGCTGGAGAGGGGAGCTGTGGAGAGGTGCTGGAGAGGGGAGCTGTGGAGAGGTGCTGAAGAGGGGAGCTGTGGAGAGAGGTGCTGGAGAGGAGACGGGAGCTGTCGAGAGAGGTGCTGGAGAGCAGAGGGGAGCTGTGGAGAGAGGTGCTGGAAAATGAGAGGGGAGCTGTGGAGAGAGGTGCTGAAGAGGGGAGCTGTGGAGAGAGGTGCTGGAGATGAGACGGGAGCTGTGGAGAGAGGTGCTGGAGAACAGAGGGGAGCTGTGGAGAGAGGTGCTGAAGAGGGGAGCTGTGGAGAGGTGCTGAAGAGGGGAGCTGTGGAGAGGTGCTGGAGAGGGGAGCTGTGGAGAGAGGTGCTGGAGAGGGGAGCTGTTGGAGAGAGGTGCTGGAGAGGGGAGCTGTGGAGAGGTGCTGGAGAGGGGAGCTGTGGAGAGGTGCTGAAGAGGGGAGCTGTGGAGAGAGGTGCTGGAGAGGAGACGGGAGCTGTCGAGAGAGGTGCTGGAGAGCAGAGGGGAGCTGTGGAGAGAGGTGCTGGAAAATGAGAGGGGAGCTGTGGAGAGAGGTGCTGGAGATAGGAGCTGTGGAGAGAGGTGCTGGAGAGGAGACGGGAGCTGTAGAGAGGAGACAGGAGCTGTGGAGAGAGGTGCTGGAGATAGGAGCTGTGGAGAGAGGTGCTGGAGAGGAGACGGGAGCTGTGGAGAGAGGTGCTGGAGATAGGAGCTGTGGAGAGAGGTGCTGGAGAGGGGAGCTGTGGAGAGGAGACAGGAGCTGTGGAGAGAGGTGCTGGAGATAGGAGCTGTGGAGAGAGGTGCTGGAGAGGAGACGGGAGCTGTGGAGAGGAGACAGGAGCTGTGGAGAGAGGTGCTGGAGAGCAGAGGGGAGCTGTGGAGAGAGGTGCTGGAGAGGAGAGGGGAGCTGTGGAGAGAGGTGCTGGAGATAGGAGCTGTGGAGAGAGGTGCTGGAGAGGGGAGCTGTGGAGAGAGGTGCTGGAGAGGGGAGCTGTGGAGAGAGGTGCTGGAGAGGGGAGCTGTGGAGAGAGGTGCTGGAGAGGGGAGCTGTGGAGAGGTGCTGGAGAGGGGAGCTGTGGAGAGGTGCTGAAGAGGGGAGCTGTGGAGAGAGGTGCTGGAGAGGAGACGGGAGCTGTCGAGAGAGGTGCTGGAGAGCAGAGGGGAGCTGTGGAGAGAGGTGCTGGAAAATGAGAGGGGAGCTGTGGAGAGAGGTGCTGGAGATAGGAGCTGTGGAGAGAAGTGCTGGAGAGGAGACGGTAGCTGTGGAGAGGAGACAGGAGCTGTGGAGAGAGGTGCTGGAGAGCAGAGGGGAGCTGTGGAGAGAGGTGCTGGAGAGCAGAGGGGAGCTGTGGAGAGAGGTGCTGGAGAGGAGAGGGGAGCTGTGGAGAGAGGTGCTGGAGATAGGAGCTGTGGAGAGAGGTGCTGGAGAGGAGACAGGAGCTGTGGAGAGAGGTGCTGGAGAGCAGAGGGGAGCTGTGGAGAGAGGTGGTGCTGGAGAGCAGAGGGGAGCTGTGGAGAGAGGTGCTGGAGAGGAGACAGGAGCTGTGGAGAGAGGTGCTGGAGAGCAGAGGGGAGCTGTGGAGAGAGGTGGTGCTGGAGAGCAGAGGGGAGCTGTGGAGAGAGGTGCTGGAGAGGAGACAGGAGCTGTGGAGAGAGGTGCTGGAGAGGAGAGGGGAGCTGTGGAGAGAGGTGCTGGAGATAGGAGTGGAGAGATGTGCTGGAGAGGGGAGCTGTGGAGAGAGGTGCTGGAGATAGGAGCTGTGGAGAGAGGTGCTGGAGAGGAGACGGGAGCTGTGGAGAGGTGCTGGAGAGGAGACGGGAGCTGTGGAGAGAGGTGCTGGAGAGCAGAGGGGAGCTGTGGAGAGAGGTGCTGGAGAGGAGAGGGGAGCTGTGGAGAGAGGTGCTGGAGAGGGGAGCTGTGGAGAGAGGTGCTGGAGATAGGAGCTGTGGAGAGAGGTGCTGGAGAGGGGAGCTGTGGAGAGGTGATGAAGAGGGGAGCTGTGGAGAGAGGTGCTGGAGAGGAGACGGGAGCTGTGGAGAGGTGCTGGAGAGAAAAGTGGGGAGCTGTTGATAGAGGTCCTGAGAGGCTGTGGAGCGAGGTGCTGGTGAGGGGAGCTGTGGAGAGAGGCGCTGCAGAGGAGGGGGGGACATAGATAAGGGTCCCAGACTTTGTAGAATTTATGCGCACAAAAAATTCACAAACTTTAGATACATATTACTCGTACCTTGATTTTAAGAGGGATGTTGTTTATTCACATCCTCTTAATCATGCATCTTATGTACAATGCATAATCAACATTTACATTTGTGCCCATAGAGTAGGAAAAAGGGGGTGGGGGTGGGGATGGAAGGTTTCGTGAAGGTGAAGGTAGTGAGTGAACAGTTATAGAAGTTGCATGTGATAGAACAACATTCAATTGGTTTAAATCACATGGGTGCTACAGTCAGTCACCCCATACATTGATGAACATCCGTTCAATCCTATCCCATGTATTTTGTAGCACAGTATTAATACATTGTTGAAAAATGGGTAGGTCACATGTAAGACAGTCGACGTTTCGACCCCTGTTGTGTGTAGGTTGGTTGCATCTTACAGTGGGGTCTTCATCAGGACGTGGTGTGAGAAGTGGCACCTATACACGGCCCGTCAGTGGCAGTGTCCACAGGATAAAGCGTGGTGATCCCCAAGAAATCAGCAATTCATGTATCAATCACAGAGACTGTTAACTCATCCCAGCGGCTCGATCACGGCCTACCCATTTTTCAACAATGTACTAATATTGTGTTACAAAATACATGGGATAGGATTGAACGGGAGTATCGTTCGTTCATTTGCTAAATGCACAGACGTGTGTATATTTGCTTCTTTATATATATATATATATATATATATATATATATATATATATATATATAATTTTTTTTTTTTTTGGGGGGGGGGCATTCCGTGGAGTTAAGTGCATTGTTATCAGGCATGAGGTAATCTCAGTAGTTTAACACTGGTAATAATCTATATGTAATGACGAGTCTGTGTGGAGATCTCACTCTCACAACTATTGTTGTGGGAAAGTGTGTCAGTTTGTTTAAAGTAGCCCGAGCAAGAACAGTGAGTGTGTAGTGTTTTTTTGGGGGGCGGGGGCGTTTATATGGCGCAAATTCGACCCGAGGGTATTGGAGCGCTTTACATGCGCACCGGTTACGTTGCAATTCATTTTTGGGAGGCACGGGAAATTTAAGTGATTTGCCCAGAATCACAGGATGCTGAGCCGACGCCGGGACTCGAACCTGGTTCCCAAGCTCTGAAGTCGGCTGCTCTGGTGTTAAGCCACATGTTATGTTGGGGGTTGGTGTATTTTCTGCACACACACCCCTGAATGGAGGCATCTTGGGTCATCTTGTCCGCAATTCTTTTTGAATTATAAAACATTTCACACCAATACTGTGCTGGCGCGAGCGGAGGTGGCGCCTGGCCCAGAACTCTTCCGCGTGCCCGCTAATGAGCGCGGACAGAGCTGCTTGTTAGTGGTGGGGTGGGGGCCCCTGGGGGCCGCTCTCCCGTCCTCTGAGCCTGAAGGTGTAACATAGATAATGAAGCGGCGTCGCGTTTGGACGCCGCATGTCAAGAGAGATGTGATGGGTGTGGGGAGGGGCGGGCGGGGCCCCCGGGGGTCAGGCTCCACAGCTCTGACCCAGTGGTAAGGCACATGCGCCTGGTGTGAAGCGTCCTGCAACTGCGAACCCCGGGACTGAGTCTGGTGTGAGGGGGGAGGGGAGGGGTGGGGCTTGTTATGACAGCCCCCGGGGAGAGGGGTGTTGAGCTGAATCTGGTGTGAGAGGGTTTGTGACTACAGGGCCCGAGGATGCACCTGGTGGGAGGTATCTCGTTTCTACAGCTCTGGTTGAGGCTCTTGTGTAAGAGGCCTTGTAAGTCCAGCCCTAGGGGTGTCTGTTGTAGAGCGTCTTGGACCTACAACCCCTGTGGTGAGCCTGGCGTAAGTTATTTTGCACCGACACACTATGGAGGGAGTCTGGAGTGAGCTGTCTTGTACCTAGAGCCCTGGGGTGAGTCTGGTGTGACAAGTCTTGTACCTAGAGCCCTGGGTGAGTCTGGTGTGACGCATCTTGTACCTAGAGCCCTGGGGTGAGTCTGGTGTGGCACGTCTTGTACCTAGGGCCCTGGGGTGAGTCTGGTGTGACGCGTCTTGTACTTACAGCCCTGGGGTGAGTCTGGTGTGACAAGTCTTGTACCTAGAGCCCTGGGTGAGTCTGGTGTGACGCATCTTGTACCTAGAGCCCTGGGGTGAGTCTGGTGTGGCACGTCTTGTACCTAGGGCCCTGGGGTGAGTCTGGTGTGACAAGTCTTGTACCTAGAGCCCTGGGTGAGTCTGGTGTGACGCATCTTGTACCTAGAGCCCTGGGGTGAGTCTGGTGTGACGCGTCTTGTACCTAGAGCCCTGGGGTGAGTCTGGTGTGACGCGTCTTGTACCTACAGCCCTGGGGTGAGTCTGGTATGACACGCCTTGTACCTAGAGCCCTGGGGTGAGTCTGGTGTGACACGTCTTGTACCTGGAGCCCTGGGGTGAGTCTGGTGTGACACGCCTTGTACCAGGAGCCCTGGGGTGAGTCTGGTGTGACACGCCTTGTACCTAGAGCCCTGGGGTGAGTCTGGTGTGACAAGTCTTGTACCTAGAGCCCTGGGGTGAGTCTGGTGTGACGCATCTTGTACCTAGAGCCCTGGGGTGAGTCTGGTGTGACACGTCTTGTACCTAGAGCCCTGGGGTGAGTCTGGTGTGACACGTCTTGTACCTGGAGCCCTGGGGTGAGTCTGGTGTGACACGCCTTGTACCCAGAGCCCTGGGGTGAGTCTGGTGTGACACGTCTTGTACCTACAGCCCTGGGGTGAGTCTGGTGTGACACGTCTTGTACCTACAGCCCTGGGGTGAGTCTGGTGTGACACGTCTTGTACCTAGAGCCATGGGGTGAGTCTGGTGTGACGCGTCTTGTACCGAGAGCCCTGGGGTGAGTCTGGTGTGACGCATCTTGTACCTAGAGCCCTGGGGTGAGACTGGTGTGACACGACTTGTACCTACAGCCCTGGGGTGAGTCTGGTGTGACACGTCTTGTACCTACAGCCCTGGGATGAGTCTGGTGTGACACGTCTTGTACCTAGAGCCATGGGGTGAGTCTGGTGTGACACGTCTTGTACCGAGAGCCCTGGGGTGAGTCTGAAGTGAGCTGTCATGTACCTACAGCCCTGGGGTGAGTCTGGTGTGACAAGTCTTGTACCTAGAGCCCTGGGGTGAGTCTGGTGTGACTCATCTTGTACCTAGAGCCCTGGGGTGAGTCTGGTGTGACGCGTCTTGTACCTAGAGCCCTGGGATGAGTCTGGTGTGACACGTCTTGTACCTAGAGCCCTGGGGTGAGTCTGATGTGACGCGTCTTGTACCTAGAGCCCTGGGGTGAGTCTGGTGTGACGCGTTTTGTACCGAGAGCCCTGGTGTGACGCATCTTGTACCGAGAGCCCTGGGGTGAGTCTGGTGCGACGCATCTTGTACCTAGAGCCCTGGGGTGAGACTGGTGTGACACGTCTTGTACCCACAGCCCTGGGGTGAGTCTGGTGTGACACGTCTTGTACCTAGAGCCCTGGGGTGAGTCTGGTGTGACACGTCTTGTACCTAGAGCCCTGGGGTGTGTCTGGTGTGACACGTCTTGTACCTAGAGCTCTGGGGTGAGTCTGGTGTGACGCGTCTTGTACCGAGAGCCCTGGGGTGAGTCTGGTGTGACGCATCTTGTACCTAGAGCCCTGGGGTGAGACTGGTGTGACGCGTCTTGTACCTACAGCCCTGGGGTGAGTCTGGTGTGACACGTCTTGTACCTAGAGCCCTCGCGTGAGTCTGGAGTGAGCTGTCTTGTACTTACACCTTCTGAGTTGAGTCTTGTGTCACAAGCCTGGTTCTACAGCTCCTGAGGTGAGACTGGTGTGACACGTCTTGTACCTAGAGCCATGGGCGAGTCTGGTGTGACACGTCCTGTACCTAGAGCCATGGGGTGAGTCTGGTGTAACCCATCTTGTACTTACACCTTCTGAGTTGAGTCTGGTGTGACACGTCTTGTACCTAGAGCCATGGGGTGAGTCTGGTGTGACACGTCTTGTACCTAGAGCCATGGGGTGAGTCGGGTGTGACACGTCTTGTACCTAGAGCCCTGGGGTGAGTCTGGTGTGACGCGTCTTGTACCTAGAGCCATGTCTGGTGTGACACGTCTTGTACTTACACCTTCTGAGTTGAGTCTTGTGTCACAAGCCTGGTTCTACAGCTCCTGAGGTGAGTCCGGTGTGACGCGTCTTGCACAGACCCTGTTTTTGAGACCCGTGTGGCACGTCTTCTACTCCCAGCTCATGAGGTGAGTCCGGTGTGACGTGTCTTGTACAGCCTCTGTTTTTGAAACCTGTGTGATGTGTCCTGTACTTATATCTCCTGAGGTGAGTCCGGTGTGTCGTGTCTTGTACAACCCCTGTTTTTGAGACCTGTGTGACGTGTCTTGTACTCATATCTCCTGGGGTGAGTCCGGTGTGACTTGTCTTGTACAACCCCTGCTTTTGAGACCCATGTGGCGCGTCTTGTACTCATATCTCCTGAGGTGAGTCCGGCGTGAGTGTGTTGTACAGCCCCCGTTTTTGAGACCTGAGTGAGCTGTCTTGTACTGTAATCTCACAACTAGGTCATACAAGGAGGAATCAACATCATCAACGGTACCACTCCTAAACTATACTACTCACAAAAAATACCCGGATGGTTTAGCAACTATACCCAAAGTGTAAGTTGAAAGTAATGGGAAGGGTTGCAAGGACAATTATTGTCATAAAGACGAGAACCCTCATTCACCCGAGTGTGACATGCTTCATCATTTGGTTCCCTCTTGCACACTGTGGCCGCAAGGTACACAGTGTGGGCTATAACTCTGCCTCCGGAGAGGAGCGTGAGGTATTTTATTTCATCTAATGTCTTTTCGACTTTTTGGATGTGGAAGAGATAATTTCCTTTTCCTGTAGCTAGTAGAGAGTCCATTTATTTGAAAAGCATTGTGGGACATTTAGGTGTAGTGCTGTGAAGTCAAAGATGTTTTATAGAGGCATTTTAAATAAGGTCGTATAGGTGTAAATTCAGTTATACTTAGTAAGTAAGTATGTGCATAGTGTGCTGCTCACTGAAAACTTGACCCCCGTTGCCCTGGAAGTGAACCATGGGGTTCATGACAGGACAGCCAAGATGGTGGCACAATCTGCACTTGCAGGGGCACAGGGGTCTCCAACCTTTTCTGTATTGAGAGCTACGTATGTTCAATAAAACACATTAACAGCTACTAATATTATTAGTGCAGTATAATTTCAATTTCTTTATATGTATATTAACCGCTAGGGGATTAAAGAGGACCTGAGGTTTCACAGGTTTGGTAAACACCCCAACCCTGTCAAGTTCCACAGGTCCATGCGTGATGTGCTGCTCCAGTCCAGGTGTTATCTTTGAATTCTGGGACTTGTAGTCTTGCTATATCTAATATAAAACAAGACTACGAGTCCCAGAATTCAAAGAAAAACCCTGGCCTGAAGTGCATATTGCATGGAACTGGGAAACTTGAATGCTATAACACCCCTGCATCCACAACCCCTGTCTGTCTCGCTCTCTCGTGAACAGACTATAAATCCAGGGAGGGTGTCTCTAAGACACCCTCCATGGATTCAGACACAGCCAGCTGCATAGGAAGGGAGGTGCAGTGGATGCGCGCCGCCCCGGGTGTCATCACTGAGGGGAGTGACAAAATGGCAAAATATGTGTTTTTAAAATTAAAGAAAAAATTTGGGGCTCACTACACTTTAAAAAAATAATAATAATATTTAAAACGAGTGGTGCGCAGCTGAGAAAAAAAGAGAAAGGCAAAGCTTTATGTATTCCATTTTCCTTCTTTGAAAAATGTCAATGCTGGGTGGGGGTTGTGACAAAAAAATGTCTGCACTGGGTACCACCTGACCTTGCTACGCCACAGCAGCCCGGCCTGTGCTCTGTGAGCAGAGGGGAGGCCAGGAATGACATCCACGAAGGGGATGTATGACGTTAGCACGCATACTATTACCACGCATACCTTTACAACGCGGTATTTACAACGAATACTGTTACAACGCATAGCGCTTTGAGGTGCTGGATAGTGGTAAGTATAATTTTATATTCCAACTCCAGTCCCCGTGGACACTAGGGAAGCTGTTGGATATAAAATTAAACTTATTGCCTATCCTAGAGCGCCCCCCAGCGCAATGCGTTGTAATGGTATGCGTGGTAATGCCTGCGTTGTAATGGTAGTGCGTTGTAAAAAATGCGTGCTAAACGTTGTATACCCCACGAAGGTGACCCCTTTCACAGAAATACTGCAGTGCACTGAATATTACATTTTACGTGAGGGACAGGGGTCCACAAAATACCCCGCCCCTTGGGAAACGCACTTTCTGCAATCCAGGGCTATTATCCTAGAGAGGAACAAAAGAGCGCACACTTTGCACAGATGTCCCCATTCTGAATAGTGAATTGGTGAAAAAAAATCAGTTTAATGCCAGTTAAAGTGACTGCTAAAAGAGCTCTTTCCTTTTATTGCTCAAATAACACATTTATTTGGGTGGAGAGAGGAGTGCGATTTGTCTCCCTTTTATTTTGTTGAAAATGGTTCTGCATTTACTGGCTGAGTTTCCCTTTTTTGCTGCATTGTTTAGATTTCTCACAATAAAGGTCGATTGACTCGAGATTGACACTTTCTGGCTCTAAAGGCTTCTCGAGCTACTTAATGCTGCAGAACTGCGAGCTTCAAAGTGCACTTAAAAAAATTACACATTTCAGGCTTTTTTTTTTTCTTCAACCAGAAAATCTCTTCATTGAGAAAACCCAGACTGCAGTGTGAGCACGAGCACCCTCGAACTCTCTTTCACTTTTATGACTTCAGTAAGAGAAAGTGTCAGAGGTTGTAGCTAAGGTGGGATTCCCTTTATTTTTTATTTTAAAACATTTGGGGAAAAAATGAATTTCAGATAACAGCTTTCTAAATGTCACGTGGTTGAGATGCAGGGGGTCTTGTGTGGCATGGGTGGGGTGTAGAGGTTGCTGGTCCCCCAATGCTGAAATGCCGAGGCTTTTGTTCCTCAAAGTTTGAACTATGGAGGTTCTCGTTTCACTAAGCTTGATTTGCAAAGTCTCTTATTTAGGGCAAGTTTGAGCCGAATGGGCTTTATTTGGGCTGAAGTTGAACCGGGAAGTTGCTGAACTGCAGGCAGTGAGTGAACTGCAGAGGTTTCTGTTCGGCATAGCTGGTCCAAGGAGGTTGTTGCTTGCTGTGGCTGATTGTCAGCGTCTATTACCTCCTCTCGTCCGTCTTCCTCTCACAGTTTATCTCCATTCATGAAATAACAAAGCCCAGAAAGAAATCAGTTGAACAACAGGGCGAGGCGGGAAGGAAACCAGGACAGTGACGCGGAAGACATGTACTAGGAGTAATGAATATTACCGGTAAGTAACGAGGCATTCGACCACAGTCGACTTGCAAAAGTTCTCGTTTGGCCAACATTGATCCACAGAAGATCTTACGGAGAGCCAAGGTTGAACAACGGCCCTTCTCGTTTGGCTGGTGGTTAAGCTGCCGAGACTCTTGTTCGGCCTCAATTGAAAAGTAGAGATTTGCTTTGGGTTCTAGTGGATCTACTAAGATTTTTCTTCGACGTAAGTTGATCTGCCAAGTTTCATCCATGCCCAAAGTTTGTCTACAGAGGGGCTTTGATCACAAACATTGAAATGTCTGCTTTCTGGTTTGGTCATAGTTAGGACTGCAGCGGTTGAGCGGGTTGGACTAGGGTATTTTTTTGGCCAACCTTGAATAGTGGTATGTCTCTTTTTTGCCGCTGATGGGAGGGTGTCCGCGTGGAGGCAGCTGGGCGGAAAGAGGTATTTAACTCATTAACAACGCCCCACTTATTTGTATTAAGGGCTCAAGCCAAAGCTGACGCGGCCCCTTTAATTTTGGCCCGCTCTGGAGGAATGCCGGCGCCCATTCAGGAAACCCGTCCGAGCAAACGTAATGCGTCTTGACGTCCCCGCTTCCAAACGCCCCTGGCATCTGGCTGCAAACTGAGAGAACAGAGATAAAATGCATATATTTTTAAACCGGATTGTCCATTCCCCACCCCTCAATATGCACACAAAACATATAAAATTACCGCCACACACATCGCACATTCCCCGATGAAGGGGCCTCAACGTACAGACACAGAATGGCGGCACTGACTGTTTTTTCTGTTTGGGGCAAGCGCTGATGCACTGAAAATTAATGATAACAATAGTAATATTAGTAATAATAACACCAATAACATGATTATTACTATTAATAAGAACACTAATAATCATAATAGCAACCACAACTATAACAACAAATATTACCGATAATAATACTACAACTACTACTACTAATAATAATAATAATAAAACAAAGAATAGCAACAGCAACACAAATAACGTGATAATTGTTAATAATGATAGCACTAATTGTCATACTAACAACAGCAACTATAACAATATATACTACCCCTACTATTAATAATAACAATAGCAGCTTAAACAATAATGTGTTTATTAATGATAACAACACTAATAATCATAATAGCAATGACCACTATAAGAATAAATACTACCAATAATACTACTCCTCCTCCTAATTATTATAATAATAGCAACAACACTAATAAGATAAATACCAATATTATTCCTAAGAATAATGATCATAATAGCAACAACTATAACAATGAATACTACTAATACTACACCTACTGCTACTACTACTACCACCACTACTTCTGCTTTTACCGCTACCACAACTGCGCCTACTGCTGCTACTATAATTACTACCACTACTAGTACTAATAATAAAGTCTTGTCTGCGTGACTGTGTAGCGTTCCTAGTTTTGTCGGGTACGCATTGTCTTCTTTCCTTCGTGATTCGCCTCACATCACTCTCCACTCTCTGTGACACCTTTATTCGGAGCTAGTTGTGTCCTCATGGCACCCATGCTCTGCCTGACGCCACCTACTGGTAGGTGATGTCATACTTAACATTGTGACATATATTCCCCTGGAAAAAATTGGATAGATTGACTTGAAAAAAGTGAATTCAGTGGAAACCTGATTGGTGGGTACAAAAATGTATATTTTGTAATGACAAGCAGAGAGAATATCTCCTAGAGGACTTACAAAGAAGCACGTGGGAAAAGCAGATAAGAAACCCATCAATGCTCATGAAGTTTATAATTTTGTTTTATCCCTGCTCCTCATCATAAAGGTGTGCTTTATTTTAATTCCCAGCTCTGAGGCATCTGAAATACAACAATGCAGGGAAATAATATCTGAGATTATAAAATATCCCCCAAAGTGCTGACTGTCGAGCAACAACAGAAAGGAATCGAGGGGCAACAGACACACATGAGATTGGAAAACAATGTACGATAAACAGTGTCTGAGGCCTCACCATGGCACATTTAAACGATAAACTGTGATAAGCAAAGAAGTCACATGAGGGATGTGCAAGAAATGGCTGCTATCAAGAAGGGGCACAAATGAGCCTGTTCTCAAGAAAAAGATGGCATTTTAGGTGTAGGAGCGAGGGGTATAAGGAACGGTAAGGGTGAGAATTAGCACTGTATGGAGACATTTCAGAAATGGTCAATCATTGCTAGGATTTTTAAACTACGTTATACGATCAGAGGCTCAAGATTGTCACCACGCGTCCTTTGGAGGAACAGATGTGCGGTATCATAAGGTTGAGACTTAAACTCCCAACGGCATAAACGAAGTCCAAGAGCTGACCTGTTCCCCTGTATCTAATGTCACACCATGAGATTGGAAGGGGTCTCAGGTGTAAATGTAGAGCATTTTTTCACAGAAAGGGAAGTGAACACATGGAAAAAAAAAGCTCTCAGCAGACGTGATCGAAGTAGAACCAACCAGCTATTAAAAAGTGTCCCATGCAGACATGAGTATGTTTCGTGCAAGCAAGGACAAAGCTGGAGATTGTGTAGACCATACCTCGCACCAAATAAAATTTTTGATGTACGATGAAACATCGGCAAGTTCTGTTTTGACCAATGTGTGTATATATGTGTGTGTGTATATATATGTGTATATGTATATATATATGTATATATGAACCAAACAATCCACCTCCCACAGTGACACCATGGAAGGAAGCACAGACACAAAGTGGTTAAGGATTGGCATCTATTTATTCGTTGATGTCGCCCTCAATCCCGAGCACAAGGAGAGACGCGTTTCAGCCACTAAATGGCCTTTGTCAATCTAGTTTGGCAGGGATTTTCACAGGTATTATATAGCCCCACCCACTGGATTTATAAATAAACATGGAAAACATACTATCATGTATGCACTCCTATTACACCAAAGTTACATTGTGTGCAAACTCTTTACAGCCAAGTATATATATATACATATATTCTCAGCCCGCCATTCTGTCACCTATTAAAAAACATACCCTAAAATCACCATAACTTTCACTGCTCCCCTTTTTAGTGAGCAATCCATTAAAAAAAATACAATTCCAGGAAGGATTAGTTAGATAAATGCAAATATAATTTGAAGAATAAAAAAAGTAAAATATTGAGTTTGAAATAATAGAAAAGTGAACACCAATGCTAATAGTATTTCTCGTATGCCTTTGAGAAGGTCAGAGAGAGATGTAATTAAAAGCACTGAAAATCGATTCAAATTTATAAATAAAAAAAGTTGGGCCATTTAGGGTCGTTAAAGGCTCTCAGAGGATGCTGAATGGTCCCCTTGGCGGGGCTGTTGGATAACATTTAAATAAAGGTTTCTGGTGGTTTCCTCTAAATACAAAATAAATAATGGGGGAAGTAGAATTAGGGTTTGAAGTGCCCTCCCCACCTTTGACCTACCACGTCCAACAATCCTCTAGCCTCATCCTAACTCTCACTCCTCCAATAACAGGCATTCCATTTTTTTTCTTTAAAAAAGCAAAAAGAACCAACAATGGCAAATCTGTAGGTCTGGCATTGGCTGCTGGCCTCTTGGCTTTCTCTTAGTTTGTGGAAGGTTTTAGCATGAAGACATGTGACGCAGAAGTGACCTAGTAGTAGTGTTGGGGGATCAGCCGGGTCCTCACCTCAGTAAAACCAGCAGTGCCTAAAAGACCAGTGCTTTAATGTAAAAGCACATATTGCATTAGTCATTCCTGGCACTGAAACAGACTCCCTATTGTACAGGTGTGTAGAATGCGTCACTCACAGACAGGCGAGCCAATGGTTGAAGTAGGCTGACCATGTAGTGGGTGGATGCAAAATTTGAATGAAACTACAGCCGACCAATGGATGAAGGGGGCGGACTGAAAGCCCCCCTTACGTAAGAATCCATAGAAAGTGCTTAATTTGAGTTGGTGGTTCAGGCGGGGCTCACCGCCGCTCATTTTTTGGGAAATGACATTTATTTTCCTTCATCGGATTTTGCCTCAGAGCAAAATAGAGACAAAAACGCAAAAGGGGAAAAGAAGGAGAAAGGGGAAGATGGAAGAACAGTGACAAAGAAAGAAAGCCTGAGTGAAAGAACCTCAACCAATGAGGATAAGGGGCAGGGTGTGTCTGGTGGTGGATGAAAAAGGCATGAGGTGGACTCAGCTTTGTTATTCACCACAGTCGCCGTTCAGGCGTGCCGACCGCCCGCTTCTGAGCAAAACTTTGGGGCCTGGCATTTATTTATTTACAAATTAAGCAATGTTGCAGTGAATATATATTTTTTTTAATTAAAAACAAAAGCTCTTGGCTAACGCCAGACCTAAAAATTACATTTAGAGCATGTCATCCGTTGAGTCTGTGGCGTCGGGGATCCGGTCACTTTAGTGTAGAGCATGAAGGGTTAAGGTGTTAGGTGAAATTATGGCTTCAAGGCACTAGACAGAGTCTAGGAGATTCAAGCAAGTGGGATTCATCCAATTCTGCCTCTGCAAATAATCAAATAAATGAACTTGCTTTGCAGGGCCAGCGGTGTGGACCAAGCACACAAGAGCAAAAGAACCATCCAGCATTGGTCGAGTCCACAACACAGTAGCATGTGACGGCTGACTTGGGGAATACAATATTTTCGTATCTGAGAAAGATGTTGTTTATTTTAAAAACATTTTTTTAATTCGCATTCAAGTATGTTGCTGTGCAAGGAAGACTAGCTCCACGAGTTACTGCACATGCCACAAAGATCTGTGTAGAACCTGCAGGTCGTGGGTTTAAATCCCAGCGGGAGGAGTCTGGCTTTCATCCTTTTAGGGTTGATAAAATGCATATCATTGCACTGGATGAGGGTAACACATGGGAGCTAATTATAAATTGTCAATCCTATAACTGGGTTTTATTTTACGTCTGCAGCCACCTTTTCTCACAAAGAATTGGATGATAGTGACTAACATTTTAATATCGGGGTAATAGACGTTTTTTCTTCCAGTGTGACGTGCACGTGAGATTTCCTTAGCAGGAGCAGGTGAAAATAATTGAATTGATGAAAATGTTCAGTCGATTAATATTCATAAGTAAACGCTGCGCGTGTAAATCATGCCATTTCCGTGGGGAAATGTGTAATTGCTAATAAATGTGCTATGTCTAATGAAGCTGTTTGGGAAGGACAGCGGGGTTTGTATTGCAGATTTTCTTTCTGCCCTGAAGAAGGTTGGCCGAAACCAGTGCCTCCTCCCTTGTTCTGCTTGCATTTTGAATAAGAGATTGATTTTACTTTTTGTACAGCGAATTGGCTCGGAAGGTTTCCTAGCACTAGTCAGACACGGCGATGGCTAGCAAATAAATAGGTTTTGAGAGCAATGCATTTGTGCGGTTGTTTCTTTAAGCAGGGGAGCTGCAAACATGTCATAGCCATGGATTAAGGGGTCTGTGACACCTTTAAATACAGCATAAGGGAAATTCAGCCACGCCCAGCACAATCACCCAGCACAGACAGGATATTATACTTATACAAATATATCCATACTCCCAATGTAGGGGCTGATTTTTTCTCCATATACCCCTTACCTCTTTCTCCATTTAGAGCGAACGAGCAGTGATTGCAAAAAAGACAAAGTGGGCATTATTCTCACCAGAAGGCCTGGAATTTCACAAATTTGTCAATCCTATACATCTCAATCTCCACCCTGCGCCACTTAATCGCAGTGGCGGCTGGCATGAACGGAAAGGGGGGGCGCGCGTAGTCAAAATAAAAAAATAAAATAAATGGGCGCGTGTACGCAAATATAGACTTAAAATATATATTTTTTAAAACGTTCCCGACAACAGGACCCCCTGCTCCGTACCTCGTCGCGCTGCAGTCTGGCCCCCAGGAAACTCACTTGACCAATCAGGATGCTGCTCTCACCAGCATGAGAGCAGTGCCCTGATTGGAGGAAACGGCCTCTCTCGGCACTCCACAGCGCTAAGGAGGCCGGCAGCTGCTCTAACCTAGCTTTCCTAAGACTCCTGGGTTAAAGGTTTCAAAGTGCGCACGTCTGGCTGGACGTTGCGAAACAGTTGGCCAAAAAGACATGCGCACTTTGAAGAGTGCACACGCAACGCACCCTCCTCCCAGTCCCTGCTGCTGTCATTCAACAGTGGCCCCGCCCCGTCCTGACGCTGGTTCAGGACAAGAGGATGTCAGGATGAAAAATAAAATGGTATTGATTAATTACCATTTCATTTTTCATCTCGGGGCTCAGGGCCATCTAAAAGTGAAACCCTTCATATGTTGGTATAATTCTACCATTTAGGTCGTTTTAATATTCTTTTTGCAATTAGTGGCAGAATGTGCAACTTTTTAACTTTTTGAAGTTTGCTTTTTTTTACACCTGTCAGCCCTGCCTCTAAGACTGCAGAGTGTCTGCAGCCCACAATCAATTTGTAGGATTTACACACTTTTTCTTCTTTTTTTCAGTTTGCAAATAAATAATTTCCCCACATAAACCAATCCATTCCCCTACATCTCATGTCTGAACGGCAGTGGTAGGGGTCCTTCTCACACTCGTTGCAGCAATTACACCTGTATGGAGTAGGCGTGACTTCCAAAGTACAGTTAGCGTAGGGAAAAAGCGTTGCCGACGTTTGTGAGTGCCTGCAAATGGAGGATGCTGTGGGTATTTGCCACAAGGGAAGAGCCAGCTCTGGCGACCCGGCACTGAGAAACCCTTAAAGTTCCTCTGTACCCCATCAACACTCAGAGGGGAAACATAATTTATACCGCAGTCTTTACAATGACCAGCCTTTACAACGACCATCCTTTACAACGAGGTTGGTACCCCGCATGCGACGTTACCACGCGTTACTTTAGCACGCAAGTCATTGCAATAACTTGCTGTAGGGGGCGCGTTGTTGGACTGATGTTGGATTTTTCAGTACAACAACTTCCCTACTGTTGCATAGACTGGAGTTGGAATAGTAATTTATACTATTTTAAAGTCCAGCACCCCCTAAAGCAAGTTGCTGTAATAACTGGTGTACTAAAGTAACCTGTGGTAGCGTCGCGCACAGGGTACTGCGCAGTAGACTTAACGTACATTCACATTTACCCTCACCAACCATTGCAGGAATTTAACAAATCAGTGCGCAAGCGAACCAAAAACATACACAACCGATCAATGGATGTCGCAGAGCTGTAAAAAAAAGGTTGGTCTGAATAAAAAGCGCCTCAGTGCCATACTAATGGTAGAAAGCGCTTTTCAAATGTTCTTGACGAGGCACTCGCATTGCGACACACATTTTCCCACACCCAACCCAAATATACACCTCAAGTGTCCCGTGTGCCCGCACATGTGTGCTCATCCTGAGTCTGTGAACCACAACTGGGGTATGTGTGGGGTTCCATCTGGGCTGTTATTTTTAATTCGCTTTTGTGCAGCGCACAATCTGCAGCTTCTCAGCGCTTTTTGGCGGTCCGTGCCACGACTTAGAAATGTTTAAGATTGTGCGTCCCTTGTGGTTTTGTTGAAGTGCATCAAATATATATGTGGTATTTCCATAGCGCCAACCTAGCCAAAAGGCGGTCAGTGGAGTGAGTAGGGCAGTCATAAAGGACTGTGGTTTTGCTAATAAATAGTTCTGCAAATTGACTCTTTGCTGGATGGACTCCAAGTTAGAATTCTCGGTACGTGATTGGAGGACAACATTTTATTTGATCGATTCCAGGGGCAGTCTGGGCTTTTTGTGCAAGGGACAGTCTTGCAAACAAGGCCGTCGATTGTAAGCCTGGTCGCGAAAGCGCAGCGCGACCATGCTAATAAGTAGTGTTGGGAATACGGGGCAGGGAGTTAACGCTCGCCACTGGCATCTGCAGTGATCAGCAGAGCACACATCTGAATCCTTGCAGTGGAAACTCACAGTCCTGGCCTCCCTAGGTGGGTAAAGGGACGATTCTTAAAGCTGGCACCAGTACAGCCTGTTTACAGCGCCTAGATATGGCAGAAGCCTGGTATAAAGCACTATATAAAAAAACAAGACCTGCTGTTACAGACTGACATTTTTAATTACGGTGCTTCTAGTCCCAAGGGCACGAGCACCTCTTTTAATTAGCTCTAATAATGTGCAGCTTGAAGAGAGAGGGCACGCTGCCCTTGCATCCTGCTGGCATTTCAACAACACTTTATTGCTTTGTGGTTTGGAAAAAACAGCATTTGGTTTGTGTGATGGGCACGAGTTATTATTTTTAATGTTTGGCAACTGGTTAGGCCAAATAATTTATGTTCTGTTAATTGGAATGAAAAAAAATCATTGCACACTTTTCCGAGGTCCGGTTTGTTCGGAGCCTTGTCTTTGTTTGGAAAGAGTCTCATTATGCCTCATAGTTCTCAATATGTTTCATGCATAAATTAATTAACCCTGCGGAATATTCAGGTTCCCCACTAATGCATAATTCTAGTTGCCCTGGTATAGTGCGATTTTTCTGTTCTGTAGTTTATTGAGTTTCAAATATAGCTGATAACCAATGTTTTATTAAATGTTATTAGTTGTACTGTGCTTGTATTTGTTGAATTATTTATTTCATTTTTGTTTGTTCGTTAGAGTCGTACAATACTGGGGGCGCGGCGTAAGGTACACCCGTTTAGTGAAAGATGCTGGCCAGCGGATGTCGGAGTGGGGTGAGACTTTGAAAGGAGGGAAGTCTAGCTGGAGCATGGGTAATGTTGAGATAAGAGGGTGGGTTAAAGCATTCAGAGAAGATATTGTATTTTTAATGACAAGGATTAGTAAGGAGAAAGGCACCAGAGGGACAGAGATGAAGACGAGACCCAGGGTAAAGCTTGGCTGATGAAACTTCGATATTTGATGACATACACAGTGGGAGCGGGTCTCGATGAAACATGTATGGACAATAGACGATGACGGAAAAGCTCCGCTGACGGAACCTGAAGAGACCAAGGGGAAAAGATCAATTGATGAACCATTTAAAGACAGTAGAGACCGAGGGATGGCCGGCTGATGAAATATATAAAGACCATAAAGAGAGAAAAGATCTGTTGATGAAACATAGTGAGAGCAAGTGAAAAAGATTTATCAATGAACCTTTTAAAGGCAATAGCAACTGAGGGAAAAGTTCTGCTGATGAAATATATAAAGACCATAAAGCAAGAACAGATCTGTTAATGAAACCTATGAAGACGGTGAAGATCTGCTGATGAAACATGCAAAGACAATAGAGATGGAGTGAAAAGCTCTGTTGATGAAACCTGTCAAGAAAATACAGACCTAGGGAAGATCTGTTGATCAATCACTAAACATAATTGAGACCAAGGAAAAAGGTCTGCTGGTGAAATATATAGAGACATAAGGAGAAAGATCCATTGACAACTCCTTTAAAGACACTAGAGACCGAGGGAAAAGGTCAGCTGATGAAATATATAGAGACATAAGGAGAAAGATCCACTGATGACTCGTTCAAAGACAATAGAGACCGAGGGAAAAGGTCAGCTGATGAAATATATAGAGACATAAGGAGAAAGATCCACTGATGACTCGTTCAAAGACAATAGAGACCGAGGGAAAAGGTCAGCTGATGAAATATATAGAGACATAAGGAGAAAGATCCACTGATGACTCGTTCAAAGACAATAGAGACCGAGGGAAAAGGTCA
Organism: Lissotriton vulgaris; assembly: GCF_964263255.1. Taxonomy (NCBI): domain Eukaryota; kingdom Metazoa; phylum Chordata; class Amphibia; order Caudata; family Salamandridae; genus Lissotriton; species Lissotriton vulgaris. Next base: position 761,089,276 of record NC_141700.1, on the reverse strand, counting down.
GCTGATGAAATATATAGAGACATAAGGAGAAAGATCCACTGATGACTCGTTCAAAGACAATAGAGACTGAGGGATGGTCGGCTGATGAAATATATAAAGATATTAAAGAGGGAATAGGTCTGTTGATGAGACAGATAAAGGCTGGAGAAGTGGTCTGTTCATCTCAGCGAGAGAGTAAGCGCAGACGGTTACCTTTCAATTACTTCAGAGATCTAGAGGAGTTAACATTGTATATACATGTGACAAGAAAGGGAATTGAAGTCCAGTCGTTAGGGCAGAGCTAATATCCAATGTTCTGTCATGACAGTCCATAGTTTGAGGAAAAAACTGTTAAAAAGCAAAGGCAGACTATGTTTGGGCCCCCCTGGTCGAATATCTACCTGAGGGCTGCCTCTGTTTGCTTGTGGCCCGGCGCCGCGAGTTCTCCATCTCTTTCATATCTAGAGCTTCCATTGGCTACCCTGGTTGCACCAAGGGGGCTCCCGGAATGGAGGGACTCCCCTCTCCGTGGGATCCCCCCTTACCTACAACTACATCTGATTTTTCTTTGACCTTGACACCTTAGTTTGAATCTTTGTGTTTATTGTTATGAGTTGGGGGGATTGGAAGGATGACTGCCAAGGTCTTTTCTGACCTCCCACGAGTTCACGGTAATGTCTGCATTGCGCGGGATCTGGTTGAGACCTGGGTGGTGTATGCTGAGCATATTTAGAGTTTCCCAAATCCTAGTCCACAAACTGTATGTGATAATTTAGCACCCTGTAACATTCGGCATATACAATGCATTGGGGTCTCCTTCCACAGTATGGTGTTTTTCTGTGTACTGTTTTATCTTTGAAATCGATAAAAAGATATTTGACAAAAAAAAAACCAAAGAGTGCAGTTTTTAGGAGATTGCTGGATGGAAGGTGGTTGGGATTGGATCTCAAGGCTGGAGTAAGGGAATTTACGGCCCAGGACCCTGTACTCCCACGAATTTGCTTCTACATTTTACACTCTTGAGTGATCGAAGGTGGCTCATATGGGTGGCAGATCATCAGAGGTTCCTGGCTGGAGCATCGGGACAAGACAGTTTTTGTGAGTTTTTTGTTGACAAAACATATATAAACTTTTAAAGTGTATTTAGTGATGGAAAAGATCCATTGTTAAAACATTTGTAGATGATTAAGACTGAGGAAAAAGATGATGAAGTATACTCAGATAAGAGGGACTAAGGGAAAAGATGTGTTGATGTAACGTTTGTAGACGATGAATACTGAGGCAACAGGTATGTGGATGAAACACATATAGATGACACAGATTTAGATAGAAGTTGTACCATTGAAAAGAAGACATAAATGATGGGGCAAAGGGATTCTGCAGACAAATTTGTGGATCATGAGGACCGAATCAGAAGTTCTGTTGTTGAAACCTATGCACAGTCCGAAGAATGAGGTAAGAGGCATGCGGGTAAAGATGTATGTTATTGACAAAACCAGATTAAAGAAATAAATATATTGAACTTAGAGACTGAGATAAAAGGGCACTTCTGAGAAATTAAATATATAAGCATATGTTTCTATGTAGTACTCACGCTGATGTACATGGTGTAATATGCCATTTATTACCATTACAAAGTGTGGGATGGTGCCATGGCTCACAAGCGGTAACACTTTGAGTGAGTCGTGATGCCTGTTCCCTCCCTCAAAAATGGAAACAAGTATATATCTTCATGTAGCTGCATATATGGTTTATGCTATGATTTTTTCATGTGCATTTGTCTTTTTGTGTTTTTTTAAATGGGTATTTAATGAAAACCCGCAGTAAATGTGTTAAATTTGTGTGGTGTAATACAATATCATTGTAAAAGACTCGTGACTATTAGGAGAGCTGTGTCTCTGTGAAAAGTTATTATAATGTACACTCTGTAAGGAAATAAACAGTGTTTCTGTCATGCTGTTTCCCTTTAATGTGCTAATAACAGAGTTTGATATTCGCACTATTGTCATGAATCTGTGTGTGTGTGTTTATTAGTTCCATTGCTGTAAGTAACGTGTTAGGGGGCCACATTAATTTTCTCGGCCATGCATAAATCATATATGTGAACATGGGCAGAGTGTCATATGCTATTTATTGCCATTGCTGATTGTAAGGGGGTCACACTCTCAAGAGGCGAAGCTTCGAGTCGACCATTAAGCCCCTCCCCGCTCAAACAATGGTAATAAATGCAGGAGCTCCCCCACCTAGGGGTAGCCCTGCCTATGGCGGTGACACTGGGGCCGAACTGGGTCGCTGCGCAGGTCGCTGCGACCTTTGGGCAGGGTCAGGTGCCGGGTTGGTTGGCCGGGGCACGGCACCCGGAAGCAGTAGAATGCTTCCAGGGTCGTTCACAGCAACATGATTGCCCCCTTCCCTTAACAGGTGCCGCGTGGCGGCAGGCAGGTCTCTTTCCCGACTGCTGCCTCAGACCCCGCCCCCTACGGATAACTTCGAGACGGCACACTCCGCTGCCACAACTCTTTTATTTGTGTTTTGGTTTTTAAAACCTAAATAAAAGGCCTTGTCATTTACAATGCCAATAGCTTAAACATTCGCAATTGAAAGACTTTTTGCATTCCAAATGCTTGAAGGCCTCGCTGAGTTGCACCCTTCTGTCTCCCATGCCCCTTGAAGAGCTCCCCGTTTGATACAAGTTAAATAAACAAGCCGGAGGTCACAACTGTGCATGTGAGACCCTCCTGCCCTCCTACAGTAAGAGAAAATCATTGAAGAAAATAGTGCTTAAAGACTAAATAAGACATACTGTGTAACAACCAAAGTAAAAGGGCAAGTCCTCAGGGAAGGTTACAAATGAAGACAAGGCGGCACTAAGGAGGGACTAACAAGCCTAATAACGAATCAGAAGCCAGCATTTACGAAGGACAATTACACAAGCCAAAGACAAGTATGGGCGGAGAGTGGGCAGGGCTTCAAGTACATACTCCAATCACAGCTGGACTGGAAATGCAAACCAGGCCTGGCAATCAACTTTGACCGGCGGGGAGGGTGGGGGAGGGGGGGCTCCTGCTACACTGCTGCTGTGTAAAGGCATTGTAAAATTCTACCTGTGAGGCATTAAACAGGGTTTTTCGCATGTCAATTTTGCTTTATTGTGGTAATAATATGGATTTTGACCTTTGACTATACCGAAAAAATGTGTGATTGTGTGTTTATTAGCACACTTTTTCTAAATAACTTGATTTAGTCCACATGAATTTTCACTGCCACAGTATAAATATTTATACAATTGGGCAATGAAAAGAAATGTGTTCCAATGACACATGTTATTTGGAACACAAGTCTGGTAATAAACACATATGTGCACATATATTATCTCAGAGCAAAGCTGCTATTATAGTAGAGAATAAATGACTTGAAAAGCCACTTCCTGGTGCCTCACAGATTTCCTTCTAGTATCATTATGCAGAAGACAAGAGCTGGAGTCACACTTATTAGGATGTTATCTTCCTGCTGAAATGTAACTCCTGGTGTACTCCTTAAACACGTTTGTGTATAACTCCTGCAACAATGCAGCAATGTATAAAGCATATACAGTTGCTCTCTCGCTGCTGAGGCAAAGCTCTGAGTTTCTTTATGGCATTGCACAGTGTGGGAAGGGGTCGTGATTCACGAGAGGTGAGGCCCCTCGTGTACATATGCATTGTTCAGTGTGGGAAGGTGTCGTGATTCACGAGAGGTGATGTCCCATGTGTATATATGCATAGTTCAGTGTGGGAAGGGGTCGTGATTCACGAGTATATATGCATTGTTCAGTGTGGGAAGGGGTTGTGATTCACGAGTATATATGCATTGTTCAGTGTGGGAAGGGGTTGTGATTCACGAGTATATGTGCATTGTTCAGTGTGGGAAGGGGTTGTGATTCACGAGTATATGTGCATTGTGGGAAGGGGTTGTGATTCACAGAAGGTGATGCCCCACGTGTATATATGCATTGTTCAGTGTGGGAAGGGGGCGTGATTCACAAGAGGTGATGTCCCACGTGCACATATGCATTGTTCAGTGTGGCAAGGGGTCGTGTTTCACAAGAGGTGATGTTGCACGTGTATATATGCATTGTTCAGTGTGGGAAGGGGTCGTGATTCACGAGAGTTGATGTCCCATGTGTATATATGCATTGTTCAGTGTGGAAGGGATCGTGATTCACGAGAGGTGATGTCCCACGTGCACATATGCATTGTTCAGTGTGGTAAAGGGTCATGATTCACAGGTATATATGCATTGGAAGGGGTCGTAATTCACAAGAGGTGATGCCCCATGTGTATATATGCATTGTTCAGTGTGGGAAGGGTCATGATTCACGTGTATATATGCATTGTTCAGTGTGGGAAGGGGTTGTGATTCACGAGTATATATGCATTTTCATTGCAAATGAGGAATTAGGGTAAAAGTGTATTGCTGAAACAAACATGTATACAGCTGAGGAAATAGTCCTCTGTTGAAAAGTGTATAGGTCAGGTAGAACTGAAAGAAAATGTTTATGGATTAAACTTATACATATAGAGGCCAGAGGTTGGAGTTTTATGGATGAAACTTATCTAGGCAATGAGGAGTGATGGAAAAGGTTTGTTGATCAAATATATTTACAGATGATGACTTGAGAAGTGCTGGTACTCTCCAATTAAATGTATTGCATCTCTCTTGAGAAGTGCTGGTACTCTCCAATTAAATGTATTGCATCTCTCTTGAGAAGTGCTGGTACTCTCCAATTAAATGTATTGCATCTCTCTTGAGAAGTGCTGGTACTCTCCAATTAAAAGTATTACGTCTCTCTTGAGAAGTGCAGGTACTCTTCCTCTCAAATAGAAAAGTGCCGGTACTGAGTATCGGAAAGTACCGGCCCATGTAAAGCACTGGAAGAGGGTCAGGTGGACCCTGGTCGCCGGAAGTATACAAACGGGCATAAGTTGGGTTGAGAAAAGGGGACTGGAGATGGTATGAATTGGTGATCATTTCTGCACTCTTGGGAGCTGGGAAAGATGGAAGGCACTTGAACTGGGGTGTGAGAATGGCCTTTTTTGGTTTGGAGGTGAACACTACACGGGGTGGTAGAGGGGATATGGCCTGCTCTAGTCTGGCCCTGTGGCAGGGGGCGTATGGGTACCAGGCCTGAGCATCTCTCATATGGCGTGCATTCAAGGCCGGACTGGGAGCCAAACCTGGGCCTGGCATAGAGCTCGGCCGGCTTCCCTGGGAACGGCCGAGCTGTTTGTCAAGGCCGCTTTCGGGCGATTTTGTTACAGGAGCTGATTTTGCAGCTATGCTGCAAAAACGCCCCCCAGGGGCTCACAATCAGCCCCTACCATAACGGCCCACCGGGGAAACGCCTGATGCCCCTTACGGCTAGTCCGGCCCTGCTTGCATTTGATGAACAGATGCGTATGGGTCACGTGTCATGTTTGTTTCTACGGCCCATGCTCACTTTGCTGGAAAAATGGCGTGAGTTCAGGCACGTGCCAGGGCTGGTGGTGGTCGGACGGGGACCATTAGACGCACACAGGTGAGTCAGTGGGAAATTAGCACACATATCGACGATATCCGGTGCCGGGGGGAGCGGGCCGATCGATGCGGCGTCGCCCGGCCTACAGCACGGAGTTCACTTGTCGCAGAAACCAATTATGTCCAAACCTCACACCTTCCGCCAGTCTGAGACTGGGGGTCCCTCGGGGTCCGGCCTTCATAATGTCACGGAAAGAGACTGCGCATTGAACGTGTGTGTGCATGTCTTGTCGAGTGAGTGCCCGTGTCTGGGCTCGTCTTCCTGTGTCTGTTCCTTCCAGTTATAGACCTGGGTGTTTGCGGTGTGCGTGTGGCTCCATCATTGTGTCTGTGGGTGAATTTTGTACCTGGGACTTTGTGTGCGTCACATTGTGTCTGTGGGCGTGGCATTGAGCCCAAATGGGGCTTATTGTGCCTTTATACTACAGCTCATTTTGTGTGCGTGTTCCAATCATTGTGGTTTGTGTAGCATACTTGTCTGTTTTTTCATCATTATGCCTGACTTTTTTTCTGTGTGGCTTGTGCCGAGAGTGTTTCTTATATCTATGAGAAAATAATTTTGTCTGTGCACGTACCCTTGTGTCTGTGTGCCACACACAGTGCTCTCTTTGTAGTTGCATGTGTGTGCCAAAGCATACTCATTGTGACTTTGTGTGTCTGCATGTGTTTTGTGTTCTTTCTGTGGTTGATTGTGTAGTATGCACCTGATTGTGTCTGTGTATTTGTCTGTGTTAGTGCTGTGTAATCCACTGGAACTATATGTGGCTCTTGGGGCCCGATAATGGTTGGCATGCGAGGTTCACAATTTCACAACTCCACCTAACACGAAGGCTCCTGGACGCCCCCTCCAGTCGTACTTTGGGGCCATCTCTCTGGTCCTGAGGTGAGCGGGGTCCTTGCCTAGTCCCTTTTGGAACTTTTCGTCGTGTTGGCCCATCGTGAGGGGTCTCCAGCTCCTCAGGGACTCCACAGAGCTTGGGGGATCAGCTCCTGACCTGACCCACCCCTCTCAGACTGCTTCCACCTGGATGTCCTTGGAAGAGGATGCTTGGAAGACACCCCCCCCCCCAACCTGTGGTGTGTGTGGTGTCCACCAAGACTCAGATCAAGAGTCTTCCAAACGTGGGTCCTTTCTGGGTATCTGGTCTCTCCACCACCTGTTGTGCCAATTACGCCCCATAATCAAAAGCAGCGGGCACCAGCCTGGCAGCCCCTCACATTCCTGCTTTGGGGGACAGACCTCAGGCTCCCCCACAACCCAACATTCAAAAGCCTGGACAAACCCAAGGCGACCCCGTGTGTTTCGTCACCCTTCTTGCATCCCACCTCATGAGAATATGAGGAGCAGGCTTGGACCACCGAAGTCACCTCACCGCCACCCCTCACCAGTGCAAACCACACAGCATCATTACCCAGAGAGTTCTTAGTTCTGGGAATTAAAGATGCCAGCAAACAATGACCAATAATGTAGTGGTGATGCAGCCAAGGGGGTGAATTCACCTGCTGCTGAGTTGAATATCTTCTCCACAGGTGGTCTGTGACTGGAACCCACCCACCACCTTCCTGTTTTAACTGATAACTCTGCTCTCAGCCCAACCCCAACCCCACCCTGTGCACCCTACAGCAAATTTGGAAGAAAGAAGCTATTACACCGTATTGTTGTGTGTGCTGCTGTATTTATATATTCCTTGGCTTCCTCTGCAATAGTTTCTTAAAGAACCCTTCCTACAAGTAGGGATTATTTATACATTCAATACATTTTATTATTCTTTCAGCAAGTTATCATCTCAAAATCAAGTAATGTCAAATATTGTATACAGGCGCTCCTTTCCGGTGATGGTGCAGTGAAAAGTGAAATGGTAAACAATGAGTGCACCGGTGCTATATACAATACTATAGGCATGTGAATGAAAGGGATAGTCAGATTTTAATAAAGACACTCTGCGGACAAATGTTTTTATATTGCTACTTTTATATGTAAATCTATCCAGTCTAGAAAAAGTATGATATTTTAAAACATTCGTCTTTTTTAATCTGTATTTGTTATATTGTAATACATTTTGCCTGTGTTGTTTTTTATGGTCATTGTTTTTATGCACCGAATAAAGCTTCATGAAAGGAAAATGACACTCATTTTGCGGTCGTCCCGATCCATTTTCAAATTAAAAACAGTCCACATTTGAAAGTTGGCAACGTTTCGACCTGCAATGCCAAATGAATTAGAATAGGGTCATCATCAGGACAGAAAATTGAAGGAGACACCAGAAGAATTATGGCAGTAGTCCTATAATCCTAATGAGTATTTAACTCAATGAATATGTCAATCCTTCAGCTAGTACTGAAAATAACCAGCCACAGGATAAGTGTTTGAATGAGCTGGATCGGGAATTGTGGATGAATCAAAGTCCCCACATGTTCTATTATAGAAGTGGCGTCTGTAAACATTCAAGACAATCTTCACAGGAATCGGAAAAATGCCGTCGGAGTTATTGGGATTATTCTTCAGAGTAACACGCCTTGCAGGAGTGAAACTGGAGCTCTCAGGCTTTAGGATTGTAGGACTCCTGCCACAGTTCTTCTGGTGTCTCCTTCAATCTTCTGTCCTGATGATGACCCTGTCCTAATTTATTTTCCATTGCGGATCGAAACGTCTCCAACTTTCAAACGTGGATTGTTTTTCATTTGAATGTGGCTCGTGACACCACATGAATTAGTTATTTGCTTAAACACGTGTTACTATTTCCCCTCCTGCACTCAAGGTAGAATCTATAAACTCTGTTGCACATTGCACTGGACCCAACCATAGTTCGATGAGTTGTCTTGAGGGAGTGTAATCAAAAATAAACTAGAATAATTTGCACACCTAAGAAATGCACTATTTTTTAATATAGAACTATTGCACATAGTTTTTATGATGACATATTTTAATGTTTTTTCCTTATACAAATTGTATTGTCTTTTATGTGCTTTTATGGCCTGTACGGTAGAAATAAAGCTTCTTTTACTGACTGACAATCTCACCATCCCTTTAATTCATCATAATAAAACGCATTAAATGTATAAATAATCCCTACTTGTAAGAAGGATTCTTTAAGACACTATTGCTGTGGAAGTCCAGGGCTACACTTCCCCCGTGGGAACCATGTGTGGCTTTAATTTATACTCTCCCCACGTCCCTCGGTTATTGGGCGCCGCCCCTTTTTCTAAAAGTGTTTACATATCCTGCATGCGTGATGCGTGTTGACAGCTTGGTGGCTTTACTGTTCCCTGGCATGAATATGTCCCTGTGCTCGACCGTCTGTGAATGTCTCGTGCAGTCTAGGGTCTGTGCGCGTCACATCAGATGGGCTGTGTTTGTGGGAGTCTGCTGCGTGGAGGTCCTTGTTATTGTCTCTTTTTGTATTTGTATGTCTTCTGCGGTTTGCTGTGTCTGTGTGTACTTACCCTCGTGTTTGAGGACAGTGGCTGGACCAGCCGGGCTGCCTTTTCCACCCACTGTCATCCTGTGGCTCCCAGGGCAGGGTGTTGGTGTCTGACCTGATGTGGATGGCTGAGGGGGAAGGGGGGCTGGGCCTGTCCGCCTCGTCTGTTAATGAGGTCTTATCTGGCTGGCGATGAGGAGGGCGGGAGGGGGCAGCGCCGAGAGGTGAGAATGGAGCGCGCGCTCAGAGGTGTTAATAGCGCCTCCTTGCAGCTCCCGCAGGGCAGCGCCTTCTCGGGCCCGCCTCCCTCGTGGGATGTCCCTGACACGAGATCAGGAGACAGGTGGATTGTCGCAGCTGTGGGGAGGGAATGGGGTCCCGCCCTGTAGTTTATTAATGTTGCCAATCTCTCGAAATTCTCCTCTTGTTTGTTTTCACCTGCCTGAGGAGTGGGGGGGGGGTGCGGACAGTGTTGCTTGTCTGTGTGTTTGTTTTGGGTCACGACGTACACATGCTTGTTGCAATACTCTATTGCCTAGAGGACCGGATTTTACACGACCACCTTATACCCTGGAAAGCCAGAATCTGGCGTGCCCATATAAGGAGTTGCTGGTGTGTCTGGCTCGAGGCTGGAATACACATCTGGTCTGTTTAATTCAGTTTGCCCCAAACTTCCCAGAGCACGAGCTGGTTAAAGGCCCACTTCTCTGAGTGGTTGGTGGCTTAAAAATTCAAGTAAGCCTCCTTGCTGATTGGAAGCTGTATTCTTGTCCATTTTCCACGAACTGAAAACATACTCGGAAATATGTAGCTAGTAGTTTGAGCCGCAACATCTTGCAGAAGTGCAGCTAACAGCCTGTCTGCCTATCTAGTATTTGTGCTCTTGGAATGGTATCCATTTGAGTATAAACTCTCTTCATTTATACACTGCATACTGAAGCCAGGGTTGGCCCCAAGACAGTAGGAATCCCCCTTGAAAGAAAAGCGGTCAAAGGTTATACATTTGTCAATACTAACTTGCCAAGGTTCACTGATGCCCCTAACCACGAGGTATAAATAAAGTGATGGAAGAAATGCTTGGATTAGCTTGTCACTGGCAATCGCTGAGGGCCACATTCCAGTCCATCGTTTTTCACCTATTGTGACATTCCAGACAGAGGCCAACCTTATGCCAATCAGTCTTGGCTCTGCTCCATATAGGAGCATTCCAGCCCGACCTACCGGGCCAGGCCCCCTCCAGATGAGAGCACAAGCAACGCCACACTGGTTTCGGCCTACTTAGATTTCGTCAGTGAGATGTAGCTTGATTCCTATGGCATACTGGGCACAGGACCAACGTCTGGGCATACCCGTCGCACAAAGGGCATCTACTGCAAAGACAATAAGGTGAAGGAGGAGATGCTTGAATGTATCTCAGGCACTGGCACTCACTCGCACAGCACTCGGACCATCATTTTTCGCCCACTCTGCCATTCGAGACAGAGGCCTGCCTAATGCAAGTGAGCCTTGGTCCTGATCCAATGGGAACAGGCCATCCTGAACTGCCAGGACAGATCCTCTCCAGATGAAAACATGAGCAGTCCCAGATCGGTTTCGGCCTACTTAATTGTCGTCTGCGAGGTATAGCTTGAGTCCTGTGTCGCAGTGAGTATGTCTGGGCATACCTGACGCACTTACGGCACCAACTGTAAAAAGCAACAAAATGATGGAAGGAATGCTGAATTAATCATAGCCACTGGTGATTGTTTGGGCTGCATTCCAGACCATCGTTTTTCACACATTATGTCTTTCTGGACAGAGATTGCCATACGCAAATCAGTCTTCGTCCTCCTCCAATAGGAACAGTCCAGTCCGAACTGCCAGGTCGTGTCCCCTCCAGATGGAAATACAAGCAACCCAAGACCGGTCTTGTCAGTGAGGATGGAAGGCCTGCATTTCCATCCCTTGTTGTTTTTGTAATTGATGTTATAAGTGCAGTTATTTGAGATTTTAAGGGGGTGATGGGAGCACTCCGTTTTTTCTGTGTTGATCAATTTGGTACACTGGTGCTGCGATTGTTGAGGTTTGTCAGACCTGGTTCAAAAATCGGTTATGGTGAAATGGTGTTTCCACCCAATCGCGCACTGTTCACTTGGCGCCCTGGCGCTTTCTATATTCTTAATGCTTTAATCTAATTTAAACCACACTTTAGTTAGATTACATTGGTTTATTTTCTTATTTCATGCTTATATTTTCTTCATATAGGCTATGATTGCATTGTTCTACATCCGCATAATTTCATAACAACAAACGTATTATCACAAGATGTTGAGCAATATTGTGATAATACGTTTGTTGTTATGAAATTATGCGGATGTAGAACAATGCAATCATAGCCTATATGAAGAAAATATAAGCATGAAATAAGAAAATAAACCAATGTAATCTAACTAAAGTGTGGTTTAAATTAGATTAAAGCATTAAGAATATAGAAAGCGCCAGGGCGCCAAGTGAACAGTGCGCGATTGGGTGGAAACACCATTTCACCATAACCGATAAGTGCAGTTATGCCCAGATGTGGGTCCCATGATCACAATGCCAAGTATTCTCATCTGTGGGGGGCTTAATCCACCAGTTTGGGCTGGGATGTTCCTGTGGGAGCCGGACCAACCATGACTGATATGTACAAGGAGGGTCTCTGCCTAGAATGTCACAGTGGCTAAAAAACAATGTTCTAGAATGCGACCCCAATTGCCTGTGGCTGATATTAATACACCCTTTCTTCCATCATCATGTTGTTGTTGAACCCAAATACAAGGCACCACTGGGGCACCAGCATATTGTAAATATAAAAAATGTGGGTGTACTTGTAAAGCGCACTGTGACTCCATCGGAGTGTCCTGGCGCTGAAGTCCGCTGGGAAACCCGTCCTGGTTTTCCCTGTGAGATGGTCCCTTTCTGGGTATCTCCAAGGTGAAACCAGGCATCCCCGGTGTCTGTGGGGGGCCGTTGTAGAGATGAGGCAAGCTTAATGCCCAGAATTGCAGAGTGTGTTCCCTGGTTAGAGTAGGCACTGAGGCGAGAATTATCGAGTCCGTTGACCCTGGTCCACGACCCTGCCGCGTCGGGAATTGAACCCTGGTCCCGGGCCGTTCTCTGCTTACGGGTCTGCCGCCTCTAACCCTATTCTATATGAATGCATTAGGATCACAGAATGCACCAACGCCATCGGCCCGCCAAGGCCAAAGATCCAAGCAAGAGCCAGCTGGTTCACAGAGAAACTGCACTCCACCTAATGTAACTGCCAACGACTTGAAAGGAAGTGGCGCATCAGCAAAAAAACAGAACAACGCACCACCTTCAGGACCCCTCTCAACCAGTACCACCACCTCCTGAAAAAAACCAAGAAGAAGGTCCTAGCAGACCGCGTCGAAGCCAGTGCAAATCACTGCAAGGCACTCTTTGCCATTGTGAAGGAATTCACCAATCCCGCAACCACCGAGAACAACATCACTCCCTCTGAGGAACTGTGCGACAACCTTGCTGACTTCTTCCACAACAAAATCTTGGCTATTTACGAAAACCTCAAACACCAACTTTCCATAGCCAACAGCATCAACCAGCTTATGAACACAAACCCGAACACCTTCGCACCCACTGGGGCCCCCTCACCATGCAGGACACCATCACCATCATGAATTTGGTGCAATCGGGAGCACCCACAGACCAATGCTTCGACCACGTCTTCAACCTCAAAAGAAAGACAATCGATAATGAACTCATGAAGGTCCTGAACACCTCCATCAACGTGGCCTCCTTCCCTCAGGACTAGAAACACACTGAAGTGTGGCCACTGATGGAGATAAACATCCGCCGATCCAGCCGCACTTAACAACTACCGACCCATCTCTCGGCTCCCCTATCTAACAAAGGTCCTCGAGAAAGCAATCAACCAGCAACTCACCCAACACCTAGAAGACAACAACCTCCTGGACCCATCCCAATCTGGATTTCTAGCTAACCACAGCACAGAGACAGCCCTGATCGCGGCCACCGGCGCCATCAGAGTCCTCCTGGACAGCGGGGAAACAGCAGCCCTCATCCTCCAGCACCTTTCTGCCACGTTTGACACTGTATCCCACCACATCCTCATAAACAGACTCCACAATATCTGTATCCAAGGAAACACCCTCAAATGGATCACCTTATACCTCACAAGCAGAACCCAAAGGATCCATCACCACCTTTCATCCCAGAACCCAAGATGATCATCTGCGGAGTCCCCCAAGGATCACCCCTCAGCCCAACCCTCTTCAACACTGACATTACCCCATTAGCCAACACCATCAGCTCACGCAGGCTCAACATCATCTCCTACACCAATGACACAAAGCTCATCCTCGCACCATCTGAATATCCCTCCACCACAAAAACTAATGCGTGATGTACGTTGTGGAATGGAGTAAGGAGAACTGTCTCAAGCTCAACACAGACAAGACGGAAGTCCTCATCTTTGGGAACAACTCCTCGCCATGGAAGGACACATGGTGGCCCGGGGAGCTCGGTACCCCAACAGACCATGCCTGCAACATCAGCATCATCCTGGACAGCAATGTGTCTATGAAAAAACAAGTCAACGTAGTCTCATCCGCCTGCTTCCACACCCTTCGCATGCTCCGCAAGATCTTCAGGTGGCTCCTGCTAAGCACCAGACGGACCATCACGCGCAGGCCCTCATCACCAGCAGACTGGACTACAGAAACACACTCTACATAGGAATCATTGCACACCTCCTGAAGAGACTCCAGACAATACAGAACTCTGCATAAGAGTCATATTCAACCTCCCCAGAAGGACCCATGTCATACCCCATCTCAAGAAACTACACTGGCTCCCGATTCAGAAGAGATGCCTGTTCAAGATCCCGACCCACGTCTACAAGGCCTTGCACAACAAAGGACCAGCATAGATCAACAAATGCCAGACCTTCCACCAACCGACCAAACACTGTTGATCAGCTTCCCTCTTCCTCGCAGACACCCCGCGGATTTGCCGAGCCAGCAGCGAAGGACGCTTCTTTTCGCACCTGTCTGCCGAGGAACAACCTCCCCCTCAGGATCGCACCGTCCGATCAGAAGAGAACTAAAGGCCTGGATGTTTGAACGATCACACCTCTACGCATCAACAAAGAAGCTCCAGTATCTCGAGACCCCCAGGGGTGATTTGTCGAGCTCTATAAATGATTGATTTCATTGATCGATGCGCCATTGTCTTTGATCATGTGTGAATGTGTGCTGGAGCGCATATGCCTGCCTCGTTGTGTGCCTCGGTGTGTGTCTAATGGTTGACAGACCTTCTCTCTGTGCGCTGATGCCAATTTTGGATGGATAAATAAAAATAAAAATAATACAATAAGTAAAATGAGTGCGAAAGTGCACTTTCCAAAAGGAGCCTCCTGACAACAAATTAAAGCTGCCAGGCTCTCTAAAAAAAAAAAAGAAATATTTTTAAAAATATCACTAGGCCTCTCCTAAGAGCCATAATCCAAGCTGTCAGACTCGATGGCTGGACCCTAATGTTGTCGCGGCTTTTAGCCGCAAACCGTTCACTTTCGTTATTTGAGGTCCATCATGCAATCTGGTCAACGCAAAATATCTGTATTATGTGGGCATGAATTAAACCGCAATGAACGCAATTGGCCAACGCTACCAAACTGCAAATCGCACGAATAAGAGATTAATTTCATTATGATAATGGTGTCCCATAAGGGTCCTTATGTGGATTTAAAAGGGGAATGAAATTGACTGTTCAGGATGCGGGCAGTCTGTTTCCTTAACCTTTGTGCACATTGTGGCGAGAGATCTCGTTTTCATAAATTTCACATCTTTCTAACATGAGCATGCGACTAGCGATTCTTAAATTCAATATTAATATTAACCCCTTATTATCAGGGCCACTGGAATTATGCGGCAGGGGAGGATCAAATTATGCAGCAAAGCGCCAGAAAAGGCAAATTATGCGGGCAAATATGGCAGATTTTGTGATAGCATTACCTCAATATGTTGTCATTTTTTTACACATGATTCCACATACGTAAGCTTATTAGTACAAATTTAGCACCCACATATAGCAATAAGCTACTAAAAGATCACCAGTCAACCTTCGCGAAGGACCTTCTGGTACACAGGACACGTGTTGCAGTATCCACTTGAGCAACGAGCATGTTTTTTTAGTTAAAATCTGCATATTATTCAGCAGTTCATGGCTTGTGTGGCAAATGCGGAAAAAATCCCAATTATGCGAAAAAAAACTCCTAAGCATTGCACAATTCCAGAGGCCCTACTTATAATCGCTCCCTTTGGCTGCTGCTAAGTTAAACCAGTTATAAGGAAAATGCTAGAGTTCTCATAAATAAAAATGCACTTGTAAATATATTTTATTATATTATTTTTATTTATTGCATATCATTATCGTTTTCTTAAGCCTCTGTTTTATCAAGCGTGGTATTTTCACTCAAGAACTAGCCAAGTCCTTGATGGTTGCAATAAGGTTTATGGATATTTTTAATAGCTTTAAAAGAATAATGCACTACAGTTATGATTTTATTTTGATAAAAATCTAATTCCTTTTTTAATTTTCTTTTGTCAATAGTACTATTTGTTGAAAATGTTATCTTAATTTGATAGACGTGTCTAACTGAATAATACTCCCTAGTACTACTGTGTTTTTTTAATGTGATGGGGAGGGGCAGGTGAGCAACCGTGGAGCGGGTGGGGGTAAGTAAATGGTGGTGAGAGCAATGGAGTACAGAGAAGGGGGAGCAAGGGGAGAAAGCGAAGATGAATAAAGGACAAAGATTAAAAGACCGGCTTGGTGGGGATGGAAACAAAGAGAGCACAGGAGGCGGGTATAAGATGTAGAAAGAACCACAAGGCAGAGAGAGGAGTAAAGCATGTGCACTCCCATGGAGTGCTAAAGGAAAAAGGAGAAAGTAGTTCCATAAAAGTGTACAGTGGAAGAATGAAAGTCATCCAATCAAATGATAGTAAAGAAGCTATGCTTCAGGGGAGGGACACATTCAAGAAGAGGATGGAAGGCCATCAAATAAAAGCAAGCCACTGAGAGTAACAAGAAATCTTACCAATGGCAAGCAATGGGCTACCCCAAAGCCTGTTATCAACTACTGTTATTGTATGAACTAGGCCTTCAACAACAGACAGTGAAAAGTTGTGTGTAGTGATAGTAGGCCGTGTCAAATTTTATATCCAGAGTTCGTGAAATGCCTTTAAGACAGGTCTTTTTTTGATTGAAATACGGGGAATTAAATTGAAAACCTTACAGTTTGCTGATTATTTCAAAATGTTCTTAGGAGTGAACACCCTTAAACAATACTAAGAAGTGTTGGTGTCACTTACCACACTCTAAAACTTGTCTACTATTTCCTAAGCATGCTTTCTAAACTAACCATTCTATTGGTGGGCTTATGGGGCAAGCTGTTGCGAAGTGTCCGTAAAAGACATAATTTGGCCCCAAGTTCTCAAAGGAGAACTCCTTGAACCCCCTACAGGGTATTTGTATGCAGATAAACATTGGCAAAGTCACTTCCCCATATGCCACGAATACAACAGCAAATTGTGTTGCTCAGAATATTTAATGCAAAGAAAAAATATCCTGGAGTAGATTCACTCCCTACTCTCACGACAACAAAAACATATTTTGATGGAAGAGCGTATGTTTGGCAATGGGTGAAAGTTTGTCCCGTTTGTGAGCAATGGATGGGTTCACCTGTGGAGGGCGGGTATGCCTAAGCTTACTTGTGCTGCCGTCAACTCCCGCTGCTGGCTCGACTTTGTGCTGATATGGTGGCTTCCCCACAGCGAATCACTGACAGAATATCGGAAACAGAAATATCGTGCGGACAGAATATCTTATCAAAAATATCGAGGAGCAAAATATTGATAAGGTAATTGCACATAGGTGAGGATAGATTTACATATACATACCTTAAAGATATACAGCGCCAAGGTACATACACGTGGAGTTCTATATAGTAAAACTTTGCTCTCCTATAGAAACTTTCCTTCATGATATTTTTGTCTTCAATATTCTTAACACAATATTTTGTCCCGCGATATTTTTGTTTCTGATATGCTGCCTAAACACCCCCACCATACCCTGGGTGACACTGGTTAACGCCCCCGCACCACCCCCCTATTCCTTTTCTTTTGTCAGTGACGCATCCCAGCGCACCGCCTCTTTCATCTTTTCAACGCAGGGCTGTGCTCCTTGTTAAAGACCCCTTAATCCTTCATTTATTGGTGGCATTCCATCAGTCTCAACCAGTCCACTTGCCTTAGGGCTGTGGTCCTGATCTGGTCCCTCTCTTGGCCCTGCCTGTAGTTTGGGCAGTAGACCATTTACCCTTATACTAGAATGTTGCTCTGTTCCTCCCAAGGACGTCATCGACTATATTCTAGTTTATCCTGCACACGTCAACACCGGAGGTTTGATTCCCTGTAGACGAGGCTCTCTAAGGGCTTCGCTTTGGTTTTTCAACAATTTTAGATATGCCTTGACCGCCCTTTGGTTGCTATCTTCAACTATCACATGACTCTGTCCTGAAGATGGCTCTGGCCGAATCAACGCGTTTTGGCCCGAAACGTCAACACTCTTTTGCAATAAGGACTACTTAAATGATTGATATTCATCACTATCCTAATTACTACATGTTTTAATTTACAACTCATGTGTTGTGATACAGCCTATTGTCCCTGTTGTATGTACTTCAATTGTGGATATAAGTTACTACGCACCACGCTCGTCACCGTCAGCACTGCGTTGCTACAGTATTTTCCCATTCTGACAATCAATCTATATTTATATACTCTAATTCTATGCAATGAATGACTCATGCCCTCTGCCTTCGAAAAGTCTGCTTGATCATAAATTAAGTCCCCCGCACCACCTGAGAGAACCAATTTGATTACTATTGTGTTATTACCTTGTTCTTCAGATTAATGGGCTTGCCCAACCTTTGATGAATCAACTTACTTTTGCTGCAGCTTACTTACTCTGCACTTTAGTACTGATGTGACTTGGTTGAACTGCAGCCTCGTTCCACTACAGCTTGAGTCTGCTGCAGTTTACTTCCACTGCAGCTTAGTTCTGCTTTGACTTGGTTGAGCCACTGCTTAGTTCTGCTGCGGGTTTATTCTGCTGCTGCTTACATCTGCTGCCGCTTAGTTCTGCTGCTGTGGGATTCTGTGTCAATATACTTCTGCTGTAGCTTAATACCACTACTCTTACTACTTTTGCAGATTAACTCTTCCGCAGCCTAATATAAGCTGATTTGGAAAAGAGGCTAGGTGTATGGGTACATTGTTTTTCTACTATCTTTGGTAATAACACCTCTTGCCCCACAAATGGAGAGTAAATATATCCCCAAGTGGAAAAGATGGAACTGTGATGATGTAGCTCTTCGTTCACAAAGTGCGCCAACACCCTCTGCAACCTCCGAATTACCCCCTCTACCTTTCCCAATAACCTTCTTTTAATCAGATGCCCTCAATAGACCTAAATCCATGTTTTAGTCCACACCCCCTCAAACATGCTTCCTCACTCGACCAGGCCCAAAATATCCACACCCCACAAAGTTGACACATCATTTCACCACACTCCTCAAGGGGTCATGCCTCCTCGGATCTCCTCTTTCAAGAGGCCAGCTTGGCTGCCCTCATAGTGAGCGGAGGACCTTGCTTTGGGTCGAATTGTCACCCAGAGTTTTAAGGACCCCCTTTTAATAGTTTTACAACCACAGTCAGCACTTCCGTAAAGCGAGGTAAAACAGCAGTCTGAGGGTGCCACCTAGTGGCACTACCAAATTACCACACAAGGCCAAAAAATGAGCTGCACTGCTGGAGGCATATGTTCTATGCTGCAGCAGTGAAAATATTTGCACCACCTTTGGTAGCAACTGGGTGAACGGCCATTCTCCAACCTTCATTCACCTGCCTACCACGTCCGTGATGACAAGCCTTCCAGTTCTAGATGATCCGATCTGCAGTCCGCTCCTTCTGCATACGTAGGAAGGAACACAACTCCCCTCCCTTCTCCTGTCTTTACCTCCTCCCTATGTGGCTCGTTAGCCGAAACATAAGACATCTTTAAGCAGCTCACCGTCTTTTTGGCTGCCCCTCACAGGCCTACTTGAGTTTGCAAGCGGAAAGTATGCGCCATGTGGTTTGAGTTACAAATCCGCAGGAACGTGCTCCAGGGTAAGTGACAGCAGCTCTGGTAGGGCTCCTTGGCAGCGATGGGAGCGGCAAGCAGTCCCAGCCCTGTTCAGCCGACTAGACGTACTGTGTGAATGTATGTATGAATGGGTGTTTGCATAGGGCAAACCTAGCTCGAGAGCTGCCTAGCTCTGAATGTGGACGGGAGCCCTGAGCTGAGACTCAGTGTTATTTACAGTGCTTAGGTTGTGCCAGTGGTTGCGGACCGTGGACACCAGCCCTCATTTTTGGGAACTGGGACTTACTTTTCATCATCTGGCTTTGAGCCAGAGCAGAAGAGAGAAAGGCAGAAAAGGAAGAAAAATGAGAAATGTAGGGAAACAGTCTAGACTGGAGTGAAAAGAGCCTGCAAGAGTGAGATAAAGGAATGCCAAGTGTATGGTGGTGTAAGAAAGAGGCATGCGGTGGAATCAAGAGTAGGCAGCCTTGGTATCTGGCAACTCTGGCATTTGACAGCTCCACGGCGGGCCCCTTAGAAATACTTGGGGCTCCTTCAAGTACTTATTTTTACAGGTTAAGCAGTGATTGTTCACAATGAGGCAGAGTGTACATGGGCTGTGATTCCTATTGTGTAGAGACGTAGAAGTCCACGTAGAAGAACAATTGACGGTCAACGCTTCTTGCTGGCTCAAGTTGGTCTACAAGTGGCATCTAACCTATGCTGGGTAAAGTCAGACACATGTTGTTTACATTTTGCCTCCTAAGTAGGGAAGTAGGACAGATCTTTGTGAAGATAAAGTAACCCATAATCAAGAAACTATTACTACATTTTTATTAATTCTGTTTTTAACCACTGTTCGTTTAATTTAGCGGATTAATCTATTTCACGCATTCCAATGTAAGTCTGTTCTGACCCTGCACCTCAACATTTGTGGTTATGTTTTTCTCTGTTGTTTTTTTTCGAGATTATGGTTTTCATGGGTAACATCCTTTACAACACAACTTTTACCACGCAGTGCCTTTACGACGCAACTTTTACAACGCAAACCATTACAACGCATTGCGCTGGGGGGCGCTCTAGGATAGGGAATAGGTTTAATTTACTATCCAACACCTTCCCTACTATACAAGGGGACTGGAGATGGAACAGTAAATTAAACTATTCAGTATCCAGTGCCCCAAAGCACTATGCGTTGTAAAGGCATGCGTTGTAAAAACCGCGTTGTAAAGGCATGCGTGGTAAAAGCATGCGTTGTAACGTCATACATCCAGTTTTCATTCATCTGGGGTAAAGAATTTCTCTTAATATCATTAGGAGGCCATGGATAATGTAGGCCACCAAAGATCTCAGACATTATGGGCCTTCTCAATGTCGTGCGAAGCGGCTTTGGAAATCTAATATTGCAAGGGCAGGCTGAGGGAACTGTACATTTAAAAACAATTGGCATTGCCGGCAAGGACTTTTCCTGGAGGGCTTGTGATCAAACAGGGCGTGGATTTGAAAATGCTACGCTTGCTTAACATTTCCAACCAACAAACCTGAGCCATAGGAGAGTTACACAGACTTGCAATCAACCACAAACAAGAAAGACTAGTCTGGTCTAGGAAACAATAACAATTAATGGCAATAAACAAGGTTTTTACGGGAAAAAAGTTGGAGATCAGAGACCACATGTCTATGAGTTAAGGTCTTAGAGTATCCACCCTCTTGATTTACGGTTGTAGCTAAAGTAGTTCCTGCTGAACACGTAAAGCACGTTGTCGCCTAAACCCACGTTGGATGATCAGCTGTGAGTCCATGTTGGTTTCTTTGTGTTTTCTCTACATTTTTCCACTTTTATAGAATGTTTTACTACTCTCTGTAGTGATGTCATGCTTCGGGCTGCTTGGAGCTTGGACGGGGGCCTGACAACGTGATCATTGGTGCAATGCACTGTATAAGTTCAAGGGGCTTCAGCTATTACTGGTCCTCGGCATCACTCTACAAATGGTTGTCATGGTCACCCCAATCATTGCATGGATGCTGGAGCCCTCTTCCATCCACCTTGGCACACTGGAACCTCCAGAGGGTGTTACCCCCAGACTCTCTAAAGCAGGGCTTCTCTCATCCTGCGTCCAGTCCTTCATGACATCAGTATTATTTAGACACAATGGATGCTATAGTGACTCCCCTTGGACTAGATGTATTATAACACACCATCATGCATTAATTACACATTTGCTTTTCTTGCATGCGCCTTTAATGACTTTCTTTTATGATTTATTCAGTGGACTTTTTGCAAAAATGTAAAGAGAAAAACTTAAACGACAAACAGCTTAAAAAACAATTCATTGTGGTGCCTTGTGGGTCCTTGTGTTGCCCTTGTGGGGCCTTGTGGGCTCTTGGGGGTCCTTATGGTGCCCTTGCGGGCTCTTGTGGTGCCCTTGTGGTGCCTTGTGTGCCCTTGTGGGCCCTTGTGGTGCCCTTGTGGGCTCTTATGGAACCCTTGTGGTGCCTTGTGTGCCCTTGTGGGTCCTTGTTGTGCCCTTGTGGGTCTTTGTGGTGCCCTTGTGGGTCCTTGTAGTGCCTTGTGTGCCCTTGTGGGCTCGTGTGTGGCCCTGTGGACCCTTGTGGGTCTTTGTGGTGCCCTTGTGGGCCTTGTGAGCTCTTGTGGTACCAGGAGCCCCATCCCTGACTGGACCGAGCAGACACTAAAGTGTTGTATCTGTGAGATTCCCAGTTGTAGGGACATATTGGGAGGCGACTTCCCCGCAACATTTACCCAATGGGGGGTGAATTTCACCATTACATCACTGCTTTCCACCATTACAAGAACTTAAGCATCCCAACGATGACAGTGCATATTAAAATAAATGAATACAAATTGAACCACTTGATCATATAAGGAATACAAACCTTTGAAACATGGTAGAAATAGTATCTCCTTCGTCCTTTTTCTGTCTTTTCCTTAGTCTTTGATTTTATTTCTTTGCTTATTTCTTTTGTTTGTTCTTTAACTTCCCCTGTTTTCTTCTCTCGTTCATTGTGCTTTCTTTCTTATTGGCTTTGTTTTGTTCTCTCATTTGTTCTCTTTCTTAAGTGACTAGCATTTCTTTTCCTTCTCTTTTCTTCTTTCCTTTTCAGCTTTCTTTCTTCCTGCCTTCCTTTTATCTATTTATGTCTTGTCATACTGATCTTAGCTGTGTGTTGTCGAATACCTATGGTGTATGACACTAATACTTAAAATGAGCTTTGCGTTGGCCTGTTGCCACTGGGTAGCTTTCTTGTGGATATCATTTGCTCGCGTCTTATTCAATGGCTTTACTTCCTCTGCCCCACCCCTGTTTACCAAACTTTTGATTGGATGACCTGTATCCTCCTGCGGCTTCACATCAGGCAACTACATTTTAGGTCTGGCTTAACAGCGCAGCTGTGTCTACAGCACCTTTTGTTACCAAATATAGGGAACGGGCTTTGGATCTATCCTGTGAAGTATTTCTCTCTCACCTAAATGCTATTGGTTGTTTGTTATATCATTCCCACTCCTATGGAATGCTTGCATTTCGATGCATAAGGACCCTCTGCACATCTCAAGGGGACACTGAATCATCACACATTTATTCCATTATCTCGTAGCTGCACTATTCTTTTTTCACTTCAGCAGTCTTTTTACCAAATATTTTAATCTAGGATTCACAATGCAAGCCAGACCTAATGGCTTTGCCAATGGTTGATTTATTGTTCATGGGAGTGCATGGGTCTTCTTGCTCTCTCTCTCTGCACTGCTTACCCCCTTACTCTCCTTGTTGCCCCCATCAACATGCTTGCCAGTTGCTTCCTGCACCCACCCCACTCGGATTTTTTTTGTTGCTTCTCTATTATATATATTTTTTTTAAGTTTCCACTGCCTCTTCCTGTCTACGTTGCTCCTCAGTTTGGTGGTATTTACTTGCACGAGGCCTCACACCCTCACCACCCCACCACTGCTCCCCCGTCCCGTTGCATTGTTTTATACATATTTTTCTCTTTTGTGGAGGATAGGTGCAATTTTTCGCTAGGCCACGCCTTGGTATAAGTTTTTAATTTACTGCTGCAAGATGGGCTACGGCCATCTTGGATTGGTATATTTAAAAAAAAAAAGAAATGGCCCCCACGGTGTCATGATATGTATGTGTGCCTACGTGTTGAAGCATACTCACTTTGTACATCATCACACCAAGATCGCTGAAGCGCGCTGTTATATACATGCTCATGCATAATGACGCAAGCGCATATATATCAATGTGTTTTTGTATGCTGTTCAGCGCATCAGCCAATAACATGGGAAAACGCAAAAGTAAAGACCTATTGTCTATGCCAAAGGTTTTTTTTCATTTGCACATTTATTCCTTCTCTCTTCCTTTTTCAATTTTTTTGACAGTATTTCTGTATGTTTCTCTGTTCATTACTATTTCCTCAGTCATTTCTTTTTGCCTTTTTTTCCTATTAAGATTTTTTTCATCCTCTTATTTTTTCTGGAAACTTTCATTCCACCTTCTCTTCTCGAATGCTCTCGTTCGCTGTTGTCCTCCCATCGCATTATTTGTCGTTTCTTTTCGGGGGAGGGGTAATTCTCCTTTTCCACACACTACCCACAGCTTCTAACGAGTCATGCAGGGGTCTCACTAATCCGCCAGTATCTCCCCTCTCATTGCCCTAGTGAAGCGCTCTGGGATTGGTCAGTCTGATAGCATCTCTGCTGGCGGAACTCCCGGTACCTGCTCCCCCCGGGGGCTCCCTCACTCCCGAGATCCGCTTTTAATCAGCATTTAGGCTTCTACAGACTAAACTACTGGGAGCGCGAGCGCGGTGGGCCCGCCTGACCCCCTGCTCTGGCAGCGCAGCGCATTATAATGTACATTGTAAAGTCCTTTATTGGCTGGACTAATCAGGAACGGGTGGTCCGGCTGTGATGGCGGCTGGAGGCCGCCCCCTTCCACGTCACCAGGATGTGGCATGCAGAACTGGCTACAGCACACCAGACGTGAACCCCCACGCTGGCCACTGCTCTGCATATGTGGCTTGCAGAACTGGCTACTTATTGCATATGTGGCCTGCAGAACTGGCTACTACCCTGTAGATGTGACCTGCAGAACTAGCTACTACACTGTAAATGTGGCATGCAGAACTGGCTACAGCACAGCAGACGTGAACCCCCACGCTGGCCACTGCTCTGCATATGTGGCCTGCAGAACTGGCTACTACTTACATATGTGGCCTGCTGAACTGGATACTACGCTGTAGATGTGGCCTGCTGAACTGGCTACTTATTGCATATGTGGCCAGTACAATTGGCTACTACAATGTAAATGTGGCCTGCAGAACTGGCTACTGCTTGCATATGTGGCTTGCAGAACTGGCTACTACGCTGTAGATGTGGCCTGCAGAACTAGCTACTACCAGGGCTCGAGTCTGGTTACCACGCGAGTGGACGGCGAACCCCACTTATTTTACCGGGAGCTCGATAACTGGAGCCACACATTCTCTCTTTGGCCTCTCTGGGGCGAGATCAGAGCCCATTCAGACCGCTGCTCACACGCTGGCTTCTCTGATGCAATCGCATTTAAGGGGTAGGCGAGGGGAGGAAATGAGTCTGATGGTGCAAGCCACCTTTCGTGACGTCACTTCCTGTTGTGACGTCTGAGTCCCCCTACTTCTTTTTTTAGGACTTGTGCCCTGGCTACTACACTGTAAATGTAGCCTGTGGAACTGTCTACAGCGAACCAGATGTGGCTCCCGAAATGGCCACTACTCTGCAGATGTGGTCTCAAAACTGGCTCCTACACTTGAGATGTGGCCTGCAGAACTGAGTACTACGCTGTAGATGTAGCCCATAAACTGGCCACTACCCTGCCGATGTGGCCCCACAACTGGCTGCTTCACTGTAGATGTGGCTTGCAGAACTGGCTACAACAAACCAGATGTGGTCCCCAAACTGGACTCTACTCTGCAAATGTGGTCCCAGAACTGGCCACTACACTGGAGATGTGGCCTATAGAACTGGCTACTACACTGAAAATGTGGCCCGAAACAGGGTACTGCACTCGAGATGTGGCCTGCGGAACTGGCTACCACACTTCTGTTGTGGCCCCCATTACAGAGTACTACACTCAAGATGTGGATTGCTAGGCTGGCTACTAGATTTCAGGGTTTGGCCCCTGAACACTGGGTATGTGGTCTTAGAACTGGTTACTACATTTGAATTGCGGCCTTGAGGTCTAGTTACTACACTCCAGGTGTGGCCCCACAACTGCCAGCTTCGACCATCCAGGCCGCCCTTATTTGCTTGTTTTGTTGATTATTATGTGGCCTTCGATGGTGTTGATCCAAATAAACTATGGACCAAATTAGCTAATTGGGATATTTCTTCCATTCTGCTGATACAATTATTTTGCTGTACACAAATACATGGGTCCGAATCAAAACTGGAAGATAGAACTCTGCCACAAACCAAATGACAACTAATCGGGCCTTAAACAAGGTTGCGTCCTTGCGCCCACGTTCTTCAACCTCTGTACCGCTGATTTAGGACGCTCACTTGACAAAGCTAAGACTTTTCCACCTAGGATGTGCTCAAGTAGACTCCCAATGATTCAATATGCAGATGACTTGCTGATTCTCTACCAGACTAAAGTAGACATATAACTTGCTATTGACGCATTAAACAAACATAATGAAGACAGCACGCTGCTAGTAAATGTCAATAAACTTTGGGAGGTATTAGATTAAAACAAAGCTCCGATGAAAGATTACAAGTTTAACCATCTCGCAGACAACAAGCTATTCCTACCTAGGTATATGGTTTTTAGACACTGGCAAGCCCAGCTTCCAGATAAATCATACAGTAAGGAAGTCCGCTGGGGTAATGTTTGCCCTTATCTAAATTAGACAGTCATCTCTTTGCCCCTCCAGCTGAAGGAAGCTAGTACTAGAGTTACACAGGCCTAGCTAATACCAACACTCTCATATGGCCAAAGAGTCTATCCAAGGAAGCTCGCTTCCCTGGATAGACATATTACAATGCTCTGCTTACCGGAGACTATTCCAACTCCCAAAATACACCCGCTGTTCATTGCTCCCCATTGAATTTGGTCTAACTAAGCAAGATCTCAAATCCAAGGCGTCCTTTCTTTAATATTATTATTCTGTACAGCAAGCCACATCAGGCACTCGGAAGACTGCCCGGCAAGACGTTTACTCCAAGACAGACAATCCTTGGTCACAGTATCTCAAGCAGGTGACAATAGACTTAAAAAGTGGAGGCAGATACCCTAGCCGCCACCTTGATACGGTCCTCAGGGTTAAAAGCTATCCTGACGACACAGAGCCGTTGTCCCGCGAGGCAAGCAGACCTCAAATGGGTCAAGGCCTGCAGTTACACCACCCCAATTGCAAAATCTTATGAAGGACCGTGAATGGAACCCTACTTGAAAGACTCAAAATGTTCTATGGTAAGAGCGATGGACTTACGGACCACCGAATTCCGCACTAGCTGGGGATCGGCTTGGTCCTTGTAGATTTTGTAACTACAAGACAAAGACTATGCTACATTTACTTTACTGCTCCACGGAATTTCTTCCGGCACAACACACTTTACTGAAGCCAATGTTTTTAAAATCTTGGATTTTCACCTCCAAAGACGCTTAGAACTTTTGTGTGACAACTGATATTGCGATGATCTTGGCCTGTTTCGCAAGTTTATGGATTTAATTTTCACTTCCATTATGCGGCGAGCGCGAGCCGCTGGCTCATCTTGATCAATGTCACAGCCACTCTCAGTATAATATGTTTCTTTCTTTCATGGCTTTCCTTGCTTTTAAACAAAACTTGATCTCACCATGTGACACTCTGGGATTTCCATCACAGGTTTTATTAAGTAATTGACATCCTGTGCGATGAGATTGTTTGTTTGTGATTTTATTATTTTTTATGCATATATCCCAATTTTAACTAATTGACACATTACAGATTGTCATTGGCTACTGCACTCAGCTGCGTGACCTGAAAAAGTGGCTACCACAGTAGGGATGTGGCCTGCAGAACTGGGGTTTACACGCCACCTATGACCCCAGAACTGGCTACTACACTCGAAGAGTGGCCTTCAGAGCAAGATGCATGCCCCCAACGTGACCCCCACCAACTGGCACATCCACCATATTTTACTCCCAGAATGGGAACAAAGTCAGTGGTCTAGCTAAGAGGGGGGGGGGGGGCGGCTCTGTTTTTGGGAGCGGCGGAGTAGGTGAGCAAGTTGTGTCTGTCGACTACCACCAACCCCCCCTGTCCCCGATTAAAAGTAGTCTGTCGGCCCCTCCCCCTTCGAACAAGTCGTCCGCCGGCTGCCACCACCCACCCTCCCCTGCACCGGGCAGCAAGATTAGGGTCGGCCCTGGGTTGCAGTAGGTCTAGCTACACCACTGAACAAAGTACACAATTAGAGGTCTACAAAGAAGAAAAAGCTATGCAAGTAATTTTCTACAACGTCATCAGGGCTGAGGCAGAGACACAGATATGTGTCACACACTTGCCTAAATTTTACTGCATCCTCAAAATGCAGGGTCTACCAACCACGGTAGCTGCTTGCACTTACCGCCTCCATAACCTCAACAAAATCCCAATCCCAGCAAATAAAATGTTCTTAATGTGCTAAAGATGTTCTCTTTAGCAGTCTAAGCGCATATGGCTCATGGAGCTCAGCCAGAGCCGGCCGGGTCTATAGATTGAGGTGGGAATATAAGCACGCACTTGCGTGTATTTAAATATAATGCTTTGAAGACCTCCAAACTTTGTCCTTGCCGCCTCCTGGTTATTATTCTTTTTTTGTAGGTGTCCTTTTAATTTCCTGTTGGCTTTTCTCTTCTCCCGCTCTGTTTTTCCAGCTTGTGACAGCCAGTCAGTGCTGTCGGGCATCTCTCTAGACACCTTTCCCAGACGTCGCAAGGCCCCCTCCACTTCCCTCGCTTTTTAAATGTCTCGACCGCCTAGCAATAATTCCAGCCTCCCTGACGAGATAGAAGAGTGTGACCCAAATCTGTTTGGTCAGCGTTGAACTAAAGGTAGCGAGGGGGAAAAGAGTTATTATATTTTTTTTTAATCTATATACCTCAATTAGGAAGCAGTTGTGTAGACCCTGCTGGGAGCCGTGTCCACTGATGCACTAACCTAGATTTCTCCTTGTCTCTCTCTGTGTTTTTCAGTCTGTGACAGCTAGCCAATGCCATCGGGCATCTCGCTAGACACCTTTGACAGCCATAGCAAGCCCCCATCCATTTACTCTCTTTTCAAATGCTCCAGGCTGCCCCAAAACAATTCAATACACGCCAACAGACCCGATTAAGGAGGGAGAATCACGATTTTAAAGTCAAAAATTGCTTTCTTTTGACTGTTTTCAACCCAAAATTGCCTCTGATTCAATGTTAGTCAATGGGGAAAATAAATTCCCCTGTTTTTTCTATCACTACCACCCTCTTTCCTGTTTCCGAATGTTGGCATGTAAACAAATCCAGTCTCCCCAACAAGATGGAGAAGGGTGGTTTGTAGCCCATATGGGTTCGGTCAGCTTGAAATCAAAATAGCAGGGGACATGGGCGGAGGGATTTCAACTTTTCCATGTGTCTGCACATCTGCATATCTACTTGTTTGTCTGTCTGTCTATCTATTTACCTATTAATAAATTACGAAGTAGTGGTGTAGCACATGGTGGCGCAAAGTCCATAAAAGTAACTGACACTAGATCTTTCATTCTAACTTGCCATGTTCTTCCACCAGTGACAGATTATCATTAACATCAGGCATCTATTCGGACCCCTTTGCCAGCCTGTGCAAGGCCCCCTCCTGTCTTCCCTCCATTTTCAAATATGTTATGTTATATTGATTTTTTTAAGGCGCACAGCTACCCAAAAAGGGTTTCCAGTGCCAGCCTGAAGGTACAAGAGAACCGGAATTACTGATTGAACAGCCACGTCTTTAAACATTTACGGACGTTCACATATATTGTTTCATTCCTGACCGATATGGGGAGAGAATTCCATAAGGTTGGCCCGAGACAGACAAATGAGCGACCACCCATCCGTGAGAGTTTAACCCTGGGAACCAAGAATTTCCCCTGAGTAGTAGAGCGCAACAAACGTGGAGGTTGGTAAGGGTGCGCCAGATCTTGCAAATATTGTGGGGCAGCGCCTGGCTTGATGATGAACATGTAGCTCAAGGCGTTAAATTTAACGCTATCGGCAACCTTGAGCCAATGAAGATCTTGCAAGGAGCCAGAAATGGAAGCAGTTTTCAGGATCTGACAAAGTAATCTGGCAGCAGAATTCTGCACCACCTGTAGTTTCCGTATCGCTTCCTTGTTAGCCCCCAGATAGAGGATGTTACCGTAGTCCAGCCTTGAAGTCACAAGCGCTTGGACTAGAGTCCTTTGAGTGGGACAGGGAAGCATCCAGATGATTTTTCTCAGCCATTTCAGAATGGTAAAGCAGGAGGCTGCCACCTTCACTGCTTGCTGTCTCATTGATAATTGGTCGCCATTGATGAATCCTAAATTGCGGACTTGGTGGGTAGGCTGGGGTAGGGCTTCCATTTCGTCAAACTACATAACAACAAAACCAAATACCTCTCAAGCCAACAGGGTAGGCAGGAGAGAACTGACGAATCCTGCGACCTTGAACTGAATTGTCAGCCTCAAGTTGAAGATGGGGCGGGAGTGGTGGAGGGCGAAGGCTAATGTATTCTTTGTTTTTATATAGGGCTGTTGGATACCGGAGGTGTCCCCATGTGTTTGACTGGGCGCCCTGGAATGCAGCAGCCATGTTCTCTTTTGGGTAGGATGTGGAGTAGTGATCTTGTGGTGCAAAGCAGGAAGCTGGCGAGAGTTGGGGGTGGGGATGCCGCAAGGAAAGAGAAGTATGCAAGCGCTTGACCCACTTTGAGGCTGGGCCTGGCGAGTGCGCCTGATCTAATGAGGCACAGGCCCGTGATGGCCGTCGGAGGCAATCAGTAGTGAGGGCTGTTGCCCGCCTGGCGAGCTGCACGCGATCTCCTCTCTCTCCATGGCGCGGGCACAGTTGTACCCCCGGGGTACGAGCGCATGCGCATCACAGTCCTCTTTTCTACTAAGCAATTTTTAAGGGTCACGTCCCCTTTTTAGGGTCATTCTAGTCCAATTCTCACTTTCAAGTCTGCCATTTAATTCATGTGTTTCTTTTTTTCCTTAACTGTTCTTATTGAATTTTCTTAGATGGCATTCACTGGCTGTGCGGCACTACAAAAAAGCCAACGGTATGAAACAGCTGTTTCAAAGCTCTTTACATCTCGAAGGGAAAGGATGTAGGCTGGAAGATTAAAGCACATGCAACTGGGGTGGTCTGCAAACATGAAGGCCACAGGCTCAGATTTTGGGTAGTGTTGACTGAGCCCGAGTTCTGCGGGTGAGAATTATTAACACCGTTTACTCTAAAGATCTTAACACCTTCAGCGTGACGCAAATTTTCACGCTGTGCTGATGGTTCTAAGAAACGGGTGTGGCCATGACGGAATGGTTCCGTCATCAGCACAGCCCAACCGGCGCTCGTGACAGAACCGTTCCGTCACAAGCATCGAAGGGGTTAAACACCTTTTTTAACAATTGGTATGTTATTAGGGAAACAGGGTTTTCAAAAACAGAAACCTCAACAGTTATAGAAGTAGGACTAAGTGGTGGCACTGACCAGGGGTGTTGAAGGACTACAATCCAACCCCTACCAACGAAGAAGCAACACATTTCCATATTCCACAATCCTATTAAAAAGAACTATTTCTAAGAAAAACTAAACATACAAGGGTTACTTAGTTCCATTAAAAAAAAAAAAACATTGAGAATAGAAACCTCAAGCGGTACTCCTGGCATACGTGCATCTCATTCATCCCGGTTTTCTCATCATTCCAGGATGTATAGCCCTGAATTTATGACGATATATCGAGGCTACACGTACCAGAGGCAAATGAAAGAAGAAAAGACTTGATAAGCTTCAGTGTGTTTCTATGAAGTGGAGGGAATGTGGCACTATGGCCAAAGCTGCTGACTTTGGAACTGGAGAACCAGGTTTGAGTATCAGTGTCGGCTCAACATCCTATGATTCTGGGAAAATCACCTAATTTCTTCATGCTCAACAGCCTGTGATTCAATGCAAATCACATAATCCCCCCCCCCCCCCGTGCTTAAAAAAAAAAAGTGCCCTTGTGTAACACAACTCGCCCTTATATAAAGCGCTCCAATACCTTTGGGTTGAGTTGGTGCCTTATAAAATTGAAAAAAAGGAGGTAGAATAAGGTTGCACCACAATGCCCATCCATGGAGCCCTGAAGGGCAATATTTAAAAACCTCAGTGTGAATCAAAAAGAACATATTTGAGTATTTGGGGCTTCTTTTCCCAATTTGCATATGAAGAATTGTGAACACCTCTGTTCGGTGACACCTGTCAGAAGAAAGCCCTCCCTCCCGCGTGCTGCGAGGAGTCCCCGGGGCGGGCTGGGATCCCAGACACCGAATGATGGACTCGTCTGACACTCCTCTGACACTGATCTCTCCATGTGAAAACATACTGTACTGCGTGAATGAGGCGGGCGGCAATGCAGGCCACTCTAAAGAATGGAACGTCTGTCCGCGGTGTGATGGGAGGGCTGGTGGCAAAGCCAGCCTGCAGAACACTTCACTGTCTCTGCATGTTCCTCTGGCCCTCTCCCAAAAACCGAGACATGTTTTTAAATAAGTGGGAAGTGCTGGGACAGTCCTTGAAAAAGTGGGATTGTCTGGCATAGGCACTGAAAGTAGGGATGCAGGGGGTGCTGCAGCTCCCCAAAAGTAACCATGATGGAGTTCAGAAAGTGAATGAGGAATCAAGAGGTCTTTACATGTTGTTTTTATCATGTCACATTTGGTATGTGCTTTCACTTTTCTTTCAATGACTTTCAAAGTTAGAGAATTTTGTAAAGCGATCTGTGCGACAGGAAGTGTGAAGGGAAAGGCTGTAGGGTGTTGAATAATTTTTTTCTAACACAATAACATTTAAATACCTGTAAATAACTGTACAACTTATTGAAGCTATATCAGCAGTTAGGAGAGCACAAATGAAGCACATTTTTTGTAATTCTGAAGTATAATGGAAACCACGATTTTAACAGGATCAAAAGAAATCAATGCACTTCATTTGGTAATTCTTAAATGATAGCTATTTGTTTTTTGTGCTACATAGTTTGAACAGTAAAACAATATGTTTGCAAATGAGTGGCCACTTCAATGGAAAATGTGTTGTCTGCAAATGAGTGTGCTACCTCACCAAGCTTCAGTGATATATCTGACAGTCTAGATCCTTTGCTACACTTGTTCTTAGTTTGACACTTGGCTTTTTCACAATCCCTATGACTTCAGTGATGTAACATTGATGGCAGCATTCACACTCTGAAAATTGTTTCCACACCACTGTTGTCCTGGTGAAACCAAGACGTCTGGTCACCCTATATGCTGTGTAGGAGACAGACGGACACATGCTCACACTCACTCACTCACTCTCTCGCTCACTCACTCACTCACTCAGACACACACTCGGTCTCTTACATACATTCACTCACACACTTTTTTTAGGAGAGATTTAGTGATAACTGCTACCATTGTCATTGTACTCTGTAATGTTTTTGAGGCCACCCTCGCTTTGTGAATAGGGACGTTTGCATGGGGAAGGGGTTAATGTTTCGCCATCAGAATCTCCCTTGCACCTTGCGGTCTGTGTGGTAGGCACGAGTCCTCCGATTAATGGCTGGCCTCTGTTCTTGTCTCTCTGCAGCAACCTCGGATGGTACGAAGGAAGGGCTGGAGAACATCAAGGGCGGAGCCTGCCTCTCCAAGGGGATGAAAGTGACGCTGAAAGTGGGACAACGTAAGTTACCTTTCACACCATAGTGTGAAAAAAAGTCCAAGGGATCTGTTTAGAAACCTAGAGGAACTCTGCCTTATTTTTAACTCAAGGAGCCCCTAATAACACTTGTGACCTTTGGCAACTTCCTTTATCTGAATTAGTTTCTCTCAGATGTCTGAATATCTCCTGAAGCCAAAAAATGCCATGCACCTGTTTACCGTTAACCCAACAGGAAGTAAGGAGAGTCCTTGTTTGTGCCATTTTGAGAAGCACTTGCAGTGCATTATGGGTATTCTGTGATTGCACGCCACTTTTCCAATTTGCAATACTGATCTCTCATTGTAAAAATGCTGGTCCAGCCTGAACTTTCTATAGAAATGCACCTTTGCTAGATCAAGGCCAGGGCTGGACTAGGAACAGCAACCAGCCCCGGAAGAGTGCTGCTCGACCAGGGGAGGGGAATGGGAGAGGAAATAGAGTGGTCTTTCCTAGTAAACTGTCCATATACAGAAACCAGCCTACACGTCAAGTCAGTGCATTTGGATGTGAGTGCTGCACACACATTCCCTTTTGTCCAGTCTATAGGGCCCATAAACTGTAGTCGGATCTCAGCGTGGGAATGGGGTTACCACCTGGCCAGTATCCTACTGGTACCACCAGCATTTTAAATTCTCATTCGGTACAAAAAATATATGCGAAATCACCAAAAGCTGGTACTTTTAGCCTTTATCCATACATACTCCAAATATAAATAGATAACACTTTTCAGGGTGTCCTAGAGCTGCTTTAATGTTGCCCGACTAATAAAGTAAACAAAGCCAGAAAAGTTATGATGCAAATGAATACAGACGACGTTGTTTAAAGTCCTAGTTAGTATCATGTTCAGGCGCAAACTCTTAAAACAACAATAAATGCCTGGTGTGTTTCTGTTGGAAACGTGGCAACCCTACCTGGGAGCCATAACCATTTTTTTTCAAAGCACTCACTTTGGTCCTGACCCCTCGGGGTCTCCTACTGGAGATGCTCAGTCCTTGGCTGGGCCAAGATGGCCGCCGCCCTCAGAGACCAGAGGGATTTGGCGGGAAGGGAGGCGTGCGCGCGCCGAGCGCGCTAGACGTGAGCGACGCGACCAATAATGCGATGAAATTGTCTTAATAAACATTTCCTGAACTGGTTCGACACACGCCACGGCTTCTATTAGACATCCTAATTGGTTCGAGGCGGGGGGCGGCGGGGGAGCGCGGCTGCCATGTCTCGGCTGAGCCCAGAGCTTCGAAGACTGCACACTTCTATTTCCTTTGTTCTTTCTAGTCATATTTCTGGATTTCAGTCGTTTTCGTCCCCTTCAATGATGTCATTTTGTGTTCTTGGAGAGCAGTGAGTGTGGCAGTGTGTCGTGGCGTATACAGTGCGCACAGCTCGGCCAGTGCCTCTCTGTCGTGACACACAGCCCCCAGTATTACAATGCTGCTATGCACACACAGCTCAGCCGGTGCACCTCAGTCGTGACACACAGCCCCCCTCTGTTCCAATACATGCACACACAGCTCAGCCGGTGCACCTCAGTCGTGACACACAGCTCCCCTCTATTCCAATACATGCACACACAGCTCAGCCGGTGCACCTCAGTCGTGACAAAGAGCCCCCCCTCTATTCCAATACTGCTATGCACACACAGCTCAGCCGATGCACCTCAATCGTGACACACAGCCCCACCTCTATTCCAATACATGCACACACAGCTCAGCCGGTGCACCTCAGACGTGACAAAGAGCCCCCCTCTATTCCAATACCGCTATGCACACACAGTTCAGCCCGTGCACCTCAATCCTGACACAGAGCCCCCCCCTCTATTCCAATACCGCTATGCACACACAGCTCAGCCGGTGCACCTCAGTCCTGACACACAGACCATCTTTCTATTCCAATACATGCACACACAGCTCAGCCGGTGCACCTCGGTCCTGACACAGAGCCCCACCTCTATTCCAATACTGCTATGCACACACAGCTCAGTCGGTGCACCTCAGTCGTGACACTCAGCCCCACCTCTATTCCAATACTGCTATGCACACATGGCTCAGGCTGTGCACCTCAGTCCTGACACAGAGCCCCCCCTCTATTCCAATACCGCTATGCACACACAGCTCAGCCGGTGCACCTTAGTCCTGACACACAGCCCCCCCTTCTATTCCAGTACCGCTATGCACACACAGCTCAGCCAGTGCACCTCAGTTCTGACACACAGCCCCCCTCTATTCCAATACCGCTATGCACACACAGCTCAGCCCGTGCACCTCAATCCTGACACAGAACCCCCCCCCCTCTATTCCAATACCGCTATGCACACACAGCTCAGCCTGTGCACCTTAGTCGTGACACACAGCCCCCCCCTTATATTCCAGTACCGCTATGCACACACAGCTCAGCCGATGCACCTCAGTCCTGACACACAGCCCCCCCCCCCCCCTCTATTCCAGTACCGCTATGCACACACAGCTCAGCCGGTACACCTCAGTCGTGACACACAGCCCCCCTTATATTCCAGTAGCGCTATGCACACACAGCTCAGCCGATGCACCTCAGTCCTGACACAGAGCCCCCCCCCCTCTATTCAAATACCGCTATGCACACACAGCTCAGCCTGTGCACCTCAGTCGTGACACACAGCCCCCCCCTTATATTCCAGGACCGCTATGCACACACAGCTCAGACGATGCACCTCAGTCCTGACACACAGCCCCCCCCCTCTATTCCAGTACCGCTATGCAAATACAGCTCAGCCGGTGCACCTCAGTCCTGACACACAGCCCCCCTCTATTATAATACCGCTATGCACACACAGCTCAGCCCGTGCACCTCAATCCTGACACAGAGCCCCCCCCCCCTCTATTCCAGTACCGCTATGCACACACAGCTCAGCCGGTGCACCTCAGTGGTGACACACAGCCCCCCCCCTTATATTCCAGTACCGCTATGCACACACAGCTCAGCCCGTGCACCTCAATCCTGACACAGAGCCCCCCCCTCTATTCCAGTACCGCTATGCACACACAGCTCAGCCGGTGCACCTCAGTCCTGACACACAGCCCCCCCCTCTATTCCAGTACCGCTATGCAAATACAGCTCAGCCGGTGCACCTCAGTCCTGACACACAGCCCCCCTCTATTATAATACCGCTATGCACACACAGCTCAGCCCGTGCACCTCAATCCTGACACAGAGCCCCCCCCCTCTATTCCAGTACCGCTATGCAAATACAGCTCAGCCGGTGCACCTCAGTCCTGACACACAGCCCCCCTCTATTCTAATACCGCTATGCACACACAGCTCAGCCCGTGCACCTCAATCCTGACACAGAGCCCCCCACCCCTCTATTCCAATACCGCTATGCACACACAGCTCAGCCGGTGCACCTCAGTCCTGACACACAGCCCCCCCCCTCCTCTAATCCAATACCGCTATGCATACTTAGCTCAGCCGGTGCACCTCAGTCCTGACACACAGCCCCCCCCCCCCTCCTCTAATCCAATACCGCTATGCACACACAGCTCAGCCGGTGCACCTCAGTCCTGACACACAGCCCCCCCCCCTCTATTCCAATACCGCTATGCACACACAGCTCAGCTGGTGCACCTCATTCCTGATGCACAGCCCCCCTCTATTTCAATACCGCTATGCACACACAGCTCAGCCGGTGCACCTCAGTCCTGACACGGAGCCCCCTCCCCCTCTATTCCAATACCGCTATGCACACACAGCTCAGCCGGTGCACCTCAGTCCTGACACACAGCCCCTCCCCCCTCTATTCCAGTACCGCTATGCACACACAGCTCAGCCGGTGCACCTTTCTCCACTCATGTCCCGGCACTGCTATCCGCCACAGCTCTGCCAGTGCACCTCAGTTGTAAGTGACCCACAGCCCCCATGCTATCCTGGTGCTGCTATCCTCAGACAGCTGTGTTAATGCTCCTCACAGCTGCCCCCCAGGTACTGGATCCTACATGCAGTTCTCCAAATGCACCTCAATCTGGACTTTTCCAGAGTGTGGTCTCAATGGTTGCAAATCTGCAGTCCCAGAACGTACAGCTTTCTGCAACATGTGCTTTCTTGGCACCGTGAGAGACCTCAAGGCGCTAGGAGAGATCTCCACTTGACTGTTAACCCAGCACTGTGGAAGAGGTCTCCAACTGGCAGCTGATCCAACAGTCTAGGTCAGTGGTTTTTAACCTGCGGTAGGCCGACCCCAGGGGGTCCATGGCACAAATTTACATAATGGTATCAGATTAATAAAGTGCACATACATTTAAAAAAGCAAACTTGACATCCGAACACTTTAAAATGCTCTGGAAACAGCTGAATCATTGTTATGGTCCAACAAAGAGTGAGCTCGCGTTAGGATCAAAGAAGTCCACATTATATGCTAGAACCTAACATATTGCTTCACCTTTTAGAAATAAAACTTACATCTTGAAAGGCTTCAAACTTCCCATTAAATTTGAAATATTGATTTTTGAATATTTTGTTTGTGAATTAAATGTTTAATCGTTTGTGAATTTGTTTGATTTCCTTGTTTCTATATTTGCTGTGTTTTGTTTTAAATTTTAAATCCTATAAATTGTTCATGTGGGTCCCCGGTTTCCACTGGTGATACAGTAAGGGTCCACAGAAGTCGAAAAGTTAGGATCTGCTGGTCTAGGAGGTATCTAGAGAACTCATTCCGCCAGCCAATCAGGAAATCCAGGTGAAATCTCCGTCACTGCTAATACAGCTCGTGCTGAATGTTACCCCTACGCTTTATGATCGATCTCAGCCTGGCAGCTAATCCAGCAATCCAAGGTGGCCGCACTTTGGGAGAGATGTCCGCCCGACTTCTTATCCGGAACCCTAGGAGATATCTCAGTTGACTTCTAACCCACTGCTTTAGGAGAGTTCTGGAACTGGCTGGAGGCTCATCTAAAAATCTAGGACAACTCTCCGAGTCCTTGCTACCCCGGCACTCGAGGCGAGATCTCCAGAAGACTGCTATGGTGGTGCTTTAGGTGAGATCTCAGATTGACAGCTAGTCCAGCAATCTAGCAGAGAGCTTCCTCTGGCTTCTTAGCCAGCAGTCTAAACGAGACTTATCCAGCCCTCTCTGAGATTTTAGGATGACTCCTAAAAAACGCCACAGGAGAAATCTCCGGCTGTTCGATAACCTGGAGCTCAAGAAGAGATATTCTTCTGGCGGATAACTCTACACTCTCTGAGAAATCTTCCACAGGCCTGAAACGCAGCGCTCTAATAAGAGGTGACGTAAAGCTAGCCTTTTCCTCGAGATGTCGAGCTGCCTGCTAAAAAAGCACTCTAGAAGACATCACCAGGGGGCCACTAAGCAGCATCTAAGGAAGATCTTTAGATGATGGCAAAAGTAAATTTCCAACAAAGTGACAAAACAGCCCTCTAGGGAGATATCCTGATGTTTGTGTGAGCTTGATCAAAGGTCACGGGCCCTTTGCGGAATCTCATTGGTCAATCTTTTGGGCCCTTTGTCTCATGTTCTGCCAATCTCATGTGTGAGGGCTTATGTCACCCATTGCCCCACAGGCAGGCTGCATAGACCTTTGTGCAGAACACCGCCCTGTTTGCTCAGATAATAAGCCAATGGAAGGGGGTGCGGCGAGTAAATGTTTACACATGGCTGGTCCTGCCTTGTGCTGCTTTCTGTGTTTGGTCACCTTGCCCTCCTGCACTCTTCTCTGGAAACGACATTTCATTTTAGGTGCGGGCGGAGCAAGAGGAGGGTTGCAGGGTCTCACCTTCCCGTATGAGCCCACCTGTAGGGCCAGATGTGTAGACTTGAGGTTGACAACCGTTCTTCTCCCCAGCACGCCTGAGTTTAGCAAACACACATTGTAGATGGACCCCAAAGTTACTGGGACAATTCTCTCATTTTGTTAAATGGCTCTTGACCTCATCATGGCCCACTCAATGTTAGTGTCACCTAGAGAATGACTAGTCAATGCTGGCAGTCAGCTAGGGAATGGCTGGTCAATGTAGGGTCACATTAGGAATTACTAGTCGATGCTGAGAGTCAGCTAGGGAATGGATGGTCAATGTAGGGTCACATTAGGAATTACTAGTCGATGCTGAGAGTCAGCTAGGGAATGGCTGGTCAATGTAGGGTCACATTAGGAATTACTAGTCGATGCTGAGAGTCAGCTAGGGAATGGATGGTCAATGTAGGGTCACATTAGGAATTACTAGTCGATGCTGAGAGTCAGCTAGGGAATGGATGGTCAATGTAGGGTCACATTAGGAATTAGTAGTCAATGCTGGGAGTCAGCTAGGGAATGGATGGTCAATGTAGGGTCACATTAGGAATTACTAGTCAGTGCTGGGAGTCAGCTAGGGAATGGCTGGTCAATGTAGGGTCACATTAGGAATTACTAGTCGATGCTGAGAGTCAGCTAGGGAATGGCTGGTGAATGTAGAGTCACATTAGGAATGGCTAGTCAATGCGGGGAGCCAGCTAGGGAATGGCTGGTCAATTCAGGGTCACATTAGGAATTACTAGTCAATGCTGGGAGTCAGCTAAGGAATGGCTGGTCAATGTAGGGTCACATTACGAATTACTAGTCAATGCTGGGAGTCAGCTAGGGAATGGCTGGAGTCACATTA
Organism: Lissotriton vulgaris; assembly: GCF_964263255.1. NCBI lineage: Eukaryota > Metazoa > Chordata > Amphibia > Caudata > Salamandridae > Lissotriton > Lissotriton vulgaris. The sequence goes on along the minus strand of NC_141700.1, from coordinate 761,049,540 downwards.
GGAATTACTAGTCAATGCTGGGAGTCAGCTAGGGAATGGCTAGTCAATGTAGGGTCACATTAGGAATTACTAGTTAGTGCTGGGAGTCAGCTAGGGAATTGGCTGGTCAATGCAGGGTCACATTAGGAATTACTAGTCCATGCTGGCAGTCGGCTAGGGAATGGCTGGTCAATGTAGGGTCACATTAGGAATTACTAGTCGATGCTGAGAGTCAGCTAGGGAATGGCTGGTGAATGTAGAGAGTCACATTAGGAATGGCTAGTCAATGCAGGGAGTCAGCTAGGGAATGGCTGGTCAATGTAGGGTCACATTAGGAATTACTAGTCGATGCTGAGAGTCAGCTAGGGAATGGCTGGTGAATGTAGAGTCACATTAGGAATGGCTAGTCAATGCAGGGAGTCAGCTAGGGAATGGCTGGTCAATTCAGGGTCACATTAGGAATTACTACTCAATGCTGGGAGTCAGCTAAGGAATGGCTGGTCAATGTAGGGTCACATTACGAATTACTAGTCAATGCTGGGAGTCAGCTAGGTAATGGCTGGAGTCACATTAGGAATTACTAGTCAATGCTGGGAGTCAGCTAGGGAATGGCTGGTGAATGTAGAGTCACATTAGGAATGGCTAGTCAATGCAGGGAGTCAGCTAGGGAATGGCTGGTCAATTCAGGGTCACATTAGGAATTACTACTCAATGCTGGGAGTCAGCTAAGGAATGGCTGGTCAATGTAGGGTCACATTACGAATTACTAGTCAATGCTGGGAGTCAGCTAGGTAATGGCTGGAGTAACATTAGGAATTACTAGTCAATGCTGGGAGTCAGCTAGGGAATGGCTAGTCAATGTAGGGTCACATTAGGAATTACTAGTTAGTGCTGGGAGTCAGCTAGGGAATTGGCTGGTCAATGCAGGGTCACATTAGGAATTACTAGTCCATGCTGGCAGTCGGCTAGGGAATGGCTGGTCAATGTAGGGTCACATTAGGAATTAATAGTCCATGCTGGCAGTTGGCTAGGGAATGGCTGGTTAAGGTAGAGTCATGTTAGGAATTACTAGTCAATGCTGGTAGTCAGCTAGGGAATGGCTGGTCAATGTAGGGTCACATTAGGAATTACTAGTCAATGTTGGAAGTTAGCTAGGAACTGGCTGGTGAATGTAGAGAGTCACATTAGGAATTACTAGTTAATGCGGAGTGAGCTTGGGAATGGCTGGTGAATGTAGAGGGTCATATTAGGAATTATTAGTCAATGCTGGGAGTCAGCTAGGGAATGGCTGGTCAATGTAGAGGGTCACATTAGGAATTACTACTCAATGCTGGGAGTCAGCTGGGGAACGGCTGGTCAATGTAGAGGGTCACCATAGGAATTACTAGTCAATGCGGGGAGTCAGCTAGGGAATGGCTGGTCAATGTAGAGGGTCACCATAGGAATTACAAGTCAATGCTGGGAGTCAGCTAGGGAATGGCAGGTCAATGTAGAGGGTCACCATAGGAATTACTAATCAATGCTGGGAGTCAGCTAGGGAATGGCTGGTCAATGTAGAGGGTCACCATAGGAATTACTAATCAATGCTGGGAGTCAGCTAGGGAACGGCTGGTCAATGTAGAGGGTCACCATAGGAATTACTAATCAATGCTGGGAGTCAGCTAGGGAACGGCTGGTCAATGTAGAGGGTCACCATAGGAATTACTAGTCCATGCTGGGAGTCAGCTAGGGAATGGCTGGTCAATGTAGAGGGTCACCATAGGAATTACTAGTCCATGCTGGGAGTCAGCTAGGGAACGGCTGGTCAATGTAGAGGGTCACCATAGGAATTACTAGTCCATGCTGGGAGTCAGCTAGGGAACGGCTGGTCAATGTAGAGGGTCACCATAGGAATTACTAGAGATGTGACATTGGGAATGGCTAGTCAATGCTGGGAGTCAGTTAGGACTGGATGATCAAAGTAGAGAGTCACATTATGAATGACTAGTCAATGTTGGGAGCTAAGTAAGGAATGGATAGTTAATGTAAATGCTACAGACAAATGCACAATTGAATGTTAAAGTTACCTATAGAGGTAGCTATTCAACACTGTCTACTGTTAATGTTGCTTACCCATTGGTTATTCAGTGTCTAGAGCAGCCAGGTATGGGTTCTCAATAATGTTCTATTTAGATACTAATCAATGGTGGGGTTGGATGGCTGTTCAACGTATGTTGCTCAGGGATCTACTCCATGTTAGCATGTTTCAGGATGTCTATTCCCTGCTAACAGAACCTAGGGATGCATTGGTCAATGTCCATGTCAACTCAGCAATTTAATTTCGATTTCACACAAGGATGCTCTGTTGAGTGAAACATCACCTAGAGATGTCTGTTAAATGTTAATGTTGCTTGGACATAGCCACTCAATGTTAATTTCACCTGTGAGCAAAGTGTTTACGTCTACTTAAAATGACTGCGTAGAGTTTTCCTGTCAATGCGGTAGGGAATGTTAACGCTCTTTACAAGTAAACCTCTATCTGCAGCCTCTCTGGTGCCCATTTCTGGAGCTGGAACTCATAATTCTGTTATGATTTATCAAACAATCCCATCACCTGGTTGTCAGGGATGCATATAAATACATCTCTGTTACATGGTGCATGTTATTTGTGATGATTTTATGTTTTTACTGGCATTCAGGAGCAGCCTCCTGACTGCTTGAGCTTCATATGAACAAATATAATACATAATGTCCCAGAAATTGATGCTGACAGAACATTTCTATGTAATTTTCGTTTTTTTTGTCAAGCACACACATCTCTTACACGCAAAGGAAGAAATAAGCTTATAATACAGTCAAAGAGAGAAACATTTAAAAGAAACAACAAGTTGCCATAGCATATATAAAACGTATTTTCAACTGGAATTGAGTAAATAAGACGTGCTTCTTCTGTTTTCTTAAAAATGCAATAGTCATGTGTGCTAACCTAGAGGACAACTATGGAACCAAGGGCCAGATGTAGGAGCCCTAATACCGGTCGGAAACGGCCGATTTCGGCCGTTTCCGACCGGTATTAGGTTTTCAGATGTAGGGGCATGTTATTTTAAGAATCGGTAATTTTACTGATTCGGTAAATATACTGATTCTGTTAAATACCGAATCGGTATATTTACCGAATCGGTAAATCCATATGTAGGTGACACTCCTGAGAGTGCCACAAGCCCTTAAGAGTCGGTATTTTGCCACACAATCCTATTGTGTGCTAAAATACCGAATTCAGGTGTGCATGCACATCTGTGCATGCACACCTGTGCAATGTGACACACAGACATGCCCTTAGGGCATGTATGTGTGCCACATGTCACACTAGCCTGTACTTGGGGTGCTAGAAGGTGTCAAAGTGACACCCCCTGCACCCTTGCAGGATTCGTTATTTATCGATTCGGTAAATACCGAATCGGTATTGCCCATTGATTCCTATGGGCTTCAAGGCCCATAGGAATCAATGGGCAATACCGAATGTTACAGATTCGGTAAATTAGATTTTTAAATTACCCACATCTGCCTCCTTCTAATTTACCGATTCATAAATACCGAATCGGTAAAATTCGGTATTTATGAGTCGGTAAATTAGATTTACCTACATCTAGCCCATAGTATTGTTCAATAGAAACCTTTTCACATGTTCTGGTATCAGGCAGCCTGCCAACAAATCTACCAGGGATGAGATGGTTTTATCTTGTGGAAAAAGTTTGCCGCCTCTTGCTGCCCAGGGCAAATGTCTTGGTATGCCAAGTTCTAGGTCCGGTACAATATGTGAACCATTTTATGGAGGCCAAATCCCCGTTTCCCCGCCCCCTTAGTCTCCTTACTAAAAGAGCACAATCCATTGCGTTGAAGATAGGTGCAACACAACTAGTAGCCAACCTGCACCCTCCTATGGAAAACCTGGTGCACCACCCCAGAAGCCAAGAAGTGCGCTTTCTGTCCCAGGTCTGGGTCTAAAACACAACGGAAGGGCCGAGAAGCAGTTATCGCCTATACGTTTGTATTTTGATCATAATGATTTTTGTCCAAAACCTCGGAAAGAACTAGCAGGTTAGTGATTAATATATAAGTAGTCAGTGCTGTAGGGATCAGAAAGGCTAATTTTCAAAAAGGGGTGCAGTAGAACTTCTTAATAGGTATGGGATGACTCCCCCCTCACTGTGTAAAGCAGAAGGCAGATAGCAGGACCTACAACGGGAGGAAACTGCCTAAGCATCCATGCGGGGGCTAAATCAGAAGGGCCGTCTGTGAGTTTTAGTGATCCAGGATCCCTTCTTTTGATTCAACAGGGATTGGTTGTAGTGAAAATCAAAAAAAGGTTGTGACAAATGACTTTGTAAAGAGGAAGCTCATGTGTCTTTTAAAAGATTTCACAAAGGAATATATTTAGATCCTTACAAAGTTGGAGGCATAGGTTGGATTTCCTCATAGCAGTGGGATATGTTTTTTGTATTCAATGCTGATGTCACCTGAGGACGCGTTAATCAATTATATGACTTATAAATGTATAATTCAATGTTTATGCTGTCTAAGGATGCCGTCTAGGGATGCCTTATCAGTGTTTATTTTGTGTAGAGATAATTTGTCCATTCTGATGTTGTCTAGGAAAGTCTATTCAATGTTGACTAGGCGTGTGCCACAGGACATCATTTTTTTGTGAACTTTTGCGAAATTTCATGTAAATTATGCAAAGTGTCCACAAAATGTGGTTTGCCGTTATCTTGTGTGAATTGTTCATCCCTTCATTTCTTCATCCCTTTTACACACCAAAGCTCATTTCATCCCACAAATGATCTTTCTAGCCATCTTTCCATATTTCCAATCACCCAGTCATTCTCAAAGCCAACCATACTTTAAATCCTCCAACAATCCAGCCAACTTTGCAACATGTCAACAACTTCGAAGACATGTTTCCAACTATTCAGCCATCTTTCCAGCTAACCACATTTGCATTCATCTAACCTTCCTTACAGTAAGTCATCTTTCTAACCCGCCATGTTTCGAAGCCGAAATCAAGCCATTTTCTAGTCCATCATCTTTCTACGAAACCAACAAATTTCCAACTACTCTTTTTCCAGCCAACATTTATATAACTAACATATTGTATAACACATCAACCAACCATTTATCAACCAAAAACCTTTCCATCCAATCACCTATTTTATCTAATTATCTTTCCAAACAAACAACAAACCATCGCTCTACCCATCAAATCAAATGTTTTTCATGCAAAAAATATATCTTAAAGAGATGTCTCTTGAGTCAATCAACTATATTTTCAACCAGCCAATTGGTACCACCAATAGGATAGCTCAGTGCACAAACTCATCCATTCAGAGTCATGCAGATTCACTTGTACTAAGTTAATTTATTATTATTTAACCACACTTGCACCTTTCCCGTCAATCAGCCAACCAGCTTGCTACCCAAATTAACCATTCACGTGCCTATTTCCTTTTGCATTTTTTCCTATAGCTATCCATTTTTCGTAGCCAGCAAATCTTTCCAACCAACTAACCATTTCAAACAACTGGCCACCGTACTACTCCATGTAACCATCTGTACGTCTCTCCATTGCTCATTGTGAAGTTATCCGGCTACCCAAAAATGCAATCATAGATTCATACATTGATCAGGTGTAAGCTGTTTACAGCTACAGCTATATAGGTGTGCACATTTGCTATAGAAAACATTTTATAAATATGGAGCGGCGGATGCCGCTGAATCATCTTAAAGAAATTGTAAAGTAAGTGTGCACAACTACTGCTCAATCCAGTGGAAATGCTTGTTCATAAACACTGATTTTCCCTAACCTGCCAGCTCAGCTTTTGCTTTTCCTCCTAATTGCTGTAAAAATGTCCAAATCTAATACCCGTAGTCCTTCTGTAGGCTAACGTAGCACCCTCATCCTGTGCTCCTTCACTAACAAAACCTTCCCCCAAAAAGCGACCTACTGAAGACAGTGGCATTCACATGGCAAACCCCCTCTCTTTGCTTCCCAGATCCTAAAGGGGGGTCCAATCCCCAGAAGTCTGCCCCCGAGTCGCCGTGGGAAAAGGATCGGGGCGATTCCACCTTCGACCCCATCTTGGACCCCAATCAGGAAAACACTGCAGGTATGGAGCGCCAATTCCTCTCACCCAAGAAAGTGCTTGCTCGTAACCTCTCTTTAGTTTGCCTACCTTCTTGCCCCGTCCTAAAGACTAATGCCCCTGTCTGTTGTTCTGAGTCTTGACATTCTCCCTATCCCCCTCCACAGGGTGTGTGCACGGTCGCTAGTGCTGTCTGTGTCTCCTGTTTTTTGTGTCGCTCTTGAACTAGCCTTAGCTTGTTTCTCCCTTACCCCGTCTCCATTTTGGCCTGTCGCCGTTGTTACCCCATTGTTGCCCCCTGTGTGGTGGGTGGTCTGCACCAATTGTACAAACCTCACTTTCCGTCAGAGTCTTCCATGTTGGTGGTACAACAGCCTGAAACCTTCTGAAGAGACAACTCTACACCCTTGTGCCACATTCTCCTCCCAACTAACGAAGAAGAGACAGGGGCGTGTCCCTTTGGGTGGGCGTGGAGACTGGTCTTCTCGCCGCTTTTCAATTAAGTTCACATGGTGAAAATACCTTTGTCTTAATTTAATAAAGCAACCAAGCACACAGCAAGGCATAGGAAGGTAGTCCTTTCCCAAAAATAACTGCATTTGTCCAGGGGCTGACCAGGTAACTCCCCGCTCCCGACGTGGTGGCTCGGTGCCACATGACTTCGAAGTTGCACCTCCCCCGGAAATCATGTACGTTCTAAAGTGTCACTGCCAAAAATACACGGTTATGCGCGTCATCCTGAAGTCATATTCCCGCCATCTTCCACAACACCTGGAGATTTAGTTGATAGGTTGGGTTGTGCCTTACAAATTCTCATAATAAAATAAATATAGGACATGGTGCGACACCACAAGAGACACTGTACTTAGTACTGCTGCTGACATCACAATGACGCTATTGGTGGTATCCCATGGGACATCTCTGATGACTTTGTGATGACCTCACTAACAAGATGATCAGGGAGACAACCACATTTTTGAGCACCCCAGTTAACTTGGACTGTGAAACTCTCACCTGGTTTGTGAGATTGGTTGGGAACAGCGCCTGCGTGGAAAGGGAATCGCCTTCCAAGATGTCTGTGGTGAGGCAACACATCTGTGATGTCATTAATGACATCTTTAAGACTGACATGATTGATGTGATTGGTCGCTTGGGACTCTTGCCCATAGAGGTGGATTCACCAAAATGGCAGATGTAACAGAAGCGTCATCAGACCCCCTGATGACATCACAAGAGAACTTAGCCCCTCAAGAGCTTCCTATCTTCTGCTTAGGGGCGAGGGGAGACCAAGGAGTGGAAATTGCCGGAAGTAAACAAAGGTCTTGTGAGTCCTTATAGCCCCTGAGGTCAAGGGAGGCCAGGTCAGTGCCAAGTGCAGCTGCTTCGCTGGTGACCCCAGATTGACCCCTGGTTTTGGTGATCTCCATACAGCCCAAGCAGCCATACACCCCCTCAGAAAAACGCTAATGGTCCATCTCAGTGGAAGTGACGTCGTGATGGAAATATCAGTATCTCAAGGGGGCGGGAACTTGGATTCCCGTGATCTCCCCAAAACCGCCGGCGGAGAAGTCATCTTGAAGGGTGACTTCACACGGCAGGCGGGGGCTGTGCGAGGGAGGGGGGATGCTCTGCCAGGCGGAGCTCAGGGGAGAGCGGGAGGAGGCATGAAAGACAGCCAGGCATGAAAGAGCCGTGAGAACTCACTACAGGGGGACCCCCGGCGCCGTTTAACCTGCCCCCCGGCTACTGCGAGGCACTCCTTACCGACAACATGATTAGCGTCGCGAGAGCTCCGCCGCCGGAAGGCAGCACGACCAGCTCCGTCATCAACACCAAGCTACACCCTCAGCAACATTGCAGGCTCGCAAAACCACCACCACCAACCTCCAGAAGTCACTGGCACCCCACGAGTATCCCACATCATAACCAGCATCACAAAAGGCAACACTACCAGCTCCGTCATCAATACCAAGCTACACCCTCGGCAACATTGCAGGCTCGCAAAACCACCACCAACCTCCAAAAGTCACTAAAACCCCATAACTATCCCCTATCATCACCAGCATCACAAAAGGAAACACCGCCATATTCTCATTGCTGCCCCACATCCTCAACCAACACCACACACCCGCATCACTCCAGACAACCCCACAAGAAAACTGCATTATCAACACCTTCCCACACCCTCACAGCACCACAAACCCAAAGACCACCACCACCAACCCCCAAAAAACACCACTACCCCCACAATCATTACAATCCCACAACCTTAACAACACAACTCTGCAACGCCCGATCAACACCCAAAAGAAAATACTGACCACACCATCCCACACCTTCATAACAGATCTGCAAGGCCATAACCAAGCTTCAAAAAAACACCACCCCACACTTGATCACAAACCAACACCCTCACCAACACCACTAACCTGCAACACCAGCCACCCCCAAAAGACTACCTCACTAACTCCACCCTCATCATCAGTCCACACCCTCACCACACCACAAAGCCTGAAGACCACCAACATCCCCCAAAGGACAAAACTATCACCTCATCACCATCCTACACCCTCATGAACACTACAAGCACACCATTATCATCATCTGCCTCAAGTCACTACCACCATCGTTCGATCTATGTACTAGCAACACCATCATCACGCACATCATCGCAACACACAGTACCACCAGCACCCACCATCATCACTAACCACCACAACTTTTATGACTGCCAACAAGCAACACAATCACTATCCACTGTCATCAGCACCACTGATCAAACTTTCACCAACTCCACCTACCCTAATCCAGCACTAGTATTCCGCCATCTTCATCATTGTACTCCATTACCAAAACCATAAGAACACCCACATCATCGACATCAACACCACCACCAACCAAAAACACTATCACTACACCCCAACATCTCCACAGCCCTGCAAAACCCCAGCCAACCCACAAAAGAAAGTTTTATCATCACAATCCCACACCCTCACAGCAGATCAAGACCATCACCAACCCCTAAATAAAATACCACTAATCGATATTCTCAACAGTACCACAAACCTTCTACACAAGCAACCCCCAAAAGACTACTGCTCTAACTCTACCACGATCACCAATTTACACCCTCGCCACACCACAGCATCACAAGACCACCAACAACCCCAACAGACCGCATCATCGCCATCCCACACCCTTGTGAACACTACAAGCACACAATTATCATAATCTGACTCATGTCATTGCCACCATCACCCCCACTATGAACTAGCAACACCATCAACACACCATCAACAACCGCCGTCACCACTACCCACCACAGCTTTCATGACTTCACCACTGCCAACAAGCAACACAATCATCATCGACCTTCATCACCACCAACCATTAAACTTTCATCAACTCCACTAACCCAGCACCAATATCCCATCATCACCATCCTTCTCCTTTACGAAAACCCCAATCCTACAACAAGAACCCCCGAATCACTGTCATCATCAACACCACATCATCAGCCCTACCAAACAGCAATTCTACCACCACCCACAAACATCAACCTGCACTCAATCATAATCACCCACCATCATCATCACCAACCTAGCAACACAGCACCATTCAATATCATCACCCACAACACCATCGCCACCAGCCATGATCGTCAGCACCCACAACACTCTCAGCAACACCACCAACCATCAAAACCCAACATCATCACCACTATCATGACAACCCACACCCTGACCGGCACCAAAACTCACAATACCACTACGAACCTTCAACATCCAACAGCCTACCCCTCAAGATCACACACCCTCACCAACTTAACAATTCACACCATCATCACCGTTCCAAACCTTCACTATTACTACCAACCAGCAACAACCATTCTCATCACATGCCCCACAGTTACAACAACCCACCATTATCATTACCTTGTGCACCTCCACTAACACTGCCAACTAGCAACACCACCAGCCACCTTTATTACGATCTACTACACCCTCACCAACACCACAAACCTGCAATAATAGGAACTCACCGCCATCACCAGTAGCATCCGGCAATTCTGTCACCAGCCATATTCGTCATCACTTGTTACTCCCTTCACCACCATCACCAACCATTGGCATCTACACTGCATACCTTCAACAAGACTACTAACATGCAACACAACAAATGTCCACCATCTTCACTACTTGCAACCCTCTCACGAACACTACCAAACCCCCAACATTAAAGCAATTTTCACCGTCCACACAACTATCATAAACACCATCACCACCACAAGCAGTAACCAGAACCCCCCTATTACCATGACCACCTGTAACGCCCACTTTCACTCACCATGTCCACGGCAACCCCCATCCCACCACCAACCATAACCACACCATGAGCACCACCCCTTATAATCACTACCATCACCCCTACAATGACCACCCAACACACACACAGCTCACTACCACACCAACCGCAATAACTACTAGTAGCATAAACACCTTGACATCAACTCCTCTACCTCCATCGACAAACACAGCCACCATCATCTCCAACAGTACAACCAACACCACCTCACCCTCAGACAACATCAGCACCCCCAACCACCACCACTTCCCCCCTCACCACCATTCCTGCAGTCATATTAACCACTGCTACTTCCATCCTCACCATGGTTACTACCATCCAGAGTCACCTCCAGCAGCACCCTTACCACACATACCTCTACCAACACTAGTATCTTCACAATGTGTCAACACCGCATCCTCCACCTGCCACTCCCAACTCCATCCGATTCCTACCCCAATACTATAGCCACCAAAACCCTCATCATCTGTACTAGCCACCTCCCACCCCATTACCCTGCTACCAGTTTTTCGTAATTTCTCAGCTGACCTTCTAACAATGTCTCAGTTGGAGATAACACAGCCCTCCCTGCCACCGTTGTAGGCCAAGATGGGTACAATTGGGTAGCGTAATATGACTGCCATCAAGGCTGCTCCAAAGTGGTCCTCTGGTGCACTGAATAAGGGTAGTGGAAAGAGAGGAGGTGCCCAAGGAGGCGCCAGAGAGAGCGGTGACAATAGGAGAAAAGGTCGCACTATAGTGAGCATGATGGGCAGAGGGCAGCCTTCGCATAGCAGTGGTGGAAGGTGGCAGAGGTTTGCTGTACTTGTCACATAGGCATCTTTGAAAACGAATACACATTGGGTAACTGGCACAGTGCCCAGAAGTTTCCTCTGTTTCCACTGTACCTTTGCAAGTGTCAAGCCACCTGTAGAGGTTTCGTAAGTGCTGCATCCATAGTGCGAGATTACCTCGAGAATCATAAGTCTGTTGTGTGGACAAGTGCAGCCTGTAGTCCCATCCTACCCAAGATACAACCAACAAACACAAGCACAGAACATCTGGACTATGGGAAGAGGCAGTCCCAACCCGCTGTGCATATTTTTATTAAATGTAGACTTCGTAAATCCAGGGCTCGAGTCGGGGTACCACGCGGGTGGACGGCGTCCCCCCACTTATTTTACCGGGGGGACGCTGTCCCCCCTGCCAAACAGCTGGACTTCACTCTTTGGCCTCCCTAGGACGAGGAGCTCTGCACCTTTCGTGACGTCACTTCTGTCCTGACGTCACTTCCGGTGACAGCGTGCCCCCACTTCTTTTTTTTACGACTTGTGCCCTGCGTAAATCCGTGGAGATTTTGGCCATTTTCTCCAGGTTTTAAACATTTTGTAAAGTGCCTGCATATTTTGGGTAATTTTGATAAACGTCCTATGGTTTTGTTTCCCTTCGTCGGTTTCACTGTGAATCGACAGCCTGTAAAAGCATCAGAGAGGGGGAAGGAATGGCTGGGTCCAGGGAGGCTCGGGCGACGCTGCAGCCGGGCGGGCTAGCGGCAGAGGCTGGCACTGACATTGGCACATCCTGAATATGAAAGCAGTTCAGCCGAGTGCCCTCTGTGCCAGGGGTTGGGCGCCTGCCGTGTGAGCCATGGTTCTGGAACCCTTCTCAGAGCTGCGATCAATGTAACGCCACCCAATCACAGAGATGGTGCAAACTCCATGCGTCACACCCACTTGTAGCAAATGCGTCAGATCCGGTCAGCGGGAGAGCGGGCGTACGTAGCACGTCCCCAGCGGTGCCTTTTGGAGCACACCACTCAAATATGACTAACTCCCAGTGTGCTCGGGCACTGCCATTTACAAAGACTACATGTGTCATTGAAATGACGGCTACATCAGAGTCGTTTTACTACACAGCAAACGATCGATAATGTGTGACAATCGGGGGTTTGTGTGCATTTTAATATTTGCGCCTCACGCAAGTGTTTTGGTTTGTTTTAATCCTATTAAAATCTTTCTTTCTATTACACTTTAGAATTGCAAAAAAGGCCCTATTTGTCCTATAAAATATTTGTGTATTTTACTTGCAAGTAAATGTATGCGTCCGTTGAAAAAATATTTGCTATTCCCCAGTCAGCCCCTTCTTGTGCCCCAGGGTTGTCGCTTGTTTTACTTCACAAAATTCCCGCCTATTCCGGTCAGAATAAGGAGAAATAAACACCAGTCTGAAATCTCAGTGTGGATGTATGACGTTACAACGCATACTTTTACCACGCATGCCTTTACAACGCGGCTTTTACAACGCATGCCTTTACAACGCATAGTGCTTTGGGGCGCTGGATAGTGAATAGTTTAATTTACTATTCCAACGCCAGTCTCCGTGGATAGTAGGGAAGGTGTTGGATAGTAAATGAAACCAATTCCCTATCCTAGAGCGCCCCCCAGCGCAATGCGTTGTGATGGTTTGCGTTGTAAAAGTTGCGTCGTAAAGGCACTGCGTGGTAAAAGTTGCATTGTAAAGGATGTTTCCCCTCAATGAGCAGCAATTTGTCAGAAGACCTTCCATGACCTTTGACCTCTGCCTGTGATCATGGTACAAATGCAACAAGATACAATAACTAAAGTACTCCTTCTGGCTCATCCTTCTTCTGAACACACATTCGTCTATTTTGAGGGTGCTGCAGTGAGGGTTAAGGTGTTTTTTCGCCTCCGTTCACTCTCCCTTCTCTCAGCTATCGTCTTATTCCAGTCTCTCTTTTCTTAAGGTGTTTTTTCGCCTCCGTTCACTCTCCCTTCTCTCAGCTATCGTCTTATTCCAGTCTCTCTTTTCTTAAGGTGTTTTTTCGCCTCCGTTCACTCTCCCTTCTCTCAGCTATCGTCTTATTCCAGTCTCTCTTTTCTTAAGGTGTTTTTTCGCCTCCGTTCACTCTCCCTTCTCTCAGCTATCGTCTTATTCCAGTCTCTCTTTTCTTAAGGTGTTTTTTCGCCTCCGTTTACTCTCCCTTCTCTCAGCTATCGTCTTATTCCAGTCTCTCTTTTCTTAAGGTGTTTTTTCGCCTCCGTTCACTCTCCCTTCTCTCAGCTATCGTCTTATTCCAGTCTCTCTTTTCTTAAGGTGTTTTTTCGCCTCCGTTCACTCTCCCTTCTCTCAGCTATCGTCTTATTCCAGTCTCTCTTTTCGGTTATCCTATTTCTCATTCTGTTCTTGTTCTCTCATAGTCCTCTCTCTTTTGCCTTATGTTTTCTCTCTGCTCTACTTTCTTGGATGTCCTTATCTCACATTCTCTCCCATTGTCAAACCCATCTATTTCTCCCTCTCTGTCTCCCTTTAACCTTCTCTGCCTCTTTGTCACTCTCGTCCTTAACTTTCCACTTCTCTTTCTCTCGCCTATCGTTTAATCTCTCCCCTTCCAATGTTTGCCCCCCACAGCGACACCTTTCTCTTCATCTTTGTCTTTTTGCAATGGCCTCATCCTTCCAAATCCCTGCACCACTTCTATTACACTTTGCCCCTCTCTGCCTCTTCCATTCTCTCTCTCTCTCACTTTGTGTCTTTACCCTCACCTCACTCTCTGCTCAGATCTCCTCCTTTCTGACTCACCCTCACTTCTCTACTCCCCCTCTCTATTCTTGTTCCTCTCCACCTTTTCCCAACTCCATTGTCTCTCTCTTCATTGTCACTCCCTTTCTCTCACACTGCCGTTTCTGTTTTTTCTCCCCCACTTTTCTCTCTACATTATTTTTCTCCTGGATCTCTCAAACCTCTTTCCACTTATTTAATGTTTAGCCATTTCTGTTCCCTTCTCTTCTCTCCTTTTCTGACTTCTCTCCCTTTCTCTTGTACCACTTATCTCTCCTTCTTTAAGCCCTTCTTGAATCAGCACTCTTTCTTCTACCCATTTGCTATTCCTCTCTTTTTCCTTTCTCATCTTCTCTCACTCCTCTATCTGATCCCTCTTTGCTTTTCTACTCTCTCCTCTCGTAGTCCCTCACCCTTCTTACACAATGTTCCTTTCCTCTCTTTTCGTCTTTCCTCCTTTTCCCTCTCACCCTCATTTTATCTTTATTTACACTTTGCTTCCCTCAAATTTCGCGTTAGAATCACTGACTTGTACTCAAAAGGTGTCATCTCTGTGGAGAGATCACAGGCACTCTGGTTGCCAAAGTTGTTAATATAAAAAAAATCCTGCTTGAGGGAGTTATCACAACACCCGAGCCCTGCCAGCACAATGGAAGTCCACGGAGCAACACTTCCACCCCCCAGGGCTCTGGCGAGCATTGCCTCTACAATGTGAGATCTCAGCTCACAGAAATTTGGGTCAGAAATCACTGCAGAACGTGTCCTTCCCAACCGCACCCTCCCTCGTCCTCCCTTCTGTCAGCTGCCAGAAGGAACCAAGCAGTCCTCAAAAGTTGACAACAATACTTTGAAAACTTACACGAAAGGATAAAACCTTTCATGCATCGAATTTGCAAATTCCTGGTTGTCCACTGAGAAATTTGGGCCATATGTATCATCAAGCTGATTTGCGATTCTGAAATAGCGATTTTGTAATAAATCGCTATTTCAGAATGGCAAATTGGTATGTATGTACAAATTCGCATTTTTTTTGCGAATTCTAAGTATTCCTTAATTGCGATTAGGAAATTGCGAATCGCAATTAAGGAATACTTTCCCATTCATTTCTATGGGCCAGGAGGCTCGTAGGAATGAATGGGAAGTTATTCTCAATTTGCTATTCGCAATTTGAGAATCGCAAATTGCGAATAATTTTTAAGGGTGCAGGGGGGTCAAAAGGACACCCTGTTGCACCCCTGAAATAAGCATGGGTGCACATGTGGCGCACATACACATGACACTTTGAAAAATGCAAAAATTTGAATTTTTCAAGGAATTCGCAACTTACCACCAACTTGAAGTTGGTGGCAATTTGCGATTCCTTAAGGACAATTTGCATTTTTTTTTTTGCTTCATACATTTAAGGTATCGCAAAATTTGCGATTCCTTAAATGCAATTGCAAAATAAGGAATCGCAAATTTAGCGATTCCTTGTTTTGCACCAGATTTTTCTTCATACATACCATTTAGCAAATTTGCATTCGCAAAGGGCGAAATTCTGCGAATTTCGGCCTTTGCGAATGCGAATTTGCTTGATACATATGGCCCTTTGCTGCTTCGGTCTAAATCGCATGCTCGCAATTCGTTTCCAGGGGGAAGCAAAGTTGCAGAGGTTTTTCTCAGGATCTTGGAGAGTTTTTTTTACAAAAAGGGTGAAAAAACAAAAATGTCATGGGGGTGAAATTTCACATGAACATAAAGACTTCTGTATTTTAGATGCAAGTGGAAATTGTGTTGACTTGCTCACGAGATAAAGTTGGCCAAGGTATACGCACATATACACAATGCCTGCAAGATACCTCTGTAAGACTGCACTTGTGTATTAAAAACTTTACACACCACTACTCCTGAGAGAAGACATTCCTGACTTGTCGTCCATCTCACTCTCCCCCCCTACAGAAAGGTATAGATTGCCGAATCCCGCCTCCCATTGGACCGCAATGACATATCCCACTTCTGACACTCAATTTTGCCTAGTGGCTTTTCCCAAATGCAGACAATGTTTATTTAAAAAAAATATGCGCTCTCGTTTACAAAGGTAATTTGAATTGCGGTGGAAAAGTTTGGTGACCCACCTCATTAAAACCTAGCGGGGCAAACACATCACGTGAAAAAACAGAGATTTTTCCAGCTTGTACAAACAGGCCTGGCTTTCCCATCCTTGCAAAGCAGAAGGTAAATAATTAGAAAACAGAAATATGAACCATTTTTGGTCTGCCCTTGCAAGCCGACAAATAAAAATTTCAAAGTTTGGACCCTTTCCCAGATGGCTGTCTAAATGAGAGAAAAAAACGTAATCCGGAGGAACAATTATCTTGCCAGAAAATTAACCCGGGCCCTTACCACCACACAGGAAAAAAGCTTATTTTTGTCATTTATGTAGAGAGAAAAACTGAAACCAGATAAACAATAGTTTGGGGTCAGAGAGGCTCTCTGAAACGTTGTTTTTCTGGTTTTCATTAGAGCAAGGAATACGTAAGGATTGTTTTCCCCATAAAGTATCATGTAAAGCCGCAAGTGCATTTTTTGGCATGTTCCTTGTTTTTAGTTTTTTCTTCGTGTTCCTTTCCTAAATTTCTTCCCTCTGTTGGAAGAGCAAGTGGGTGACGAGGAACGAGAAAGTACACATATCAGCTGCAGGGAGAAGTTCTTATTTGAACAAACATTTCTTATAGCCCTAACAAGCAACCTCAGAGCCCTTGGCCAATGGAGAGTTTCGAATAATTATAATTTTAAGGGACAGGCGAGGGCAGTGGGGAGATTCAGGGAACATTCTTTTGTAAAATAAGGGCAGGCTAGGACACAAGAAAGATGTTACAATTATGGCGGTGTCCTTAAAACAAGTAAACTTCTACAGAGAATTCGAGACAGGATGGGGAGAGATGTTAATAGATGAAGAACATTCATCATCCGTGGAGAAATGTCTTTATAATATAGATTATGATTGAGGCTTCCGTTTTTACAGATTTTTACAGATACATACAGATAGAAAACAATGTGTTTCCCATCTGTATTTATTTTTAAAAGCAGAAAAATACTGAAAATGTTGCTTCACGTGAGACTTTGTGCTGTCTTTTATGAATTCCAGGCAATAGCTGAGCAGAATAGATAGCATGGAGAGTTAAAAAACAGGATTAGATTTCCTCAAATAAAGGCATATGTTAACATATGCTTGTAGTATAGCACTAATATTTACCCGAGTATGTAGTGTTTTGTTATACATAGATGCTTAATTTGGTGAAACGGGACGGGCATCCATGTATGAGTGCAGTCCACGAGTTAAATAAATGTGGAAATATATCATTTTACTGCTCCATTTATTCTCAAAACACAAAATAAATATGGATAAATACCAAAAAGACAGCCACAAAATAAATATGTATAAATACCAATGAGATGGACAAAAAATGGATAAATACAGATGTAAATGTTAAAATAATAAATATCATAAAAACGGGAGCCCTAATTATGATGAGTAAGGCTCCCTGTTTTCTGCTTTTTACTGATTTTTACAGATAAATACAGGCAGAAAACCATTTATTTGTTGGTGGGCAATTATTTTTAACTTTGGATAAAACCAGAAATTAGGTTGTTTTTGACTTATTCTAAATGCTGTCAATCATGACAGCCAGGCCAATAGCTGAACGGATGGACAGGTAGTAGGGTTAAAAAAGAAAATAATTTTAATAATGTGGCTTATGCAGCAGGAGATGTGCACAACCTCGATACTAAAAATGTGCATGTTTTCATGTAAGTGCATGGATTTATCATCTGTGTTTATTCATATCATTGAAACCTGTCAGCAATTCAAGCATGAGTACACGTGTAGTGGGTAAATAAATGTTGAAATAAACTAATTTCAGTTTAATATTTTCACAAAACTCAAAATAAATATGGATACTTACAGATGCAATGAGCAACAAAATAAATATGGATATATACGGGCGGAAACATCAAAAAAATAAATGCCAGAAAACCTAGAGCCCTATTTATGATATAGGTTCAATAGAGATGAGCAGGCAGAGACATGCAAGTTTCTGACCCTCTGCTTGCATTTCGCACAGAGAGCACACATGGTCTTTAGTTTTATCCTGGCTTCGCCAGTGCAGGTTCCCTTTAGTCTCTTTTTACACGTTTTTTTAGGTCCGGCTGTGGAGAGCTTTAGCTGGTTGAGAAGAGCTCATGGTTTATAATGATGTCACTATGTTGGTCTAACCTGTGCCGGTCACAGGATGCTTGTTTCCGGTCCAGGGAGAACCTGGCTTGGCAGTTCGGTCTGGACTGTTCCCATGATGCACAGGGTCAAGTCTGATTTGCATATGGCTGGGTCTAAACTGGGGTGGCAAGGTGAGCAAAAAGAACAATGGATTTAACCCAGATATCTTGACCGGGGGTGAATGTATGATTTATTCAGCATTCCATCCATCATTGTTTGTTGGCATAACCTGTGCTGGGAGGGAGTCTGCATGCTCACCTACTGTGCTATCAGGCCCGTTTCTAGAGTGTGGGCCGGGTGGCCAATCCCACCCAATGAATACCCTGGCCCACCCAAGGCCATTCAGAACTGAAAAAGAAGCATTTTTCAACGTAATCTTTCACAGGGGCGTGCGCCCCCGCAGGCCCTCCCTTATCGTTTATTGTAATGATGGACACCAGTAATATAGGATACATTCGGACCCGGGGAGAGGTGTGAAGTCAGCAGAGTTTATTAGCTGCTATGATGCACAAATGAACTGCTTGGAAAATCTGAAAACTGAATTATGATTCTGGGCTTATTGCATCGTATTTTTAAACTTCAATGCTTTGCAAAGTAAAAAGCTGCCAAAGTTTTTAAAAAGCACGAAAAGCTGTAAAGTTGCACTTTAGGGCAGCGGCTGCACATGACCAGGAGCATGCTGCAGTCTTAAAGTTCTGCATCTTAAAGATTTGACAAGCAGGGTCCATCCCTATCCCCACCGGAAGCACATCAAAGAAAGCAAAGTATGTAGCTCTGCGGGTGCTGATTATTGTGTTAAAAACGTCAAACGAGGACAGATGCCAATACCTAAAATATCAGATCAATTAAATACTTTGATGTTTTTTGGCCAGGACCCACTCACCTTCATGGCCCACCTATGCTTTTCTATGGCTCACCCAAAGAACAAAATTCTAGAGCCAGGGCTGCTTGCTGTGAACACTTGTCTTTCAGGTGCCACTCTCGAGACTCTGCGTCAGGCCCTGACGTAATCCCCAACCGCCTCTTTTCATCGTTTACAGCCGTGGTTCCCAACCTGTGGTCGGGGACCCGTGGGGGTCCGCAAAGCCTCCTCAGGGGATCCGCGACTACGTAGACAATTAATTATAATTAGCTGATTAATAAAGTGTATATAAATAAAGAAGCTAAATGTACAATTGAAGATGTTAAAATGTACTGTAAATATGAAGGAATTTGAAATTGGAGACTAAAAATTAAATTGATTTGTGGGAGCAGTGCAAGTGTATCAAACAAATTGATATGGATGATGAGTGGCCTCATTTAAATTTAGAAAAGCTCTAACCTCCATGTTACATTTTTTTTGTATTTATATTTGTTTGCGAATTAACAAAATGTGTCATCGTTTGTGCGTTTGTTTTAATGTTTTTTCTGCATTTTTTTTGTGTATTGTTTTCCGGTTCAAATCATTGACAATGCTTTGGCGGGGGCCCTCAGCTAGCAGTCATGAATCACTGGGGGAGCCCCAGATTCCAATAAAGAATCAGGGGGGGTCTCTGGGTTACATTAATGATTTATTGGGGATGACCAGAAGTCAAAAGGTCGAGACCCACTGGTTTACAGACTTGCTACTGACAAATGCACTTAGGAGGACAACTTGCATACTCATTTCTAAGTTTAATACTTTAGAATTTTGATAAATGGAGAAATAGGCAAAATAAAATGATCAAAAATACACAAAAAACAGAAAAATCTAAACAATCTAATTGTTAAATGAAGACAAAACATGTAATAGCATATTTAAAAAATGCAATGTATGCCTATCATTTACTAAAACAACTCTTTAACATGTCATTGAAGGGCACATCAAAATAGAATAAAAAGGAAAAAAACGGATGAAAGTGTGTTAAAAATATAAAAGATAGGATTTTGAAAGAACGGGATGTTAACATGCATTACTAGTAGGGTCTGACTTTACCCTTTGGGTATCAGTGACGTAACAATATTGGTTTTATTGCAGATGTGCCTCTCCCACTGGCACGTGCCACAAACCACGCCCATCAGGCATTACCTCACAGGAGACGCCTACCAGTCCTATTTCGTTGTTGGTCTCCACAACTCTTTTAAACAAAGCATTGTAACTGGTTGGCCAACATTCTGCAAGAACAGGTTTCCAAATGTAAAAGCCACTAACATTTTTGCTGTCTGTAATCACTCTTTCTCCATTGGAATATTAAAATTCAGCATTTTCCATTTAGACTTCGGTGGGTTTTCGCATTGTGAGATTCTATCATCTCAGTTTTTAAATCAGCCATTTTTGCGTTGTAAATACAGCCACTTTGCACATTGCTTTCCTAAAATCATCCTTCTTGCTTTGTGAACCCTGCCTTCTTAGGTCTTACCTACAGAAAGCTTTTAGCTAACTGTTGTCAAAGGCCTATTGTGAACAATACCACTGCTTGCAATGGGCTTTGCGCCAGTCCGCTGCTTACCATTGGTTGCCTTTCCTGTTAATTACATATTATTGGCTCTTATTTTTTGCACATTTTACTTCCTCTTCCTGTATTTGTCCTTCCCCTGGAGCTTAGCTTCTTTGCCATCCTTTTGTCTGGATGAATTGTATCCTTCCATTGTTCACCTTCATGGAACTACTTGGCCTAAAGGAAAACAAACAAGCGTTCTGACGCTGTCACCGCTAGCCACGTCATTGTGTGTTGTGCGCTGCTGTGCAACATATACAAAAAAATTGACAAAGCCAATAAATCTCACATAGGCGAAAATATTGGTTTTGCCAATGCTTGTTGCTTTGTGAACTCCCATATTGCTGTATTGTGAGATTTCCATTTTTCCTTCGTGAAATTAAACTGTCTTGCTATTTCATGTTGTGAAAATGTTGCTTTTTAAATTAATTCCTTTGCACTTTTTTTTAACAAATTAACCCGTTTTCACTGTAAAACCCCTCAGTTTTGGAATATAAAGTCATGCACTTTTCCCTTGTTAGTTAGCCGCTTTGTGTATCGCCTTAAAATATGTTAAGGACTTTCCAAATGTCATTCTTAAATAGTGGCCCTGAAATTTTGTGCAGTGAAGGACTCAAAATCACCTCTTAAGTGGATCTTTGTTCTGCTGCATATTTGTCTAGAAGTTGTATACTTGAGTGACGTTTCACGATTTTTTAAATGTCCTTAACACCTCTCAAAGAGCTCAAATTTTACCCAAAAAAACAACTACGAAAGGAAGAAGCACCGACGGTAAAATGAAGATATATGTCAGAAGACTTGAAATCTAGTTACATTTTTGAGTGAAATTTACAGAAATCCACATTTATCAGATTCAAAACTCGTCCAACTCTCTCACCACTTACTCTCTCTCTCTCGTTCATATTTCTATTATGTTTGTAGAATTTGGATTAAGTTTCACCTCGTCAACCTATTTTTGCCATCTTTGCTAGGGGACTTAGAGAGTTGGTTTTGACCATGTTAGGGAGACATTGGGCCAGATTTAGGTCTTGGCGGACAGGTTACTGCATCATGATGGTGACGGATATCCCCGAAATATTTATCCCATTGGATATAATGGGATTTATATGTCGGCAGACAGGATATCTGTCACCATCGAGATTGAGTAACCCGCCCGCCAAGAACTAAATCAGGAAAATAGTTGTAAATGACGGTGAAATTGCTCCACAATGTAGGAAAACATTCAATGCTCACACACAACTGCTCAAAATTTAACAAGGCAGGCTTTTTGACCTACAAAATCTTCTAGTAGTCTCAAGGTAGGATGGGAGCTGTCGAGAATCTTAGCGGATAAATCAGCTTTAGAAATGTAAGGTTTTGTGAAAATTGATGCATATTGACCTCTTGATTACTCATCTGATCACATCTCTCTTTTTTCTGTTTCTCTGCAGGAGATATCTCTGCCAACGCCACAAAAGGTGGTGGAGAGAATGGTCCCCTATCACCGTCTAATATCCCAATCATCGCCGGGGCAGCGGGCGGTGCAGCCTTTCTACTCATCATTATCATAGTGGTGGGAGCCGTTTGCTACAGACGGCGACGATCCAAGCACAGCGACACGCACCACCCGCCGCTCTCCCTCAGCACCCTCACCAGCCCCAAGAGGAGCAGCGGGGGCAACAACAACGGCTCTGAGCCCAGTGACATCATCATCCCGCTCAGGACTTCAGACGGCGGAGCCTTCTGCCCCCACTACGAAAAGGTTAGCGGGGACTACGGCCATCCCGTCTACATCGTGCAGGAGATGCCGCCACAGAGTCCCGCAAACATATACTATAAAGTATGAGTGGGTGCCCTGCAGCAGCAAGGACCAGTCTGTTGTGCACCTGGGACCACCAACTGAGCCTTTTCCCCCACACCCCAATTTTTTTAATTATTATTATTATTATTATTGCTATTTCTAGTGACTCTAGGGGGTGAAAATAGGGGGGAAAGGAGAAAATGTCCTGCTCCCTGAAAAAGGATTTTGCACACTTACTCTCAAAGGAGAAGAAAAAAGTTGTTGATTTTCAGAAAAAAAAGTACTTTCTTTTTTTTAAAAAAAATATACGTTTTAGTTCAGCTCAGAACCTCGAAAATAATGTGAACTTTATTACTTTGTTCTGTAATGACGAACAATGTTTATTTTCCTGTTTTTTTCCATTATGAATTCTCCTTTGCTCTGAGTTGCCAAAAGACTTCATTCTTTTTGTAAATTGCAATTTTTATTTTCTACTGTGGGGGTGTCTAAATCTTCATCCCGATTCCCTCCCTACCTCCTCTGCTCTGGGGGTTCAGCCTTGTGGAATATGGTGTGAATTTATCATGCTCTGTGTGTGTACCTGTGGGCACTCAGAAAGAGACATGGTTAACCGCAGAGGACGGCCCTTTGAAAGACACGCCTCTTTAGGCACGCCCACAACGCTCTGGCGTATCGCTGGGTCTTGCCGCATACGCACAGCACGGAGAAGTGTCTGGGACAGATGCTCACGTTCTGTTGGTAAATGAACCCTGGAAGTCTCCGCCCTGGGGCGGGCCTCTAACCCCGCTGTGGTCCACCTCTACAAACTTGCTTCATTGGGTCAACTGTGAAGGGTCAATCCACCAGCCTTTCCTCTTACTCTCCCAGGTCTTCATGCCGACAAGACTTTTCTGGCACTCCTTTGTCAGCATTGGTGATATGATGGATCCATGTGGGTTTCTGGCCTAGCTTGCAGTTGCTCCTACACCATCAACTTGAAGATCCCTGCAAAGATTGAACATGGCAGAGTAACTCTGGTATCTCGGACATCTTAGCTAAAGCAGCGAAGTCACTGGTTTCCAGCATTGCGACAGGTCCAGAGGCCTTTTGACATTTCTCCATCCACATGTCCACATCTCTAGGTTCCCTATCTCCCACTTCAGAGCCTACCCTAGGTACTTCAAAGCATTCGGCCAGCTTGTCATGTGCGGTAACCACAAACATCCTGTCTACCTACAACACAAGGTCAAGAGCGGGGACCACTTTTGCCGTCTTGCTGATCATCCTCGTAGACTCTGACCCATCATCTTTGAAAGCGTTCAAGAACATTGTCATTAGTAGTGAGGTCCCTACAAAGCAGAAGGGGAAGCAAAGCACAGCACTGGGCCCCAGCAACATCCACCAATGAGATTGTAGGAGGGATCAAGGTCAAGTAAGATGCTTCTCTTGGATTCGCTCTCTGCTGACGCATTGCCCTATTTTGTTCCTATGGTCTTTCACAGCTCTTGGCCTCATGGAACGTTTTGGTCAACCCAATAGCAAGTGAGTTTCCAGAATCTGGTGGCTAAGTGCGAAAGGAGGCAGGAAGTGACTTTCTTGGAAGTGGAAGTGGTTCCCATGAACAAAGGAAGAGGTTCTCCTGAGCGAGGAAGTGACGCAGAAGTGACCTTGAGCCCTGTGCAAAACTATGGCGTTCAGTCCCGATTGTCAGTAGGAAGAGCAGTGAAGATTTTTCAGCCAGTGTCGATTTGGAAGTGTCTCGAGTGGATGTAAAAGTGTGTACTCATGTTTTTTGTGCGCTGAAGGACTACACTTACTGACTTCTTAGTGATCGCCCACTTAAAGCTGCTTTGCCTTTTAAAATCTGGCCAGACCTTTTATTATTTTTCAACAACCTTTGAGTTTTGACATCCAAACATGAACAAATGACTACAAGACTCTCCTGAAACCTATAAAGCCAGATGTCAAGCTCTCAAACAATATCAAGAGCTAATTTCCAGACTAGTGTGATTGCCTCACATCCTCCTAGTCAGGGAGCAGAGAGAGATGGCACCGCTGAGATTGTTTGTGTTTGTTTTCATGTTTATTTTATGGAAATTAAAGGAGAGTGGAAGGGCCTGGTTAATAGTAAGTTATGGGCTTGATCCCTTTCAGCAATGGTTGGTCCACTTCAAGCTTCGCTTTATATTTCCCCTGTGACGTTCCTGTACGAGGACACTTTCCACTCTGCGCAGTTTTGTGATCTGTTTCTTAGCCTGCATCACAACCAAGCCGTCACCCTCATATGGAGCTATCACGCCCCATACATCCCACTACATATGCCCAAGTAGACCATCAAACCTACACTTCTACTCAGATGTGCTTCATTCCCAAAATAGGAAATGCAGCGGGCCCACTCATTATAGTGCTGGAGACTCAAATGCTGCTTCAGTCCCCTTCCAGACTTCCGGTGAGCCTAACAACCCAACATTATTATCACCCTTACAGCCACCAGCTCCCTTTTGCTGGAAATCAGAGGTCTCGATTTTACTTGTGCATACCCAACCATTGACTCTTTAGTTCTGTAGGCCCATGTGTCACTGCTATTACATTCTACACTGCCTCTGAGATCCAGATGTTTGGAGCTCTCTGCCTTCCAGCAGCACTGTAATCCCTGCAATAAGAGGTGTTGGTTTCTGTTTTGTGTGTCCGGGCCTGTTCGCACAGAGCTTCAGATGATGTGCAGCTGCCGGGTTTTTCCACACCTCCTGTGATGCTTCTGCCAGACACTAGCTCCACCTCCACTTTGAAGAAATATTCATATTTCCCCTCTGTCTGGGCTCACTCACACAGTGGCAGCGTCCAATATCCTAGTACACGCCGTACAGATCTCTTCTGAGACCAAAACACCTTAAATTGTTATCCCTCTGCCTGACACTTACCCTATTCCCCTTGCGATCACTTGTTCCAATATTTTCTTGTATATCCGGGTTCACTTGTACAGTGCCAGGGTCCCAAATGCAGGTGCCACCCTCTTCTACACCTTCTGGGAGTCCCACGAACCTGCAGTTCTGAAGTCTGTGCCAGATAGAAGCCATTTCTCCTTCTCTTACTTTTCCAGAATCTACCAACAGTGCCAAAATGGATGGTGACTTTGACAGACGTGGCCAATGTCCATCTGGGACTAGACCAAAAAAAAGAAATCAAACAACATCAAATCATTACGCTTCTTGGAAGCGAGCTCCAACTTGAACTCCTGCCTTAACCAACTCTTTTTGTTTTTAGTTCTGTTGAGGTGTTTGTTTTATATTATTTTTTGCACAGTGGCCAATGCGTTATGATTCCTGTAGTCATGTAGCCCTTGTTGTTCTCTGAAAAAAGAACAAAAGTAAAAAAAGACATTCTGCCAATAAAGACAAAATAAAAACTAGTATTTGTAAATCACCTTTGCTTGCAGTCATTGTCTTTTGAGTGTTGCTTTTGGGCATGAAAAAAGTTGAAATGTTAAATAGTTTTTTTACCACTCTGACTCCATAAACCACTTCACTGGATATTGTAAAAGTAGCCCAGATCTCCCTGTGATCCCTGTCTGAAATCATCTATGGACAATGGTAGGTGAGAACATGCAAACCATATCGAGGGCCGCACTTCCTCCTTTAACCATCAGTGGCTTAAATTATGCTGAAGCCTGACTAATGCAGAATAGTGTGATAGGCTTGCTTTTTCCAGGAAAAGAAAGAATCCAATTTAAGGTGCAGGTAATATTATTACCCTATTGCGGGAGCAAAGGTAATGAGTCCAAGACAAAACCCCTCATGGGGAAAATATTTAATTTGTCGCGGGTCAAACTCAACTGGCTTGAGCCCAACAATCCCACTGCCGATGCATGCTAGCGGAGTCTATATAAACATTTACCCTATAGTCTGTTTTCGGGATATGATCTCAACGCAGACTAAATTATATTCTTCCCATTCCTGGAAAAGCAGGCCTATCACAATATTCAACCTTAATCTGGTTGGAGACTAATACAGGCCATAAATAATTAAATGGGGCATTGTGGCTCCAACAAGAGACACGTACAACTATTTTGTCTATTGTGACCCTATGCTTTAAACTACTACTAATCCACATTTTGATAACTAGCTATATGATCAGTGGCATAGCAAGGGGAGGAGAGGGCAAGGAGGTGATCTGCCCCGGCGGAACACCCCCCACCCGCTGTTACCTGCAGCATCGTCAGCACCCCCGCTCTTACACACGGGCGGCAACTAGTCTAGCTATACCACTGTATATGAGGTACCTTGAATCAAATTGGGAAAATACCTAACCAAGTGAGTTGTTGTCCTTCTACAGTGTGCGACTACAGGGAAAGGCTCACCCAGACCCTGTGTTAAGAAAGCAGCCCTTATAAGATAAGCTTGCAGGAAGGGGTGAGCTGAACCACCCTTACTATGTATTCAATTTTATGTGCAGTGTCTCACTGTTTTCCATGTATCACTTATTGCATGATTGATTTCCCTTCTGTGAACCAGTCTTGATTATAATTATGTCTAATAATTGTTTATTGTAAATTCCCCAGGCAAAGTAAAAACACAAAGGGCCCAATTCACAATGGTCCTCCACACTCGTGTCAGAGGCCTAGTCGTAGCGAGGGGTGCGCATTCGCGGTGGGATCTCCGAACTGCATTTCTCATTGCGGTGGTCCTTGAACGATTGAAGGGCGCCCGCCCCAACTGTGGAGGCCCTTGGTGAATCGGGCCCTAAGCTAGGAACATACTCCTTGTTCTAACTGGTGCACGTGCGTGTGTGTGGTTTTTTTTCTGGTGTCCGTCCTCACAACATACTTTTGGACAAACAGGACCAGACGGGTACCTAGGCAATCCGTATCTCATGATGAAGGCCACTGGCCCTTCTAGGCACACAAATTTGGCTGAAACAGGTTGACGAAACGGTTGGTGGAAGGGCAATAATCTTCTACTAACCATCACAACTCTATTTTTAAACCTGTTAGGGTAGCCCTGAATAAACCTACAGTGGGGTTCTAATCATAGACTTTTTTAACCTCTCAAGCCTTTGAAATCCCAAATTTAGGTATCCTACACTCCCACTCAGTGGAAGAGCCCGTCTATAAACTCTTATGTGTTTTGTATGTGAGGAAAAGCCCACTGATGAAGTATGCCACAAATTGTGGGGGGCAGCAATTTTTGTTTGGACTAGGTTGTTATCCTCTACTAATTTTTATCCTGTACTAATTTTCGATGCCCACTTCTCATATTTATGTGTAAAATATTTTGATGACTTTTTTAAGTAATGAAATTGATTTAATTTATTCTATACATTTATTTTTGTATTTCTTTCTACATAATATGTAAATATAAATGTTACTCCTGGAGGTATGTTTTAGGAATCTTTAATTAAATTATTTTAATTAATTTTAAAATGTTTAAATGAATACAATATTTAAGTAAAAACTAAGTTAGGTCTGACTGAAGTTTTTTTATTTTGTTCTAAATTTAAAATACATTTTAAATATAAAATTAATTTACAGTAACATTTAACAGAAAATAGTTAAAATATTTTTTTAAGTTTAAAAACTTTTTACATTTTCCTTATACTTTACGATAATTTGAACTCTGCCATGGTGGTGGAGAACTCATATGTGATACGTTACTAGAAGTAGCTTTACAATATTAACTTGATTTTAGATTAACTATTTAATACATTTAGATATTGGGCTTTAAATAAAATGAATGTGAAAACATTTTTTTTAATCAGACCTAAAAGAAACTGTTTGAATTTACTTGTATTAAAAATTATGAAATATGGGGGCACTGGCACGACAGCAGTTGAGTCTCGCTCAGCAACAATATTACTGGGTGCTCTTGGAGGAGGCAAGGTGCTCTTGCCCACTTCCCAGAGCAGGATTTACCAATTGGGAGATAAGTCTGGAAGACTGCTGCATCGGCTGTTTCAAAACGCTTTTACGCCAGTTTGTCGGCTTCCACAGGGCGTTGTACACCAACATGGACGTCTTGACCATTGCACATGTTGTGCAATTCCTGGGTGATCTACCCCTAAAGGCCTTATCAGCAGAGGTAAGTGAGTCGCTAGAGGCTCCCCTCAGTATTGAGGAATTGGCTGCGGCATTATCAGATCTAGGCCCGGGAAAGGTCCCAGGACCAAACGGATTTCCCAGTGAATTCTTCGAGGTGTATGGGCCGCAGTTGGGCATTCATTAACTAGACGCAATCCAGGTCACGCTGAAAGAAACTCGTATGCCTCCAGACTGGCGACACGCCGAGATTGTGTATTCCCCTGGCCCAGTTGCCCCCTGGAGCTCCACTTTTCATATCACCCAATCTCACTTTTGAATATTGAGGCTAAGTTGTTGGCTAGTTAATAGATTGATGCCCCACATGGCAGACATAGTCGGGCTCATAACTCTATCGCAGCAGTGGGTCATCTGGGGTGCACTGCGGTCCTGCTTCATGCGGACATAGATAAGTCATTCGACTCCGTTAGCTGGACCTACTTATTTTCTCTCCTTCAATTCCTTTATATGGGCCCCCGTTTTTTATCATGTGCACTTGCTTTACACGGAGTTGATGGCTGCCGTGTACTTAGAGGGTTTGGTCTCATCCCCTTTTCCTACAGGGCGCAGCACCAGACAGGGATGCCCCCTGTCCCCTTTTTTATTCGCCCTGGCCATGGAGCCATTGGCCACATGGGTCAGAATGGATGCTTTGGTCCGGGGCTTTGAATGGCTTTGGGAGGTATCGGATCCCATTGCGCTGTATGCCGATGATGTGCTATCTTCCTTACAGACCCCCATAGATCAGTCTCCAGGATCTTACGTATAATGCAACTGTTCAGGGAGAAGTTGGGTCTATATATGAACACCGGAAAGTCGACACCGTGGTCGCTGCACAGGTCATTAGGACATGGTACTTGGGCCACACACTTATCCGTAGCAGCGGACGGCATGCAACATCTCAGCGTCTTCCGGTCTTCTAGCCAGCAGATCTCGTGGGAGTGCAATCTGAGTCCCTTGATGGAACGGGTGAAGACTGAGGTTGGGTTATGCTCTCCCTTGCCCCCTTCCATATATGGCCGCTCTACCATCTTCAAAATGGTCTCCCTGCCCCACCTACTTTATCAACTTCAAAACTACCCTTACCCGATTATCCCCCACCTGGTTTTGGCAGATCAACACGCTCTTGGTTCGGTGTCTGTGGGGAGGTGCCTCTTGAGTGGCCCTGCATACATGCTTCCAGTCCACATAATGCTGAGGTCTCGCCGCAGCTGAGGTACAGTCCTATCATGCAGCCTCGCACCTACAGGTGCTCAATGAATTGTGGTACAGTCCTAGAGATGACCCTGCATATGCAGTCGAGTGATGGGAGATCTCTCTCTTCACGGGCATTTGCAGAGCAGATGGGACGTGAGACCTCTTCCCCCAGCGACTCGAGTCATGATACTCGTGTGGAGGCAACCTCTTCGCAGGATGGGGTGGTGGGGCTGCCTCACATAGGCGAACCCGCTGTAGCGGAATAGACATCTCCCCCAGGTGGAGGATTAGTCTGGCTTTCGGAAGTGGGACCATATCGGCATCTTAGCCTTCAGGGACGTGATGCGGACCCCATACTTAAATCGTTCCAGGAACTCCAATCTGAATTCTCGATGCCCTATAGCCAATTTTTTAAGTATATATATTCTGTCATGCCCTAACACCATATAAGCGCTATATAAATGCAATTACAATGCAATACAATATATCAACAATCTCTCTGACCTCCCAGACTTTAACCCGCTGGAGGGTACACTCCTAATGGGAGACCTCAGGGATCATAAGATAACCAAGATCTATCAATCTTTAATCACAAATAGTACCAACAGCTTGGACGCCCTCAGGGCGGCGTGGCAGAAGGATGCAGAAACTATTGACAATGATGACTGGAGAGAGGTCCTGAAGTCTCCGCGTGGGGCAGCGATATCCTCTCGTCTACATCAGATTCAGTTTAAATATCTCCATCACACGTACTTTTCCCAACATAAGCTGTGGCGAATGGGTCTCATGGACGCTCCCACTTGCTTGCACTGTGGCGCTGATGATTGCACCTTTCTACACACGGTGTGGGCCTGTGCCGCTCTTGTCTACTTCTGGAGAGGAGTAGTGGCATGCCTGGCTGAGGTCCTGGGATGGGATATTTCTATGTCTCCGAAGCTGGTCTAACTACACAGTAAATTGGGGATAGGGGAAAACAGCTACAAACAACACCTGCTGTTTCTGAGCCTCCCCCTCGCCAAGACGGACATTGCACGACTGTGGAAGTCCGAATCTACACCCCTTATAGGTGTTTGGAAGAAGGGAATGGATTTTTGCATGGGTTTGGAGGCACCCATATTTCAGGCGAGAGGATGCCAACGGAAACACCCAAAACTCTGGCAGCGGTAGGCAGACTACCGGGGCTGACTCTTGAGCTAATTACCCCAGTGCACACACTCCTGAAGATGGAAATCCGACAATTTGGGCTGGACACACATGCTGATTCATAATTTAAGCATGTGGCGAGCTATGAGCGGTGGGCAGGGTAGATGGGAGGGACACTGGGAGGTTGTTGCGCACTTGTTTGAAATGTTGATCTGTATTTTTCTTTTTGCATTAGCGTTATTCCTTTGTATGAGCAAAAAGAAAACCGCCATGATTTATATGTGATTCCGGCCCCCACTGGGTTATAAAATCTGTTGTGAAATTTCTTTTTAGGAAACATTGTGCTTAGAATTATTATTGTTACATTTATTTTTTTAAATAACAAAAAAGCTATTAGAATAGATCATCATAAAATAATTTCTTTCTATATTTACATTAAATTTTTATATATATATATATATATATATATATATATATATATATATATATATATATATATATATATATATATATATATAAAGTTAAACTACATGAATGTATTTTAACGTGATTGGAAATGGGTCTCTAGTTTAAATCCTGGCCTCTATTATTTTCTGGGGGGGAGGGGTTGCAGTACCGTGATTGGCCATATGTGGTGCTGGACTTCCTCAGGATCTGGACTGCTATTGTTTTGGGTCTTTTTAGGTCTCGCCTGAGCCAATGCACTTGCGCATTGCTCCGGCGAGATTATAGTAAGCGGTCCGAAAAGTCGGATTAGACACAGTTCATGTGAGACAGGCGGGTGCACAACACCAGCCACGTCACACCACCATTTTTCTGTGCCTCGGCATCAGACTTAAAAGCGTGCCACTCCCCCGCATCAGACTTCAAAGGAATGCGCTCCCGCTCCGCCGCCCCCCCGCAATGCAGAGAGCTTGTTTTTTAAAGCGCTTCAAGATCCATTTTACAACAGTGCCTTCATGCTACTTTTTAACTTAACGAATCCATCTATAAATAGAAAGACAAAACAGTGCCTTTTAAAAGTGCGTGCATGGTTGTTGAACACATGCGAGTGCTTATAAAATTACACAACAGTTGTATCAATAGGAAATTTTTTTGCCCGAGTGCACAGCATACACAAGGTTGTTTAACATGGCTAAAAACATTACCAAAGCCAATAAATCTGATAGACGCGATCTGATGCTTTGCCAAGGCTTGTTTAACTAGTGCTGCTTATGCTGCCTGAGAACGGTACTGTACTCTGATATCTTAGAGTGGGTGACTTGCAGAGTTCGAGGCCCATGACTTCGACACCTCTGCATACTATACCTAGCAACAGCAAGATATTTTTCTCACTGAAATGCAGATGTCGTAGTGTTCGTATGCTATTAGGGTTGTTAATTCTGTTTTAGATATGCTGGGACATAACCTTGCAATTTATTACACAGGTTAGCCAATGCTTTTAGGTACACCAGGTTCTTAATATAAAGTTTCCTTTACATTTGGTGGGGGCGGGGATTCCCCACACTGCAGTCTTCTCTAAATCTCTTCTCCGCCTCCAGTCCACTACAGACCTTTAACTTTGTCGAAATCTTAAAAGCGCTCTAGTCCCTGGTCTCTCCTCTGCTAATGATTTAAAAAGAAAAGCCAAATAACATGCCTTTTTATTGTGCTCTAACAATGGGAAGAGCAAGCTCCAATACTCCATTATCAAGAGATCTAAAGAAGTATCTAAAGAAGGATAGACTCAATATTGGAAATGCAGAAGCTCCCTCCACCCCCTCCACTAACTGGAAAAACAATCATCAGTGGATTTCCCAATGGCTCAATTCGCACAGTTCAACATTAGAACATATTCAAGGCTTTTAACCATATCGCTGCTGCCGTCGGCCGTTGGACGTCGCGCGAGCTACCTCCCTGGTGCTGTGCACGTCCAACGGCCGACGCGGGTGCACCCGTTTCTTCGAACCTTCAGCACTGGCGCTGAACGTTCAAAGCAGTAAACGGGTTAAGCATGGCATGCATAGAGGAATCGTGGTAGCCTCTCCATGCACATAAAATTCCAAAGTCTGAGATGCCACTGTGCAACAGAGGGTGAGGTTTCTCCGCCCACCAATAGCCTAAAAGTCAGTTTTGTCACCCCTGAACATTCCATATCAGAATCATGTCAGACGGAGCTTGGCATGCTAGCAGAGGTGAGAGCAAACCCAAGATAACAAAGAAAATCCCATCTGGGATAGGGTAGCCCAATACCTCCATGACAGCAGCCAAAGTTTCCGGCCTGAAGGGTCTAACTAAGAGACGTGTGCACCTGATGGGCTACAGTTCACCTAGCAGTCCACATCCACACCAAAAGAGGGGGCTTAAGTTGTGGAAACCTTGCTCAGCCTTGCTGTATGAGGATACCAGTCAAACATAACGTTCATCCCTTCTTAATGTTTCATCAAAGTAGTTCCTACTGTCAGTCCAATATATTTCTGTTAAGTGTGTCATCTCACAATGTATGCCAGGCCCGGCAACAGGGGAAACCTCCATCATGCTGTTGTAATATTGTAGACTGTACCCCTCGACCCAGCAGCTATCAAGAGGAAATTTTAGAAAGGGGTAAGTTATCTTCTTGCTGCTCTTTTCGTTTTTGAATGATGCACCCAGAACCCTATTTAGGCATAGTGGAATAATTCCACCTTCTACGGAAGCCTGTGTACTCTTCCGCCCTCACTCTACCGCTCTACAGCCCTCACTCTACCACCCTCACTCTACCGCTCTACCGCCCTCACTCTACCGCCCTCACTCTACCGCCCTCACTCTACCGCCCTCACTCTACCGCCCTCACTCTACCACTCTACCGCCCTCACTCTACCACTCTACCGCCCTCACTCTACCGCTCTACCGCCCTCACTCTACCGCCCTCACTCTACGGCTCAACAGCCCTCACTCTACCGCCCTCACTCTACCGCCCTCACTCTACCGCCCTCACTCTACCGCCCTCACCCTACTGCCCTCACTCTACTTCTCTACCGCCCTCACTCTACCACTCTACCGCCCTCACTCTACCGCTCTACTGCCCTAACTCTACCGCCCTCAATCTACTGCCCTCACCCTACCGCCCTCACTCTACTTCTCTACCACCCTCACTCTACCACTCTACCTCCCTCACTCTACCACTCTACCGCCCTCACTCTACCACTCTACCGCCCTCACTCTACCGCCCTCACTCTACCACCCTCACTCTACCACCATCACTCTACCACTCTACCGCCCTCACCCTCACTCTATTGCCCTCACTCTACCACTCTACCGCCCTCACTCTACCACTCTAACGCCCTCACTCAACCACTCTACCGCCCTCACTCTACCACTCTACCACCCTCACTCTACCGCCCTCACTCTACCACTCTACCGCCCTCACTCTACTGCCCTCACTTGACCGCCCTCACTCTACCGCCCTCACGCCCTCTCTACCGCCCTCACTCTACCACTCTACTGCCCTCACTCTACCGCTCTACCACCCTCACTCTACTGCCCTCACTCTACCTCCCTCACTCTATCACTCTACCGCCCTCACTCGACCGCTCTACCGCCATCACGCCTTCACTCTACCGCCCTCACTCTACCACTCTACCGCCCTCACGCCTTCACTCTACCGCCCTCACTCTAGCACTCTACCACCCTCACTCTACCGCTCTACCGCCCTCACTCTACCACTCTACCGCCCTCACTCTACCATCATGTCTAATTTATGCTCTTTTTTCGGCACACTCGTGTCCTCTTGTTTGTTCTCTCTAGCATCACCTTTATCACACTTTCCTAACGAGTCTTCCTTCTCCCGCATGTGACCCTACTTGCACCCTCTTGGATCCATCCTCATTCTTTTCGGCTTTTCCCTGTTTCCGCCCCACACTCCACTCCTTTGTGTGTCTTTTCTGGCCACTTTCCTACTTAACTTTTCATCCAACTTTTCGTCCTTGCTCCTTTAATCCCATTTCCACCTTCTCACAATTCCTTCGAGCACTGTTATCTTAACATTTGTGTTTCTCTCTGTCGTATGATGTCTGTGCTGCAACCATTTACTTCGGACATTCACCCTCGCACCCTCACACCTCCTCACACTCACACACCCTCACACCCTCACACACCCTCGCACACCCTCCCCCTCGCACACCCTCACTCACCCTCTCACCCTCACCCACGCCCACCCTCACACACCCTCACTCACCCTCACACCCTCCCTCACCCTCAGACCCTCACCCCCTCACCCTCACACACCCTCACTCACCCTCACACCCCCCTCGCCCTCACAACCCTCTCATGCTCTCACCCTCACACACCCTCACCCTCACACACCCTCACCCTCACATCCCTTCACCCTCACATCCCCTCACCCTCACATACCCTCACCCTCACATACCCTCACCCACCCTCACTCTCACACCCCTTCACCCTCACACCCCCTCACACACCCCCTCACCCTCACCCACCCTCTCACCCTCACACATCCTTTCACCCTCACACACCCTCTCACCCACCCTCACACCCTCTCACCCTCACACCCCCCTCACCCTCACACCCCCTCACCCCCAACCCCTCACCCACACCCTCACCCTCACACACACCCTCACCCTCACACACCCTCACTCTCACACCCTCTCACCCTTACACACCCTCACCCACCCTCACCCTCACAACACCCTCACACACCCTCACCCTCAAAACCCTCTCACTCACACCCCCTCACCTTCACACACCCTCACCCTCAAACACCCTTACCCTCACTCACACACCCTTACCCTCACTCACACAAAGCATAGGATAGCAAAAACATAGAATAGCATAACAAAACAAAGCATGGGATAGCAAAACAAAACATAGCATAACAAAACAAAACATAGCCTATCAAAACACAACAAAGCATAGCATAGCATAACAAAACACAACAAAACATAGCATAGCATAACAAAACGAAACATAGCATAACATAACAAAGCATAGCAAAACAAAACATAGCATAGTATAACAAAACATAGCATAGATTAACAAACATAACAAAACATAGCAGAACATAACAAAACGTAGCAGAACATAACAAAACAAAGCATAGCATAACAAAACATAGCATAGCATAACAAAACACAACAAAACATAGAATAGCATTACAAAACATAGCATACATAACAAAACATAGCATAGCAAAGCATAGCAAAACATAGCATAGCATAACAAAACACACCAAAACATAGCATAGCATAACAAAACACAACATAGCATAGCATAACAAAATAAAGCATAGCATAGCATAAAAAAACAAAGCATAGCATAACAAAACATAGCATATTAAAACATAGCATAACAACACA
This sequence comes from Lissotriton vulgaris, assembly GCF_964263255.1. Taxonomy (NCBI): domain Eukaryota; kingdom Metazoa; phylum Chordata; class Amphibia; order Caudata; family Salamandridae; genus Lissotriton; species Lissotriton vulgaris. The sequence continues at coordinate 761,013,306 of NC_141700.1, read as the reverse complement.
AAGCATAGCATAATAAAACACAACAAAACATAGCATAGCATAACAAAACATAGCATAGCATAACAAACATAGCATAGCAAAACACAACAAAACATAGCATAGCATAACAAAACAAAGCATAGGATAGCAAAATTAAACAGCATAACATAACAAAGCATAGGATAGCAAAACAAAACATAGCATAACAAAACAGAAAAACACAACAAAACCTAGCAAAACACAACCAAACATAGCATAGCTTAACAAAACACAACAAAACATAGCATAGCAAAACAAACCATAGAATAGCATAGCAAAACATAGCATACCAAACACAACAAAAACATAGCATAGCATAACAAAACATAGCATAGCAAAACAAAGCATAACATAATAAAACACAACAAAACATAGCATAGAATAACAAACACAACAAAACATAGCAGAACATAACAAAACATAGCAGAACATAACAAAACAAAGCATAGCATAACAAAACATAGCATAGCATAACAAAACACAACAAAACATAGAATAACATTACAAAACACAACAAAACATAGCATAGCAAAACATAGCATAGCATAACAAAACACACCAAAACACAGCATAGCATAACAAAACACAGCATAGCATAACAAAACAAAGCATAGCATAGCATAACAAAACATAGCATAACAAAGCATAGCATGGCATAGCATAACAAAACAGCATAACAAAACATAGCATAACGACACAAAGCATAGCATAATAAAACACAACAAAACATAGCATAGCATAACAAAACATAGCATAGCATAACAAACATAGCATAGCAAAACACAACAAAACATAGCATAACAACACAACAAAATATAGCATAACAAAACATAGCATAGCATAACAAAACAGCATAGGATAGCAAAAATAAACAACATAGCATAACAAAAGAAAGCATAGGATAGCAAAACAAAACATAGCATAACAAAACAGAAAAACACAACAAAACCTAGCAAAACACAACAAAACATAGCATAGCTTAACAAAACACAACAAAACATAGCATAGCAAAACAAAGCATAACATAATAAAACACAACAAAACATAGCATAACAAAACAAAACATAGCATAGCATTACAAAACAAAACATAGGATAGCGAAACAAAACATAGCATAGCATACAGCATCACTCAGCACCACCACAGCATCACTCAGGGGCACCACAACATCACTATGCGCTACCTCAGCATCACTGAACGCCACAGCATCACTTGTTCGCCATCACATCACTCAGTGCCACCACAGCATCAATCTGTGCAACCATTCAACAACACCTGGTTCAAATATGTTCTCTCAATGTTTCAAGCTTTATTACAAATGTAACAAAAATATGTTAATATTACACTTCTGCTCTTGGATCTTCGTCACAATAAAGTACACTGAACATAATCTTCACAAAATTTATTTACAAAAGTTTAAGATATTGCCATTATAAATTACAATAACTTTTTTTAAGTATTAATTATTTAAAAAATTAAAAGCCATTGTTATTTGTAATATCAATACATGTAAGTCACGTAAATATACAACATATTGCATTACAAATGCTATAGGTGTCACATTTGCGAAAGTTATAACTATTGGCATTGTAAATGACAAAGCTGTTAATTTTGCTATTTTCAAAAGCAAAACATAAATAAAAATGTGTCATTTACAATACCAATAGCTCAAACTTTCTTAATGCGAGACCTATTGCATTGCAAATGCTTGTTTGGCTGTAGTAACTTTGCACTCATAAAGTCAGCTCCACCCCTTTTTCAAAGGGTGGAGAAATGTAAGACTACACTTTGTAGTAAATTTACTATCAGAAAAAGTAAATAGCCAAAAGTTCTAAATATACTACAAAATGTAAGAGTAAATTTGCATGCGTAGATTTACTCGTGTGTAAATGTACCTGTGTAAAAAGGCCCCAGTAGGAGGAACTTGGAGTAAATGAAAATGTTGTGTGAGGTGTTTGGGGTACATGAAATAAAGTGTGCGGAGATTGGGATGCAGGAAAAAACAGTGTGAGGAACTTCAGATCCACAAACAGTGAGGAACCCGAAGACCTATTACAACGATTGGTAATAGTGAAATAAAAAGTGCTGTCGTGATTATAAAAACGATGATGTATGCTTTGCCCTGCTGGTTTTGTTGATTCATTGTGACATCCGGTGGGCCCTTTTGGAATATTTTTAGCCCAACATAAAATAATCGTTTTTAAGAAGGTTGCTGCTAGTATGCATCCTCTCGCCCGTGGCGCTAAACAGCGCTGTCTGATGAAATAGCGGGGTTACGTTGAATGAATGCAGCCTTCTTCTAGGCGCTGCGCTGCTTCATCCTTACGTCCACTTTGCTCTATTTCACCGGAGCCGAAGCGGGCGGGGGGGACCAGGCAGGACGCGCCTCCCTCGCGCAGACCTCGTGCTCTATACACCAGAGCAGGCAGAGGGACCAGGCAGGATGCGCCTCCCTGACGCAGGCCTCGGCCTCCATACGCCAGAGCAGGCGGGGGGACCAGGCAGGACGCGCCTCCCTCACGCAGGCCTCGTGCTCTATACACCGGAGCAGGCAGAGGGACCAGGCAGGACGCGCCTCCCTCAAGCAGGCCTCATGCTCCATACACCGGAGCAGGCAGAGGGACCAGGCAGGGCGCGCCTCCCTCGTGCAGGCCTCATGCTCCATACACTGGAGCAGGCGGAGGGACCAGGCAGGACGCGTCTCCCTCGCGCAGGCCTCGGGCTCTATACACCGGAGCAGGCAGAGGGACCAGGCAGGGCGCGCCTTCCTCACGCAGGCCTTGTGCTCCATACACCGGAGCAGGCAGAGGGACCAGGCAGGACGCTCCTTCCTCGCGCAGGCCTCATGCTCCATACACCGGAGCAGGCAGGGGGACCAGGAGGACGCGCCTCCCTCACGCAGGCCTCGTGCTCTATACACCGGAGCAGGCAGAGGGACCAGGCAGGACGCGCCTCCCTCAAGCAGGCCTTGTGCTTCATACACCTGAGCAGGCAGAGGGACCAGGCAGGACCCACCTCTCTCGCACAGGCCCTGTGCTCAATACACCGGAGCAGGCAGAGGGAGCAGGCAGGACGCGCCTCCCTCACACAGGCCTTGTGGTTGTTACACCGAAGCAGGCAGAGGGGCGCCTCTCTGACGCAGGCCTTGTGCTCTTTCCACCGGAGCAGGCGGAGGGACCAGGCAGGACGCGCCTCCCTCTCGAAGACCTCGTGCTCTATACACGAGAGCAGGCAGATGGACCAGGCAGGACGCGCCTCCATCATGCAGGCCTCATGCTCCAACACCGGAGAAGGCAGAGGGACCAGGCAGGGCGCGCCTCCCTCAAGCAGGCCTCATGCTTCATACACCGGAGCAGGCAGAGGGACCAGGCAGGGCGCGCCTCCCTCTAGCAGGCCTTGTGCTCTATAAACCGGACCAGGCAGGGGGACCAGGCAGGGCGCGCCTCCCTCAAGCAGGCCTTGTGCTCCATACACCAGAGCAGGCAGAGGGACCAGGCAGGACGCGCCTTCCTCGCGCAGGCCTCATGTTCCATACACCGGAGCAGGCAGGGGGACCAGGAGGACTCGCCTCCCTCACGCAGGCCTCGTGCTCTATACACCGGAGCAGGCAGAGGGACAAGGCAGGACGCGCCTTCCTCGCGCAGGCCTCATGCTCCATACACCGGAGCAGGCAGGGGGACCAGGAGGACGCGCCTCCCTCACGCAGGCCTCGTGCTCTATACACCGGAGCAGGCAGAGGGACCAGGCAGGACGCGCCTTCCTCGCGCAGGCCTCATGCTCCATACACCGGAGCAGGCAGGGGGACCAGGAGGACGCGCCTCCCTCTATCAGGCCTCGTGCTTCATACACCAGAGCAGGCAGAGGGACCAGGCAGAGCACGCCTCCCTCGCACAGGCCTCATGCTCCATACACCGGAGCAGGCAGGGGGACCAGGAGGACGCGCCTCCCTTAGGCCATGTGCTCCATACACCTGAGCAGGCGGAGGGACCAGGCAGGACGCGTCTCCCTCGCGCAGGCCTTGTGCTCTACACCGGAGCAGCGAAGGGACCAGCAGGACGCGCCTCCCTCACGCAGGCCTCGTGCTCCATACACCAGAGCAGGCAGAGGGACCAGGCAGAGCACGCCTTCCTCACGCAGGCCTCATGCTCCATACATCGGAGCAGGCAGGGGGACCAGGAGGACACGCCTCCCTCGCGCAGGCCATGTGCTCCATACACCGGAGCAGGCAGGGGGACCAGGAGGACGCGCCTCCCTCACGCAGGCCTTGTGCTCTGTACACCGGAGCAGGCGGGGGGACCAGGCAGGACGCGCCTCCCTCGCGCAGGCCTCATGCTCCATACACGGAAGCAGGCAGGGGGACCAGGAGGACGCGCCTCCCTTGCGCAGGCCTCATGCTCTATACACTGGAGCAGGCGGCGGGACCAGGCAGACCACACCTCCCTCGCGCAGGCCTCATGCTCCATACACCGGAGCAGGCAGGGGGACCAGGAAGACGCGCCTCCCTGACGCAGACCTCGTGCTCTGTACACCGGAGCAGGCAGAGGAACCAGGCAGGGCGTGCCTCCCTCACGCAGGCCTCGTGCTCTGTACACCGGAGCAGGCAGGGGGACCAGGAGGACGCGCCTCCCTCATGCAGGCCTTGTGCTCTATACACTGGAGCAGGCAGGACGCGCCTCCCTCACGAAGGCCTCTTGCTCCATGCACCGGAGCAGGTGGAGGGACCAGGCAGGACGCGCCTTCCTGACGCAGGCCTTGTGCTCTGTACACCGGAGCAGGCAGGACGCGCCTCCCTCATGCAGGCCTTGTGCTCTATAGGTAAACAACAACCTAGGCAGACAAACTACTTGTCAAAATAGATATTATATGCACAGGGGACCAAATTTAAAATGAGGTTAAAAATGCAAAATGTATTTGCAAATACATCAGGAATTCATAAAATAGCACAATAATTAAAACAAAACAGACATATAATAGTTCAAAGAACTATAAGAAAGTACATAGCATGTAAGGCAATCACAATATAAAGAGCACAATTAAAAAACACAATTCCAAATATATGAAAAAATGTTTCTGGCAGAAAAGTAATAACTCTCGACGTGCGTTTCGGCGGCCAGCGCCTTCTTCAGGACAAGCCGCACAATAACTTATGTCTGTAAACGTTAAAGGTTGCCAGATCGTATAATTCTCAAGTAGAAAGAAAAGGATATGGATAAATTCAGATTAATGATGAGGATAATCCTGAATTCTTTATTACGCAGTGTTATAGGTAAGGATGGAGACGTCTACAACAGAAAGCTGGTAAAGTTCATATCCGGAAGTACAATCTAAGGAGAATGATGCTCCTTTGGTTTTTGTACAACTATAGATGATGACTTTATTGGATAGGTTAACAGCAAAATGTACTCAGATTAAGGCGTAAATATATTGATAATCTGATTCGGGTGATAGGTAGATAGTTCCAACGCGCTGTTTCTTTGAGTGCAGCCTCACTGTGCTGAAAGAACAATGTATCGCACAGCAGCGCGGCAGCCTCACGTCTGATAAAACAAAGCGGTGGATTCGCTGCCTCGTGCTCTGTACACCGGAGCAGGCAGGACGCGCCTCCCTCGCGCAGGCCTTGTGCTCTGTACACCGGAGCAGGCAGAGGGACCAGGCAGGACGCGCCTCCCTCGCGCAGGCCTCTTGCTCCATGCACCGGAGCAGGCAGAGGGACCAGGCAGGAGGCGCCTCCCTCACGCAGGCCTTGTGCTCCACGCACCGTAGCAGGCAGAGGGACCAGGCAGGACGCGGTTCCCTCATGCAGGCCTCGTGCTCTATACACCGGAGCAGGCAGAGGGACCAGGCAGGACGCGGTTCCCTCATGCAGGCCTCGTGCTTTGTACACCGGCGCAGGCAGGACGCGCCTCCCTCACGCAGGCCTTGTGCTCTACACACCGGAGCAGGCGGAGGGACCAGGCAGGACGCGGTTCCCTCATGCAGGCCTTGTGCTCCACGCACCGTAGCAGGCAGAGGGACCAGGCAGGACGCGGTTCCCTCATGCAGGCCTCGTGCTCTATACACCGGAGCAGGCGGAGGGACCAGGCAGGACGCGGTTCCCTCATGCAGGCCTCGTGCTCTATACACCGGAGCAGGCAGAGGGACCAGGCAGGACGCGGTTCCCTCATGCAGGCCTCGTGCTTTGTACACCGGCGCAGGCAGGACGCGCCTCCCTCACGCAGGCCTTGTGCTCTACACACCGGAGCAGGCGGAGGGACCAGGCAGGACGCGGTTCCCTCATGCAGGCCTCGTGCTCTATACACCGGAGCAGGCAGAGGGACCAGGCAGGACGCGGTTCCCTCATGCAGGCCTCGTGCTTTGTAAACCGGCGCAGGCAGGACGCGCCTCCCTCCCTCACGCATGCCTCGCAGGCATTGAGGGAAGATTCAGATACATAAATCCACATCAGGGCTCTCGGCGGGGGCCTGCTCCCCCCTCCCCGGCTCGGACATGTTTCGTGCCCCTCACACCTTGTTTGCGGCGCATTATCCGGGAGTCTGGGGAGAAGGTGGGCCCGGCGGAGGCTGATGGATTTGGCGCAATTAGTATAGCCCGGTCGCCATGGCGACGCCGGCCACACGGAATACAATGTGGGATGCTTTTTGCCCCCACTGCCGCCCGCTGCGCCCCCACCCCCTCTTCCGCCATGCCGCAGCTGCTCCATCCTCCGGCCCCTCATGGCGGTGGCGCTGAGGTCACCCCGTCTGTTTCCAGGGGAACCGCCGCGGAAGGTGAGAGCAGAGGGATGGAGAGTGGGCAATGGTGGGCGACCAGGAGGACAACTTGGCGACCGCCCTGCCATCGTCGTTGAACCCGCAGCAGAGGCCACTGGCTCCTCTGTGGGCCCAAGGCTGTGTGTCGATCCCAGAATCAAACAAGCACAGATTCACCCCAGATGTCTTGGCACAATCTGGTCGGAAATGGATGGCGGCGTTCATTAATATTATCTGCGCATCTGAGGCCTCCATTCCTGGCAGACTTGGCAGCCACTGGATTGACCTCGGAGAACCCTGGCGTCTCATATCACTGGGAAATGTATACATTACAGCGACCAACGGAACTACGTATCCGTTACTCAGTTCTCAGATTATTTGATTTAAATAATGTACAATAACTATTACACTCCGTCGTCCGTCTGATCTTTACGCACTGATAAAGTTATCTATTACTACTCAATGGTAAAGATATGCTCGACCACGAAAGGATGAAAGGCTGAATGGGCCCTGCAATGAACGCATTACACCACTGAGCTATCTTACTGGCTTCTCACATGACGAATTACCATCCTAAATTCGGAAGATCTTGACACGCAGGAAGCACCGACACCAACAAACCGAGAAGACAGGCGATAGACAGGGGCATAGCAACCTTGGGTGCAGGTGGTGCAGTCGCACCTGGGCACAGAGGCCCGACAAGCCCACTGAATGCTGATTATTGCTGTATTTCACAGTTCAAGCAGTGGCCAGGGAGGGGGGGGGGGATTTGCTTCCTTGCACTAGTGCCCTGGAGAGACCTGTGCTAGCTGTGCCCTCTTCCCCCAGGTGCCCGAGAGTGGCCCTGCCCATGTATCGTTTGATTCTTTATTGTTCAATTACATTATTAAGATCATTACAATATACTACATTTTCCATGTATGGAGAAGGAAGAAAAGGAAAAAGTTACTGGGGTTAGTACGTTTGCTAAAAATGATAAAATCCTAGCGGCAATGGTCCGAACTAGAACTAAAGTGCTGGGGCGTAAGGCTGGCTCCTGCGTCCGGGAGCCCAGTTTGCACGTCCTTTGCCCGTGCACGGGCCAGGCATTCCGCGGATGTGTACAGGTCCCCAGTGCAGAGTTTATGGAAGACTGCACGCTTTTCAGGGGCTGCACCTCCTTTATGGCAGAGGAGCGTCGCCCACTATAAAATAATATTCTAATTGTATTTTTCTTTCCTAAACCTACCATAGGGAGGAGTCTTAGGCCAGCCAAACAGACATGCGCACTTTGGTTTCTCCAACCCAGCCAGATTGGAGAAAAGCTGCAGGCTCCCTGTGCCTGAGCGAGCATCAAGTCAGCCCGCTCTGTCCAATCGCAGCGCTGCTTTCATGCTGGTGAATAATATTACCAGCATGAGAGCAGTGCTGTGGTTGCCCGCTGAGAGCCTGTGCAGCGTGACCAGCATTGGGAGAGGGGCACCGAGGCGGCGGCCGCAGGTGAAGGTACCTTGTTAGATTTATTTTTTCCCCTCAACCCCTGTTCGCTTTGCCTCACCACCTCCAGTTTAGAGCAGCCGCCACTGGTTCTTCTCACCCTGGGATTTCGGAGGGACGGGGCCATAACTCGCCCCCTACTGATGCATCTCTAGCCTCTGGTTGTCGGTGTGTCGCGCTCTCCCGTGACACACACCTGAAATGAGACATTAGCCACCTGCACAAGCGTGGATTCTACAATTAAGTGAGAATAATGCGGACCACCAGGGCACACCGTGAACACAGCTGACGGCAGAGGAGGCCTGCTACCACCGGGCAGGCAACCCCTGGTCCACGGCTTCCACACGCGCCTAATAATGCATTACTTTCTGTATAGTGCTTTATTTTGCACTTTTGCCGCTTCTAAGCACTCTACAGAACGTGCGATACTATTAACTAAATTAATGGTATGTGTACCGTGGCCTGTATGTCACTGGCCCTGCCTTGTACAAGGAAGGAAATGGGCCCCCGAGTTGGTGTTTCAATGATAAAATGCTACAATAATCAGGTATAATGATAAATTCTCCTCAGGCCTCCGGGCCCTGGTGCAGCTGCACCTGCTCCACTGATGGAAGCTAACTGCTAGATTCATCAAAGACCCATTTTGCAAGTCTTTAATAGCGATTCATAAGGAATCGCTATTACAGACTCGCAAAACGGGATTCATGTAGGAATCGCAAAATAAATTGCGATTCCTACACATTCCTTATTTGCGATTAGCAAATTGCTAATCGTAAATAAGGAATAACTCCCCATTCATTCCTATGGGCCTAAAGGCCCATTATTAGCAATTAGCTCATCGCAAATAAGATAGCGATTTCAAGGGTGCCAGGGGTGTCCAAAGGACACCCTGTAGCACCCCTGAAATGCAAATTTACACAGGTGTTGCACACACACATGTCCACATGCTACAGAGAAAAATGAACTAAAGTGCTTTTTACTATTTTTTCGCTATTTACCACGAAGTCAGACTTCGTGGTAAATAACAACCAAATATTGCGAATTCGCAATTTCAAATTGGTTAATGAATTGCATTTAAGGAATCTCTAATAGAGATTCCTTAAATACAATTCCTCGCAAATATGCGATTTCGCAAATAGCGATTTTTGCATTTGGGATGATGAATCCCAAATGCGAAAATTGCACTCGCAAAGGGCCAGATTCTCAGAATCTGGCCCTTTGCGAGCGCAATTTAGCTTCATGAATCGGGCTGTTCCCTGTGTGTATGAGGAATTTGCATAGCGTGAGTCAATCCGAAAGCCAGCGGTGCACTGTTCAGAAGAAACAGATGGGGTCTATTTACTAAGATTTAATGCAGTGTTTGTGTCACAAAAGGGATGCAATGCGACGCAAAATCTTTTTTCAAATGTTTATTTTCCAGAGTAAAACCTGTTTTATTCTGGAAAATTACTTGAAAGTATCGCAAAGCACCATATAGCCCTGCTTTGCATTACTTAGCGCCAAGGGGGCATCCCATGGGCGTCCCTATGCAATCACCTAAGGTTTCGGAGGCTAAACCCTATTTACTTATAAAAACAGACAGGGGTTAGTGTGAGAAAATAGAGCCCATTTCAAATAGGTGCTATGAAGGAGAAATGCTTTCATTTCTCATTTCTTGTCCGACTTTGCATGCGTGCTGCACTGCACAGAACACATACGAAGCGGGAAAAGGTTTAAAGTTGGCTAAGCATGCTCAGCTGTGGAACAATCTCCCCGACCCCCTCAGACACACGACAAACCTCACATATTTCAAATAACACCTAAAAACTTACCTATTTAGGCAAACCTTGTAGACCTTCTGCTTTTATTCTAGCTGACTTTTGAATCCTCTCTCGCGCCAGGACAGTCTTGACTAACAGTGCGCGTTACAAGCAACCATATAACATAACATAACATATAAAATTTTGTACTGGAAAGGTTTCCTTCCAGTGCAAAACCTATGCTGGACTCACAGACACACCCTTGGACTATGGTGCAAAGATGTGTCCGTGGTGCACAACTGCACAACTTTCTGCCGGCACCAGGGAGAGGGGAGGACAGTGCATTATTTCTGTAAATATGGCGCTCTCCTGCTCTCTCCTTCTCACGCAGCACGGCATTTGCGGCTGCTGCACTGCGCTCCGTGAGAATCTAGTAAATCTGCCCCTTAGAGCGTCAACGCATGCTCCTAGGAGTAGCTGGGGTCCTGAAGTAGTGTGTGAAGGGCGTACTGTTGGGTGACTTGCAGGGCAGCACCGACAGCGCCTCCCGCACCTGTTCCAGGCAGGGCGCATCGCAGCGCTGCTCGAGGCGCTCCACTTAAAGCACTCCACGCTGAAGAGGGCCGCCGGCGCATTGTTCGCCTTTCCCGGTGTCTCTTCAGGCGCATTCATCCGCTGCGGCTCGTATTGTTCAGGTAAACGTGTGCTGGTTTGGTTATGTTTCGAAGGAGCGTTAATCTTACCCATTAGCAGTGAGATGCTCACATCTGCATTTGAAAGGCTATCCCTGTATCCCACCCACTGGGCTCTTGAGCCTTCACTGCCTACAAGAACAAAAGGCAAAATGTCAGGAGATACCTTTGATTTTGCTTGACACATTATGGGCTTAAAACCACAGCATGCAAAGTGCTCCTGGCAAAGATGGCAGAAATGGCCGAAGCTATGACATGTATAATTCTCGCTTCGGTGCCCACTCTAAGCACGAGTTCACACTATGCAGCTCTGGGCAATAAGCTTGCTTAATCTCCACAACGGCCCCCCGCGGCGGGATGCCTGGCTATCACCTTGGGGATACCCAGTACGGGTTATCTCACAGGGAAAAAGCCAGGACGGGTTCCCAATGCAAGCGCCGAGATGCCCTAGGGTAAGTCGAGCGCTATATAAGAACACACATACATACATGTAGCTAATTGTCAGCTAGGTTTAACATTTTACGAAGTGGTATAGTCCATTTTGCAAAACTGCTAATTTCACAAGTAAAACCAGAAATAAACTCTGCAGGATTCATTCTTTTATCGTCGCCAAGTATGGTCACTTCTGTCTATTCACAATTTAGACAAAGGTGGGTAGGTTCATTAAAAGTTATTTAAGAGGTCGTCTCACCCACAACGTATGGATGCATGCGTCATCATCGGCGGCCTCTCGCACTGAGGTAGGAACAGTGCCACCCCGGACCCCAGCAGACTCGACCCAGGTCCAGAGGTGAGAGTTCTTACATAGCTTGTTTCCGGACAAATACAATGGTCCTCTTCAGATCAATAGGTGTGCAGTTCCTGAAAGGCAAGGGGAATGAGGTTAGCTAAGTGTGGACATGTCCACACTTAACCCCTTCGCCGCGGCACGAATTCCGGCCCGGTGCAGGGAGGCTAGGGGGTGGGCGTGGTGCTGCGGTGCTCATGACGGCTCCCGGCCGCCATAAATGACGGTGGGCGTGTGGTCTTGATGGCCGGTAGCCGTCCGAGCTCCGCCCACTGATTAATTCTCCCGCACAGGTGGGGAATTAACACCGTGTGGGAGGAGCCTGCAACGTTCGGACAGCTCCTGGCTGTCATGAGCACACGTCTACTGTGACTCATGACGGCTGGGAGCCGTCATGAGCATCGAAGAGGTTAATAGCACAGGAAAGGGGGATTCCTCCTTTCGGAATAAGGCCTCCCAGCCCGGCAGCATTCGGGTAGGTCCACTGATGACCTCGCTGTTGGCGACACAACACTGGAATTACCAGGTGTCTCTACCTGCCGGGAGTCGATGCTTTGAGGCAACAATCTAACTTGGGTTGCCCATCATACTCACAGCTACCACATTTAGGGTGCTGCTTGTGGTCTATCACGGTTATTTAACTAGAAAACCGCAACTAGTGTAGATAGACAGTTTTTTAGGTCCTGATGAATTGTCGTCAGATCTTATGACACTGAGACAAAAAACATGACGACCACAAGGTAGAGCGCGGTATCCGGACACATCATATCGGAAGTGCGCCACATCTGTATTTTTTTAACCAGGTTGGAAGATATATTCATTAATATTGTTCTGATCGGACTTCCATTTCCGGTTTTAACCCTTGCACGGTCCATTGACCCACACTTCACACATCTACACCTTTAGGTCCCTCACACCCACGACATCAAACGGCATGGAATAAAAGATCTCCGCCAAAGAGCCTCTCATAGGGTGCCCGTCGGGTATTGCAGCGCCGACGCGACAAGGAGCAAGCCCTATGATGAAACATAACACCCAGCTGGCTGGGTGAGTGAGGGCCCTAATTCCGAAAGAAGGAACCCCCTTTCCTACTGTGATTAAGTGAGGACATTTCCACACTTGGCTAACCTCATTCCCCTTGCCTTTCAGGAACTGCGTACCTATTTTGTTGGGCTTCATTTGGGCATGAATGCTGGACCTCAATAAAGCCCTTAGACCCCCCTTCTTGTTGTTGTATGAATAAAAGAAGGACACGCTTGAGCATGTACCTCTTGCTCGCCCGCCTGAAGGACTGGGTTATTTAGGACCCAGCGGTGCCAGGGGACAACACCTGAAACCTTCGTGGGTAACCTGCTCCGGCGTACGAATCACAGAGACACGGGACACTTCCTTCGGCGTCAAAGATTCAAGGTTTATTTGCTGCAGGGAAACACAGAAATCACGGAAGTACAACAAGTGTAGTTCGGGGAGACTGCTTCAAATTGGTTCTGCGGATCGCTCCTTTTATACACGATTTTCCCATAGGGTTGCATAGCACACAAAAGTTTATGACCCGGTTCCCACAATTATCCCCCTGAGGGGTCGCTTTGGTCACTTTGATACACACAAGGTCCGGAACATAAGTGCGGAAACATTTGGCGGTTCCCAACTGTAAAAACCCATCTTCCCACCATTAGTGCATTCCAATCAACAGTAAAACAGATCGAAAATAGGAACAAGGACAGGTGCAGAGGAAGATGGAGACAGTGGGGAGATTGGAAAGGGTGTAAAAGGGGAGGTATCGGGAAACACGAGCTACAGGCATCAAAGGGACGTGCCTAATGAGATGCACGGCTGAGACAATAAACCGGCACGGCGAGATGGGCCTCGAGCGGGGCCATCTGCCTTACAGTATCATCCCCCTCGTCATAAAGACACTTACAAAGGACATGTGTCTTCCGCAAATATCTTGGGAGTCCCAGGGTCACGAAGCGGACAACGTCCGTTCGCTGGCTACTTGAGGGCAAGAGACAAAATGGATGCCGTATCTAAGATGGAACCCGTGGGTACAGATGAAAAACCCACGTAACAAACAAACGGTTTAAGTTAGCACAGCGAAACTGCGCACGCTTACTAAACTCGTCATTTGCGGTTCGTAGATACTAGACTCGACCATATTCGTGCGAGTCGAAAACACCACTTACAATTGTCACGGAACCTCAGACGCTCCTTTTGCCCTCATGTAGGCAAGCACTAATCGGAATCATACTCGATATTCATCAGACCATCTAGATGTTGCTGTAGCATAGCTCTGTCCAACCGAGTTCCATTGGTAACAGGCGGCTGTCTCATACACGTTGTAGCGCAGAGGCCACATAAGGCAGGACCGCACTGCACACAAAGGCAACACGTGAACAGGAACACCACAACGACTCCGATAATCATCAGAATCTTCCAACCCCAAGTCGACATCAGGCCCCAAAACCACCCAAGTAGCGTCCAATCCCCTACATCCACGTGTATGGATTCGGAGATCTTATGCAACTTTGAGATGGCTTGATAGACGGTCGGAGCATTATCAGGAATGAAAATACAGCAGCTCGAATGGATCACCTTACATACCCCACCTCGATCTGCTAAGATCACGTCTAAAACCATACGGTTTTGTAACGTCATAAGTCTATCCGCCTGCAGTTCTGTGGTGATATTACCAAGGGCACTGGCAGTAATATTAGCTGTCGATTCTACCACTCGAGTCAACTGTCTCAGGTTCCAACTATTAACCATAGGTCCCCAAAACGGAAGGAAACCCTTGAAAAAGTCTCCTGCCTCTTGACCGGCAGTATCCTCTTCGCTAATTACGCCTCTCACAACTCTAGTCTTGTGATAATCTGCATCTACAGTGAACGTCGGAGGCAACAAATTTGCAATAAAACATGAGCCCATGAAGTCCGAGGGCAACCATGCATACGCACGATCATGACAGACAAAGTAGGTACCCTTGGCAGCCAGAAACACAGGGGACGAGATCATCGGCAGCATGTAATTTTCAGTGCAAGCACTCTCTCCAAGTCGGGCTTTCGATCTTCGGCCACGACCCATTAGACAAAAATTACCAATGTGGGGTACGACCCATATCGGAGGCGAGCTCTTAAGCTGTTTATCACTCGTGAGCGCACTATACTCAACCTTACTCAGGACCCTATAGGCTTGTACCTCTTCCACTGGAATGAGCGATGGCTCGTAGATATCTCTATCTAAGTCTTCTATCGCTATAGACAAAGGCTTGTAGTACGAGCCAGGACCAAGGTAGGGAGAACGTGGCTCTCGATTCGGGGAGGAATCTAGTGCGCTTCGAAACATTGTTTGAAATGCTCGAGCGGACCCTTGGGAACTATACGGTAACACCAGATATGGAATTCCCTTATCCGTAGTATGTGGCATCAACCCACACACCCAACAATTAGTAGTATTAACCACTAACTGATGCTGGTGAAGGAGCTGAATAAAGGAATTGTTGCGGAATTCTGAACGTCTAGCCTGCTCGTGTTCGGGTAAGATGTGAAAGGAATGGGGAGATGCAACAGTGGTAAGTTTAGGATCAGGTGTAGGAGTAGGTATGACAGGAGATAAGAAACAAGACATCATGTAGTACACCCCACCCGCCAATAATGCAGAAACAGTCAAAAGCAATACAAATATTTGGAACATAAAACATTTGGTACGACTGAGTTGTTGTAACTTAAATCTTTGCGCCTGAGCTTCTTCCAAGTCCATCAGCTTTGAAAACGCCATCCCCTACGACCGTCCGCAACGTTTCTTGACGCACTTCGTTCTGTGTAGTAGTAGTCAATCCCTAGGAGTTCCTAGGAACCGACGGTCTTTAACCTAGTGTCAAGACCTACTAACCAGAAGGAAGTACACGCACGGCCCTACGGCCTTTATTTCACAAGTATGTATATGCGAAAATGTCTCTTCAGCTGTGGAAGCAAAAGGTAAAAGGAACGAAACTCAATGTATATATACAAAAATAATCACAATAATACGAATGTTCAAACTGATCACGGAAAACGGGATAATGCAGTTGCCAAGGAACAGAACAGGATTTTTTATTAGTCTCTAGTGCTGGATCGCAAAAAGTATCGAGTTCTCCCAGGACGTGTCTGTTCGTCGAACAAAGGATCCGTTGAAGAGACAGCGTCCTGCTGATCAGTTGAGTGTTCTGGTCTTGAGTCTTTTGATGATAAATGTTCAACAGTGTCTTTCTGCTGTACTGAGGATTCTCCGATAGGTTGTGCGTCGCTGAAAGGTACAAACGCCGGCAATCCTTCGGTTTCAGTTGATGCAATGCCTCTCCTCACCCACGAGTCTGCCGGCAGCGGAATAGGGACTTTTTTGGTATGGGTGGCATGCACCCAGTTTTTCCGACCCTCTAGACGAACAGCAGTTCTCGTGGCAAGGAGAACCTGGTAGGGTCCAGTGAATCTTGGCTCCAGATTCTTCTTGCGCGAAAAGTTCTGCGTCACCACCCAGTCTCCGGGCTGGAGCTGGTGGCCTGGACCCTCCGTCTGCGTCGGCAATGCTTCGTAAACCTGTTGGTGAATTAACCTCAGTTTAGCAGTCAAGTCATGAAGATAATCAATCAACATTGGGTACTCAAGATCACAGAATACACCTGGCCTAGGGACCCCCCAAACATTTGCAGGACGACCGAACACTATTTCATAGGGACTAAGCCCTACTCGGGAGTGTACAGTTGCCCTTGTTGACAGTAATGCTAAGGGTAAAGCGTCAGGCCACGAGAGACCAGTCGTAGCCTGAATCTTTGCTAGCTTCAGTTTAAGGGTGCCGTTATACCCTTCAACCAGACCAGCTGACTGGGGATGATTGGCGCTATGGAATTTCTGATTAATTCCAAGGCCCTTACACACACTCTTCATTACACTCCCCACAAACTCACTTCCATTATCTGACCACACGACTCTAGGCATTCCGTACCGAGGGAAGTATTCCTTCAGTAGGATTTTCGCAGTGGACAAAGCAGTATTGTCCTTGAGAGGATAGGCCTCGATCCATCGGGAGAATGCGCAAACCACAACTAAAACGTATTTCAAGTTGTTGCATCTCTCCATATGGATGAAGTCCAATTGGATCACCTCAAAGGGACATGAAGGGGGAGCAAAACTGCCAGGAGGAGTTGGGGTTCCTTTACCAGGATTGTATAACATACACACCATACAGTTCTTAACCAAGCGTTCAGCACATTTCGTGATACCATCATTCTTCCACACAGGAGATAGCAACTTACAGATACCTTTCACACTAATATGTGCTAACCCATGTGCCATTGTCACAACAGCCAGCACATACGCATCAGGCAACATCCATCTTTTCTGATCCGATAAATCAATCCAACAACCATTCACATCCAACTTTCCCGTACTTTCTTTCCACTTCGTCTTTTCAGTCTCGGTGGCCTCATTCTGAATTTCTTTCACACTCTCGATAGTGTCCTCACACATACTCGACTCTGTAGGCCACCTTACCGAACTCGTCACATACATTCGAGTGCTAAGGTTCCGGGCAGTCTCCTTAGCAGTCTCGTCCGCAAACGCATTACCACGACCAAAATCATCCGTCACCTTACGATGTGCACTACATTTAACAATCGCTACCTGCTTAGGCAACGTAAGTGCATCCAAAAGATCATTCACAAGCTGGCCATGCTGAATCTTCGTGCCATGCGATGTCAGAAAACCTCTCTCTCTCCACAACCGTCCGAAGCTATGGGCGACGCCAAAAGCATATTGGCTGTCGGTAAACACATTCACACGTTTCCCTTTCGCTAACACACACGCTCTAGTGAGAGCGATCAGCTCTGCAGCTTGGGCAGAATTCTGATTTAACCTTGCAGTCTCAACGACAGTATTCAACGTTACAACAGCATATGCAGTAGTCACATCGCCATTCGGCAACTTAAAACATGAACCATCCACATACAGCGTTCCATCTGGGTCTTCCAAAGGAGTGTTTTTAAGGTCCACTCGACCTTTAGTTTCCTCCTCTGTCCTCAAATAGCAGTCGTGTTCTGTTATTTCATCTGACTCTGAGCTAATTGGTAACAAAGTCGCCGGATTCAGAACATTGCAACGTTTTATCTGAATGTGGCTTGCCAGCAACGTCAGCTCGTACCCAGACAATCTCGCACTCGTCAAGTGCTGAGTTTTCGTACGATTCAAAAGAGTATCGACTACATGCGGAGCCATCACCGTAAGCATATTATCCATGACCAATCCTGCTGATTGTCGGATGGACACCGCAGCTGCCGCTGTTGCTCTCAAACAACTCGGCAATGCTCTAGCTACCGGGTCCAAGGTCGAGGAAAAATATGCACATGGACGTTGCTTATCACCAAAAGGTTGCGTTAAAACGCTCAACGCACAACCTTCCCTCTCGTGAACATATAGTGTAAACGGCTTACTGTAATCAGGAGTACCTAACACAGGAGCCGAACACAATGAATCACGCAATTCAGAAAAACTTTTCTGACATTCTTCCGTCCATGGTAAAGGAGTCGAAACATCCTTGCACGTAAGTGCCACCAATGGTTTCGCTAGCAATGAAAAATTGGGAATCCATTGCCTGCAGTACGACGTGATACCTAGAAAGGCACGCACATCTCTTTCGGTTGTTGGCACAGCCATTCGCGCAATCGCTGCAATTCTCTCTGGGGTCAACCGCCTTCCCTCCTTTGACAATAAGTGACCTAGATAGGTTACTTCTTGACAAAAATATTGGAGTTTAGAAGGTGACACCTTGTGATTTAACTCGCAGAGATGTTGCAGCAGGGACACCGTGGCAATTTTGCAAATGTCCTGAGTATCTGCAGCCACCAATAGGTCATCGACGTATTGGATTAAGGCCGCACCAGCCGGCAACCTAAACGCATCCAGTTGACCCTTCAAGGCTTGACTGTAAATGGATGGACTTTCACAGTAGCCCTGAGGAGCGCGTTTAAACCGGAAGCTGCGTCCACCAAGAGAGAAACCGAAAAGGTCCCTGCTCTCCTCTGCAATCGGGATGCTGAAGAACGCATTCTTCAAGTCAATAACCGAAAACCATGATGCAGAAGCTGGAATCAGAGTCAGTAGCGCCGTGATGTCAGGCACAACGGGGAACTGAGGAATCACAATTTTATTTACCTCCCGTAAATCGATAACAAAACGATAAACAGGTGGCTTCGAAGGATCAGTACGTTTAAGGATTGGCAGCACAGGGCTGTTGCACACGTTCCCCCGCGTCTCCTCAATAACATCTTTCTCGATCAGATCATAGATGATCGCTAACAGTGCTCGCTCACCATCAAGAGAGATACGATACTGGGGAATACGTGGCAATCGCACATTAGATCTCAACTGAACAACATAAGGGGAGATGTCAAGCAGGCCCACATCATTGGGACCTGTTGCCCACAAAGACGCAGGAAGAGAACTCAATTCCGGTGGAAGCTTATCGAGAGACAAATACATAGGAGAGACAACCCTCTCTCCCAACGTAAGCTTTACACCCGCAGGAGAACAATACAGAGTTGCATACAAACGTTTAAGCAAATCCAGGCCCAAAAGATTTTCACCACAACCAGTAGTCAAAATCAACGGAGCTTGAAGCTCACAAGGCCCAATTGTAAGGGGCAAAGGGCGCGAAACTGGATTGCTAACGGGGGCGCCAGAGAATCCAACAGAAACATTTGTTAAGCCAGACAAAGGTGCGCCAGGGAGTTTCGAATGCATGATAGAACTTTTCGCTGCACCAGTGTCCAACAGAAAAGGCTCAACGACGCCCGATGTAGCAACTGCGACGTAAGGCCCTCTCTGATCAACCGGAACTGATACCACTCCCTCTCCTTGTCTCTGGCTGTCCTAGTAATTACTGTCGTCAGTTCCCTGATCGACGTAATAATCGTCTACATTGTACTGCGCAGATCGTCCTTGCGATGATCCACGTTGATCAAAACAATTATTAGAATTTGATGAGTTATCTGAACGATCATTCTGAGCACCACGACCCCTACCGCGTGATGTCTGCTGTGAACCACCACGACCTCCTCTAGATGAATTACCACTATTACGATCGTTTAAAACAGGACAATTGAATTTTATATGTCCCTCCTGTCTACAATAAGCACATTGATTGTACCCTAACGATGATCTTTGGGAAGAGGAGTCATTTCGGGATTGTGATCGGTTCGATTGCGACTGCGATCTATTCTGTTGGGAAGCATTCTGATTGGAACGTGGAGGATACGCTTGCTGAAGCAACACTTTAGTTTTAAGCTCTTTCGTTTTTTTATCAGCACGGTCGTTCTCTTCTTTCTCTCTATTTTCATAGTATTGTGCTGTGGCCAATATCTGAGCTGAGGTAGAAACGGCCCACGCACTTTCTGAATTCTTTAATTTATTGCTCAAATCGGGCAATAAGTTCGAAACAAATTTGTCCACGAATAACCGTTGACCACCTTCAGTGCTCATATCCTGACCACTATGGTCGATGAATGCCTCCTCGAACCTTGTAAAGAAGTCGGAGACACTCTCGTCCTTCTTTTGTCTACAAGCTGACAATTTATCCCAATTCACCCTCATAGCTGGCATAAGAGTTTTCATTAACGTGATTATTCTCTGAGGAAGAGCAGCAATCAACTGCTCGGGTTTAGCACCACCAGTTTGTCGACCATCCGCTGCTGTAATGGCAGCCCAATCACCACCTAATTCGTTGGCGTGATTCTCCTGACGAATCTTAGCCCACACCGGTTGCGGTACAACATTACCAAAAAGCATGTCAATATCGGCAAGATTCATTACCGTAGCGTCTACAAGCTGCGATAATTCTTTATAATACCCTGCAGGATTTTTGCGAGGGTCAGGCAAGGATTGTTTCACCTGCAACACTTCTGATCGTTTCCATGGGAGATGTATCCATACTCTCTGAAAGAACGGCAAGATCGGGGGTTGGGCTGCAGGATTACCTGGCATCCATACTGGTGGAACTTCTCGCATAGGAAACTGTCCAGACTCATCTGGCTGCCGTTCAACATCTTCAACAAACAAGGCTTGAGGTATAGGAGTGGGACGGAAAGATAGCAACCGCTCAACAGCACGTCGAACGTTGGTATCCACTATCAGTCCAGTCGAGAACTGAAGCTGTAGATCAGACAAAGCGGTCAGCACCTCGTCAGGTGCATCGGCCGATATCTGATCGCGAAGGACCTTACACATTTCTTCGAATACGAATCTTTGGGTTGGTATATTGAATTGACAAAACGTATCGAGTACGACACGTGGTGGATTTCTAAGAGGATGTGTCATCCAACCCATCGCCATATTATATAGCGAAGCGCGTTCTCTGTTACCAGGAAGCTGACTACGTCTCTGAGGACCATCGGAACCAGCGGACCCAAGAACAGGTCCAAGCGAATGAAAGAAGCTAGCCGCAAGAGGAGTTGTACGACTACGAGTAGAGGGAGAAGTATAGGACACAGGACTAACAAGGGAAGGAGTAGAAACAGAAGCAACAACAGGAGTTAACAGAGCAGGAGCAGTAGTGAGAGCAGGAGTGTGTGGAAGCGGAGGAGCAGTAGGGATAGCAACAGGCAAAGGAGCAGGAACAGTCGGAAGAACGGGTGCAGGTTGAGGAACAGGCAAAGGAAGAATAGGTGGAAGAATAGGTACAGGAGGAACCACAGGAGTTGCGGCACCCTGTACGTACGGAGGTGGCGACTTCATAAGATAGGACATTAAAGGATCCTCAACTGCTTCTTCCTTCCTTTCCGACTCCGTAGGCAGAGCAGGATAGCATTTATCTATAGTCATACGCTGTAGTCTATCGAACACTTCCTTTTCCTTAACCTCCTTATCACGCTGAAATTGCTCTGCTTTCTTTACAATGGTAGCAACACCATCTCTCTGATTTCGTTTAGTCTGTCTGATTTCTTTCTGTCGGGCTTCTTTACGCCACAACCGAAAGGCATCAAACATGGCCGGCCTTGACTTTTTCTCGAACAATTTAGCCTCTAGATTATCTAAGATCGGGGTCTCAAAGCTACCGTGAGGTGGCCAACTAAGGACACCATCCTTCTTAGTATAACGAATCCAATAATCATTAAAAGTAATCGGGCCTAGCCCATGTTTGCTGTACAGTTCATAAGTCGGAGTTCCAACCGGAGGTATCGGACACGAGTCCTCCAGTCGGGAATCCGCACCACAAGGTCTGAAACAACTAAACAAAGTACTGCGACCAGGCATCTTGCACACTAGCCGAGTTTCACAAACTTCAAGGGTTACGGGATTTACCAAGTCCCAGCAAAGAGCAAAAACCCTCGGTTTTTGGCGGCTGCAGTCGTCAAACAACACAACAAAGTACCAAGAACCACAAATGCAATGGAACCATGCAAACACTAAGCAACCACAACCAAGAACTCTGGGAGCGACCCACAAATACTTAACTCAAAGATCGATGGCGTCACCCGGAAGGCCCGTCAATCGTCTCGCTTTACCAAGGTCTACGCCAGGCGCCAAAACAGGTCTACAGTCAGGGCAGCAGTCCGTCGCAGCCGTCAGGAGGCGGGAATCTTCGCGGGAAAAGTCTTCGGGCCACTTGTTTCGACAACAGGATCGATGAAGCGGAGTGCACCTTCCCTCGGAGATTTCACACGAAGTTCCTCACGATCGTCGGGCTTGGACCGGTACCACTGATGCAGCCCCACGTTGGGCGCCAACTGAAGGACTGGGTTATTTAGGACCCAGCGGTGCCAGGGGACAACACCTGAAACCTTCGTGGGTAACCTGCTCCGGCGTACGAATCACAGAGACACGGGACACTTCCTTCGGCGTCAAAGATTCAAGGTTTATTTGCTGCAGGGAAACACAGAAATCACGGAAGTACAACAAGTGTAGTTCGGGGAGACTGCTTCAAATTGGTTCTGCGGATCACTCCTTTTATACACGATTTTCCCATAGGGTTGCATAGCACACAAAAGTTTATGACCCGGTTCCCACAATTATCCCCCTGAGGGGTCGCTTTGGTCACTTTGATACACACAAGGTCCGGAACATAAGTGCGGAAACATTTGGCTGTTCCCAACTGTAAAAACCCATCTTCCCACCATTAGTGCATTCCAATCAACAGTAAAACAGATCGAAAATAGGAACAAGGACAGGTGCAGAGGAAGATGGAGACAGTGGGGAGATTGGAAAGGGTGTAAAAGGGGAGGTATCGGGAAACACGAGCTACAGGCATCAAAGGGACGTGCCTAATGAGATGCACGGCTGAGACAATAAACCAGCACGGCGAGATGGGCCTCGAGCGGGGCCATCTGCCTTACAGTATCATCCCCCTCGTCATAAAGACACTTACAAAGGACATGTGTCTTCCGCAAATATCTTGGGAGTCCCAGGGTCGCGAAGCGGACAACGTCCGTTCGCTGGCTACTTGAGGGCAAGAGACAAAATGGATGCCATATCTAAGATGGAACCCGTGGGTACAGATGAAAAACCCACGTAACAAACGAACAGTTTAAGTTAGCACAGCGAAACTGCGTACGCTTACTAAACTCGTCATTTGCGGTTCGTAGATACTAGACTCGACCATATTCGTGCGAGTCGAAAACACCACTTACAATTGTCACGGAACCTCACGCCGGGTATGAGATGATTCATTCTTTCATTCACATCATAGATCAAAACAAGCTTTGACAATGCAAATAATTTTGTCTTTGGAGTGGTCAGTTTTATACAGAACTTCAAAACATAGCAAAGGTACACAATGGGCAGCAGCAGCACAATGTTCCCTAACACAAATAATAAGGTACGGACAGGTATTTGCAATACTTATGGTGTTATACCCAGAGGTGGCGAGGGGGGTGGGACTCTCCCTCGCCGCCTCTTTCTTTTTGTAGACTAGTTTAAGTTAGGGTGACAGGCACACTGCAAGTTGGGGTGGCTTTTGAGTCTAACGCAGGGGTGTAGGGTGGAGGGGTGTGTTTCGGGTATTTGTTGGGGGGTGGGGGTGTTTGGGTGTGTTTCATTTTGTTTCAAGGCAACGCATTATCTCGCATCTTGATCTGGGTGTTGTGTTCGCTATGGGGTGGATTCTTCACTTACTTCCGGGATCGGGGGTAGGGGGTTGAAGTTATTGTGTTGGAATGTTAACAGGTTGGGGGATAGGATAAAACGTGGGTAGTGTTGCAGCTATTGAGACAGCTCTCCCCTGACATAGTTTTATTGCAAGAGACACATCTGATCGGAAACACATGCCATGCTATGAATCGGCGAGGATATCGTCTAATTGCACACTCTGGATTTACTACTGGATCTAGAGGGGTGGGTATCCTAGTTAGGAGTTCCCTCCCCCTGGAGTTGGACGACATAATTCTTGACGATAGGGGACGCTATGCAGCCCTCATTGGTAGGTGGGAGGGGAAGACTATCTCACTGCTTTCTGTGTATGTTCCACCTGGTCTGCAGACTACGACCTTTGCTGATTTGGGGAGAGTAGTGTTGGGGCTCCCTGAGGGCATTCTAGTGGTGGGTGGAGATTTCAATTCTGTCGTTTCTGGTAGGGAGGACCGCAGCCCCCCTAGGGACCTCACGAGATCACAGTCTTAGTTGAGTGGCTTTTTGGAGATGCTGGGACTGGTAGATTGTTGGAGGCTACTGCATCCGGGGCAGGCGCGATACACCTTTCACTCTGGCGCTCACAGTAGTCTCTCTAGGCTTGACTATGTCTTGATGCCAAGAAAAAAAAATAATTAAAAAAAAATAAGGTACGGACAGGTGACAGCAGCAGAAGGAGCATCACACAGTTCTCTCACACCTACCAGCCATGTACGTCACAGGTAGCAAACACGCTAACGAGAAAATGAGAGGAGTTCAAGGATGCTGTATGTACTCCATAAGCAGACATAAACACGGAAGAAGTATCAAACTTTTAGAAGAAACAGCCAGACCTCTTATGGAATTAACATACACTCATACACCCATATTGGATGTTGAACCCTGACCTACCTAGCATAGTATGCTTCATCAGAGGGTTCACACCTAGCACTGTGAAGCTTCAGGGAGCACTATTGCTCACTGATTGTACAATCTCCTAGTTATGGGTTCCCTAATTTGGGTCAGGTTATGTCCCTTAAATCAACATTTATGTTTTCCCTTTGTTAAACTCTCGGACCCCTATTCACACTGCATGCAGATGAGCTAAAATGTACTTACTAGTGTCTGACGACCAAAAGATGAAATACAAGAGGGTCAAGCATCGGTCCCTGCTTCTCTTTACCATTGACATGTTTCGTCACTTCAATAATGTCCCTACAGGAACAGACTCCATCCTGGGAACTATAGGGCCCAGTATCGGCCATTAAATATTAAGAATCAGTCCTGGTTCATAGGGCGTGATACGTAAATGTATTCACTGTATACTTTGTTATTCATGAAATGGGTAACAGGAGTGGAAACATCCCTTCTTTATAGAAAAGGTGCACCGTGGGCAGAAACCGTGCTAGCTACCTTCCTTCAGAGAATAGTTACAGCCAGGGCAAAAGCAGTGCACGATTTCCGCATCGCAAGACGCATGCAGTGCCGGGTTTGCTTCCTCGCTGAATGGGTAGAGCACAGCAGTAGCAAAGCAAGCTTCCCTCACTCACTGAAAGCAGCAAGTTCAAGGGATGTATGACGTTACAACGCATGCTTTTACCACACATGCCTTTACAACGCGGTTTTTACAACGCATAGTGCTTTGGGGCGCTGGATAGTGAATAGTTTAATTTACTATTCCAACTCCAGTCCCCGTGGATAGTAGGGAAGGTGTTGGATAGTACATTAAACCTATTCCCTATCCTAGAGCGCCCCCAGAGCAATGCGTTGTAATGGTTTGCGTTGTAAAAGTTGCGTCGTAATGGTAGTGCGTTGTAAAAGTTTTGTTGTAAAGGTTGTTTACCAGTTCAAGATTTCCTCATCACACGACAAATGCAGTGCCCGCTGTGATTCTTCAGAGAACGAGTAGAGCACAACAGTAGCAAAGCAAGCTTCCCTCACTCACTGAAAGCAGCAAGTATAATATTTCCGTCCTCACACAGGCCTACAAAGAACTCCAGGACGCCGGACCAACATACCTGAACCACTCTCTCTATTATTCCATGTATCCACCAGACACCTCTGCTCTGTCAAACTGGCCCTGGCCACCGTCCCTCGGTTCCGCAAGGCCAGGACCGTAGGCAGATCCTTTTCCTACCTCGCCGCCAAAATCTGGAACCCCATGCCGCTCCACCTCAGGCAATCCCTGTCGCTGACCCAATTCAGGAAGCATCTCAAGACCTGGCTCTTCGACGGAACCGCAGGGCCCAGCAGAACCTGCTTCCCCCCTCCTCCAACCCTACCCCACTGCCGCAGCACCTTGAGACCCTTGCGGGTGAGTAGAGGCGCTTAACAAAAACTGATTGATTGATTGACAGGACACATGCAGTGCCAGCTTTGATTCCTTCCAAAATGGGTGGAGCTCGGCAGCAGCACAGCCAGCTTCCCTCTCTCCCTGAAAGCAGCAAGTGCAAGCTTCACTCCCCAAAAGAATAGATCCAGCAGGACAGACTTGTGCAAGCTTTTATCGCTCTCAGAGCATCTACAGCTAAGAACGAGTGGCACGCAGGGTCCAGAGGGACCACTGGACCGGGAGCCTAATTCACTGAGATGAATGAATTGGTGGATGAGTGAACGAATATGCAAGTTCTGACACCATACTCACATAGGTTGCACATCTGCATCCTGAAAGTCCTGGTGCTTTTCACATACACATTTGTCAATGAACCTTAGATCTCTAAGGGTGGGCCCTTACTGTACCAATACAGAGACCGTATCTATTTGTGGCATGAAAGAAGATGGAGGGAGGAGCCTGTGGCAAGGATGGCCACACATCTATGATGTTCTTCCTGTTCTCCCCTTCTTTGCTCCTCTGTGAGTAAGTTCTACCTCTCTCTGAGATATTCCCCCTTTGCCTCTCATTCTCTCTGTAATCCGTTTTTACCTCTATTTATTCTGTCCCGTCCTCTCTTTTCTCTCCTTTTCTCTTTCCTTCGCTCTCCTTCATATTGATTTCTAAAGTTTACATTTTCCTTTCTTCTCATTTTCTTATTTTCTCTAGTTGCACATTCACTTATCTTTTCACCTTTTTCTCTTATCCTCAACTCCCTCGCACTCTTCATTCACACCTGCCTACCTCTTGTCCTTTTCTATCCTAACTTAATCTATAACATATAGTTTCTGCCACATTTTTTTCATTTTTATACCTCTCTTCCCCTCTTTCACCCCACTCTTGTCTTGCTTTCACTTCTTTACTATTTCTATCTCCCTCTGCTAACTTTAGGGCCAGCACAAATATGTTTGCCATCCTAGTTCAAGGACAATAAATCACCCACTCTAGCAATCTGGCAATATTTGCTACTTGTCAATAAAGTTTCCCCTTTGAGTGAACTTATAGGCTAACCACAATTCGGAACTAAACGTGCATGCATACAAATAGTTTCAATACCACAAACTAGAAGCAGAAAATGATAAACATGATACAGTCATACAAAAAATGTACATTTTATTTTGGTAGATTAAAAACAATGTAAAAATCATTATGTGACATCATAAATAAATATACAAACAAAATGGGACAATACACAAGGAAAATAATTCCAATTAAAAAGAGGAAAATACACAGGTTTTCAAGATAGTTGAATCCTACTCCAGGTTGTATGTTTAAGGTTTACAATCAAAGGAGTTTCTTTGTTCAATTACTCAGTGTATCTCCACTTAATAATGCATCGACGCGTTTCGGTTATGGCATTAAATTATTCCAAGCCAAAAACCTTCCTCAGGATTAAAACTAATAATATCCCATTATAAACAAAGTATCTTTTAAAATCAAAGAATTGACTGAATCCACGGTGCTGCTATAGGTCAGCTATTTTCAGCTAGTACCTCCAAGTTTGCTAAGTTTGCGTGTAAATATACACTGCACCTCGCGTTCACTGCATTATACATACACTGCACCTCATGTTCACTTTTATTTTTCTGCGCCGTTATTATAGAGACAGAGATATTCCTTCTGTTCTCAAGGCAGCCAGACCACCCGCAGTCTGCTGATAAAATCTCCGAACAGAAACGTGGGGTCCTGCGTCCTCAACACCGCGCTGTCTACGAGCTAATGGGGAATCGTATTTATATCCAAAATACGCGCGCGTTAATCTTACGCGATGTTTTCCAATTGGACATAATACTTGTACTGGTAAACCAACCCAATGTGCTGGTGGCAGGCTAAGTACCCACCCAGCATTCTCTTCCTCAAAAATCACCCCTGCTCTCTCCCGAGCTCCCTTTGTCTTCCCTTCTCACAGCCACTCTTTGGGCCTCTGTATCATGTATTCTCCATCTTGGTCTTTAATGTGTGATCCACACTCTGTTCGCTCTCATCCCTCAACCTTGGAAAACAGCTATTACAAAGACGGTCAAACCATGTGTTGCCTTTGCAATGAGGTCAGAAAAACAAATGCGGGGGCGTGGCCAAGATGGCGGAGTAAGCGGACGTGTATCGCCTCAGCTCCTGCCAACGGCCCAGTTTTAGCACCGGCTCCGACGCCTTCGCTCCCGCAGTCGAGGGCTTTGGGCAGTCGGAACCGTCCATAGAGCAGAACGGACCCGGTGAGTGCGGCGGAGGCGCAGTACGAGGCGGTGCGGGACAACTGCGGAGCCGAAGGTGCGAGGCGCCCCTCCCCCATCTGACCTGGGAGCGAGGCCGACTCTGCGTGGGGAACGTGGCCGAGCGGCGCGCCCCCTTCAGCGGCGAACCAGCACGGCCTGGGGCAGGTGTCTCCTGCAAGCATCGGGAGGCGACACAGGGGACCGCGGCGGCAGCAGAGGCTCCCAGGTGGCGGCGGAGCTGGGCGGTCGGCCCAACGGACAGCGGAGCAGTGATCGGACGCCACAGGGCCCAGAAGGCGAAGGAGGCATAACGTAGGGCCGGAGGTGGGGGCCGGCCCCGGGAACCGCAAGCGGCAGAGTGGTGAGTCCCGAGTGGGAGCAGAGTGTGGAGCCCGGGGTGGAGGAACCCCTCGGCGGGCATATCGGCCCTGTGGCAAAGTAGTCCCCTCAGAGTGTTCCACCCAAGACAAAGGCCTGGCAGACTGTGTCCCCCTTTGCGGAGGCCGGACAGGCAGCAGAGGGTAGGGCCACGGAATTGGGCCCCGCAGGCGCAATTTGACTTTCTTTGCTGCTCCTGACTTTAGAGGCGGCAGCGAAAGAAGAGACTTTCACGGGCGCTGGAGGTGGCGGCTGAGTTTTCGGAGGGAGAGAGGTCTGCCCGGGCGGAGGCAGGGGCCCGGCCCGGCCCGCAAAGGAGCCAATTGAGCACAAACCTGTGACAGACCACACACGGGCCCACACGTGCCGAGGGAGCCCTTGCAGGGGACACAGGCGAGATCACGCCGGCCTGTGACGAGCCGGCGCCAATTCGTTGCCACGGGGAAGATTTGAATACGAGGGGGACACGCGCGGAGACCATCACACCGGCGGCAAAGACACAGGAACGACGGGATGTCGTCAGCCAGGCTTCCCAGAGGCAAAACGGTGAAGGATCTATTCGCGAAAACGCAGACCCACCCACAGAAGGACGCGGGGGCCCCGGCACTGAAGAAGATGGACCAGGCCTCCGACAGTGGATCAGAACCCATCACAAAGGTCTTTCTGGAGTCCCTCTTTGTGTCCCTGCGGGACGACATACAGACTTTTAAAACAGAATTCACCAGTGAAATCCGAGAGGTGAGGCGCGAGATGGACGGTATAGGGGAGCGGGTGGCAGACCTGGAAACCAAGAGCGACGACAGGGACACAGAACTGGCGGCCCAACAGCAGGAAATTATCCAGCTGCACGATCAGCAGGTAGACTTACAACTCCACCTGGAAGACTTGGAAAATCGCTCTAGGCGCCACAACATTCACATTCGCAATGTAGCCACGTCCGATGCCACCCGAGATGTGTTCCGCTATGCGAGGGAACTTTTCAACCACGTGCTAGGGCGACCGTTGGACTCCCCTCTACAGCTGGACAGAGCTCACAGGACCGGACCGCCACGTGCAGGGACCGCACCCCCCCCGGACATTTTGGTGTGCTTTCAAGACTACCGTACCAAAGAAGACATACTACAGAAAGCACGCCAGAATCAACCGATAACATTCCAGGGCACATCCCCGCAGTTATTTCAGGACTTGGCTGCGCTCACACTCCACAAGCGTCGACTATTCAAACCCGTCACAACCTATTTACAGCAGAACAGCATCCAATACAGCTGGGGCCATCCCTTCCGCCTAGTTTTCTAACTGGAGAACAAACAATACCAGCTTCGTTCGTTATTGGAGGCCTGCACGCTGTTGGGAATTGAGAAGCCCGAAGACGAGGCCGAGGCCCAGGGATCCGCACCAAGCACAGACGGAAGAAAGTCGCAGTGGAGCCATCAGAGAAGGCGGAAGCGAGTCAAGAAGCCACCGGCGACGGAAATTGAATCAGGTCAACGCGCCGCAGTAGAAGCGGTGGCCACGGACGGCGGGGCCGGCTCCATGGGATGAGAGACACACTGCCGCCTAATGTCATGGAGGTTCGTTCTGGCCGCATGGCTGTTGGCGGGAAGGCGCTCCCGAACAGACTAGTAAGACTACCTTACACTTACCCTTGTTTTTTCTCCTTTCCATCCTTGGATGAGAGACAATGACATTCTGCATTTGTTGGGTGGGGGGGGGGAGTTGGGGTTGGGGAGGGAAAATGGTCCATGGTTCGAGTACTGGCAGGGGCAGCAATGGGACAAGATGTTGGAACCAAGAGGCAGAGGCGACTTGGAGGTCTGCAGGCCCGGCCGCTTCAGGGCTACACCAGAGGAAGGGACTGGAAGGACTCTTATAGATGAAGGGCGATGAGCTGATTGTCCTCACATTGAATGTCCACGGGCTTAACAACCCTACTAAGCGCAAGGCGATCCTGCTCCATTTAGAACAGTCCGGTGCGGACATATGCCTATTACAAGAAACACACCTTCTATCCAGGGATTGTCATAGGTTGATGTCCTGTAAATTTCCACACCAATTTTTCTCCTCCTGCCCGGATAAGAAAGCGGGGGTTGCAATTTTGGTGGCACAAAAGTTCAGGAGAAGGGTGTTGGGGAGGCTTGCTGAGATCAGGGGCCGCCTGCTAGTCTACAGATTCTCGTTAGGCGACAGGACACTCACGATAGGATCTATATACGGGCCCAATGACGGTCAGGAACACTTTCTTCATAGGGCGCTCACTAAAGTCACTGACACTACTGATCACCACATAGTTCTGGGAGGGGATCTAAACTTAGTCTTCGACAACACATTAGATAGATCCTGCCAACGCACTACACAGGTGGGGGCACTCACTGCGGCGGGCAAAGACAGACTGCGGGACTTAGGACTAACAGACCTGTGGCGCGAGCTGAACCCTGGTGAATCAGACTACACTTATTTTTCAGCGGCGCACCAGACATATGCACGACTCGACTATCTGCTGGTGTCTACAGCCATAAAATCACTAGCCATTAGTGCCAACATAGGCACTGCTTCACTCTCCGATCATTCTCCGGTCAGAGCCGTCCCCTCCATGTCCGACACACAATGCCCACGCAGGGTTTGGCGCCTTCGAGACTCACTCCTACAAAGGAAAGCAGTGGTCACTAAAATCCACAGTGCAATCGCTGACTTCCTGGCGCACAATAGCAACACTGATACCACACTTTCCACGCAATGGTCCGCGCTTAAGGGGGGAATTCATTTCACTATCGACGGCAGAAAACGCGGAACGTCAAGCTAAGAGGGAGGAGCTTACGCTGCAGACTAGAGAGTTAGAACAAATGCACCGTAGAACAGGGGCCCCGAGAATTTGGCAACAATTAAAAGCGGTTAGACAACAGCTCGCTGCGCTCGACCTCGATAGAGCAGAGTACGCAGCGCTACGGTTGCACCACGCATTTTATACAGGCGGGGACAGGTGTGGGCGCTTGCTAGCACACAAACTTTGCGAGGTCACACAGCGTAGAGAGGTACGTGAGATACGGAGGGGTGATGTTACAGCGGTAGATGGAAATCAAGCCATAGCAGAGGCATTTAGCACATTCTACGCGGACTTGTACAAAGCTGACCCTGCTTGCCCAGAGGCGGAGTCCGAGTTCCTGGCGAGTGTTACCCTGCCCAGGTTGACGCAGGAACAAATTGACTGCCTGGAAAAAGACATCCGTCCAGAGGAGGTCATCTCGACTATCTCCCGGCTCAAATTAGGAAAAGCCCCGGGCCCAGACGGCTTCCCAGGGAGCTTTTATAAAACATTCTGCTGCCAAATAGCCCTGATACTCGCTCGGCTCTTCACGTCCTTCGCTGAGGAGGGGGCGATCCATCGGGATCTGTTGTAGGCATCTATCGCAGTGATACCCAAGCCAGGTAAGGACCCGGCTGAGTGCGGAGCTTATAGGCCTATCTCCCTCTTGACTGTGGACCTTAAGCTGTATACAGGGATCCTCGCCGCCAGGTTAGGGCCGTATATGGGGGGGGGTTGATTGATCCGGACCAACCTGGATTTATTCCGGAACCCAGACCTCGGATAAATACCAAACGGGCCTTTCACCTCCTTGAAAAAGCCGCACGGACGGAGGGTGAGTACATGATGCTGACCATTGACGCAGAAAAAGCGTTTGACAGGGTACACTGACCCTACTTAGAGAAGGGTCTACTTAAGGCGGGAATAGGGCCTAAATTCCGAAATAGAGTGTTCAATTGCTACAAATTCCCGACAGCGGCGGTTCGTGTCAATGGGTGCACATCTCTACGATTTGACATTGAACGCGGCACCAGGCAGGGTTGCCCATTATCCCCTCTTTTGTTTGCCCTATATATGGAGCCTCTTGCACACCTCCTGCGCTCCGACCCGGAGGTGCAGGGTATCAAGTTTGGTGGCAGCATCCACACCCTCAGCCTATATGCCGACGACGTGCTGATTTCCCTCGCTAAACCGCGGAGCTCTCTGCCGGCATGCATAGCGGTCCTAGAGAGGTTCGGCAGTGTCTCTGGCTTTAAGGTCAACATGACCAAATTGGTGGCCCTTGACCTGTCTCTTGACCCCACTACACGCTCCCACCTACAGACACTGTTCCCCATACCGTGGACGTCGGACACAGTCCCTTACTTGGGGATTCAGTTAGCGCCCTCTCTTCAGAAGTCGGTAGACGTCAACTACACCAAACTGCGGCAGAAGATCAGAAACGAGCTGAGCCGTTGGAAATATTATCCGCTGTCCTGGCTGGGTAGAGTGGCAGCGGTGAAGATGGCGGTCCTGCCCCAGATCCTGTACCTTTTCCGAACGATCCCTCTTGCACCACCTCAGGGCTGGATAAAACAAACGCAGTCTGACTTGTCACAATTCATTTGGAACGGGCGGAAACCCCGCATGAAACGCCAGATCGCCATGCTGGCGCCAGAACAGGGAGGAATCGGCATACCAGACCTAGCGACATACTTTCAGGCATCCCAGCTCCGATTTCTAGTTGAATGGGTCAGGTGGGAGTCCGGGAAACATTGGTTGTTTCAGGATCAGGCTGTAGCGGGACGGACACTGCAGGAAATTCCCTTCATGAGACGTGAACATAGGCCGCCCAATCTCTACGCATCCTTCATCACACGGGTCCCCCTAGAAATCTGGGACCGAGTGGGGATTAGGCAGGAATTCACTACCCACCCTTCTCCCCTTACACCCATCATAGGAAACCCGGAGTTCCTCCCATGGTTGGATGAGAGGGCGTTTGCGCGCTGGAAACCTGCCGGCTGTCGGGCTCTCCATCATGTCTATGACTCGGAAGGGATGATCCCCTTTCAGCAATTCCGACAAGAATTTGATCTACCGGAGACCGAAAGGCTCCGCTACCTACAGGTGAGGCATTGGGCGCTCGGCGCTACAGTAAGGCCGACGGCGGATAGACACTTGACTAAATTTGAACGCTGGCTAATTTCCCGCACCAACGACAAACAACTAATCACAGACCTACATAAGATGCTGATGCAGAAACACAAATACACGTATAATGCGGGCAGGGTGCGTTGGGAGAGGGAGTTGGGGAGAGCCCTGACACACAAAGAG
This sequence comes from Lissotriton vulgaris, assembly GCF_964263255.1. Classification (NCBI taxonomy): domain Eukaryota; kingdom Metazoa; phylum Chordata; class Amphibia; order Caudata; family Salamandridae; genus Lissotriton; species Lissotriton vulgaris. The sequence continues at coordinate 760,979,645 of NC_141700.1, read as the reverse complement.
TGGGAGGGGGTCTACTACAGGGCACGACACTCGGCCTACCACATGGGCCTCACAGACACACTCACAAAACTTACGTCCTACTGGTATTACACCCCCGAGCGCCTGTACGAAATGGATAGCAAGCAAGACCCACGGTGCTGGCGCGGTTGTGGACAGATTGGCACACTGGTACATATACTCTGGGACTGCCCACTCCTACAGGAATACTGGAACCAGGTATTGAGGGAGGTAGACACACACTTTGAAATGGACATCCCACGCTTCCCCGCATACGTGCTTTTGGGATTACCTAACGCGCTGACCTACCCATTGAAATCAAGGAGGGGACGTTTGAAAGCGATCGCACTTGGGTCAGCGGTACAGAATATAGTGGCACACTGGCGATCTAAACACATCCCCACACATCTGGGTTGGCTGCACCGCCTGTGGATGGTCCTGGGTATGGAGAGATTGTCTTTATCAAGACCGGGGGAGGGAGCGAGTTACGCGGATCTGTGGAAACCATTCTTGTCCCTATTGGCATCTGAGTTCACGGAGGTGACCTGTCCTAAGTACCTCCGGCTGCTGAGGCTGACGGACGTCGGAACGGAGCCACACGCTCGGTGATTTGTCACCGACGACTTTGTAGGCCCCGTGCCGGGGCGCAAGATAGACCATGGACCATGGGGTGGGGGGGGGGTGTTTGGGGGGAGAGGGGTCAAGTTAAGGGGGGGGTTTGAGGTTCAAGAGACATTGAGACTGACAATGATAAGCCCTCCCTTTTTTTTCTTTCCTGTTTTGTTCTGAGTTGGTTTTTGAATTTTTTTCGGGCGAGGGACATCGGGTGGCAGATATGCAATAATGACAATTACCACTGATTGCAGATGGAGTGCCAGACTCTTGGCAGCGGTAACGCAAACCATCAAGTTCTCTGGCCTTTCAGCAGGATGGGATGTAGTAATGCCTCAGGGTAGCGCACTCTCCACCTTTTGTTTATGATGCGGCCGTACCTGGTTGGGTTGTAGGCGGCTTGCTGTGTATAAATTTGTTTTCTCACAAGGTGGTCGGGCTGTGGGTGCTCCTCAACACTGCATGGAGGGTTTGCCACCGGATGGTTTTTGTCATGCGGAAAATGCCAGTAGTTGAATCACCACCTGTTGTACTCTCAATAAACATATGTAATACTAAAAGCAAAGGAGAAATGAAAGGATGCTGCAAACCTGGCACTTGAATCCCCCTTCCTACACCAGTAAGATTAGACAGCCTTTCAGACTGGCTCCCAACAAAAAGGCTGCTCAGATTCTGTATTTAGGTTTCCCCAAGGTTTCAAGATACCCAGATCTGCTGTTTCCCCCAATTTTCGCTGCAGTAATCAGTTATCAGACACACAAGTGCTATTAGATTGGGAATCCTCTACTCTGTACAGACATTTCTGAGTGCACAGACTGTGCGTAGAGCCCACTCCCTCCAGAATACCAAGCCCCATTAACAGGGCAAGTGCCTACTACACACAGTCCACAGACTGTGCGTAGAGCGGATGTATGACGTTACAACACATACTTTTACAACGCCTACCTGTACAACACAATTTTTACACCGCAACATCCATTACAACGCATACCATTACAACGCATGCCATTACAACAAATTCTTTGAAACTACCTTTACAACGCATTCCACTACAACGCATACTACATCGGGAGCTGTCGGGCAAGATGGCCGCTGACAGGCTGTAGGGGGAGGACGTGTTTTCCCTCTCTCCCTGAATCTGTTTTGTGAGAGAGATGATGCATGTACGCTAGTCGGTGGACAATTTTCTCTGAAATACACGAGAGAAATGAGGATATGGTGTATTTATTTGGACAGGACTCTATTTTAGCATCCACAGCTTCAGCTGAATACAAGCTATACGGAAAAGAACTAACTTCCCAGACGGTGAGATCGGCGCTGGTGAGGACACTGACTCGCTCTAACCAGCTGATATCCAAGATTGCTGGATGGTCTCGACTGCATTATCAAAGAGCAGTTAACATATTGTTCAGTTTTTGGGGTATGATGGCTCCGAAGACTGCAAGGAATCTGAGAGAGGAGAAAGAGAGAGCTGCCTGGAGCGATTCGGATGCTCCGGCAGCTAATCTCAGAGCGAAGAAAATGCTCCGTGGTGAACAAGAAAGGAGTGGCGGCAGAAACGATGCAACTGACAACATGACGGAAAAGAAGAAGAAAAAGGAAAAAAGTAAGGCGGCATCCAGCAAGAAATGCTATGCAGGCAGCAAAGCGCCAGAGCAGGCAGCCATGAGGCAGCCCACGGTCTACGAGGCGTTCCTACCTGTTGTCAGCACACGCGGGATGTTAGCAGCCACGGCGACTTCCGCGGACCTTGCAGTGTGCGAGTTAATCGCCGAGTCAACCGCCGCCCCTGCAGCACAACATTCGGTTCAGGATGAGGACACAGACCAGGTATCGGTAAGCATCACGGCAAGCTGCGAGGCAACCGGAGCAGTGAACGATCAAGGGGCGGGCCAAAGGGATTCAGAGCCGCCAGGAGGAGTAACGCTACAGGCGGATGGGGTAGTGCAAGGAAAGACCGGCAAAGAGATTGGGAAAGAGAGTGACCCACGAGAAGGGGAGAAACAGGCTATGAACCAAGCGCTTATGGACAGCACAGCTCGAACTGAAGCAGCACTGACTCGGCAGGAACAAAGGGCAGTAGATAATGGTGGTAATGGCGGTAATGGCAATAGTTGGGTCGAGGAGGGTGCAGCGTCTGCGTGCATGAACAAGGATATCGCATTAACAGAGACATTGACAGAGGTAGCAGAGGTATTAATAGAGAAAGATAGAGTTGATATCCGGACTGAAGCTGCAGTCCAAACGACAGAAGTTACTACGAGGGAAGAGGTCAATCAAGAACTTAATAAACTTGGTTCTAAGATAGTAGTAGTGAACGATATGGCTATTGTAGATACTGATGGTTCTTATCTAACAAAAGGAGATCACTCTAACGGTCACCCTTTGATAATTCCAGGCTCTCCCTCTGATGAATGTTTTTTCTCTGTAAATGAGGGTGAGGAGGATGAGAATGAGGAGGAGGAGGTGGACGGAGAAGAGGAGTTGGGGGGGAGGATTCTGAAACCTCCTCTAGTGCTGTGGGGACAGAGAGTGATCAAACAATGTCGGGATTAGAGACAGCAGCCACATCTGAATCTGGAGAGGGTTGGGTTCAAGGGAGATCTGTGAAGCATAAGTCCAAAATTTTGACAAAAAAACGAAGGAAATCAAAAAACATTGTAAGTCCTATAAATGCTGATATCGCAAAGAGACTTGATTGGGATTACTCTGCTACGTCACAGATGTACCAAGAGACCGCTGGGGAGACAGGAGACAAAAGTATGGGTACTATAGAAATATCAGAGCATAGTATGGAACAAAGACACAGGCAGAGTCAAAGTCAAAGCCAGAGTCAGAGTCAGAACCAGAATCAGAACCAGAGCCAGAGGCAATCACAAGGGCAATCATCACCAAAGGGGTTCGAAATGATGTTTTCAATGTTGAAGCAGATACAAAATGAGGCGAGAGTGGAAAGCCGCAGAGCTAGGCAGGAAAGCAAAAAGATACAAGGATCTCTTCGTAAAGTAAATAAACTATACACAGATTTGTCAGGGAGAGTTACTTACTGTATTAGCGTATTCAAGACAGGGGTCTAGGAATAGGGGGGTGGCAGTAATGGCAAGACAGAGAGACATTACTACCAGGAAAAAATGGGAGGATGCTTGGGGGAGATGGGCTTTGATAGAATGCCTGGTAGGAGAACAATGGGTAACTCTTGGTTCTATATATGGTTCTACAGGAGACGATGCAGAAATCTTTGAGCAGGTCGATATCGAGTTGGCAACTTTGGCCCCATATGTAGTAATAGGAGGGGATTTAATATCAATGGCGTAGGTGGTCTGGGATTGGGGTTAGGAGCCCCAGTTAAATACAAAGGAAGGAAAAGAAGAGTGTTTCAAGCAGTTTGTTCCCTAGCCAGGAATAATGGGTTATTGGACGTTTGGGATACTCTTAAGTCAGGAGAGGATGGATATACGTACTATTCAGCACCGCATAAAGTAAGTGCAAGATTAGACTATTTTTTGGTCAGTAGTCAGGGTCTTGATGGTGCATGTATTGAGAGATTGCCAAGATTATTGGTGGATCATAACCCTCTGATTGTTACCTTAAAAGGATTGGTAGTGGCAAGGGGGGGTTCGGTGTGGACCTTTGAAAGAGCACTGCTGGAAGATGAGGCATATATCCAGCATATGAAAAGTTGGATAACAGAATTCCTGACAATAAATAGAGACACAGCAACTGTAGGGATGGTATGGGATAGCTTTAAGGCTGGGGTGAGGGGAGAGACTATAAGTTTTGGAGTTAGGAGAAGGAAGCAGGAGCAAGAGAGAAGTGATGCCTTAAAAAGGGAGATACTTTCAGCAGAGGAAGAAGTTAGTAAGAGTGTAGACTCACTTAATAGTAATGGATGTGTACCAAACCCTGCCATAATAAAACTGGCAAAATTGCGAATGGAAGCAGAAGAATATATAACAGCAAAGGCAGCAAAACAATATGCGGTTAATAGGGAAAAATGCTATGAGTTGAGTGACCGAGTAGGTAAAATGTTAGCAATTAGAGCAAGACAAAAAGTATCGCTTGGGGAGATAAAGGCAATAAAAGACAGTTCAGGAAAGGTGGTAACAAGTGTTCAACAAATCAGAGAAGTCTTTAGGGAATTCTATATGAACCTATACCAAGAAAATGATGTAAAAGATCCTGAAGAGATAGCGGCCTATTTGAATGATTACGAAGGGTCTGAGTTGGATGAACCAGAGAGAAAGAGGCTAGATAATCCATTAGATCAACAGGAGATAGGAAGCGCTCTGAAGAATCTTCCATCTGGCAAAGCAGCTGGGCCGGACAAGATTCCACTAGAATTTTATAAGGTGTTCTGGGAAGAGTTAGGGAAGGATATGGTATGCACTATGCAACAGGCACAGAGGGGAGTATCAGTACCAGACTCTTGGTCCGGGGCAGAAATAGTTGTCATCTTAAAGAAAGGAAAGCCACCCACAGATCCGGGATCGTACAGACCAATCACGTTAATGAATATTGATACAAAGATCTACTCAAAAGCATTGGCAATAAGATTCGCTAGCGTAATAACACCACTAGTTACTATTAGTCAGCATGGATTCATACCTGGACGAGGAACTACGCACCATACACGGAAATTAATAACCCTTATTGATAAAATGGAAGTTATTGGGGAACCATTTTCGGTCTTATTGTTAGATGCCGAGAAAGCATTTGACCGTGTATCTTGGGTGTATTTGTGGAGTGTTTTAGAAAGGGTGGGTTTTGGAAATGGCTTCCTTACGGCAATAAAGACCTTGTATAGAGATCCAGTGGCTACGATAAGAATAAATTCGGGAACAACTGAGCAAGTGAAAATCAATAGGGGTACTAGACAGGGGTGTCCGTGTTCCCCATTACTTTTTGCTATATATCTGGATCCACTAATACGCAGAATGGAAGTGAATGCGAATATACCTCCTGTTGCCACACCTAGGGGGGACTGTAAGATACTTGCTTATGCCGATGACTTGGCTGTTGTAACACCAGTACCCACAGAGGCTATCAGATATTTGGAACTGGAGGCTAAAAAAATTGGAAAAGTGTCAGGATACTCTTTAAATACTGGGAAAACACAGATTATAAAGAATAGTAAGGCAATGTGTCAAGATTCACGAGTGGTGCAGACAGGAACATATTTGGGCATAACGATCACTGCAGAGTTAGGAAAATTAGTAGAATTAAACATAGATCCTATTATAAGAAAGGTGGGGAAAGATTTAGATAGACTCAACAATTTACACCTCACAATAGTTGGTAGAGTAAACATCATAAAGATGTTAATTTTACCAAAAGTTTTATATATTTTCAGGACAATCCCGTTATGGTTTGATAACCTCTGGTTTAAAAAGATCGAAGGAATGATCAATAGATTTATCTGGTCTAAAGGTAAAACTAGGAGAGCAGCAAGATTTATGGTACTCCCAAGAGAGAGAGGAGGATGGGCTCTACCGGATCTGAAAGCTTACTACTGGGCTGCAGCTTTACAATATATGGTCGGATAATTAGGTGGAGCAGAAGTGGAAGGAGAAGATGATCTAGGATCATTAGCAATATATGGTTTATTGATGGGGGAAGAGGTTAAAAATATATTTTTGAAACACTTTGACACAGCTTATTTTAAAAGGACACGATTTAAGACCATTTTGGGAGCTTATAATATTTGGAAGGCCTTTACCAAGAAATATGGTCTGGGGAAAATTAATAGATACACAAGAGTAAAAAATAATACAGTATTCCCTGAGGATATATTTTCTGATTTAGTGTATATAGAATGGTACCGGAAGGGGATAATAAAAGTGGGGGACTTGATGGGTGCACAGGGGATGAAACAATTTGTGCAATTACAGGAGAAATATGATTTGGCAACAAGGCATTTCTTTAAATATCTTCAAGTAAGAAGTTTCTTGAAAAACAAAAGGGGGGGCCCGAGAGGATTTGAGAAAAATCCTATACTTGAGGTGATACATAATGGAGTAGACTGCACTATTAAAAGGTTTTATGCAGAGTTAATCGAATCGAAACCGGATGACATGGTTAAGTGGGGGGAAAGCTGGTCGGCTAAGTTGGATATAGAATTGGAATGTTTTAATATGTCAGTAGAACTAGGACACAATATTCTATGCTCTGCATCATTGCAGGCTCAGCACTACAAAACTATATACCGGTTGTATTATACTCCAGCAAAACTCGCACAATGGGGGGCGATTACTGGGATAAATTGTCCTAGATGTGGAAGTCTACAGGCAGATATAATTCATATTTTTGCATCATGTCCATGTCTATCAATAATACTGAATGAAATACAAAAGTTTTTTCAAAGGGCATTGAAATTAACTGTCAACTTAACTCCTACGATTGTGTTATTGGGAGTAGATTCGGGCAATGCGCATGGAGAGGGTAGCTACTTTATTTTCGTCGCTATGGCTGTTTTTAGATTATGTATTGCCTCAGCTTGGCTCGAGCAGTCAGCACCAGTATTTCAGCAATGGTTAGCTAAGGTTCAAAGTATATACAGTTTGGAAAAGGCAATATACTCTAGAAAAGGAAAGAATGGGAGGAAGCTAGGATTGAAAATATGGGAGCCGATAATAAAATGAAAGGAAGAAATATAATGTATATAATGTATATAAGGGTGTAATGATTATTGGGTTAGGAGGGAGGGCCCACAAGTGTTTAGCAAGAAACAATGTGATGTATGATTTATGTTTATCTGGATAGAAGAAGTATAATGTATATATTGTATATGATGTATAGGCTTGTAAAAGTGTGTTAGGGCAGGAGGGAGGAGACACAGGTGTTTTACAAGAAATAATGTGTTATATGATTTTCTGATAATTCCTAGTGCCCCACACGGTTGGATTGAACAATGTCTAAATCTAAGCCCCTCATGATGTATATGTTCTTCTATGTGCACTATAGTATAAGATGTTCTTTTTTTTTATTTTTTATTTCTCTTTGTGAAAATATGATTGAATTGATATAGTAAACTGTTCCTCACCCCCGGTGCAGGGGGGGAAAAATAATGTGTAAAAAGCTGTTAATAAAAAGAATTTAAAAAAAAAAAAAAAAAAACACATACTTTTACAACGCCTACCTTTACAACACAATTTTTACACCGCAACATCCATTACAACGCATACCATTACAACGCATGCCATTACAACAAATTCTTTGAAACTACCTTTACAACGCATTCCACTACAACGCATACTACCTTTACAATGCATACCATTACAACGCACAACATTACATTGCATGTAAGGTAAGTGTTGGATAGTGTAGGGATAAAAATTACTATTCTAACTCCAGGGGGTGCAACAGTAGGGTAAGTGTTGGATAGTGTAGGGGTACAAATTTCTATTCTAACTCCAGGGGGTGCAACAGTAGGGTAAGTGTTGGATAGTGTAGGGGTACAAATTACTATTCTAACTCCAGGCGGTGCAACAGTAGGGTAAGTGTTGGATAGTGTAAGGGTACTATGTGTTGTAATGCTATGCATTGTAATGGTATGCGTTGTAATGACTGCGTTGTAATGGCATGCGTTGTAGTGGTGTGCATTGTAGTCACATGCGTTGTAATGGTTGCGTTGCAAATGCATGCGTTGTCATGGATGTTGCGTTGTAAACGTTTCGTTGTAATGCTAGTGCGGTGTAAAAGTTGCGTTGTAAAGGTTGTTTCCTGCGTAGAGCACACTCCCTCAGGCACTCAAGTCCCATTAGGTGGGCGAGCCCCTACTACTTAGAGGCTGTGCACTCCGTGTCGCTCTTCATGGAGAGCACCCTCCCTCAGACACTCAAGCCCCATTAGGTGGGCGAGCCCCTACTAGTCATAGCCTGTGCCCTCTGTGCCACTCTTCATGGAGAGCACACTCCCCCAGACACCCAAGCCCCATTAGGTGGGCGAGCCCCTACTACTCAGAGGCTGTGCTCTCTGCGCAGAGCTCACTCCCTCCCGATACTCAAGCCTCCTTAGTAGCCAAGGGCCTACTATGTGCAATTAGGTATGTTAGTAATTTTTTACTTTATGTTCAAATACCCTAGAAATTAACTGAAAAAAAACAAACGTTAAAGTGATGTTAAGCACGGCAATAATGTGTTACTTTATGTTAAAAAGCCCTAGTCACTCAAAAATCAAAGTGTTGTTAAAGTGACTTTATAGTTCGATCTGGTAATAATATCTCACTTTATGGATTCTTTTTTACATTTTACAGGGGATTTGTGGATACACTGCAAATTTGTGGTAAAGAATATATACATATGTTTTTGGCCCCACGGGGGGGGGCGCTGCAAACCCCCCCACAAGGCCTAGGGAACAGGGTTTCTATACCCTGCCGCCTTATATCTTTTTTACATGTTTGTTGTTGATGTTGTGGAAGCAAATCAGATCTTATCTCACAATATGGCGGCCCGCGGATCCTGCCTGGTGTAAAATATACAACGTTTTTGAGCCTTTCTATCTCAAAGAATACTACAACGATTTACAACAAATGACAAGAAGCATGCTTTCTGGACCAAGGTCTAGCTTTCTACCACAGACAGACAGACAGACTGACAGACAGACAGACAGACAGACAGACAGACAGACAGACAGACAGACAGACAGAGAGAGATAGATAGATAGATAGATAGATAGATAGATAGATAGATAGATAGATAGATAGATAGATAGATAGATAGATAGATAGATAGATAGATAGATTGAGGGCGATAGATAGATAGATAGATAGATAGATAGATAGATAGATAGATAGATAGATAGATAGATAGATAGATAGATAGATAGATTGAGGGCGATAGATAGATAGATAGATAGATAGATAGATAGATAGATAGATAGATAGATAGATAGATAGATAGATTGAGGGCGATAGATAGATAGATAGATAGATAGATAGATAGATAGATAGATAGATAGATAGATAGATAGATAGATAGATAGATAGATAGATAGATAGATAGATAGATAGATAGATAGATGGATAGATGGATAGATACCGTGCAGACTTGTGAGCAGCCAGCTTGCTACTCTAACTTCGGAATCTTAAGATGACCATTTGGAACCTTCACATTTTGTTTTGCGGCATGGGGGGCGCGGTTGGCCAAGGATCCGCTGGTTCCTCAGCCGCCGCCCCCGTTGTTCCCCTGTGTGAATTATTTATCGCTGACGTACCCGGGCGATATAAGAAGCAATAACCGTTGGGCCGGGATGAAATGTTGGCATCACTGGCCGCAGTGCATGTCCCATTAGAATATTTAATTAGGGTTGATGGCGAGCAAAGCAGGCGATAACGAGGCTGTTCATCCAGTTTCTGAAGTTTAAATGGCTCCAGGTTCATAGGGCGGAGGTGACCCATTGCATTTGAGAAGATTTGCGCCTCCCATTCTGGGCCATTGCCCTAAATCAATGTGTTCTCCATGTGCAGTCCGCTGCTCCAGCCTGTCCCTACCGATGGTGCTGTTATTAGCAGACGGGAGGATTTACTTCAATTTTTACTTTCTGATATTTTTGACCAACACATCTCTCATAATTGCAAAAAATGGCTTCTTTGGTAATCTGGGGGCATATTTACAAGGGCATTGCGCCATCAGACCATCACTTTTTGCAACGCTCCTGTGGTGCTTTGCCCTGCTCCATATTTTTAATGCGCCACTAAGCCACTTTGCGTGGCTTAACACCGCCTTGTAAACATGGCCCTCCTCAATGCAGTTTTCTGCGGCAAAGGGGTGCGCAATGAGTGTTGCTGTGGGTGTTCACATGCAACATGAATTGCTTTTTGACACTGCTCCAGGTTTACAAGGACCAAAAAACGTACGCCTCCCAGGGGAGGTGTAAGAGTGGCGCAACAATGAGAAACACTTTTATTTCTTCTCGTGTTTTGCTCTGTGTGCTGCATTTTGCAACACACATAGAAGGAACAAAACGACATTGCTGATTGTTTTCGTGCAGGAAGGGGTCCTTTCCTACACAACAACAATCATTCCTGCAATGCAAGCACCCCCGCACCATGCTGAAAGGGTGCCTGCTCTGGCGACAGGCTGCTTTTTCTGCGCCAGCGCAAGGGTGAGTACAGGTATGCGCCATATTGTTGTAAATACAGCGCATTCCTGCACTTAGAAAATGGTGCCGCTCGGCGCAGACAAATTGCTTGCCGCACAGCGCTTCTCAATTTTCTTGTGAATATGCCCCCTGGTGACGAGGTGGCCTTGTTATTTTTTTTGTTGGTGAAGTTGTTTTTTGAGTCTATTTATCTGAAAGTTCACAGTTTTTCTCTGCATAGTGAGGTAATTTTCCCTTCATTTTGAGATAATTAGCATTTTAATCCAACGCAGCCAAATTAAGAAATGTATGCAGCATTTTCCTCGCAAATTGACCTTTTTCAACTTTCTGTATGCACAATGACAATACACACGAGAAGTCACTTTCTTTACAGACGTATTTCTCATGCAGAGCAATTCTGCTAGCATCTAACCAAGATATATGCAACAGAAATTGCTGCAAAGGGCCTACCTTAAACGTACAGCAAAAAGCTGCGAAGCTTGCCATAGCCTTTCGTTACGGATGCATAAATACTCTAAAGGGCACAGAATTAGAGGTCTGTGAGGTTAGAGTAGTCTCCGATGATTTTTTCTTCTTATCCACTAAAGTCTGACCTGACACGAAAGGTGCCCTCCTGGCCTCAGCAGTGAGGCAGCCCCATCTCACACATGCTACATCAATCCAGTTTTCAATAGCACGTGTGTGATGCGTTTTTTTAGAGAAAGGTAAGGCGATAAAATTGAAACTACAAGTCCCAAAATGCCACCTGCTTTTGGCTTAAAGGCCAAGGCTGGTTGAAGATGCCATGCATGAAATTGGGTCTTTTGACAACTTTGCACACTCCTTGGGGCCAGATGTAGGAGCCCTAATACCGGTCGGTAACGGCCGAATTCGGCCGTTACCGACCGGTATTAGGGTTTTCTAATGTAGGGGGCCTATATTTTACCGATTCGGTAAATTTACCGAATCACTAAATTTACTGAATCGGTAAAATGCCAAATCGGTATATTTACAGATTCGGTAAATCCAGATGTAGCTGGCACTACAAAGAGGGCCACAGGCCCTTTAGGAGTCGGTATTTACCACCCTATCCTATTGGGTGGTAAAATACCGAATTCAGGTGTACATGCACATCTGTGCATGTACACCTGTGCCATGTGACACACAGACATGCCCTTAGGGCATGTATGTGTGCCACATGGCACACAAGCTTGGAATTGGGGGCTACAGGGTGTCAAAGGGACACCCCGTTCCCCCTTGCAGGATTTGGTATTTAACGATTCGGTAAATACCGAATCGGTATTTCCCATTGATTCCTATGGGCTTCAAGGCCCATAGGAATCAATGGGAAATACCGATTCGGTTGTAAAAATTACCTACATCTGCCTCCTTCCTAATTACCTACTCTTAAATACTGAATCGGTAAAATTCGGTATTTAAGAGTAAGTACATCGGAATTACCTACATCCAGCCCCTTGTGATCTTGGTTCCATGCCAAGGGAAGTCGACCTTACCAGTCACGAACTTTACTTTTAGAAGTCGTGGTTTTCAGGTCTGTTAGACTACAACTCCCAGAATTCATCTCTCTCTGGTAAATGAATACCCAGCACTGAAAACTTTGTGCCACCGTGCTTTGGAGTCATCCAGTTGCCACACCTGGGAGGAAATGTCTGTTTTCCAGTCGAAAATAATTTCTTCAGTCGCCACCAGAGCCATATGGGGCTTTCATAAGCCAATAATTAAAGAGCAAGTTAAATTATTCTGGTGAAATTAAATGAAAAGAAAATGGTAGACAATTCGATTGCATTTTTAGAAACTTAAAGCAGGTGCCAACAATAGTACTGTTCCTTGTGTTTTTTTTACTCATCTTGGTAAGAAATCTATCATCTGCATAGGCAGTCCTTTAGGCACCTTAATATTGCAAATAGATGAGATTATGCAGAACGGTTGGCACGGCTCTGGCACTTGTGGGGCAAAGCCGGACACCCTTGTCTGGCATAACACTGTTCACCTGGTCCCAGTGGTTCAAATAAAAAACGTGCTGGGGTTCTTGTCAGGAGGCACCTTGCACCAGCCCATTTCTCCTGTTAGAGCCGCCTAAAACAGAACCAACCACTGTCCATGAAAGTGGGGAAAGGATGTGGAATAATGGCCAGAGCTGCTGGCTTCAGAGTTGGGGAACCAGGTTCGAGTCTCGGCGTCAGCTCAACATCATGTGATTCTGGGCAAATGACTTAGGGCGATATGTATCAAAATAGCATTTTGCGATTCTCAAATAGCGATTTTTTGCAAATCGCTATTTGAGAATCGCAAAATGGTATGTATGTAGAAATCAGCTTCTTTTTAGCGATTTCCTAAGATTCCTTAATTGCGATTAGCAAATTGCTAATCGCAATTAAGGAATAATTTCCCATTCATTCCTATGGGCAAGGAGGTCCGTAGGAATGAAGGGGAAATTTGCGATTAGCAATTAGCTAATCGCAAATTGAGAATATTCGCAAGGGTGCAGGGGTGTCCAAAGGACACGCTGCTGCACCCCTGAAAATGACATGTGTACGCATATGGCGCACATACATGCCCTGAGCGTCACATGGCACCTTTTGTTTTTACAAAAATTGCTTTTTGTAAGGAATTCGCAACTTACCACCAACTTGAAGTTGGTGGTAATTTGCGATTCCTTAGGGACAATTGGCAATATTTTTTTGCATGATACATTGCATTTAAGGAATCGCACATTGTGCGATTCCTTAAATGCAATCGCAAAATAAGGAATCGCAAAATTTGCGATTCCTTATTTTGAACCACATTTGCTTCATACATACCATATTGAGAATTCGCATTCGCAAAGGCCGAAATTCGCCGAATTTCGGCCTTTGCGAATGCGAATTTCAATTATACATATGGCCCTTAATCTCTCCCTGCCTACCATAAAAGAATGTGTCCTTAACTGGGGCTCGTGAAAAGTACCGGTTTTGATGATTAAGTGCCGGTGCTGAGGACCGAAAACCACTGGTTCAAATTGAGCACTGCTCAGACCTTTGTCACAGCTGGAGCTAGGGTTACGTCCACCCCATCACTACTACTGACCTTGCCTCCACACAGGTGAAAATGGTTGCTTTGAGAATCCTTCCTTCCTCCTGAAGGTGGCACTTCAGCTGACCACGCTGGAGACCTTCACACCAAAATAATTATGGGGCAGGTCTCATAAGGCGGCTAATCTTGTGTCTCCCGGGCCTGTTTCTCGGTGATACCCTGTTCTTCTTCTCATATTCTGGGGAGGCTTGAAGCTCGGTGCAGTGGACACAGAGCCTGATTTAGGTCCTGATTACAAGTTCCTCGTAATATTCTGACCCATGCGTAAATTCTGATTTACGCATGAGTTGGAATTATGAGTTTGAAGGTATTTAATGCATCCGATAATTATCAGATGCGTGAAATAACTCAATCTTCGTTACATTTCTGGAGGTCAAACCTGGCTATATTTAATAGGGGAAAAAATACAGTAATAACTGTATCATGCAGATTGTGGTGCAAATTAAACATCAAAATCCGCATCTTATTCCCCATGAACTTGTAATAAGTGTTATTTATTGCACCCGACAAATAACGGATCTCTTGGCGATAAATATTGCCTTCACTCGTAATCAAGCCCTTAGACTTTTCTCCATCACAACAGGATGCATATCCCATCTACCTTATTACAGGTGCATTACAGCCTATGGCACTTGAAATACAGCGAGCGGGCTACCAGTCACGCAACAGAGTAACCCATTTGCCCAACTCTAAGTCATTTGCATGGAGTGATTGACAGGCCACACTGATGAGAGGCGATTGTCTCTCACATTTCCTTAAATGCTTTCGACTTGAGGCAATAAAGATCCTCGGAAGAACATATGCAAATCTCAGTGGCGGCTCCTCAGCTACGGCGGAGGAGTGTCGCCCCATTGCCTTGAAGCAGTAAAAAAAGGAAGAAAAAAAGAATAACGTATTTTATTCTGTCCTTTTGCTGCTGCAGCTTTGCATGATGGGGCGGGGCTGCAGAGCAGGGAAGGAGACGTAGATCCCTCCGACGTGCGCACTCTTGTACCGCCCAAAACAGTCATGCGCACTTCCTTTCTCCTCCATGCATTACAGTCTGCGTGGAGAACATCCATTGCAGCATTGTGATTGGTCAGGAGAGCCTGACTTTTCTTCCTGGAGTCCAAGACGGAGGAAAGCAGGAACGGAGACGTTGGAGCCAGCGGCAATATGTTGCAACAACTGGAAAAATGTATATCACATTAATTTTTGATTTCATGCCAAAGCCAAGGAAAAAAGCACACTAAAGTCCACTCATTGTATATGTTTAATTTTCACATTGCTTAGTGTTTAAAAAGCGAGTTAATTGAAATATCTATTGTCTGTCTCCCTTACCTACCTCACATACCTCCCCTGTGCTTTTTTTTGTTCGTCCACATATCAATGACTCTGTTTCCATAACACGTGTCTCTTACTACCGTCGTTTCATACTCTCAAAGTTTGTATTGAATTGCAACAGTTATATAGCGCTTAATACCTCTGTGTAGTGCGCTGAAGCAAATCCTACATGAGTAGGATGCTACCAGGGCTCGAGTCGGGGTACCACGCGGGTGGACGGCGTCCCCCCACTTATTTTACTGGGGGGGACGCCATCCCCCCTGCCAATCAGCTGTACTTCACTCTTTGGCCTCTCTGGGACGAGGAGGTCGGCACCTTTCATGACGTCACTTCCTGATGTGACGTCACTTCCGGTAACAGCGTCCCCCCCACTTCTTTATTTACGACTTGTGCCCTGGATGCTACACTGTGTAGGGTATGTGGTTGAAAGTGTTTTTCTCTGTGCTATGATCCGATATGGAAAGTGATTGAATGTGTGTGATGGATGAAGAGGTGTGAGAGAGACACACAGTTTATGGTTTCAGTAAGCTGACAGCTTTGAACAGCACTGCAGGTCTCTTATTGCCTTTCTTATGGTTATAGTCAGAGCTACTGGAATTATGCGGCAGGGTGGGACCAAATTTTGCAGAAGGGCTGGCTCAAATATGCAGTGAAAAGGAAAATTACCCTGGTCATGTAGCCCAGTTTGTGATACTTTTACTTCATTTTTTTTACTTTTTTTTTACACGTCTGGGCTAAGATTTCACCTCAGTATTACTAGTTTAATGGACAAATACAGCAATAACCAACTAAAGGTGACTAGACAATCTTTATTCCATTGTTCAATAACATGTGTCACTGCTTTTTTAGTAACTTTGATCCATTTGAGCTAGGAACAATTTATTTTGTTAAAATCTGCAAAGCATGACCATCTTTTTGTTCTCAGTTCCCCTCCCTTTCTGCTTTCCACTCTGGATAGGTGAAGGTCTTCAGCGCCGGGACACTCCTCGGAGTAGCTGTGCGCTATAGAAGCACCCCAATAACATAACATAACATAACAGACGATGGATTGTGGGGCAAATGCAGAAAATCTGTAACTCTGCGGAAAACGCCACAGCCGCAGAGTCGCATAATTCAAGCTGCCCCGGTCATTGTCCACTTAGCTGGCTACTGCACCTGGTTCTCCGTTCTGAGATATTGTCTTTGTATATTTTGATTACACTTAATGGTGCTGAGCAGGCATAGGTTAGAGGGAGAAATGGCGTCGAGACCTGTAGGGATGGACTTTAATATCACCCCAGATCTGATTGTCGCTGTGAGATGTCAAGAAGCGGTCGTAGTCATTTAGCTTGTTGGAACCTGCAGTGGTGGACTTAATGAAAGTCCTCCACTGACAGGTTATTCCACGCCTGTTCAGTCGGTAATGGCTGGTTTATTGCTGTGGACTGGTACGGTACTGTGCGGTGGGCAAGACCCACAGCAATTTTGTCTGCTATGAGTGTGAGTGTCAAGCAGGAAAAGGGTATTATTTTGCAAGCTGTGTGATCTACAATTGGCTGCCCTGCCGCTGAGTGCTATGGTATTAATGTGAGACAGGGTTATACATTCTATTGTGCTGTAATCTCGTTTAAGTAGCAGTTACTACCCCTAAAGAGGTGTTGTAATTGTATCCTAAATCATTGGCATTTTTTTAAAATTTCCAAAATCTGGTCAAAACTAAAATAGCTGGTATTTGCCACAGACAGCTCTGTACAAAAAATGTGGCCTTTTCTAATGACACCCTTTGCCCTTCTCCCATTTAACACCAACGCTCATCCAATGAGACTCTGCAATTTTTCAATGCAAAAGTGTCTCATAAGAATGGCCCTTTACTTTCACAGTCTGTTCCTCACTGGAGTAGGAATGTTTCCTGGAACTTGCTGTCTCTAACAGCTTTGCCCAAGTTGATGGTTACAACGAAGCATAAAAACACCAGGACAGGGGTTCTCAAAATTAGGTGAAGTACTATTTCCCAATAAAAGCGAGAGACACACGCAAGAAATACTGTAAAGAATGAAGAGTTGGGTTTACGTTTGCCACATATAGGCAATGCTGTAGGGCATGGGTACTCACAAACTTTCTCTCAGGGGCAAAATTAACAGTGTGGTTTGTGGCCGAGGGCCGGAGCGCTGTGGGTGGGGTCAGTGGGGGAGGGGGTGGGGCTAGAGCAAAAAAAAATTGACTATGAGGATGAACACAGGCCCCTGCAGCAGACGCCTTAGTCCACTAAGCCACCAGACCCGGCATACACACATCTCTCTCTCTCTATCTCTTTCACTCTCTCTCTCTGTCTCCCTCCCTCTCTCTATCTCTCCCTCCATTTGTTTCCCTCCCTCTCCCTCTCTCTTTATTTCTCTCTCCCTCCATTCCTCTCTCTCTCTGTCTCCCTCTGTCTCACTCACTCTGTCTTCTGCTCTCTCCCTCTCTCTGTCTGCCTCCCTCCGTCTCCCTCCCTCCTTCTCCCTCCCTCTGTCTGCTTCCCTCCGTCTCCCTCCCTCCTTCTCCCTCCCTCCTTCTCCCTCCCTCTGTCTCCGTCCCTCTGTTTCCCTCCCTCTGTCTGTCTTCCTCTGTCTATCTCTTCCTCTGTCTGTCTCTTCCTCTATCTCTCCCTCCCTCTCTCTCTCTGTCTCCCACCCTCTCTCTCTCTCTCTCTCTGTCTCCCTCCCTCTCCCTCTGTCTCCCCCCCTCTGTCTCCCTTCCTCCCTCGCCCTTCTTCTCTCTCCCTCTGTCTCCCTCTCCCTGTCTAGGCGAGGTGTAATCATTGTATTAGAAATGTCTCAAAAAGCTAGAGCTCTTTGCTGCACACATCGAACCACCTCCCTAAGAGTAGGTTGTGAAGGACAGTCCTGCCGTCAGCCAGGGGCAAGCAAGTTTATGTATGTGAGTACCATAAACCTGCGTGCCAGGCCAAAGCCCTGCAGGAAATATATGTGCCACATACAGGCACGCAAAGCCCATTGAGTTCAAAGGGCTCGCCCCCCCACTCCCCCCCTCGTTGTTTGTGTCAGCCCGGCCTGAGACAGCTTCCCAGGCATGCACACAGCCGCACCCGAGTACTTCACAGGTCTTTAAAAGACCATTTATATGCTAACGAGGCTTTGTTGTATTTCACCTGTTCTTAGCGCCCGTTTCTCCACTCTGAATATCACTGCCCATAGAGCAGAGTCTCTTGGAGTGCACACTGCCGTAACATGCGGTGTTTTACGGACACTCTTTAAAAATGTTTTTTTTAAACAGGTACATGTCTGCAAAGTCGGCCCGCGGGCTGTACTATGAGTGCCCGTGCTGTAGGGCAAAGTAAGAAATATCACATGGGTGCTACACAGAACCAGTAGAGCACAGGTCATAGATTCAGGGTTCAACTCATGACGCACATAACTTCGACCTGAGTTTGCAAATTGATTCTTCTATAAATCGCACAGCTTTCATTCAGAAAACTTGGATTTACACTTGCAAACACAATTACTCATATGCCCTTATAGCTTATAACAAGGGAGAGGGCCTTTAACAACCGGTATAGCCTGAGGCAGAAGGGCTATAAGGCTATTTGAACATTCCATCACTGAGGGTAGAATGTTCTAAATTAAAAAGTGAGAAACCGAAAGATAAACATTGGAATGTTGGAACGGAAGGTTTATACTGGACATTGGTAGCCCAGACCCACTCCATTGTCTTCAACGGAGCTATCAACATTCCAATGTCCTATAATGTATTAGAACATCGGAATGTTCAGAGCTCCATTGAAGACAATGTAGTGCTCCGGGCTTCTAATGGCTGGTAGAAGCCCAGAGCATCAACATTCCAATGTTTGTTCACAGCTGTTGCTGTGAACAAAGGCCTCACTGAGTCCAAGGGGATTTATTTTTCAACCCCCTTGTGCACTGTTAGGCCTTTGTTTTACAAATTAGAACATTCTTCCCTCTAGGGGTAGAATGTTCTAATAGCCTTAGAACCCACCGTAGCAGGCTCTGCCATCCATTAAAGGCCTGCTCCCTTGTTAACGTTGGACCGAGCCTTCAATGGCCGGTGGAGACCACTACGTCGGGCTCTAAGGCTATAATATTACAGTAGGCGAATCTCCTCCCATGAGTTGGGAGTGTGTGTTCGATGGCAGTGGCATCCTGGAAAGAGGTGAACACCTACAAACCTTTTGAGATTGCGGATATGACCAAACATGCACAAGGTACATTGGCTCACCTGATACAGTAAGAGGTATGTTTCTTTTGAGTGCAGGAGTAAATCTCTATTAAAGGTGGGAAAGGGTAAGAAACAGCCCACAAATTGGTGAGGGTGTAGGGGAAGGGATTTCTCAACAAAGAAAAGCATTTTACCACTGTAGAAAAAAAAAGTTTTCAAATGAAATTGCACTTTTGCATTACATTTACATGTGTAAAATATACTACACATCCATTAATGTGTAATTAGCAATACGTCTGAGTAACATCAAATTCCCAGAAAAATGCCATCACGCCCCCTGGGAATCTGTGCTGCAACTGTCGCAGATTTCTCAAACTAATCGTGAAATTATTAGTTAATTCTATGTTAATTTGAAATGTAGTCCTTTCATAGGTGAACATCTATGGACGAACATTTCTGACTTTTTATTTTTGTGTGAATCTGGCCCGCAGTGACTTTAAACCGTTTAGTGCTTCTGTCGGCCATTGGACGTCGCGCGAGCTACCTCCCTGGTGCTGCGCACGTCCAACAGCCGACGCGGCCCCACCCATTTCTTCGAACGTTCAGCACTGGCGCTGAACGTTCGAAGCAGTTAAGGAGTTAAAAGGCCAACTGTCACCTCCGCCTTTGAAGGGAGGTGTTTTCCCAGAGAGCTGACCAGTGGCCTGAAACATCTGCTTCAACAATGACAGAGCACTGGCCTCGGGCACCACAAGTGGGCAGCCACCACCCACAAACCTGCCCTTTGTCAACCACTGTGGCCTAGTACACACTAGACCACTAAACCTGCTCCTAGATGGCGATACACCCCAAATTGCCCCTGAAATTGGTCCAATGAGCCCCAAACTTCTCTAAGTACAAAGGAGTCTCTGTCATTCACCTGTGCAGTCTCTGAAGTTTACTCCAAGGCTCCCTAAATGTAGTGCTTGGACCCCACTGCTCTTCAAGTTGCACCCCGCAATTAATGGGTGATGGAAAGGCCGAATCCCTCTCTTTTGGGGTGCCCATGCACCGATGCATTCTGGGAGGATTTAATTACAGGAAGAGGTATAGTGGATGTTCCTCCATTTTGGATGATTTCTCCTTCCAGGTCGGCAGGGTATAGTCAGATGTGTTTGAAATTCCGGCGAGGGACTTACATTCAGCACGTCAACACTGACTGGGACTATTGGCCACAGCATTGGCCTCTGGAAACACAAGACGCTGAGAAATATCCTCCTGTACGTTACTGCGTTTGTGTGGATGTGGAGGATTTGGCCAACACATTGGGCCATCCAATTTGGACGATTGTGGGACATTAAATAATTGAGACTTGGGCCAACATTTTGGGCCACCTAGCTTGGACAATTGTGGGATAGTAAATAATTGGCACGCTCAACACTCCTATGACTAGCGGACTCTGTCTACCCTGTTCTGATTTAGGGAATTACTGACCCATGTACATAGAACGATCGGATCAATATTACTATACTTAAGCCCTGAAGAAGTTCCATTTGGAGCGAAACGCGTTGGCTGATGTCCAATTTTAACTACAACTGCAATAAAGGATATTTTTAACATACGCTTGGAGATCACTGACTCTGTTCTGGTGCACCTTCCTTCTCTTTACGTATAGTCGGATCTCCACCATGACTAGTCAGGTCTCCACCATGACGTACCGTATGGCGATGGAACGCAGCTGGGTAATGACCTATAGTAGCAGGGCTGGCACTCACGTAGTCACCAGCCACTCTGCTCGGGCGCCGCCCCCTGGCGCAGAGTGGATTTTCCCAGCCAGTCACCTGATGTGCCAGACTCCTGCTCCCGCGCCTCACGTGGCGGCTTCCATGAGCGTCACTGTCAGGCTCACCACTGCCTGCTCACAGCGCGCGCGCCCCCGGCCACGAGCCGGCACTTTAACTCGCTGTGTCTGCTCCGGAGCTGGCAGCCAGGGGACGCGGCAGTGACCTAATTGGGGACTGAACTCCGGACCCTCTGGCTGCCGTCCAAGCGCGGGGCCTGCTGAGCTAATCACCCCCTTGGCACAGGCCCGCCACTCTCTTCTCGTCTCGTCTCTGTCGTTCCTCGCAAGCTGTATGACACAACTTCATCTTTCACCCACTCTGCCTGCATCCCTGCTCCCGCTTCAAGCTTCTTATCTTTGTAGTTCCTTTTACTTCCTTATTCTATTTGTTTCGGTCCCACCAAATGAGACTTTGTTCTGTTAATTCTCTTTGCTGCTTCTTTTCTTTAAAAATGTTTTTATCTCTTCCTTAGGCAGTTTCTTATTTTCTTCTTTCTTATGCTTTACTGTCTCGATTTCTTCTTTCATTTTTTTTTTTATTCTCACTGTATTGCCAATTTATAAAGTACTTAGGCCCTCATTTATGAAAAGTGACGCATCGCTGCGTGAAAACAGCGATGCGTCACTTTTCCTTGCGCCCTCCTTGCGACACCAATGATGCGTCATATTTACAGTATGACGCATCATTGCGCAAGGAGTTACAGATACGTCAGTATTTCTGACGTATCTGTATGGCGCAAAAGTGACGCATTGCTGGGTGTGTGTCACAAAAGTGACGCAACTCCAGCAATGTGTCCTTCCACATGGGGCAAGCCCCATGTGAAGGGCCTGCGTCAGTCTTACGCCTGCTGTGAGGCAGGTGTAAGAAATAGACGCATTTGCGTCCTAAAGTGGCGCAGTAAAATCTTATAGATTTCACTGCGTCACTTCTATGACCCTTTCTTGCGTCAGAACGCCCCCCTGCATACATTATACCTGGCGCAGGTATAATGTAGCGCAGGGGTTTACAAAGTGACGCATCTACCTAGATGCGTCACTGTGTAAATATGGTGCAACAAGGCACATTTTTTATGCTGCTGGTGCGTCACAAAAAGTGACGCACCAGCGGCGTAAAAGTGACGCATGGCCTCATAAATGAGGCCCTTAATCTTTAGGCTTTTTTATTTTGCGATCATTTTTTTTTATTTCCCTCTGTTAATCTCCCTCACTTGTATTCTGTTTCCCTTTTCTTGTCCCCTCTGCTTTTTTTTTTCTTGCTTTCCCGGTTTTAGTTTGTCATTTTTTCGGTTCTATTTTTCGCTTCCCATCTTTTTCTTGTTTTCTCCCTCCCTTTCTCATCACGTTGCTCGTCATTTGCTTGTCCTTTTTTGCTCTCACTATTTAATTTATTTTTTGTTCCTTAATTTTCTTTTATTTCTCTTCTCATATATTTTTCTCTTTTGTCTTTTTATGCTTTTATGCATTTCTCTTCTTTTTCTTTCTTTCTTATTTTACCATTTTCTATTTGGCTTCTCTTTCACTCTTGTGTTTATTATTATTTTTACGTTTCTGTTTTTTTTTTTTTGCTTTCTGCTTTTTCTGTGTTTCACCTACCTTTCTTTTTTTTCTTTCAAGCCATTTCTTTCGGTTGCTCTGGCCCGAGCCATCCATCTCCCACGAAGCCCCTATCCCACTGGTGTTATTTACCCTACTCTGTGATTTCTCTCCATGGAGAGAGGCTCCAACCCCCTCTTTACAGGCCTGCTGACAGCTTCTTTCCACGGTCTGAGCTCAAAGGCTTGATGAACCGATTGAACGGCGGGGCCGAGAAGTCGACAAGCGGTTCGGCTTTCCCACCTGTCAGTGATGGTTTCCTGCTGCCCACACCAATTTGCTGAACCGAAGTATAAGTTTGTGGGTTAAATAGAAGCTCAGATTCGACACATACGTCCACCATGAGCTCAAAAGAAACACATTCCCCAGGGACTCAGCTACTAAAACTCAACTCCCTCACTTCTTGGCACTAGGCCGAACTTCCTATCTTCAGCCAGTTCAGACCCCCTTAAATAAAGAGGTGGGGAGTTCACACTCTGGCTAGACACGCACAGAGGCTTATGGGATGGGGGTAACTCGGCGGGGGTCGGACGGTGGGGGGGGGGGGGGTACTGAGGCCATACATTCTCTTTTTCCCAACCCAGCGTATCATTCTGCAATTTTACTTTCACAGAAATGTGGGGGTCGTTTTTTAGGTGGAGCCTGGACAGTGCACTGTATTGAGGTATGGCATACAAGCTCCGCCCATTTCCCCGCCCATCTTTTTAATTGGCTCCTGTTACTGTCCTTACTAAATGGTTGCTTTTCATTTGTGAATAGGCGTGTAAGTCCCTTCTTATTTACATTTGGAAGCAGCGCTAATTGGTGCTAAACAACAAAAAAGCCTTGTGTTGCATTTCTTACCTTTAAGGGGGCCTCCAGGCGCTATGAAAAACTGCAGAGCTCCATCAGAGCACCTCTCAGTAAATCCAGGCCACACCATTTCAGGCCCTGTCCCCTTTCTGCCTCTCAGACTCCTTATCTTTGTTATTACCCATGTAGCAATTCGTCCACTATCTCCAGGAAATGTGAAAAATGGGTCCATGTTTTTGGCAACAAAACCCCAAAAAGTAATCAATACAAAAAAGAAGATACAACTTCACACTTCACCTTAACACACAGAAAAAAAGCCACCAACTGGAATAAATTCAGGCCTGTGTTAGCCAATATTCTGGATAAACATTGAAGAGGGTAAGGGCCTTCTCTCTTGTGGGTGCCTTAGCTACCCCTTGACAAGGTCTACACCCCAAGACATTGGCTACACATTGTAAACAGCTCTGTAGCATGTTGGATTTTCCCAGACTCTCTCAACGGAGTTTAAATCTGAACAAAAACTCTTTTCTGGCATCAGAGACCTTAACACATTTAGACCCATCACTGTCCCACCCTTCTAGGCATGCACTGTGCATGTGAGATTGAAATATCACATCTCTGGTTCCCCTGGGAGAAAAGTTTTCCATATAGACTTCTGTGGCAAAAACAACAGATTCACTTCAGTCTAGCAGTTTAGGTGTTCAATCACTACATTATTCAATCAATCGATCAATCGAGAATTTGTAGAGCGCACTACTTACCCATGAGCGTCTCAAGGCGCTGGGGGAAAAAGGGGGGGCGCTACTGGTTGAACAGCCAAGTCTTGAGTAGCCTCCTGAAGTCAGCAGTTCTTGGGTCTGTCGTAGGCTCAATGGGAGGGTGTCCCAGGTCTTGGCGGCGAGGTGGGAGAAGGATCTGCCGTCGGTGGTTGTTCTTCGGATGCGAGGGATGGTGGCGAGGGCGAGGTCGGTGGAGTTTAGCTGGCGGTTGGGGGTGCAGAAGAAAAGTTGTCTGTTGAGGTAGGCTGGGCCGGTCTTGTGGAGTGCCTTGTGTGCGTGGATGAGGAGCTTGAAGGAAATCCTCTTGTTTACGGGGAGGCAGTGCAGGTTTCTCAGGTGGGGTATTGTGGCCGTGGCTTGGTACGTCGAGGATCAGGCGTGCAGAAGCGTTTTGAATGCATTGCAGTCATTTGATGTGCTTGGCCAGGGCTCCCGCGTGGAGGCCGTTTCCATAGTTGAGTCTGCTACTGACGAGGGCCTGGGTGACTGTTCTATTTGTATCCGTCGGGATCCACCTGTAGATCTTGCGAAGCATGCGGAGGGTGTTGAAGCAGGAGGAGGAGACTGCGTTGACTTGCTTGGTCATGGAGAGTGTTGAGTCGAGGATGACTCCCAGGTTGCGTGCGTGGTCAGTGGGTGTCAGGGTTGCCCCCAGTGCCGTGGGCCACCAGGAGTCGTCCCAGGCAGAAGGGTTTGGAGCCGAGGATGAGGACCTCCATCTTGTCCGTGTTCAGCTTTAGTCGGCTATTCTTCATCCAGTCGGCGACAGCCTTCATTATTATAACATATTAAAAAAATCTATATATATGGGTGTTTATCAGGACAGTGAGGAACATCCTTCCTTTCACAGAACCGCTCCACTGGTTCAAGGCATTTTAAAGCCCTGGCTTTAGTTTGTACTTGAAGAACATAATGAGTGACTTGAACATTTGCTGTTCTGTGCAACAGATTTATACAGACAATTTCGCTGTTTACCTGCATAGGGCTTCCACTGTATAATCATCCGTGGAAGGGCAGTAGCTCATCCTTTTGTCCGGATGAAGATCCTTATATAATTAATTGGAGGGGTCGAAACGTCGACAAATAAACTTGTAGACTGAAATTCTCGTAGTGTCAAAAAAATTGCGATTGGTTTCAGCCTATTAAAATGACTTATTATACTACCCGATCCACAGTGTTATTGGATTGTTGTTTTCAAGGAACACCAGTGCATTTTATGTACTCTTCTCACTTATCATTTTCAATGCACCGTCCTTTGGAACACATACTGTAATGATTTTTGCATCTATGATATAACCATGCAGTGATTAAACACATAACCTACTAGACTGAAGTGAATCAGTTAGGTTTTATCATAGAAGCCTTGAAGGAAAATGCTTCCCCCTAGAGAACCATTGTTGTTTTCCAAATATGTACCCATGTTTCCAGGGATACTGGGTTGTCCGATAATCAGCAGTAAACTACTACTGATGATATGTCTGCCCTCAACACCACGCAGAAACAAATGTGGCTGAGATGCAATAGGAGAAAACTCCTCTCTGGAAACTCCAGCCACACATGGTGTCTGGAATGGATCCATTCCACCCACACCAATGTCTTCAATATTTAGGTGGAACCTCTGAACATAGGAATCAGGTGCCAAGGCCTTATCGTGCACCAATAGATTGAAACAACCAGCTTTCCTATAAACTTTTACCAGAACAGGATACCAAAATCCAGACAACTGGTCTAGAATTAACTCAGAACTAGGTATCCAACTACTTACTAACTCAGATAACTCACAATCTCAAAATTGGGAGCAAGCTTCAAACTACTAGGCGTCGCTATCAAATCAAATGACTCATCCAAATCACTAGGGGCCAGATGTAGGTGGCCAAATAGCGAGCGCTAACGCTGAGATTCGCAGAATTTCAGCCTTTGTGATCGCTATTTGGCAGCGAGCAATGTAGGTAAGTTGAAACCTACTAGCAAAATAAGGCATCCCAAACCTGCAATTCCTTATTTTGCTCTTGCATTTAAGGAATCGGAAACTGCGATTCCTTAAATACAATGTAAGTAGCATAAAAGAAAGTGCACTTTAGCCTTAAGGAATCGCTAATTACCACCAACTTGAAGTTGGTGGTAGTCAGCGATTTCCTTTAAAAAAGCACTTTTTTGCTTTTGTTAAGTGCCTTGTGACACGCAGACATTCATGCCATTAGGGCATGTATGTGCGCCACATGTGCACACATGCACATTTCAGGGGTGCAACAGGGTGCCCATTTGGAACCCTGGCACCCTTGAAAATGAGCCCTGCAATTTGCGAGTGCCTCTCGGTGACTCACAAATTGCAGGAGCAATTCCTATTCATTCCTACGGGCCTCTTGGCACATAGGAATGAATGGGAAGGTATTCCTTAATTGTGAATCGCAATTTGCGATTCACAATTAAGGAATATAAAGGAATCGCAAAAATTATTGCGATTCCTACTTACATGGCATTTTGCGATTCCTTAATAGCGATTCCCAAAAAATCGCTATTAAGGAATCGCAAACATGCATGTACCTACATCTGACCCTCGGTTTCCTTTTGTAAGACAAACTCTCTCTACAGAGTTGTATAAAGATCTCAGCCAAAAAGCAGGCCGGCAACTCTGCAACCTCCAAACATCATGAAGTTGCTGCCCCCCAAAAAAACTTTGAAACACAAGTTGGATCCTACCAAGGATCAACTCCAGGATCCATATCCTTACCAAACTCTGTAAAGCTAGCGCAACGTCTCTGACTGGCACCCTCAATTCCGCAGCACCCCTAATCATCAACACCCAAACATCCAACCACATTACCCCTGTCAATCATTCTTAAACCGATTCTCAACAGAATGCCGCTGCATACTGAAAGCAACATGCGTCACGTGTAAAGTGATCTACCACTACACTCCTGGAAGGCTAGCACAGTAATTCAAAATTATTTTGAAGCAACAGAGACCCAAGAAGTAATGGAAAACTACGCCTGAAATAACAACATTTCTGAACACTAAACAGTCAAATCTTATACGTAGGGTCAGATGTATGCCAGTGGGGTTGCAAACCACTTGATGTGTTTGCCGAAAGGCCCATAGGTGCAAATGGTTTTGCTTTAGCTAATTTGCGATTACCTAATTGGTATTCACAAATTAGCTAATGCAAAGCCAAGGGTGCCCCCCCCAAGTACCCCCCCATAAAAATATGCACAGGTAAAGCACACACATGTGCAAGGGGCATGTGTGCACTACATGGCACTTTGAAAAATGCTGTTTTGTGCATGTTTCAAAGTTTGCACATGGTTACCATCAACTTGAAGTTGATGGTAATACCCTTTTCTTAAATGCGCAGTTCGCATTTAGAAAATGCTTGATACATGTGCAAAAGGATTCGCAAATTGCGATTCCATATTTTCATTCGCAATTTTAGGTAATCACACTTTTTGTGATTACCTAAATTTGCAAATAGAAAGCCTTTCATAAATTATGAAAGGCTATTTTGCATTCTCAAACGGCCGAATTTAGCAATTTGCAGCATTAGCGAATGCAAAATAGTTTCATACATGTGGCCCATAGATTGCAACCACACCTTCATTTTGTGATGTAACTGACATGCCAATCAGTTGCACTGAAAAACGCCCATTTTCATTGAGTCGCAAATCTCCTGCCTCCTTATATTTGTCAGACAGGAGCCCTTTTGCAAATGCATGGATGAGGCCTGCGAGGGACAGTAGACCTCAATCCCGGCATTTGCGTTCAGTGCAAGACGACTTTTTATTTTTAAAACAGCCCTTCTTCCCTCAGGGGCTGCTTTAACATTAAATGTCAGCATGCTGTGATTGACATTGGGGGGAACAGGCAGTCATTTTCCCCTGAGCCAGCCGCCACCATCCACAAGCGAGGACCCTTTTTCGTGTCTCAGTAACTCATCTATGGTTTGCACCTGCGATTGCGGTCACGAATCACTGACGCATTGCACAGTGACTCGCAAAGTGGAGCGGAAAGCCTATTACACATTCCATTCCTTTCTGGGTCAGTGTGGACCTTTGCAAGTTGGAAAGACCTTTCTGACTCTCTTTATTCACTTTGTGCAAGGCAAACGGAATCTTTGCGCTCATGAAGACTGTGATTTTGCAAAAAAACGCTATGCTACCCCAGACATGCTTAAAAAGTCATGCTTGTAGAGCCTAAGATATGGAATGACATACTCACAGAGCTAGGAAAAGTCCACACGTACCCCATCTTCAACATCTCCTACTTACTTCCTTGCTTCAGCCAAGTAGAGAGCCTTCAGACCTGGCCAAATTTGGCAAATATATGAACATGACACGAAGAGCCCTAAATCGAAAACAACACAGGGGAAAGGTGTGCGGTTGCATCTGTTGAGTTCCTGGTAGTAACAAAAGGAGCAGAACGGTGAATAGTCCCTTCCAGGAAAGAACTGTTTGGCTCCCACAAGCCCCAAAACAAACTAAGGGGGTCATTAGTGTGGAAAATAAATACAAACTTGGTGAACATTATCGGCGCCATCTTGCCCCTTTCCAAGCCCATTCGTGCGCGTAAGCGGCAGCCATTTTGAGCACCATGGCCTCCCTGCCCCTCGCTGATAGCCAGCGCGTCTCTCTCTCTCTCTTAACCTCGCAAGCATTCCCCCGCACGCCGACAACCCCCGCTCTCTCATGCCTTGGGTCATAAACCCCTCTTCAGCGCAGCTTCACCACGGAATCCCATCCTGTTCCCAGCGCGACACCTCCCCTCATTCCTTTCATGGCCTCAGATCCTTTTGATGCAAACCCCCTTTGCCTGTGTCCCCGTTTGTCTTCCTTGTTCCCAGGCCGCCCCTGACTCTGCGGATACTGTTTATTACCCCGTACAGTAGGAAGCTTCCCCTCCCCATCAAAAGACCCCCGAACCGATCAAAGCCCCCACCCCATGAGATCCGATCAAACCCCATGCATTCCGTGAATCGGCGGAATGCCCTGCTGTGCGACAACCATCACCTGTTGTGACCGGGGTGGGGAATCTAACTGTAAATGTATGTGGGAACGGGCCTAAAGGGGAGATTCCGAGGATGTTCTTTCAACTATTAACGTATTGCGAGAATGTGTTATGTGCAATAAAGGTCATAAACCCTAGTATAAGAGGCCAGGCCTCAGAGATGTGGTTAGAGCACCTCGTGACGATACTTGCTGTCTGAATTGATGTGTTCTCCTCCGGAGAGAATAAAATCCTCGTTTCCTGCCTTCCAGTCTCCAGCGCCTGCTTCTTCATTGATTAACATTGGTGGGTCATAGAGGCGATACCGCCGGGCAACATAAAAAGGGTCTTTGGTTACTGGTTGTCTTTGGAACCCCTTTTTAACAATTGGCGTCCCAAACGTGGGGCCCATCAGCGACTCGTGGATCCAGTGGGAGAGGTCCTGACGACAGAGTGAACGACTGCAACGATCGGAAGGTACCCTGTCCGATAGACCCTCGTCTGACAGCCGATCATCCGAACTTCACTGGTTCCGAACAGACCTCTCTCGAGTGATCTGCGGTCCTGACTGGGAACCATCAGGAGTGCCACGAGAAGTACGAAGAGAAGAGGACGATCGGGCGCTGGATTCGGAAGACAAGAAACTGTCCATGCGGTCCGGGTAAGGTCGTGTAAACACGACGAATTGCGAAAGTGATAGATAATTGAAAGTGATTGATAATTGTTGAGAAAATACTAGTATTACTTTTTGTTAATTTATTGGAGATTCACTGTCTACAAACGGAGAAACAACAGGCTCTCCCTTTATAAACAGCGAAGGATAGGTACGCACCCGTCGGACCTATCTTTCTCCCCCACTGAACAATTGCCCCTTCCCCCCATTGATTAACTGTTATAGATTGTTTTCTGGAGATTCTCTGTCTGCAAACAGGGAAGAATAGGTCCCCTCTTTGCAGATAGTGAAAGGGTAGGTGACGCGAACCTTTGCGAGCCTACTTATTCTTCCCATTGACCATATTGATTTTTTATTTTTGACCTAACATTGATTGCTCAAAATTGGTTCATGAGGTATTCACTACGTGCAAACAACGTAGAATAGAAATATTCTATCTAGTCTTTGCACGCAGCGATAAGATAGGTAGTGCTGACTATTATCCCATTGTGATCCGTCATGCCTGTCTTCTCCCCACTGGTTAGTAGCCTGTTTAGCCCGGACCGCTTATTAGAGATGAACCATCCGGCTCCGCTGGAAGGCACCCCTAATAAGGACATGTTCATGAAGCATGGATTGATCGCTATAGCCTATAGTGAGCTGTGGCATAAATATACGAAAAAGGATCAAGAAAGACAGTGGCCACTGAGAGGATCCTTTGATCTCGACAAAATAGAAACGGTAGAAATAGCCCTTCGTAGGAATGAAACAACACCTATTATGCTCGATAGTCTCGGTATGTGGCGCAAAGAAGCCACACGACGAAGGGAAGGCGACGAATTTAGAACAGGTGAAGGGACACGACGGACAAACCTCCAAACGTCTAGTAGGCAAAGGGAAGGGCCAGCGATGGCACAATCCCGAGGAGTAGACATGAAAAGAGAACGGTGTAAAGGGATGTGCCGACAAGCCAACCCCGGAACACAACGACCCGAAGGTAATCCCCCGACACTGCGCACAGGACGAATAGATTTAAAACCGAACCAATGTGCTTTCTGTAAATGCCTCGGGCACTGGAAAGCCCAATGCCCGACTCTGCAAAGCATAGGTAAGAATGGAGGGTTGACAGAAAGGACAGACCGACAGAAAGGAAAAAGGCGCGAGATAAAAACCAATCAGACTAGTGCAGACAGAACAGACAGGACCACCCCGTTTGATTATGCTCGATGGCACAGATTTCGTCAGACCAATTTTAACGACATGTTAGAGTTCTGGGACTGATTGCTCTCTGTTGCTCCCCCACTCTGAAAAACAAACACAACTGCAGGCCAGTGTAAACAACCCCCCGTTAGAGAAAAGACTCAAGGAAACCAAGCGCCTATTATATAACTTAGGATTTAATTACGGTAAGGAAAACACACAACCAACGGTAAATAGAATAACTAGTAGAACTCTCTCTAAAACAAACTTTACTACTAGGAAAAATACAAAACATATTATGCTCACTCCGGAAGTCCTCCAAATGTAACAGTTCGATGGTCCCGCCCATCCGAAACACATAGCACGTGTGGGGCGGGGCCTGCCAGCAACCATGGGCCAAAAAGAGATCGCTGGCGAGAAGGTCCTGGAGGCTCCACCAAGCAGGCAATGAAATGGTCTTTCCATACTACCCTTCCAGGGATGGCGTCCCCCGGGCCGCGAGTAGGGAGGGGGCGGATGCAAATGACCCCCTCCCTCGTATCTCCTGGTCCGGCCATCACGAATTCCTCCATCGAACGGATGCAGGGTGGGCAGGGAGGAAGAGGCGACGCGGACGAGCCTCTTCCACCTCCACAGGTAGGAGGCTTCCCTGCCCTGGTCCGGCGCCGATGTCCTCCAGCCGGGCGACGGCCATATACCTACGCTGCACAGGACACATAATGCCCGACTGGTATATTTCCTTAGCACAGGACATACAATGCCCGGCTGGTATACTTGCGTAGTACAGGACATACAATGTCCGACGGGCATATATACGGAGCACCGGATGTACAGTGGTCCCCCAAGAGTCGGAATCAGGGGCGTAGGGTGGTCATCATGTGCGCCCCTGATTCAAAGGGACGGCGAAGGATGCGCCGGGAGAGGGAAGCGACACGGACAAGCCTCTCTCACCTCCCCAGACGAAGGCTCCACTGCTGCACCCTGGCGCCCCGAACCAAAATGTCCTGCTCCAGCAGCATGATGTTCTGTCTTTCGCCATCACAAGAAGTTTCTTCCTCTCCTGATAGATACGACGAAGGGCGGTTGCCGCAGGGTCTCAAAATGGCGTCTGGGCCCTCGAAAGGCGGGTCTAGGCCGCTGGAGTAACTTTGTCCGAAATTGCAACTCGGGCACTTGCCCACCTGGGCGCAAGCCCCCACCATCGACAAACATCCCCTCGACTTTGAAGATTCTACCAAAGTCCCAAGAGCCCTCGGCCCCTTTAGGCTTCCGGTGAGGAACAGCTGCATTGATCTCAACTGAAATAACCACGGCACAGCAACAAGATGGCGGTGCTCTCGTGTCTGCATCAGCTTCCGTCTGAACCACCCAGGAACATTATGGGCTAACGAACTTGAGTAAGTTCCGGCTGAGCATCAACATGACCCGGTAAGAAAGACTCTATCCCCCTCCCTCTCTCGATTGACGGTCCACACCACCATCCCCTCTGTTAGCACAGTTTTCTTTTGAACTGCCGAAAGGGACTCTGGTCCAACCGCCAATCGTCGGGGACATTTTTCCCTCTGATGCTACTTCCGGACTAAACCGGCCTCGCCCAAAAATGGCGCCGGTATCAATAGGAACTAACGGATGCCTCGTGGTGTTCCTTAGCTAATGAAACTTGATGTACTAAGATATATATATATACGAACCATTGCGCACTCGATGTTAAAGGGAGGAGGGTTCACTTGGCGAACATTTGAGAAGGGTTCCGTAAAATGTTGATTTCAATGAACAATTTATTTTTGATATTTGTTGTAACTGATACATAACGTCGCTTATGATGCACACCCACGGTTTACATCTAGGAAATGTGATTACGATGAGCTTGACTGTGTTTCCATTTATGAACTGAAATGCCCCTGATTCCTTCGTCACGCAATGAAATGTTTTTAGTTACTTGCAAATAATTAGTTAGGCCTTTTTTTTACATGTTCTTGTGCTACAAAATAACCCCCTACTGTATGTGCTTCCATCGACGACATGTCAGGCCAAAATATGATTGCGCTCTCACATTTTACGTACTGAATAATTCTACAAATAAAGGTCTTAAAAAGCTATGGATAGGCATCGCATACTTTTGTAAATACGGGTATCGGTGGGAGGGTTTTTCTGTGCGCAACTGTTCTGCTCTTTCTTTAAGGTTATCTGAAAAAGAATGGTTGTTCGGCCTTGGGTTGATGGTCGAATCAAAGGTATGATACGCTGCCTCCAAGATATGCGACTAAGCTCAGGAACTAACGTATGAAGAAGGACCTCGACTTCTGAGAATGGGTAAAGTAAAACGGTGTGATTGATAAAATGTTATAAAGATATGGTGGTCGAAGGTACTAAGGTACAGGGTTGAACGAAGAACTGATATGCCTTAGAACATCACAGCTTTGGGAATGATTTAGGGATCCCGATGGCCGGATACATCTACAAAAACGGGTACCTCACGCTAGGCACCTCTGATTCCTCTTTTTAGCGTTTTCCCTACACACGATCCTTAATGCCATCCTCGAACGTCCCCATGAACACCCTATCACATTGCCCGCCCCCATGACTTTAGGAAACCAAAAACCTAAGGGATTATATCCCGAAGAGATAAGTACGAGTATGTGGTAAGTAAAGGACTTTCGTGCCCATACATTTGATGTGTTCGAATGTTGTCCCCCCACCTCCCCTTTTTCCTCCTTTTTCCCTCTGCAGGTTACATTAGAATGCCGATTAGAGTATCGTAAGGGATCTGGAACCACGTCACGCCCGATGCATGAAAACGGACTAGCGCTGCAAAACGGCACAACAAGGACGCTCTACCCAATGCACGACCTCTTTACCTGATCTAATGCTCTTCTGTCCCAAAACTGCATGCTTTCTACATCCTAACACAAACCCGAAACGTCTAACGTTGGGTAACGCACTGAATAGCCCGAACAATACACGGTCATTCTCCATGTCCCACGTGTACTGTTTGGCCTATTCTCTCTCTCTCTCTCTCTCTCTCTCTCTCTCTCTCTCTCTCTCTCTCTCTCCCTCTCTCTCACTCTTTCACCCCTCCACGCTTTCCCTTTTCCTAACGACTGGCACCTAATTGACGAACCTGGTGCACCTCCTGATTGGCCCCAAATACCACAAGTATTTGCACTAAAATTTGTCCTACATAAAATTGTATCGGTACCACGTTACTACCTCTCCTTTTCTGCTAAATATGGATGAAATTTAAATTGGCCAAAAGGAAAGGGACAGGTAAGACGACTAAGGTTCCCTAAATCTGACCCTCACTCAGGGAACCATTTGTCAGTGGCTTCTATGGGAAAATATGTCTGTGGTAATGCGACCATCCCCATTCCAAATTGTCTCCATACCCCAAGCTGTAAGAAATGATCGAGACACCCCCATCTTCCCAAAATGCCCCCAGTTTGGTATCAGCTGCCCTGAACGAGAACTTGAAAAACGCCCCTTGCTCCGATTCGCTGTGTTCCTAATCGTTTTCCATAAGATTCCACCTTCCCCGAGGATAAGTTTAATAATTATCGCAAACCTCCCCCCCCTCCCGAGTTTTTATAGCAACCAGGTTGCGAGGATTTATATAGAAAGTTAGAAAGATGTGTGCAAAGTTAAAAAATTAGATCGAAAATCGAAAGAACCTGTTACAGTAAGCCTTGCTGAAAATAAGATGTTTTGATGTAATGAAGACTTGTTTAGCCTATGTTCATCCCTCAGAAGGATGCCTATCAGACTATGGTGAATAGCACGTTGCACTTTTTGTAAAATACAAGGCCCTGAAGACCAGCCTAGCCTTGCAAGACTCGTACTAGGGAAATGGGTCTCAGCCAGAAGAACTGACATCTACTATAATAGACATATGCAATGAATGAGTATCAGACCTCGTACCTATTACAAATGAACGTAATAATCATCAAAGCGCCAAAGAATTAGCCAACAAAAGGAGGTTGTAAGGATTCCAGCAAACCCATCATCAATTGTTTATACGTTAGCCGCAAAAATCTCAAATGTAGCGAGTGCTTACCCCAGTTGCTTGGTGTTGGGAGAGAAATAGATTTATGTAATTACCTTCTTCTGCAAAATCTCTAAAGACTGTCTTTTCAAAACTCATTTAAGGGTATCACTGTCGGAGGAGAAAGAGACCGGATGTGGGAGCACGCGGCCTGACTGCGGATTGTGGAACATCAGCGACGGAGGCCGAGGCGAGACCACAGCAGTAAGGAGTCGCAGGACGGGCCACTGTTTCAAACAAAGCTAAGGAAAGGGCTGACCTGAAGCCCCTGCTCTATGATCAACGTGTGCCAAAAAGTCCCCGCTCTCTGAACATGGTTACAGACCCGCCTGTCGCAACCTCTCCGTCCCCCTGATCTGTTCCCGACTTGGCCTTGCTCCATCCCCTCCTCCTCCGACCTACCATAAGGACTGTTCACACCCGCACCTTTCCACCCGAACTCCCAAGTTCCACCAAATCCTACTGAGCTACCCAGAGAAGAGTACTCCCTGCGTCAGAAGGGAGGGAGCTCCGACTAAGTAGACCACGAACTATGTTAATCTTAGAACGGTGACCTAGAACTCCACCAAGGGTCGCCTCTAAAGAGAAGATGAACGAAGTATGTGGTTCTACCCGCTGCTGAACGCCTCGAAGATGATGGAAGCGACTGGAAATGCTCACCACACAGACTCAAAAAACAAACAGATCTCACAATTCTGGAACAATTGCATTTTCCATTGCAAATCTATGCTCTGCATTACGGAAGAAGATGCACCTGCTCCAAAACCGTAACGCATTGCTCCTATGAGGTCTGGCGAAACAAGACAGAATGTACCCCTGCCTGCAGACCTCCAACAACTCAATCCACATGAACATTCCTGTTGACAGACCGAATTATAATCCAGGTGCTTAACAGTGCCAATAGAAGACGACAAAAGACAACGAGAACTCTGATATTTTTACTATATCTCCTTTCTCTCCCAATCACCATTGGACTAACTATGCACCCGCCGTATGCAAAAAGGACTTACTTATATGATAACTTACCAGCTCCTATTTCGAATGACTATAAGTACCTATGATCTGTACCCAACGCCCTCGCTACGTAAATCTAGTCTGATATTGCATTACGATGACTTTTTTCTGCAACCAGCTTAACGATGAACCTGCCTACTAGATAACGAGATTTTTCAATATGATGTTTATAATGTGATGTTTATGTACAGTTCTTTTGCCTAAGTCCCCTCTCCCTTACTTATGATCGCTGCATATAGGTGTAGATAGGAAATGGGCCAGCAAGATGTCTTGGAAATGTTAAAGGGAGGACTGTGGAAAATAAATACAAACTTGGTGAACATTATCGGCGCCATCTTGCCCCTTTCCAAGCCCATTCGTGCGCGTAAGCGGCAGCCATTTTGAGCACCATGGCCTCCCTGCCCCTCGCTGATAGCCAGCGCGTCTCTCTCTCTCTCTTAACCTCGCAAGCATTCCCCCGCACGCCGACAACCCCCGCTCTCTCATGCCTTGGGTCATAAACCCCTCTTCAGCGCAGCTTCACCACGGAATCCCATCCTGTTCCCAGCGCGACACCTCCCCTCATTCCTTTCATGGCCTCAGATCCTTTTGATGCAAACCCCCTTTGCCTGTGTCCCCGTTTGTCTTCCTTGTTCCCAGGCCGCCACCTGACTCTGCGGATACTGTTTATTACCCCGTACAGTAGGAAGCTTCCCCTCCCCATCAAAAGACCCCCGAACCGATCAAAGCCCCCACCCCATGAGATCCGATCAAACCCCATGCATTCCGTGAATCGGCGGAATGCCCTGCTGTGCGACAACCATCACCTGTTGTGACCGGGGTGGGGAATCCAACTGTAAATGTATGTGGGAACGGGCCTAAAGGGGAGATTCCGAGGATGTTCTTTCAACTATTAACGTATTGCGAGAATGTGTTATGTGCAATAAAGGTCATAAACCCTAGTATAAGAGGCCAGGCCTCAGAGATGTGGTTAGAGCACCTCGTGACGATACTTGCTGTCTGAATTGATGTGTTCTCCTCCGGAGAGAATAAAATCCTCGTTTCCTGCCTTCCAGTCTCCAGCGCCTGCTTCTTCATTGATTAACATTGGTGGGTCATAGAGGCGATACCGCCGGGCAGCATAAAAAGGGTCTTTGGTTACTGGTTGTCTTTGGAACCCCTTTTTAACATTAGGATGGCAGACAGACAAAGTCCATCTGCCATCCTGTCGTGGGAAGGGACCGTCCGCTATAAGGGCGGAGGTCCCATGCCTCGAATTAGGATGCACCCGCCACAGTGGCGGGTGCATCCCGCATTTTTAACATTGCGGCGGGCGGTGCTGAAAGCACCGTCCGCCGCAATGCCAAAAATGCATGTTGTGCATTTCAAAGCACAACATGACAGGCACCGCGCAGTGCCTGCCATGTTGTACTTTGAAACGCAGGGGGGTACCATAGATACCCCCCATGTGCAACCCCCACCCCACCTTCACCATGGGGGCCCGCAACGGGCCCCCAAAGCAAAGACCGTATTCCCCAAAGCACATCCTAATATGGCTGGCGGTGTCTGATAGACACCGCCACCATATTAGCCCTGTTCCACCACGGTCGCAAGGCGAACACGTCAGAACAGCGGCGGACGGTCTTCCCGTCCGCCGCGGACCCCCCAGCCATCCTAATGTGGCGGGGGGTCATTCCTGTGAGGATGGCGGACGTATTGCCCCCGCCAGGCCGGCGGTGGCTACCGCCAGCCTGGCGGGGGCAAACCATCCGCCACCCTAATCGACCCCTAAGTATTAACTTCCCACGAAAATATAGGGAACACGGACCTTGCGAATATTTAATTTTAAAATCAGTGAACTCAAGAACAAGACCACATTTTAGAAACGGTCTGGCATCACTGACCGAATGACATTCCTAACCTTTTACACACACTCAGATATATGTTTTATAATGGCGTAAGATACGTATTTTAGTGCAACTTTGGGTAATGTACTGCAATTTTACAATGATTTTAAGTAATTATGCAAAAATAAAAGTTCATTCATTCATTCATCTCCTACTTAGAAATCCCCTTGGAAGCAGTAGACAAGGCCAGGCTTCACCCCCTCCCCCCTTCAGCCCAGGACATTCCTTTCCCTCAGTAATCTCGGTTTCATGTTTGGTCTTGGTACACAGATCAATCTGCCATGCGCGCCCTGATATTTGTGACTGATCCATGCATAACTTGCAGTCAACCAATAGAAACTATGTAAACAGAGAACTTCCAGCCTTCAGAGATATGGGCTGCTCCACCTAGGGCTCATGTCATGGAGACGTACACCTTGTAAATATATCTGATGCTAACCATGTACATTTCTTCTTCACTGCCCCCTTACTTTCAACTTTTGTCAATATCTGTATCCTGATCAAACATTCTCAGAGGCATGAGGGTCCATTGCAGCTTTCTCATAACATGACTATGCAATCTCTTTAAATATGAAAGGCTTATCTCAATGATAGCCATGTTTATTATCACTTCCCTACCCAAAAGATGTGACTAAATCCTTTTAAGAATGTCCCAGTATGCAAAAAAAATTTGGATTTTTTATTCTTGTTTTCAGAAATGTTCTTTACCCTATATACAGTGATATCAACTCGCCTGATCCAGCAAGCCTGAAGCTTCTGACCTAGTGATTAGAGTTGGGTGTAACTCCATGTAGCATAATCACACAGAATTACCTAAGAATTCCACAAGATTA
Source organism: Lissotriton vulgaris (assembly GCF_964263255.1). Classification (NCBI taxonomy): domain Eukaryota; kingdom Metazoa; phylum Chordata; class Amphibia; order Caudata; family Salamandridae; genus Lissotriton; species Lissotriton vulgaris. The sequence goes on along the minus strand of NC_141700.1, from coordinate 760,940,801 downwards.
TACTTGTATTACGCAATAAGAGTCGTTCTACGTTTAGCGCTGTTTCTTAGAACAAAATGCCCCCTCGTGTCCAAAATGGGTGCAAGGATGCATATTGGGATAAGAAATAGTGCTAAGTTCAACAGAACTCGAATAGCGAACGCAAGCAGCTGCTCGCTCTGCTAGAGGTGCTCTTGGATTAGGATTTTTTCCCAACTTACTACTCGCATTTGGCGCTATTTTCTTAGCGCAAAATGCACCCACACATCCAATGGACTCAAGAAGGCATTTTGTGCAAAGAGACCGCGCTAAATGCAGCAGAACACGAATAGCAAACAGAAAAAATGTGCTCTCCCGGTAAGACACTTACTCCTATAACTGCACTTAATTAAGCAAGGAGTAAACGCATAATTACCAGGAATTCCAAATCAAAGAGTAATATGGAATTCCAGAAATGACTCCGAATACTCTGGCGTAATTCAAATTCTGCCCAGGCCTACTATTGACCTGGTCGCCACTGGGATGCCAGGACCTAGCATGGGTCACCCTGCATTACCATCCCTATGCACAGGGAGAAAACTTGAAAACTAAAATCCTTTGTCAAGTGGCTCCTTAACCCCTTCGATGCTGGTGACAAAGCCAGCTCGTCATGGGCGTTACCTGCGCTGCGCGCATGACGAGCTGGCTTTGTCACTTAACCCGCGATTTTCAAATTTCAGCACACAGTGGGAAAACCCGCTAGCGCGCATGCGGTTAAACGGCACAGAGATCGCTCCTAACATATAGACCAGTGATACTCAAAGTACGTCCCGGGGGCCGCTTGCGGCCCTCTTTACCTTTACATGTGGCCCCCCTGGTGAACAGCAGCATCCTCTGCTGAGCACTAATATTTAAAAATAATGTTAAATAAACAGACAAGTATTTATTAACTTGCAAATAAATGCTTGCCAGTTTGTTTGACATACTTTTAGGCCTCCCTACACAATCCCTGACCCACCAAATCCCCCTAGCGCACCCTGCTGGCATCAGTGCGGTCCTCGGTCACACCACAGACCGTACTCTGTGGCCTCTGGGCAAATGTTTGTGAGTACCCATGATATAGACTCTCCAAATTTGACAGGTGGTCCTCTACCAGGAGAGTGGAAGTTATAGCCCCCAGGACCTATTGGACAGCAAGCTTCATCTTGGTTCTGGATGGCCCTGCTAAGACCTGCTACCTAACATTGTGCAAGGTGTAAGGTGATTACCCCCCTCATCCGCGACCATAAATACGAGCCCCGCATAATACCCTTAGGAATGGTGAAATATGGCTACAGTCAGGAATATCGCAACAGATTCCCAGAGTAATTCCCCCTTTTTGTCCGGTTTTCCACCAGGAGATGTCACATACAGGGGGAAAATACAGTGAATGTGGTATTACAGCATTTCCTGTAATTCTTAAATCTGTCAGAAACTCAATTTGGGAGTGAAACAGGATTTGGACACAACTTGGAATGGAACCCAAAACTACCACCTGGAACCTTTTATTTGAAAACAAACTCAGCAACTATCTAGCAGGCACACAAGCAATCAGTCAACAAAAGCCAGGGCCACTCACACAAAACTCAGACCAGGCACACTAGGAACCCTACTTCTGCCTCTCATCATGGGGAAGCAATCCTCGTGCCTCTGGCAGGGCACACCAAGAGCACCGCCACCCAAACGCAGTCAGGAAAACTGCAAAGCGACAACTAGACAACATATTAAAAAAAACATACTCACTTGCACCAACAATGAAAAGATACCCACAGCATTCAGAAATACAGGGGCATATATACAAGCTCCCATCACCACAGGAAAATCTTTTTTTCTGATGTTTCCATGTTAACCCACTTAATGTGGCTTTACACTGCCTTGTAAATAAGGCCCCTTTTTAAGCTATGCTTAACGTAAAAAAGGTGGGCAGTGAGTGTTGCGGTGGGTGTTCCATCGCAACAGCCATTGATTTTGACGCTGCCCCCTATATACAAGGGCAGCATAAATAGGAGGCAACGCCAAAATTAAGACCAGGGAAAACCTGGTCTTAAACAGGCAAAACAATGTGAAATGCTTTCTTTCTCCTCGTTCTTGCTTTTTCCGTGTGTGCTGCTTTGTGAAGGTTGGACACAGTAGTAGAGACTGAAGAGTTGGCGCTACCTTTCTAGAATCGAAACGTGGGTTGTGAAGGTCCTACACAGTGCAGTAAAGACTGAAGAGTTGGAGCTGTTTTTCTAGAATCAGAACGCCGGGTCGTGAAGATTCTACACAGTAGTAAAGACTGAAGAGTTGGAGCTGCCTTTCTAGAATCGAAACGTGGGTTGTGAAGGTCCTACACAGTGCAGTAAAGACTGAAGAGTTGGAGCTGTTTTTCTAGAATCAGAACGCCGGGTCGTGAAGATTCTACACAGTAGTAAAGACTGAAGAGTTGGAGCTGCCTTTCTAGAATCAGAACGCCGGGTCGTGAAGATTCTACACAGTAGTAAAGACTGAAGAGTTGGCGCTACCTTTCTAGAATCGAAACGTGGGTTGTGAAGGTCCTACACAGTGCAGTAAAGACTGAAGAGTTGGAGCTGTTTTTCTAGAATCAGAACGCCGGGTCGTGAAGATTCTACACAGTAGTAAAGACTGAAGAGTTGGAGCTGCCTTTCTAGAATCAGAACGCCGGGTCGTGAAGATTCTACACAGTAGTAAAGACTGAAGAGTTGGAGCTGCCTTTCTTGAATCAGAACGCTGGGTTGTGAAGTTTCTACACAGTAGTAAAGACTGGAGCTGTCTTTCTAGAATCAGAACGCTGGGTTGTGAAGGTTCCATACAGGGTAGTAGAGACTGAAGAGTTGGAGCTGCTTTTCTAGAATAGGAACAGTGGATTGTGAAGGATCTACACAGGGTAGTAGCGACTGAAGAGTTGGAGCTGCTTTTCTAGAATATGAACAGTGGATTGTGAAGGATCTACACAGGGTAGTAGCGACTGAAGAGTTGGAGCTGCCGTTCTAGAATTAGAACGCTGCGTTGTGAAGGTTCTACACAGTAGGGGGGGGGCGCTAGAAAGTGCACAGCAAGATGGCCGCACTTTAGTGCTAATCCGCCCGGCCGAGCCATCATCCGTTCAATATCTGCCGAAAATTGCTACATCCCTGCTCCTGACTAGACTGGATAGTGCTGTGAAACTTATCTGCATGCACTTAGAGGTTCAGATTGCGTTTTGGTCCACCGCAGAGCGCTGAGGTCTACCTGCCTGCCCCACTACCTGGCGCTCACAAAATGGCGGCCACTGGGCGTTCCTAAGACCCGGATCCCCTGTGCTGGCCTGTCCACGAGGACTAGCTCTCCTACTGTGCCCGAGCTGGTTGGGCCATCTATAAGGCGCCCGAGATATCGGCGGATGTGGACGCAACGGGCTGCCTGATTAACTGCGGCATGTGGAGCAGCGAACGGAAAGAAATCATCTGCCTTTCTAGAATTAGAACAGTGGATTGTGAAGGTTCTACACATTAGTAGAGACTGAAGAGCTGGAGCTGCCTTTTTAGGATTAGAACAGTGGATTGTGAAGGTTTTACACAGGGCAGTGGAGACTGGAAAGTAGGAACTGACAGAAACCATTGGGCAGGAAAAAAGTAGATATCTGTGACTGGCCTGCTTTTATTTTCAAAGAATCCTGTCAATCTACACAGCCTCCGCTAGATATTTCCATTTGGTAATTATTAGTGGTACCCAGATTGACAGCGGCTCCTGTGAGGAAACTGTAAGTGCCGGTAGGAGCAGCAAGTGTGCAGTAAACTCTCCTCTAGAAACATGAGCATCAAAGGAGGACAGGTAAGTGAAGTCACACATAATGAACCCCCGCCCCCTCATTACAAAGCAATTTCTGTCAAGAATTGGCGGCCATTTTGTATTGACAGCCTGTGGTCTGCGGTGCGTGCGCTAAGGATTATTAAATTGCAGCAGACGCAAATGCCTCTATACTCTGGTGTGCATGCATTATGTTTGCTTGCATTGCCTCCACTCTTTGTATTGCTTTCAGGAAGTCCCTTGCTTTTATTTAATTTTCTTTTCCATCTTTTTGCAAATCCTCATAATATCACCACGTGTCATCATGCTTTGATGTAACACAAAATGTGTACAGTGCAAAGGTGACCTCCCTGTCCCAAGGAAAAGGTGAAAGGAGGACTTTTTGGGCATAGCTGGTGGAAACACCAGCAGGCAGAATTGTAGTGTAGAGGAACATGGATTTTAATGACATTGTTTCAGCTCTGAAGATCAAGAGCTAATCAGAGCCCCACCTTGATTTATTCTGGTTGCTGGCACAGGCGATTGAATGATTTTGATGAAGCCATGAAGAGACTTCAGAAGAGATTTAAGCCAGTGTGAGTTTTGAGAGATATCATTTTATACCTTTGCTGAAAAATGACATAATTCCTTTAATTAAATGTTAACAGCATTAAGAAGTTAAGATAATTCACCTTTGGCCCTGATAGTCAAAATGATGTATTGTAACAGGAGTGTATTGTATACCGTTGTACTTATTTTGCCTTTTTTTTAATATGAAAATAAAAATTAATTGAACAAAACTGATCAGGAATCAACTGGTGCTAAATACTGATTCAAGGAAAATTCAAGAGCAGCTATGGAGGATGGGAGTCCCACTTTGAAAGAGATTATTAAAACTGCCAGAGCCATTGGGCCATTAGAATATTTTAGGGTAAGAACGCTAGCGGCGGTAAATCAGAAAAGTGGGCAAATGAAATCTGTGGCATTACCACAAAATTGTGAAATACGAAGGCAGGAAGAATGAATAGAAGAATAACAGTACAAACAAGTCCATTTGGAAAATTCAGATTTTGAGTTGGTTGAAATCCAACCTACCTCATTAATTTTCATGAGGTAGGTCACAAATTTGCATTTTACTCTGACTGGAGGCCATCACAGGTATGGTGGCTAGCTAGGGTCATTGCTTTTCAAGAGAGTAAGCTTTTTTTGCAAAGCAGACTGTTTTCCTAAAAGGACACAGTTTGCTATTTTAAGAGTCGAAAGAAGAATGTAGCAGGCTGAAGAACAGGTTGTTGGAAATCGAAAGTGTTAATAGTGTTATGCGAGATGATGGCCCCAGTCTTTGCATGTGTACTCTAACACTTTTTTGAAAGGTTGTAGAAGTCACTGAGGACTCTGTTCTCTGGACGCCATCATTACTAAAGAATCATTAGAAAATATATTTGATGGGATAGTGTTGGACCTGCAGGGTCTGTAAGTAATAACCATGTGCCACATGGCCGATTGTTTGCGACCGCTAAATAGCCTTTAGATATGTACTAACCCTATTTTGCGAGTCAGTAACCTATTACCGAACCACAAGATAGGGTTTGCGAGTTGGTATTAGGAAGGAGCGTGCTAAGAGCATCCCTTCCTAACAGCGAGTCGCAGGGGGTGTGGGAATGTTTTGCAGTCAGGATGCAGGCTCAAAACATTCGCATTTTATCACCTACTTCATGGCAGTAGTAACCCAGTCAAAAATGGGATGGTGTCCCCAGGGAATATGAATGGTAGCGAAAACAGACCACTGCCTGCTCTTAAAAAATGAAACTGAAACATTTTGTTTTTCGTTTTGAAACTTTGAGAAAAATGGGCTGCAGTATTTTAAAAAAAAAGACATGGTGGTCTGCTGTTCTCAGCAGGCCACCATCCCTGATTTTAGCAATTCCCAATGGGTCGCAAATTGTGACTTTGCTCATGAATATTGTTGAGGCAGGTCCATTTGCGACCCCTTGAGAGTCGCAACCACTCTCAAACATGCTGTTGTATATTGGATTTTGCCGCTTCCTAATTGCAAGTTGCAAAAAGTCGCAAGTAGGAACTCTCAAAATTTGGAGGTCGTACATGTGGCCCCATATCCTTTGACTTCATGGGTAATTTCCCCATTGAGATGACAATTAAAAGTACAGTTGCGTGAATAAAGATTTATGTCATGCGCAAAGGAGTGGGTGTCCTGGGTTGACATGATCAACATAGGGTTTGGATCATTTAAACCCTTGTTCTTTCGAGCGAGTGTTAGGGGTAGAAGAGGAGAATTTTGATGTGAAACCAGTCAAATAATATCCCAAAGTTTTTAGTCATACTAGAAAAGCTGCAAGGATTCCAGCATAGGATCAGGCTGAAGGAAACTTTGGTGCCCATTAAACAAAAATTGTTAGGGTTTTCAGTTTGTGCATTGAAAGATTTACAAAGACTGTTCGATTAGACGTTAACATAAGGAGCCATTGAAGAGGGGGATTGTGCCAAATGGGCATCACCCATAGTATTGGCAAAAAAGTAATTGCAATTTATGTTAATGTATAGATTTGAAAGCATTAGCTCCATTCCCGTTGATAATCATCCCCACAAAATATAAATGAAATTATTTCAGTGTTTAAAGGGGCAAGCAGAGTGTTTTCCAAACTTGACTTGAGACCTGCTTAACAGCAAGTGGAATTGAAAGAAAAATCCAAATATTTGACAACTTTTATAACCTAATTTGGATTATTTTGTTGCAGTTGAATGATGTTTAGCCTAGCATCAGAATGCTCTGTGTTTTATAGAACAGTGTTTCACTATTTTCTTCTGTCAAATGTTTTCAAGATGATATTTTGGGCACACAAAAGGCATTGAGTTCTACATATGGTTTTACAAGAAGTAGGTTCACTTTTGCTAAAAAAATAGGGTCTTGTTTTGTGTCCTGAAAAATATTCCTTATTTCAATCAAAAGTGGATTATTTAGGCCACACAATGTTTGAGGAAGGAATTGTCCAAAGGAGGTCTCGGATGATGATCTATTGGAAGATCCATTGCAGGATTTAATGGACAATTACTCGACTATGTGAGTACTACAGCAAATTTGTGCAAGACTTCACAGAGAAGCTGAAATCGACAAGAAAACATTTCTGGAATAGTCAGGACTTTGGCTAGGAAGAGCATCTGCAACTTGCTTTTCAAGCAATGAAAAAATCCATTGCCTCTGCGCCCACACAGCAACCTTTAAATGTAGGCAAAACATTATATCAAGAGCTTTAACATTGACTGGGCGCCGTTATGCATTTATTGAAAGGTAACCACTGGGATACCCGTGAGTAATCAACACTTTAACAATTACATACAGGGAAATAAATTTGCCTTGAAAACTGTCCATTCACCTTTACTAAATATTTTAACACCAGTTGGAAGCATGTTTGCTACTGCTTGCATTACACACTTATGATCCAAGCTACAGGAATACTATTTTGACATCCAGTCTATTCCAGAAAGGAATAATAATACCGCAGACTGGTTGTCCTGATTGCCAGGACCACCAACTGAAGAGGAAGAGCATGTTGGAGCAGAAATCAATGTGGTTGCTTTAGTACACAATGCAGTGGAACAGTCCTTCTAGGGTACAACATAAAAATAGGGATCAGATCCTGACAAAATTGGGCCACTCACTCAATGTGGTCAGGAGATTTATAAATGAAGACTGGTCTTCTGCCAATACTTTGACTGGACTGCTGTAGTCTTACTGCCACATTGCAAATGAACTGACAGTGACGGGGAAATTGGTTATGGGGTGACAACTGTGAGCCACCTGAGTAGGTAAGACCTAGGCTACTTTGAAGCGGGCCCATGGTCCTATGGCGGTGATGGGCCTGGAAATTCTTTTACGATTTATTTCTGACAGCTTGCCATGGATATTGAGGTAGACAAGTTGGTGAGGTTGTCTGAGGTTTGTGGCTTAAGTGATAAGAATACCCCAATGGCATGTTTGCTTATGGAGCCTGTCGAATGACCTGAATGTAAATGACAGAAACTGCCACTTGACATTGTGGCTCCATTTAAAGTATTGCCCACACACAAGATTTTCTTCGGTTCTCATAGACTCCCATTTAGAATGGCCGGAAGCACAATTTCTAAATGGAAAAACACAAAGTCGATGTGGGATTTCCTGTTGGATGTTGGATTTAGCAAAAGGGTTTTTCTGAAGTGTTAGTCACAGACAATGGGATGCAGCTGTCAAATGTCAACATTCAGTAATTCCTTATGAGATATCATATAAAACAGTATAACAGCTGTATACAATCCACAGTGCAGTGGCTAAATTGAACGTTTCAACTGTCACCTCAATGAAAGGATAAAACTGGCCACGGGCACTCCCTGGACCAGCACTGCGAGAGAAAGAATGTGGGTGTATGGAGTCAGTCATCATGCTGATACTGTTTTACAGTCCATTTTTGCTTCGGAGAGGAAGACATCCATTGTCTGAAGTAAGCCACTGGTGACTGAACAGGCAACTGCAGAACACAATGAAGAAATTAATGTGAATCATGCTCCTTTGGAGCAAAAGATTATACAAAAGAAAATGCATTTAAAAAACACACATGATACGTGACATAACGTCACAATCCCCGGAATCAAGCTTTGAGATTCTGTCAAAATCAGAGTTCCAAGGAACTCCAAGAAAGATCATTCTTACATCCATTCATAGGGGTAGTATGGTGACTCTGGATGGTAAATGTTGGAACTTGAGGAGAGTGTCCACTTACAGTGGGACAACATGCCTGTCCTAAAGTGAAGCAAGTAAGAAGGATGGGTCGGACTCGAGCATCTCAGATGTGAGCAGTTAGGTGCGGAAATGGACAATAACCATGATTTCCCACACGCGGGAAACCATCATGGAGGTATTGGAAGAGTGTCTCTGTTTACTTAACCATCTGCACTTGGTGTTATGTACAAATATTAGGGCTCCACGATGTATTTTAATATTTGTTATTGTTATGTGGGGGTGTTCTATTCTCTTTAGTCTCATGTCCACTTTAACTGTAGCTGTGAGATTTTCTCTACCTTTTTAGAGTTAGACACTGAGGTGTGAGGGTTGGATGTACGTTGTTACAACGCATGCTTTTTCCACGCATGCTTTTACAACGCAGGTTTTTCAGCGCAAGTTGTTACAACGACTTGCGTTGGGGGGCGCTGGATAGTGAATAGTTTAATTTACTATTCCAACTCCAGTCCCCGTGGATAGTAGGGAAGGTGTTGGATAGTAAATTAAACTATTACCTATCCTAGAGCGCCCCCCAGCGCAATTCGTTGTAATGACTTGCGTTGAAAAACCTGCGTTGTAAAGGCACTGCGTGGTAAAAGTTGCGTTGTAAAGGATTTTTCCCGTGAAGGTCCTATGCAAGGTGTCTAGGAGGCAGGAGAGCGGGAACTGACAGAAAAGACTGCATGGATTGGTCTTAAAATGACATTTATGGGTGAGTTTCCGTTTGTGAATCGGGCCCTTGATCCCTGTGAGCCCGTGGCGACCCAACGCCTCTGTTCCTCTAGCTGCCCTGCCTCAGGGCCTTCAGGGGAACCAGAGTTTTGCACCTCAGCTGGCACAGGATCTTTTGAGGTTTGATACCAGAATATTGATGTCGGAATTCTGTCTGACCTAAATAGCCTGTCTTAAAAAGCATCTACAAAAACATCAAACCATTGGAGTTATTCATTTTAAATCTACACCCTATGGGGCAATATTTTGTAAACAAAATTTAGGGCACAATATTTATGTCAGATAACAATTGTATTGTATGTTATTTTGCTATGCAATAGTTCCTCAACTTCACTTCCATGTAACAAGGTCTCCTTGGAGTGGAGACCACAGGGGTGAGTACGCTAGTACTCGGCACCTCTTAACACATCCAACAAAAGGGCGGCAAATATGCCCAAAGTTGGAATACTAATAGACCTGTCACCTTCAGTCTACTTTCTGGGGCTCCTGTTTCTTTCCTCCTATTCCTTTCCTGGCCTCACCCCTTCAGGTGCCCTCCAAGCAAAAGCAGAGGAAGAAATGCCAGTCAGCCCAGACTAATTCCGGTCAGAAAACACCACCAATCAGGTGCTAGAAGAGGACAATGGCCAGTCTGGTGGCCGCATTTGATTGGTTTGATTCCCTAAGAGGTCAGCCAATAGCACTCCTCTATGCATACCCAGTATATCAGCAGAAATGAGAACATATTGCTATGTGGGAAACAAGTGATCACAGGCTCAATGGCACCAATTTTTTGGGACGGCCACCATTTTACAATAGTCCCTCACATACAGCGATAATGTCATATTCTGGGCCACTGGAATTATGCGATTCTGCAGCTTTTTTGGCCTATATATGGATTTGCTTTGTTTTGGCACGAAATCCACCATTTGCTGCATAACATGTGGATTTCACACCCAAACAATTGTGTCCAGCTCAAACGAATTAAAAGTTATAAAAAAATGTAGCAGCATGTTTTTAAGCACATTAGAAGGTCCTTCGCAAAAGGTTAACTAGTCATCTTTCAGTTGCTTATTTCTGTATTTCACTGCTAAACTAGTACTAATGAGGTAAAAAGCTATGCCCAAACAGCATAACCATGTGTAAAAATGACAAAATAATGAAGTACTACTATAAAAAATAAGCACTGGTAAATGCATGAGGTTTTGCCTATGTGATTAATCATAAGCTGTTTTTTTGTTGTACGTTGTAGCTTGTTGAGTAGTTGTACAATATAAATGACGGAAAGTCTGTTAAAGGGTTATGACTTGTTTATGTAAAAAAAAGGCAGTATATTGTGCTGTTACTAGTGGTATAGTGCGGGTAAGAGCAACATTTACAAAAATAAAATAAACAAGGGAAATAATAGAATTAATTGGTGTCATAACAATATTATGTGTTTGGAGGGACTTCTGACAACTTTTGGGCTTGGTGCCACTGCACCTGCTCCACCACTCAAACCATGCCCCAAGTGCTTGCAAGATATCTGCACTTGTGATTGACTGATCAGCAGTAAAATATAGCAATGTTTGGTGTTTAGAGGAGGAGGTATGACAACTATTGACCCCAGTGCCAGTCCACCTGCTGCACCATTCAAATCATGACCTTAAGGTAACTGCACTTGTGACTGCCTAGTTAGTAGTAAAATATTGCAATAGTTTGTGTTTAGAGCGGTTCTTAGAGCTTTGGGCCCGGTGTTACTGCACCTGCTCACAATTAAAATCATGACTCTAGTGCCTGCACAGTGGTGTTTAGAGGAGAACTTTTGGCACCGGTGCCACTGCACCTGCAGAACCATTAAAATCATGGCCCTAGTGCCTGCTAGCTAACTGCACTTGCGACTGCCTGTTTAGTAGTAATGTTTAGCAATATTCTGCATTTCGGGGGGTCCCTAGGGCTTTTAGTCCGGTGCCACTGCACCTCTTACACCATTCAAACCAAGCCCCTCTTGACTGCAAGATAACTGCAATTGTATCTGCCTATATTGTAGTAAAATATAGCATTATTAGGTGTTTCGAGGAGGTTATGACCAATTTTGGGCCGGGTGCCACTGCAACTGCTGCACCATTCTAATCAGGACCCTGTTGTCTACAAGGTAACTGCACTTATGACTGCCTGTTTAGTACAACATAAAGCAATATTAGTTGTTTAGCAGGGTGCCTAGAGCTTTTGGTCCTGGTGCTACTGCACCTGCTGCACCATTCAAATCATTACCCAATTGCCTGCTAGATAAATGCACTCATGACTGTCTTGTTTAGTAGTAAAATATAATAATAATGTGGGTTTAGCGGGGGTCCCTAGAAATATTGACCCCAGTGTCACTGCACCTGCTGCACTATTCAAATCAAGTCCCTTTTCAAGGCAAAGTAAATGCAATTTTGGCTGCCTGCTTAGCAGTTAAATATAGCAATATTATATGTTTGGATGAGTTCTGACAACTTTTGGGGCCTGGTGCCGCTGCACCTGCTGCACCATTCAAATCATGACCCTGTTGTCTGTTAAGGTAATTGCATTTGTGGTTGCCTGTTTAGGAGTAAAATATAACAATATCAGGTGTTAAGCAGCAGTGGCCGGTCCATTGGCGCTGAGGGGCCATGTCCCCCACCTTTTGCCCCTCATGAACAGTGTCTGTCAGTCTGAACAAAGATCAGCCTGACAGACACTGTTCATTTTCAGGTCAGGCCGCCAAGGGCCAGACATGCGCTAAATGTTCATGCTCCTGGCTACCTGAGCTGAACTATCTGGACTGAGGACGTCACAGCTCGTGTGGGTGTGACTTCCTCAGCCCAGCAAAGCTCCCTGAAGCCCGCCCCTCAATGACGAGGGGTAGAGTCACTGTTTGCCTCACACCTGGGCGGGTCAGTTTTAAGCCCCGAAGCGCCCAGGGCTGAGTGTCAATCAGTGATACTTCATCACAGAGAGGGGTGGGGTCAGCAGTCTCACTGACCCCATCCCACTCTGTGATGACTTTGGGGCTGCTTCCTTCCCTCATTGGCTGAAGGTCAGACAATGAGGGAAGGCAGAACTCCCAACCCTCCTGGGACCTCCGAGACAGAGCTGCAGCTAAGGGTGTGTGTGTTTTTTTTTTATTAATTATTGTTTGGTGCGTGCATGTATGTATGAATGTTTGGTAATGAGTGTTGGGAATAGATGTGTTTGTGTGGGTGCGCATGTATGAATGCATGGCTGTGCATGTGTTTGTGTGCATATGTGTCCCGTCTGCCCCCTCCCTCCTAATTCTACTGGCCGCCAGTGGTGTTTAGTGGGATGCCTGGAGCTTTTGGTTCTGGTGCGACTGCACCTGCTGCACTATTGAAATCATGACCCTAGTGTTTGCTAGATAACTGCACTTATGAATGCCTGTTTAGCTGTAAAATATAGCAATATTAGGTGTTTAGAGGAGTTCTGACAACTTTTTGGCCCAGTGCCCTCAGTGCTGCCTTCCCTCAGCCCCCCCCCCCTGAGGCCAGTGGGCAGAGGGTGGCCGGTGCCCTCAGTGCTGCCTTCCCTCAGTCCTCCACCTGAGGCCAGAGGGCAGAGGGTGGCCGGTGCCCAGAGTGCTGCCTTCCCTCAGTCCTCCCACCTGAGGCCAGTGGGCAGAGGGTGGCCGGTGCCCTCAGTGCTGCCTTCCCTCAGGCCTCCCACCTGAGGCCAGAGGGCAGAGGGTGCCCGGTGCCCTCAGTGCTGCCTTCCCTCAGTCCTCCCCCCTGAGGCCAGAGGGCAGAGGGTGGTCGTGCCCTCAGTGCTGCCTTCCCTGAGTCCTCCCCCCTGAGGCCAGTGGGCAGAGGGTGGTTGGTGCCCTCAGTGCTGCCTTCAGTTCCCTCAGTCCTCCCTTCTGAGGCCAGTGGGCAGAGGGTGGCCGGTGCCCTCAGTGCTGCCTTCAGTTCTCTCAGTCCTCCCACCCAAGGCCAGAGGGCAGAGGGTGGCCGGTGCCCTCAGTGCTGCCTTCAGTTCCCTCAGTCCTCCCACCTGAGGCCAGTGGGCAGAGGGTGGCCGGTGCCCTCAGTGCTGCCTTCAGTTCCCTCAGTCCTCCCACCTGAGGCCAGTGGGCAGAGGGTGGCCGGTGCCCTCAGTGCTGCCTTCAGTTCCCTGAGTCCTCCCACCTGAGGCCAGAGGGCAGAGGGTGGCCGGTGCCCTCAGTGCTGTCTTCCCTCAGTCCTCCCACCTGAGGCCAGTGGGCAGAGGGTGGCCGGTGCCCTCAGTGCTGCCTTCAGTTCCCTCAGTCCTCCCACCTGAGGGCAGAGGGCAGAGGGTGGTCGTGCCCTCAGTGCTGCCTTCAGTTCCCTGAGTCCTCCCACCTGAGGCCAGAGGGCAGAGGGTGGCTGGTGCCCTCAGTGCTGTCTTCCCTCAGTCCTCCCACCTGAGGCCAGTGGGCAGAGGGTGGCCGGTGCCCTCAGTGCTGCCTTCAGTTCCCTCAGTCCTCCCACCTGAGGGCAGAGGGCAGAGGGTGGTCGTGCCCTCAGTGCTGCCTTCAGTTCCCTCAGACCTCCCACCTGAGGCCAGAGGGCAGAGGGTGGTCGTGCCCTCAGTGCTGCCTTCAGTTCCCTCAGTCCTCCCACCTGAGGCCAGTGGGCAGAGGGTGGTCGGTGCCCTCAGTGCCGCCTTCCCTGAGTCCTCCCCCCTGAGGCCAGAGGGCAGAGGGTGGTCGTGCCCTCAGTGCTGCCTTCCCTGAGTCCTCCCACCTAAGGCCAGTGGGCAGAGGGTGGCTGGTGCCCTCAGTGCTGCCTTCAGTTCCCTCAGTCCTCCCACCTGAGGGCAGAGGGCAGAGGGTGGTCGTGCCCTCAGTGCTGCCTTCAGTTCCCTCAGTCCTCCCACCTGAGGGCAGAGGGCACAGGGTGGATGGTGCCCTCAGTGCTGCCTTCAGTTCCCTCAGTCCTCCCACCTGAGGCCAGAGGGCAGAGGGTGGCCGGTGCCCTCAGTGCTGCCTTCCCTCAGTCCTCCACCTGAGGCCAGAGGGCAGAGGGTGGCTGGTGCCCTCAGTGCTGCCTTCCCTCAGTCCTCCACCTGAGGCCAGAGGGCAGAGGGTGGCTGGTGCCCTCAGTGCTGCATTCCCTCAGTCCTCCACCTGAGGCCAGTGGGCAGAGGGTGGTCGTGCCCTCAGTGCTGCCTTTCCTCAGTCCTCCACCTGAGGCCAGTGGGCAGAGGGTGGCCGGTGCCCTCAGTGCTGCCTTCCCTCAGTCCTCCACCTGAGGCCAGTGGGCAGAGGGTGGTCGTGCCCTCAGTGCTGCCTTCAGTTCCCTCAGTCCTCCCACCCGAGGCCAGAGGGCAGAGGGTGGTCGTACCCTCAGTGCTGCCTTCAATACCCTCAGTCCTCCCACCTGAGACCAGTGGGCAGAGGGTGGCCGGTGCCCTCAGTGCTGCCTTCCCTCAGTCCTACCACCTGAGGGTCAGTGGGCAGAGGGTGGTCGGTGCCCTCAGTGCTGCTTTCCCTCAGTCCTACCACCTGAGGGTCAGAGGGCAGAGGGTGGTCGGTGCCCTCAGTGCTGGCTTCAGTTCCCTCAGTCCTCCCTCCTGAGGCCAGTGGGCAGAGGGTGGCCGGTGTCCTCAGTGCTGCTATCCCTCAGTCCTCCCACCTGAGGCCAGTGGGCAGAGGGTGGCCGGTGCCCTCAGTGCTGCCTTCAGTTCCCTCAGTCCTCCCACCTGAGGCCAGTGGGCAGAGGGTGGCCGGTGCCCTCAGCGCTGCCTTCAGTTCCCTCAGTCCTCCCACCTGAGGCCAGTGGGCAGAGGGTGGCCGGTGCCCTCAGTGCTGCCTTCAGTTCCCTCAGTCCTCCCACCTGAGGCCAGTGGGCAGAGGGTGGCCGGTGCCCTCAGTGCTGCCTTCAGTTCCCTGAGTCCTCCCACCTGAGGCCAGAGGGCAGAGGGTGGCCGGTGCCCTCAGTGCTGTCTTCCCTCAGTCCTCCCACCTGAGGCCAGTGGGCAGAGGGTGGCCGGTGCCCTCAGTGCTGCCTTCAGTTCCCTCAGTCCTCCCACCTGAGGGCAGAGGGCAGAGGGTGGTCGTGCCCTCAGTGCTGCCTTCAGTTCCCTGAGTCCTCCCACCTGAGGCCAGAGGGCAGAGGGTGGCCGGTGCCCTCAGTGCTGTCTTCCCTCAGTCCTCCCACCTGAGGCCAGTGGGCAGAGGGTGGCCAGTGCCCTCAGTGCTGCCTTCAGTTCCCTCAGTCCTCCCACCTGAGGGCAGAGGGCAGAGGGTGGTCGTGCCCTCAGTGCTGCCTTCAGTTCCCTCAGACCTCCCACCTGAGGCCAGAGGGCAGAGGGTGGTCGTGCCCTCAGTGCTGCCTTCAGTTCCCTCAGTCCTCCCACCTGAGGCCAGTGGGCAGAGGGTGGTCGGTGCCCTCAGTGCCGCCTTCCCTGAGTCCTCCCCCCTGAGGCCAGAGGGCAGAGGGTGGTCGTGCCCTCAGTGCTGCCTTCCCTGAGTCCTCCCACCTAAGGCCAGTGGGCAGAGGGTGGCTGGTGCCCTCAGTGCTGCCTTCAGTTCCCTCAGTCCTCCCACCTGAGGGCAGAGGGCAGAGGGCAGAGGGTGGTCGTGCCCTCAGTGCTGCCTTCAGTTCCCTCAGTCCTCCCACCTGAGGGCAGAGGGCACAGGGTGGATGGTGCCCTCAGTGCTGCCTTCAGTTCCCTCAGTCCTCCCACCTGAGGCCAGAGGGCAGAGGGTGGCCGGTGCCCTCAGTGCTGCCTTCCCTCAGTCCTCCACCTGAGGCCAGAGGGCAGAGGGTGGCTGGTGCCCTCAGTGCTGCCTTCCCTCAGTCCTCCACCTGAGGCCAGAGGGCAGAGGGTGGCTGGTGCCCTCAGTGCTGCATTCCCTCAGTCCTCCACCTGAGGCCAGTGGGCAGAGGGTGGTCGTGCCCTCAGTGCTGCCTTCCCTCAGTCCTCCACCTGAGGCCAGTGGGCAGAGGGTGGCCGGTGCCCTCAGTGCTGCCTTCCCTCAGTCCTCCACCTGAGGCCAGTGGGCAGAGGGTGGTCGTGCCCTCAGTGCTGCCTTCAGTTCCCTCAGTCCTCCCACCCGAGGCCAGAGGGCAGAGGGTGGTCGTACCCTCAGTGCTGCCTTCAATACCCTCAGTCCTCCCACCTGAGACCAGTGGGCAGAGGGTGGCCGGTGCCCTCAGTGCTGCCTTCCCTCAGTCCTACCACCTGAGGGTCAGTGGGCAGAGGGTGGTCGGTGCCCTCAGTGCTGCTTTCCCTCAGTCCTACCACCTGAGGGTCAGAGGGCAGAGGGTGGTCGGTGCCCTCAGTGCTGGCTTCAGTTCCCTCAGTCCTCCCTCCTGAGGCCAGTGGGCAGAGGGTGGCCGGTGTCCTCAGTGCTGCTATCCCTCAGTCCTCCCACCTGAGGCCAGTGGGCAGAGTGTGGCCGGTGCCCTCAGTGCTTCCTTCCCTCAGTCCTCCCACTTGAGGCCAGTGGGCAGTGGGTGGCTGGTGCCCTCAGTGCTGCCTTCCCTCAATCCTCCCCCCTGAGGCCAGTGGGCAGAGGGTGGCCGGTGCCCTCAGTGCTGCCTTCAGTTCCCTCAGTCCTCCCCCCTGAGGCCAGTGGGCAGAGGGTGGCTGGTTCCCTCAATACTGCTCTCCCTCAGCCATGGGTGTGTTTTCTGCTTCAGTCGTTGCTTTATTTCTCAGCCCGGAGGTGTGAAGTTGTCACTTCGCTGTGGATGAGTCTCGCGGCTCCCTGAGAGCGGCTGTTCCTCCTCTCCCCTGGCTGTGTCCGTGGGTAAACTCTTCCAGAAGGTTCCCAGCACAATTGTACAGAGTGTGTTCAATAAAACGAGACTTATGTAAATGACGTCGGCACAAAAAGAAACCCGCAGAGAAGCTCCGTGTGCTACAGCTTCCGAGCGCTAGACGCTGCCGGGCGGACTCCAACTCTCGGGACAGGTGAACCTTTTCATCTGCCCTTCATGGCCTCGCTGTGTGTGTGTGTGTGTGTGGGTGTGTGTGTGTGTGTGCATGTGTGTGTGTGTGTGCGTGCGTGTGTGTGCGTGCTTGCGTGTGTGTGTGTGTGTGCATGTGTGTGTGTTTCTATGTGTCTGTGTAAATGTACCTGTATGTCTGTATGTGTGTGTATTTGTGGGTATGTGTGAGTGCTTGTGTGTGTGTGTTTTGGCTGTTGTCTATATTTGTGTCTGCAATTGTGTATTTGGGTGTTTGTGTGTGTATGTGTTTGTATGTGTGTCTGTATGTCTCTATGTGTGTGATGTGGGTGTGTGTTCTTGCGTGTGTGTGTATATGGCTGTGTGTTGGTTTGTGTGCATATATGCATGTTAGTGTTTCTATGTGTGGGTGTTTTTGTATGTGTTTCCTATACATGTGTGTGTTTTGTATGTATGTCTGTGTGTGTGGTAGGGGGGAGTGTGCTTTGTTGTTGTTGAGTGTCTATCTTCCCCCCTGTCCTTCTTAAGTCCCTTTCTCCTGATCATGTCTACCTCGTCTACAGCTCTTCGCCGGAACGCAATGTTCTGCCGTGAATAGATCTGACTCAGTCTCCGCCACAGAGCACAGCTTTACTCTCCAGTTATCGAGTGTTTCTGATTTTACTTACCCACGCCTACCATTTCAGGTCAGACCTCATTCCTTCTACTCAACCAAGTTTTTTTCTTGTTCGTGTTTTTCTTACCATCTGCTAGCATTGCTAATTAACTGAGCAGCTATTTCTTCTAAGGTGATTAAGTAGTTAAACGGGGTTTGTTTTATATCACACCGAATCAGCGTTGGATTTACCAAGCAGCATGCCTTGAAAGTTTACAGTGACGCACCAGGACCAAAGACCGGTACTTGAAAGTTTACACTGGCGCACTGATGTCAAAGATTGTGCCTTGAAAGTTTACTCTGACACACCAGAGCCAACGACCGGGGCTTGAATGTTCACACTGGCGCATGGGTGTCATGGATCAGGCACACACGTTTTTATTGACACAATTGCCAAGGATCAGACCTTGAAAGTTTACACTGAGAATACTGGTGCCAATGATCGGGCTGCGAAGGTTTACTCTGGCACACGGGTACCAACAGTCAGGCCTTGAAAGTTGACACTGACACACTGGTACAGAGGCTCAGTCCTTGAAAGTTTACACTGACACCACAGTGCCAAAGATTGTGAGATCTGGCCTCAAAGTTTACACTGATACACCAGTACCAAGGATCAGGCCTAGAAAGTTTACACTGACACACAGATGCCAAGGATCGGGCCTTGAAACTTTACACTGACACACTGGTTCCAAGGATCAGGCCTTGAAACTTTACACTGACACACTGGTTCCAAGGATCAGGCCTTGAAACTTTACACTGGCACACTGGTTCCAAGGATCAGGCCTTGAAACTTTACATTGACACACTGGAAGTTTACAATGACGCACTGGTACAGAGGATCAGTCCTTAAAGGTTTGCACTGACACACTGGTTCCAAAGATTAGGCCTTGAAAGTTTACACTGATATACTGGTTCCAAGAATCCAGCCTTGAAAGTTTACACTGACACACGGTTATCAAGGATCGGGCCTTGTTCGTTTTCCTTGACACACCGGTTCCAACGATTAGGCCCTGAAAGTCGTCACTGACACATTGGTTCCAAGGATCCAGCCTTGAAAGTTAAGACTGACACATTAGTACTGCGGGTCAGACCTTGAATGTTTACACTGACACCCCACTGCCAAGGATCAGTAGATCTGGCCTGGAAGTTTGCACTGGCACACCAGTACCAAGGATTGGGCCTTGAAATTTTACACTGACATGCCGTTACCAAGGATTGGGCCTGGTACTTTTTCATTGACACACCGGTTCCAAGGATTAGGCCCTGAAAATCTACACTGACTACTGGTTCCAAGGATCAGACCTGGAAAGTTTATACTGACACACTGACATACTGGTACTGAGGATTGGTCCTGGAAAGTTTATATTGACACACTGGTTCCAAGGATGGATCAGCCCTTGAAAGTTTACACTGACATACTGGTACTGAGGATTGGACCTGGAAATTGTATATTGACACACTGGTTCCAAGGATCAGCCCTTGAAAGTTCACACTGACATACTGGTATTGAAAGTTCACACTGACAAGGTGGTTTCAAAGATCAGGCCTTGAAAGTTTACACTGACACACTGTTTCTGAAGCTCAGTCCTTGAAAGTGTACACTGACATTCCTGTGCCAAAGATTGGGAGATGAAATGAAATCAAATGAAATAAGGATTTATAGAGCGCAGGGCTGCCCTTGAGCGTCCCAGCGCTGGTGAAAGGTAGTAGAAAGAGAGTGCGACGGCAGAAGGGATCAGGGGAAAAGCCAGGTTTTCAAACTCTTGCGGAACGTGAGATGGTTTGGTTCCGCTCGCAGAGTGAGGGGAAGAGAGTTCCACAGTTTGGGAGCGAGGAAGGAGAAAAGGCGACCTCCTGAGCAGGCTTTTTTGATCCTGGGTACAAATGCCAGATGAAGGTGAGCGGAGCGCAGATTTCTGTTGGTTTCATAGGGTCTGATCCAGTGTTTAAGGATAGGAGGGCAGTTGTTGTGGAGGATTTTATGGGTCAGACAGAGTGTCTTAAAATTGACCCGTTCTTGCACTGGGAGCTAGTGAAGTAGCTTAAGGGCTGATTTTGCGGAGCTCCTACGTGTAGTGCCTGTTAACAGCCTACCTGAAAGTTTACACTGACACACTGGTTCTAAAGATCAGGCTTTGAACTTCAGACTGACTCTCTGGTATCAAGGATCAGCCCTTGGAAGTTTAGACTGATATACTGGTACTGAGTATTGGTCCTTGAAAGTTTACACTGACACACTGGTTCTAAGGATCAGGCCTTGACAGTTTACACTGACACACTGGTTCTAAGGATCAGGCCTTGGAAGTTTAGACTGACACTCTGGTATCAAGGATTAGGCCCGACACACCGGTACCAAGAAGAAAGTCTTTACATTTTAAACTGACAAACTGGTACCAAGGACAACAGTGCGAAAGATCAGGCCTTGAAAGTCAACGCAATACACAATATGGCGACCCAGATTTCCCTCAGGAGATTGGGTATAAATATATGGAATTTGTAATGGATCTATGGAAGCAGTAATGTACATAAATATTTATAAACGTTTGTAGTTTGCTGTAGATTAATTCAGCTTAAACACATTTGTATATTTTCAATAACAATATGAACAATCAGTGCTTAAATAAGAAAGGAGTATTCTGTGTCAATTGTATAAAAACATAAAATCATTTAATTTACATGCATAGTTTTTTTTCAATCTCACAGTTTCTCAATAACAAAACCTCAATTTATGAATAATGACTCATGGAATGGAGGGTCAGTATAATAGCACACGCCAACTCGAGTTATTCAAAGGAATATGCCCATCTATATGCCACGGCACTTGTTGGTCTATCATGCACTCAACCATAGATAGAGATCTACTAGGGCCAGATGTAGGAAGCCTAATACCGGTTGGTAACGGCCGAAATTACCGAATTTCTACCGTTACCGACCAGAATTAGGCTTTTCAGATGTAGGGGCCTAATTTAAGGATTCGGTAATTTACCCCATCGGTATTTTGAGGAATCAGTAAATTACCACATTCTTAAATACCGATTCGGTAAATTACCGAATCCTTAATGTAGGAAGCAGTCAAGTGAGTGCTTTTCACTTGTAAGGATTCGTTATTTACCACCAACTACAAGTTGGTGGTAAATATCGAAAACCCTAAAAATAGCAATTTTGTGCTTTTTTCAACTGTGCCATGTGGCAGACATACATGCCCTTAGGGCATGTATGTGTGCCACATATGCACCCATGCACTATACAGGGGTGCAACAGGGTGTCAATGTGACACCCTGCCTCCCTTGTAAGTCTACATACCGAATCAGTAATTCTCATTCATTCCTATGGGCCTCCAGGCCTATAGGAATGAATGGGGAATACCGAATCAGTAAATACCGAATCGGTATTTACCGAATTTTACTGATTCTGGAAAATTTACCGAATCATTAGCTACATATCATTTACCGATTCTAAAATACCGAATCTGTAAAATTCTGTATTTTAGAATCGGTAAATGATATTTGCCTACATCTGGCCCCTAGTCCTTTTAAATAAGGTTGATTTAAGAGAAAGTAATCCAAGTTTAGATTTATACGTTGATGTCAGATATCTGTCGACGTTTCGGTCTCATTAAGCTCAAATCTATGAGACCATATTATGGACCAAGTGCCCATTTACATTCTAAGTCGAACCTTAAAACAGTAAGGGCCAGATGTAGGTAAAATAGATTTACCGATTTTTAATTACCGAATTTTACTGATTCGGTAATGAAAAATCGGTAAATCTAAGGGGTGGATATGTAGGTATTCCAGATGTGCTGGAATACAGATTCGGAAGAATTCGGTATTTACCGATTTGGTAAATACCGAATCGGTAATGCCCATTCATTCCTATGGGCTTGAAGCCCATAGGAGCGAATGGGCATTACCGATTCGGTATTTACCGAATTGGTAAATACTGATTTTCACAAGGGTGCAGGGGGTGTCACTTTGACACCCTCTGGCACCTCCAAAACAGGCTCGAGTGCCATGTGGCAGGCATACATGCCCTAAGGGCAGGTCTGCCTGTCACATGGCATAGGTGTGCATGCACACATGTGCATGCACATCGGAATCGGTATTTTACGATCAAATTGGATTTGATGGTAAAATACCGATTGGGTAAGGCCTCTGGGACTCTGAAGAGTCCCACCTACATCTGGGTGCCTCAGAATCGGTAAAATTACCGAATTTTTATTTTACCGAATCAGTAAAATTACTGAATCGGTAATTTTACCGATTCGGTAAAATAATGCCCCCTACATACCTGTCACCCATTTACCGATCGGTAACGGCCAAAATCGGCCGTTACCGCTCGGTAAATGGCCTCAAACAGCCACCTACATCTGGCCCTAAGTGATTTATATTAAAGCAGTAGATAATATTCACAAAGAAACGTAAAAAAGACAAATATATAGCCATATTTGGTGGGCCTACGCCCCTGGGGTACAAAAAGTACTTCAAACAGAATGAATACATCCACGTAGACTGGTGGATCAAGCAAAAGAAGGCACCTGTGTGTTAACATACCAAGGTCTTAATAATTTAACTTACCAGGAGACACATTAAAAGAGGCATCTTTAAGTGGAAACACTCTTGCAATAAGCTATCAATGTAGAGCTTCCTAAAACTATTATAGAGACATATACTCTACGCTCTCCTGCGGACTCAAGACCACAAACCACATGGGAGCGGTAAGGTATGTAGATGATGGACCAGCCGCCTATAAAAAATGATATGCAATACTAGAATATCAAAGTTAAGGTACAAATATTAGTATGAACAGATGCAAAGAATCTGAAAACTTGACTGAAGAGAAGCAACGGCAGGGAAGAAAGACCTGACATGGACGCCAAGCAGGACGACGCTAAGAAGGCCCGCGCATGCGTATTATATAAAGAGCACGAGGGTGGGCGCCATATTGGAATGGTGAAGAACACAAACCAGCGAGTATCGAGCCTAGTCATGAGAGGCAGATAACTAAACAAACACGGTCTAATATGAAATCTAAAGGGCTCGAGGGGTCTTAGCAACATGAATGCCGGAAAGGTACCCGAGCACCAGCAAGTCTCAGCAGCAATCACTGCCGTTCACTCAATCAATCAATCAAGCATAGCATTTGTAAAGCGCACTACATACCCGTGAGTGTCTCAAGGCACTGGGGGAGGGAGGAGGGGGGTTGCTGCTACTGTTCGAAGAGCCAGGTCTTGAGGAGTCTTCATCTCATCTTTTGAGCCATTGTTACTTTCAAAGCAACAATGTTACAATGAGTGCTAAATTTCAAGGTACTTTGTTTCCCTTGACTTTGCATTCCCACATTGAAGCATTTGAAGAAGGCTCATGGAAGGGGGTGTGGCTACGCGCAGATGGAGTAGGATGTGAGCAGCGATCCTCCTGGCCAAACTCCACCATCCAAAGGCATCCAACATTATGCTGCCCACATTGCCCAGTTTGAACAAGAGCTTGCAGCTCCCTTCCTGGTTTCGACACAGCGCAGTGCTTATTGCGGCTCTGTGAAGCCCTGATCGGCTATTTGAAGAAGGATGCCGTGCAGCTGAATCTCAAGATGGCGGCGTGGCTCGGGGATGGGAAACAGCATATAGATCACATACTTTACATCGCATGCCATTACAACGCGGTTGTTGCAACAACCACGTTGTTACAATGCGAACCATTACATCGCAAGTCATTACAATGACTTGCTGTAGGGGGCAGAAGGTGTTGGATTTACAATCCAACACCTTCCCTGCTTTTGCACAAAGTGGAGTAGGAATAGTTAATTATACTATTCCTAAGTCCAGCGCGCCCCCTACAGCAAGACGTTGAAATTACTTGCTTTGTAATGGTTTGCATTGTAACAACGCAGTGATTGTAATGACCGAGTTGTAATGGCATGCGATGTAAAGCATGCGTAGTAAACTTATATATTCCTCAGGGATGCTAGCCACAATTGGCAAACTGTCCTGCTGGCTCCCCTGACGGGCTGATGGTTTGGGCCGCCGTCTATGACAGAACTTCACAGCCTGGGATTAGACACTTCCAGGTGCCTGCATTGGTTCTGGGTGCCCGGGTGTGCCGGTAGGGGACCCCGTGTGCGCCTCCCTACCCCACTGCGAACACGAACACTATGGTGCTGGCGATGACGGGCAGCTTATTGTGGATTGGGGCATGGCGTTGCACTGCGAGGGGGACCCTCCTGAACTTGGACTGTGGCTGAAGTGCTCGCTGTAGGCGCTGGGCTTTAAATGGCACTTCTACCACGCACACAGCATCCGACCGATGGGGAATGTCTCAGGAGCAAGTCCTGGGCTTACACCTCTAAAATGCTGTTGGGACACTGGAGTGGTTCTCTGACAAGCCCTCCTTGGCCTTTGCGCTGGTCAGAAATGATGGGCAAATACTTAAAGATGTGGCTCCAGGCATTGGGCCAGCTGCGGGTGTCGGTCTGAGGTAACATGGGACACTACCCTACAGGCCGTCTGTGCCTCGCGTAGGGCACCAGAGCTGAAAATCGACATGATGGTGACGGACATGGGGCTACTGAGAGATGACCAACGGAGGCTGGCAGAAAGGGTCCCCACCCGAGAGCGTTCCTTGGAGGACATTACCCCTGAGATGGCGTCCATACGCCCTAGGACCTTGGGAATTTCTTACGTGAGGCTATTCCCTGCTAAGCTCCGAGTGACTCAGGGTTATGATGTACAACTCTTTACCTAACCTATACTACTGGGGGACTGAAAAATGCGGATATTTCAGCTGCAGGCAAGCAGAGACCGGGCCGTAGATCCCCTAGAAAGAAAGCGAGGGATGGGGCTGGCGCGGCCCCTTCTCGCTCCCAAGTACTGAATGAATGAATGATTAGTAATATTTATAAAGCGCAACGTTCACTCCGGGGAGCATCTTGGCATGAACAACAGAGAGTGATGGAGGTGGTGGCAGCTCTGAGCGATGCAATCTCTTGCCCTCATTCCATGCAAGAGGGCACAAGGGACTCTGACTCGCATTGCGCCTCACTCTCCACCTATAACTCGAAAGACCCCCTGCATCCTGTTACCTCCAGCACCTCCAACGACATCATTTGATTGAGTCGTTGATGATTGTGTTGGAGCGATCCTTATCGAAGCATGTCTGTACCTGTAAACCGCATTCATTATATTATGATTATGCTCCGGAACAATTTGTGGGCTTCTCTATCCTGCCTGCCATGGGGATGGTGTGATATGATGCTGGGAGGCGTTCCCGCTGGCGCACCCCCCATACTATTGCTGTGCGTGTGACGATTGCACATGTCTTGAATGTTATTTTCTTGCTTTGGATGGGGAGTGGTTTTCTCCTTATCCTGGGGATGAGGAGTTGGGTTATTGATTGTTGTTTTGTGGGGTTTGATTGTTGGGTTGCCTCTGTTGGTGATTCCGGGATCCTGCATCAGTGGTCCTGGGTCCCTGCCCTGACTGAGCAATTGGGTTCCCACTCGAGGGACTGTTGCGCCGCTTTGATCCCTCTCTAAGGCGTCCACCCTGATCTATCATTTCATTAGCTGGAACATTAGAGGCCTCAAGAACATGGCCAAATGATATAAGAGACGCACATACCCGAAGAGATGGGGTGCGCATATCATTCTCCTGCAGGACACCCACCTCACAGCCACTGAGAGGAAAGCAATACATAAGAGGTGGCAGGGCCAGATCTATGCCACATCAATTCAGCCTTCGCCAGGGGAGTATTGTGGATCAGACCGGGTGTGCCCTTTCAAAAGAAGAGAAAAACTCATGCCTCCAAATGGGCGATATGTGGTAGTGTTGGGTCGCCTAGGGGGCCGAGACCTGACAATCATTGGGATTTATGCCCCTAACACAGATCAGGGTGGGTTCTTTACAGATTTGTCCCGGTTCCTTGCCCCGTATCTGACTCAGACCATTCTGTTGGGTAAAGACTATAATAGTATTGCTGATCCAATCCTTGACCGGTCCCACCCACCACTGGATTGGTAGCATAGGTAGGGCTTAGTAGATGCTTGGTGGTGCCTATGCCCCGGGGTCAGGGATTATTAATTCTTCTCAGGGATGCATGAACTACATGTACGGCTCAATGCTTTTCTCTGAATGCTTGAGTTTCATGGGGCGGTCCGCAACGTTGAATATCTCTGTAGGACGGTCTCTGACCACAACCTGGTGTTACTTTCCCTGGATTGGCATAGAGAGCACTCTTCCACCTGTTGAAATAAAAATGTTTTAGCTCTCCACGCATTGTATGTCTTAAATTAGCATTTGCGGCTCCATTTTATATTCAGCCGCCATTTTGATCCATGATCGAAACTAACTTCTGTCTCACTCTCTCTCTGCCCCAGCTGGAAGAAGCTGCAATAGTTTTTGTTTCTCCAAGGTTGAGCTTTGCTGTGCTAATAAATACACTATTCTTGTCAGTACATACCTTTCCCATTAGAAAGGCCTGCTCCCACCCTTAGAGCGGCGGCTGCAGGCCGGGTGCCCTTGACTTTGAGATAGCATGTGCCCGGTCTCAGGATCGAAACCCATCCTTCTGTATCTCCTTTGTTCACCAGCTACCAACTGGAAATTTCCAGTCAAGGCGTCTCTTCATTGGTTTTGAATTGTACATAATGTATCACCAGGCTTGCTAAGGTCAGTCCCTCTGCAGCAATCCAAGGAGGCTGGTCAGACCGGACTCCACTCCAGTGTACCTGAATGAAATATATTTGGTTTGTATTCTCTACTGTCTGACCGACTCTTCATTTGTCTGGAAGGCTGAGAGGTGGTCGCGCGTGACCAGGGTGACCCTAATCAGGTCACTTCCTTCACACCCCAGACTGTCGCCTGCGTGTAGATCCTGTATTTCGCCACTCCGTGGGAGAAGCCATTCAGAACTACTTTGCAGAAAATGTTGTTACCACCACTTCACCCATAATTGGGTGGAATGCCTTTGAGGCTATCATTAGAAGGCGGTGCATCAATGAGATAGTGGGCATTCAGCACTCCCTCGTGGGGGAGGTTGAGACCCAGGAGAAAGCAGTAAGAGACTTAGAACTCGCCGGGCCTGGGAACAGGAGCTCTTAGAAGCTAGAGAAATACTGGCAGTTCACACTGAGAAACTCAGCTGCTTCGATTACTGTGACTACACAGGCCATGCACATGCTGAGCGTGAAAAAACAGGGGCACTGCTGCAGTGGCTCACCAACCCCACATCCAAGCATTCCTTAACCCCTCCCATGTTATTGACGAGCTGAGCTCGTCATCAGCCACGGTGCTCGTGTGCTGATGACGAACTGAGCTCGTCATGCCCCTTAGAATGCTCGCACGCTGGGATAATTCCCCTGCTGTGCTGAGCGTTCTGAGGAAACAGGTGTGGCCATGACGAGCTCAGCTCATCATGAGCACAGGAGCACTGTGCTCATGACGAGCTGAGCTCCTAAGGAGCACCGGGGCGCTGTGCCCCGCCCCCAGCACAGCAGGAAAATTACCCCAGCAGCCAAGGGGTTAATCTTGGCATTGGGTTTGGGGAAGTGTGAGCGCCTACATCACCAGGCCAGTATAAATAATAGGATTGAGAAGTAGTATATGACTTTATATGCCTCTCCTCCCGTCGTACCATCCCGGGAACTTAACGACTTCCTGGGCCCTATAGAACTCCTGATGCTTGGGCGTGATTAAATAGGTTAACTAAGCAGCGCTATCACTATCCAGGAAGTGAGAGCTGCGATCAAGGCTTTGGGGAGGGTCAAGGTCCCAGGAACAGATGGCCGGCCAGTAGAGTTTTAAGCCACATATGCTGATGACTTAGAACCGAGTGAAACGTTGGTAATCCCGCTTTTAAAACCTGATCGCCCCCACCTCAGGATGTTAGGGCATATCGCCCATTATCCATGTTAAATATAGATTATAAGGTACTTAGCAGTATATTGGGCACTGGTCTCTTGCCTCATATGCCCATGCTGACCCACGCTGATCAAGTTGTTCATTCCAGGATGAACTACAGCACTTAATATAGGTAGGCTCTTCTTGTTCCTAAATGCTGAATTCTTGAATAAGCATAGAGCAGCAATAGCGGCTATTGACATTCAAAAAGCATTTGTCAGCTTACGCTGGGACTTCCTCTATCTTCTTGGAGATGTCGAAAATGGGGTTGGGACCTGGTTTCGTTCAATGGACGAAGCTCCTTTACTCAGCACATACGGCTCGCATTCGGACTGGCAAGTTTATCTCTGGCTCCTATACTACAGGGTGCCTTATAAAACAGGGGTGTCCGTTCTCCCCAATACTGTTTGCCATAGCAGTGGAACCCTCGGCTAGCAGCACATGCCCTGGCACATTCTATCAGAGGTTAGACCTGGCGGGCAATTTGCACTACACTGCTCTATATGCTGGCGACATGCTCTTGTTTCTGCGACACATAGATGCGGTACCTACTGGAAGCGATTTTGCTTCTAGAGCTATTTGGTGGTGACTGTGGCCTTCACATCAACTGGCAGAAGTCCCACCTATTCCCGCTCTGTAGCAACATGCCCCAACCTAAGAATCTGAGCCGACTTATCTGGGAAGGCACCTGCCTGAAATACTTATGTGTTAAGATTTACCATGATTCTTATGATCTTCTTGACGGTAACATTGGCGCAGCCATCAGAAAACTTCGGTCCTGAGTTTTTTTTTTTAAACTCTTTTTATTAATGACAGGTCAAAACTTCAAGCGGTTACAAATTGCAGCATGTTAAACATTTCACGTCTATTCTCACATTGACATACGCATGTTCACATTACGCTCAACACAATAAATTTGGCAGACAGTTAAGAGCAACCATTTCCCACCCACCTCCCTCAGTCAGATGCTGTATCAGACCCGGTCCGGGCAGAGTACAGATATTCCCCCTATATGTGTTCCAGGCACCCCATATTCTCTCCCACTTTTTGGGGCAGCCGCGGCGTACATATGTCGCCTTCTCTACCACCATTGTCCCATCCATATCTTTGCACCAGTCGTGGAGTGTCGGAGAGGATTGTGACCCCCAGAGTCTAGCTATATTTCGTTTGGTGAACATCATCCCAACTGTTGCCCAGTCCTGTGATGCATGATTAAGTTCTTGGAGCTCCCAAATATTTAGGAGACATCTTTTGGGCTCAGGGAGAATGGAGAATGGTCCAGTATAGATTTTTGGAAGTCATTATAGCTCTCCATGGCGGGGAGGATCGCAGTGACGAAGATTGCGGCACTCCCCCGACTACTGTATTTCTTTTCCATGCTGCCAATCTTTATTCCCCCTGAATATTGAGGGACCTGAATTCACTTATGATTGAACTTATCTGGGGGATGGGCAGATGCAGGGTAGTGGTGTCCAAATTACAATGCCCTACGGTGGAAGGGGGACTGGTGGCACCGGATCCTGAGGCATATTACTTAGTTGCAAAACTCCAGTGGTTTAACCAGTGGATTTTCTTTCGGGTGGGCCCTGGCAGCCACACTTATGGCTTGGTTCCAAGCCGCTGAAGGCTATTCCAGGTACTACTGAACCCCAGACTTCCACTTCATGAGAGTTCCATGGACTTGCAGGATATTCATCACTGCTGGCAGCGTTGCCTCCAGCGTACCGCATCTGTCTGCCCAACTCAAAGAATCTCCCAATACTGGGGTTGGAGCCCATAGCCCGAAGTGGAGTACTGAGGGGCCAGGCGGAGTGGTCTGCACATGGGGTGACCCGTGTTGGTGACCTCCACAGGTATGGGGAGCTACTGGCATTTGATGACTTTTTGGCGACCTTTGAGATGCCATGGGGTCAGTTCCTGCCCTGCTGCACCGAGCAGTGGTGGCCACAAAGCGTAAGAAATGGGAGGAAGACCTTACGATTCAAATCACAGAGGCGGGATGGGAAACAGTACTAGCCAACGTGTATACAGTATCCCGAAACGCTAGATCCAAATGAATTAACTTTTATTTTTTACAAAGGTCATACTTCACCCCTGGTAAGATCACTAAGATCTTTCAGGCAGCCGAGGCATCCTGCCCCAGATGTGCCAAGCATGGTGCTGAGATGGTCCATGTGGTACGGTTCTGGCCCATTCTGGCCGACGTTTAGACAGAGGTGTGTTAATGAAACAACTCAACGAACAATCCCATGTACTCCTCTGGGCTGCTTGTTGGGGGTGGTTCCCGGGCCCAAACAAAATTAAGGTTACTACCAGCTTTGTGGTTCTTCGCAGTGTGAGAAATGGCCCTGCATTGGAAGGCTACTAGAGGCCTTAGGCCGCCCAAGTGAAGGGACGCCTTTGTTCAATCGAAGGAATACGAAAGTTAGTATTATTCCAAGAAGTGAGGAGGGGGCACGGTTCGATTGGTAACTTCCGGGCATGGGACCACCTAGTGGATTGTCTTAAAGAACCAGAAATGGAAACCCCCTGTTAGATCCACACTGTCGGCAGGAGATTTGGAGTTTGTAATGGCTGGATTTTCTGAGTAGGTGGGATCAGCCCCCAGGGGCCCCTCCAACCCAGCCAGAACGTACTCACCTTCCCTCCTCAGGACTCCTCTATCCAGGCACCTGGTACCTACCTGAGGATGGGGAACTCGCAATATACAAGCTCATATTATTAAGAACACCACTAAATCTATAGGGATACTAAGAATACTCACTGATTACTAGGGATATCCATACCCTACACCACACTTATTTACATCAGTTGGTCTCGCGGCCACCCTGGCCCAGACCGTTCTACCCTAGGGCAGATATGACACACAATCCGGTGCGTCTACACACGGGCCTGCAGAACCCAATGCTCCCTTTTCCAAAGTGTTCGCAATCCTGCGAAACTACACACTAGTTCGACCACCTAGTGCTCTCATTTACTCAAGCCACAATCCAGTGGGTATCCACACTGGTAATCCTCCCCAGTGCTCTCACTAACGCCGCATATCAACGACGACCACATTCCTATGAACACCTATACATATACATATATATATATATTGGGAAGTCTCTTCACTAAGGGTCTGCTACTACAATAATATTATGGGATGGTGTACTAACTTAGTCCCTTGGTTGCAAGTCTCCTCTCTCCCTCACTATTACTTACCTGATCAGGGGTAGCATCTGTTCAAACAGTAATACTTACCAGGAAAGATTATCCTTACTGTATGAGGACAAAGATATACACACTATGTGATTGAGTTATTTCTTGATTTAAGCGCTCCTACCCCCCTTTTTGATCCATCAGTGGCTCAACAGCAACTGGCTTGAAGCCAGGATAACTTTATCATAAAAGAACTCATGCACACTAATTCACTAATTAATGGGGTCATTTATTATTAGTACAATATAAACCTTTACACAGATCTGACAAAGACTATAGGTAGAACACACCGCTTGAAAGAGAAAAGAATAAACATAACAGGAACACTCCGCTGAAAGGGAAAAGATTAGACATAAAGTGTAAGTGTAACTAATGTGATGAAAACAATATCACCTGATTAGTGTGAAGTCTTGTTCTAGCTGTCATCTGGGTTCCTCTCTCGTCTGTGCCTTGGCTCATCTCAGACTCTCTCTCTCTCCTGCACTCTTGGGTACACCTCTGCGCTGATCGCTCTGTCTCTGGACTCCTCTCCCCCACACGGACTGTCTCCACCTTCTATCTTCAATCTTAATGGTTCCTGCTGCTCTGATCACCGTTCATTCCACTAGCTTATTCACTCTGTCTCTGCGCCAATGTCCAATTAACTCCATCTGCTCCCATAGGTTAGTCCACGATCTCACCTCCGTCTCTTCTAAAAGGCATTACTTCAGACTCCAGCTATTCACACCTCCTCCTGATAAGCAACTGCTTCTGACTGCTTCCTTCAGTTCCAGCTCACTATTCAACTCAGCTCTTCTCCAGCTTGAACCCTCTCTCTCTCTCTGCCAACTCCACTCCACTGCTCGACTCTCTGCTGGACTGACCCTCTGCTTGACTGAATGACTCCGCCTCTGCACTTCACAAATATAGAATGCTGTTTCCTCATGGAAAGTTCCAGCCAGCAGCTTCCTCCCACCAATCCCATGCACCAGGCTCCTTGCGCTAGACGCTCCCACAGTGACCAGTCTGCTTGTTTCGTCTAGAGACCTGAGCCCGGGAACAATTCCTGATTAGATTCAGCTCTGGCCGGTTCTCTCCGGTCCGCTTAG
This sequence comes from Lissotriton vulgaris, assembly GCF_964263255.1. NCBI lineage: Eukaryota > Metazoa > Chordata > Amphibia > Caudata > Salamandridae > Lissotriton > Lissotriton vulgaris. The sequence goes on along the minus strand of NC_141700.1, from coordinate 760,908,823 downwards.
GGCGAACAACAGTTATAACTATAAACTTTGCCTTTGCCCTGAAAAGCCTCTCAGCTTCATCAAGATGGAGTCCCTCTAGCTCTAGGCCTGTAGGCCTGAAAGGGGTGAAATGCTCCTTAGCTCTGTCAGAATACCTACATAAACCATACCAAGTGTCTAATATGTCAAAGCCAATAGGCAATAGACAGGTTAAAGTAAAGAATAAAGGCATATTAAGCAGCTATCCTCTTCTAGGTCTGGAAAAAAGGGCTTAAAAGGGCCAACACAGGCTAAGAATACCTATACTAGATGCGAGCAAGATTAATGATCTATATCACTGCTAAATAAAGCCAAAAACTCTGCCATAACAGAGTTGCAGTAGGACTTGCCGTGTTTCCTTACTGTATGGTATGGGGTGAGTGGATCATTGAAGTGGTAGGTAACCTAGTTGACCACTGAACACATGTAAAACATTATGGATTAAAGGAATACCTGGGCAGAGGCAAGAGTTGGGATGGGGTGGGAGTGGAGGGGATGGTGCTCTGGTGGAAGTGGGCCAACTTTGAAACTGTTTGCATACATTTAACTGCTATCTCCAGAAGTGTTACTTGATCCGGTATGGAGATTACTGTCTTGTATAGGGTGATCAGACATTGTGCCCCACACCACATTTTTGTAATGATGAAAACGACAATAAAATTTTGTGTACAATAAAAAAATGTTTTAAAAGAAGGCCCGTGGTAAATTAAAATTACACTCGGGAAATTCACAAAAGATTGCATTTCACAATTTATTTTAATTTGTTGCTCACTGGAAACCAAATTGAGAAGTATATATCTGACCCAGAGATATTTTCTGCTAACTTGAGGAATGCCCTCGCCAGGATATCTCATGTGAGATAACAACAACCCCCTTTTTACACCATTTGTGTAATTTTCACAAAAATGTTGTGAGAAAACATTGCAAGATTTCCCTCACCCTAAAAGTTACACTGATTCTGCTAATGCCCAGGGCTACAAGCTTAACAGACTGCAAGCTAATGGAAAGAACAGCGAAAAGTCATGCTGTTCAGAGATTCAGAATGCTGCAGATAACTTAGCACAGCCGCCATATATTTAAAATGCGTTAACCGCCATCTTTGTTACATTCTGCTGTAGATTTGAGGTTATAACTGCATGGACCAGAAATCTGAGGATTTTAATGGGAAATTATTATTGTTACAATTGGGGTGGGGTCGCACACTGCTCACACACCAGCGGGATCGCCCCTAAGGACTGTGGTAAGTGTAGTTCGCGTTCCGCGATGCATCTTCTTTCGATTCTCTGCTATCTTCGCTTTCTTTGCCATCCCTGGACACGTGTTTCGGGGTATTTACCCCTCATCAGCAGGGATTAGGCCATGTTCTGGGGTTGCCGGTGGCTGCCAAATATTGCCAGGTTTAATACCACTCCAGGCGTGCAGGTGCGGGGTCCCAGGCTCGTCAGCCCACTGCTCAAGGGAGCATTTAACATTACAATTGGGGTGGGGTTGCACACTGCTCACACACCAGCGGGATCGCCCCTAAGGACTGTGGTAAGTGTAGTTCATGTTCCGCGATGCATCTTCTTTCGATTCTCTGCTATCTTCGCTTTCTTCGCCATCCCTGGACACGTGTTTCGGGGTATTTACCCCTCATCAGCAGGGATTAGGCCATGTTCTGGGGTTGCCGGTGGCTGCCAAATATTGCCAGGTTTAGTACCACTCCAGGCGCGCAGGTGCGGGGTCCCAGGCGATGGCGAAGATTTGAAGATACACGAGAATTCGAAAGAACAGTACTACAGTTACCATGGTCCTTAGGGGCGATCCCGCTGGTGTATTAGCAGTGTTCGACCCCATTTTGGTGAATGTTTATGCTCCTTGGAGCTTTGAGCTGACGAGCTCGGGACCCCGCACCTGCGCGCCTTTGTGTGGTACTATACCTGGTAATATTTGGCAGCACGCAGCAACCCCAGAAGATAAGAAGATGGCCTAATCCCTGCTGATGAGGGGTAAATACCCCGAAATACGTGTACAGGGATGGCGAAGATTTGAAGATACACGAGAATTCGAAAGAAGATGCATCGCAGAGAACAGTACTACAGTTACCATGGTCCTTAGGGGCGATCCCGCTGGTGTATTAGCAGTGTGCGACCCCATTTTGGTGAATGTTTATGCTCCTTGGAGCTTTGAGCTGACGAGCTCGGGACCCCGCACCTGCGCGCCTTTGAGTGGTACTATACCTGGTAATATTTGGCAGCACGCAGCAACCCCAGAAGATAAGAAGATGGCCTAATCCCTGCTGATGAGGGGTAAATACCCCGAAACACGTGTACAGGTATGGCGAAGATTTGAAGATACGCGAGAATTCGAAAGAAGATGCATCGCAGAGAACAGTACTACAGTTACCATGGTCCTTAGGGGCGATCCCGCTGGTGTATTAGCAGTGTGCGATCCCATTTTGGTGGAAATTATTATTGTAATTGTTTAATTAATTTGAGCGTAAAATAAAGATTTATTATTTTTCAAATAACTATAGTGTATTCTTTTTTAAATAATAAGAGGCCATATTATCAAGAACAGGCGATAAAATTATCGCCGCTTTATCAGCAGGAAACTGCCGCTAAAGCGGCGATAATGGCCTTGATAATGTGTCCTTGTGAATTCCCCTAGCAGCCCAGGTTCTGGTGTTAACCTGGGCTGCTATGGGAATTCACAAGGGCATATTATCAAGCCCATTATCCCCGCTTTAGCGGCAGTTTCCTGCAGATAAAGCAGCAATCATTTTATCGCCTGTTCTTGATAATATGGCCCCAAGTTTTATTCTTTTTCAAATAATAAAGATGTATGATTTTTAAGAGCAATGCCTCTCACTCAACATTTACCTTTATAGACTGGGATAACTTTGCGTTTCTTACACTGTACCAAGTTCCTACTGCCAACGACCTCCCTTAACAGAGCATTGTCTTCTCCCCTGCAGCAATAACTCGAGAGTCAAGGAAACTATGACGCCACCATATTGCCCTGGAATTAAAGTCCTGAGCCCCGGGAGCCATGATTCAACAGCTCTATTCAGTCACTGTACAGCGGAGACATTTGAAGTTCAGGGCCGAAGACTCGAAAGCGTTGACAGCTCATCTGTGGTTCAAACACTAACCAGGCCCAAGGAGTTATCATGTCCTGACTGGCGGTGTAGGGACGAGAATGTCCCCAGCATGGTCAAAAGATGTGCACCCTGCCCTTAGTGCCTGGCTGCTTGCGAAACTGGAGCACTGACTACCCTCTGTCCTAAAACTATGTAAGTGAGCATACATTGAGCCAATAATAGATTTGGACTTACCCCCCATAACTGCAATCCCAGATATGTGATTGTTTAATTTCATTTGCTCCCACATTAGACGTAAAATAGTCTTTAATCTGCATGAATTCAGATATCTGGGATTTCATTTATGGGGGGGAAGTCCAAATCTATTATTGGCTCAATGTAGGCTCACTTATAGTTTTAGGACAGAGAGTTGCGGAAAAACTGGCGGAACATTGGACACAAACATTGGGAACAATTGTTACACCGAGAATGGTCGAACAAGTTTTATGTAATGTTAAGTATTCGGTTCACTCTGTTAGTTTGCAGCTCCAGCAATTACGCACTACTTGTATGTTATATTATACCCCTGCTAGAATAGCTAAATGGGCCCAGGGAAACAATACGGGGATAAGGTAAAATGCCCAAAATGCAGGTTATATGCGGCCAACTTGAAACATATGTTTATGGAATGCCCAAAACTAAGGGGATATTGGAACAAAATTGAAGAAATACTTAATTTTAAACTAGGACTGGGTCAACTGTTCACAGATCTTGAAACTATGTTGGAATATAAGGATAATGTTCTAGGAATAGCAACCCTTTTACAATTGTGATGGCTGCTGCCAGGCTGACTATTGCCAGGGTTTGGATCTCTGATACACCCCCTGTGGCAGAAGATTGGTGGGCGCTTATTAGGGATATTTATGGTTTAGAAGCAGCTCTAGCAAAGGCAAGAGGAATCAGATCAATGGTTAAGCTAGAGAGGCTTTGGGGACCATTGGCTTTGGATGGAATGTAGTAATCTGATTTGTTTAAAAATTTAGCCATATGCCCTCCTAAATAAAAAAAATAATAACATTATTTGTACACATCATGTTACTTTAAGGTTTTCTACTTTGTTTAGTGCTCTTGATCTGTGGAACTGCAAAACCACTAATGTGGTTTACTTTATCAGTTGCCCTTGTAATATGGGCTATGTCGGTGAGACGTGTAGAGCCATCCAAACACGTCTAACCGAACATAGATCGGCCATCAAGACCAAGAAATTGAATGCACCTCTAGTTAAACATTTTGTGGATTTGAACCACAAACCAGAGGACATACACTGGCGCATTCTAGAGAAAATCAAAGTGCCAGACAGCAAGGGTGGGTGTGCCATCCGTAAAAAACGAGAAGTGTATTGGATTTTCATTTTGGACACACATAGAAAGGGATTAAATAATGAAATCCCTTGGGAGAATGCTATCTGTCCCTAAACATTATATGGGTTCATTCCCTTTACCGGCTCCCATATGATAACCACACCAGAATCAGTAAAATGATCACTTTCTCATAACTTGGGTCGTTAGGTTACATCTGCTTCCCAGAAAACATGTCCGTCCCTGTATTCTTCTGGGTTTTCATCCATGCCCATTTGCTCTACATTTCATATATAGCATGAATTGGCTCGATTTAAAAAGTCCCATTCACGTGTAAAACTTCCCGCTTTGTAACAATGTTGCACGCTGACACAGTTGACCTCTTATTTAAAGAAGTGAAAGCGGCGGGTTACAAGAAATGCAAATTAGTGGAAGCGACGGTCTTCCAAAAAAAATGCTAGATACACTCTTTATATCCACGGAATATAGCTGCCCGCAATGTGTTATCTTTCATGGACCTATTTCACAAAAACATACTTGTTTCCTCCCACGTAACATGGCGGCGAGTAAAGCATAGTTTAATTGCTATGCTGTTTACTAGGGACCGAGCCGACCATTAGTCCGTTGTCGATCACCCTTAAGCGCCAATTAACACATATGCACCGCCCTTTAAAAGAAGGGAGGTATCCCTTGTATTCTGACTATCATTCCCAACGGCTGCGGGACGCCATTTGACACATCGGTCGTGACGCCCGCAGGTTGCTGTTACCGCGGATGCTCTAATCGCTATAGGTAAGCGAGGCGTTATAGGCTAATTACTTATCTTTTTTCTATCCTTCGCGCCCCTTTCCTCCCCCCCGGCCCCCGCTCTCCTCTATCCGCCGTTCTTGCTTCGCTATTTCGTGACAATTCTTTGTTGTGATCACGGCTTGATTATAGAATGGCATACTTATTATTTGTACGTTACAGAGATACATCCGTGATCCCTGCGCCGCTCAAAACTGATTAATTCCAACGAAGCCGGCCTAGGAGGATTCTACCTTTTTAACATGTAAGCATATGCCTTCTCTCTCGATATGTGTTCACAGTTAGTTTAACCAGCCTTGGCTTACTCTGTTATCTCTTCTGTTTATTTTCGATCGCTAGAGTAGTGTGTAAAATCCATTATTTGCACGTTACAGAGTTACATCCGTGACCCCTGCGCCGCTCGAGTTTGATTAATTCTAACGAAGTCGGCCTAGGAGGATTTTACCTTTTTAATATGTAAGCATACGCCTTCTCCTTCGATATGTGTTCACCGTTAGTTAAACCAACCTTGGCTTACTCTGTTATTTTCTCTGTTTATTTTCGATCGCTAGAGATGTGTGTAATACAAAACACTAAAACGTCAGCTACATCCAGCTACATAATAATCAAGTAAGTCTGCTTTTGAATCCTGATATGTTTTAATTTTCTTTAAAAACTATCTAAGAAAACGGACATGTTGAGATACGTTTCGGTCCTGATCTAGAAATGTAAGGCTATTCTTTTTTGATAGCTTTTGCGCGAATTTGCATTCTGAGCTGAATAATTAGGAAAATTTGAAAAACAGCAACATTCACCAACACTTCCAAACTGTGTCACAGTAATTATTACTGAAACTTACTTCTCCCTTTTTAATACCCACAGAGTGCAGCGTATTATCAGAAATAACGAGCGCTACTTTCTCAAAGCAGTAATAAAATACATGGACTTTTAACTACCGGGCCCAAAACACATCAGCACTCGGACAATATATGACGGTGCCCACAAGAGAATAAATCGCACCCGTCGTTAAATAGATTATTAGGTCAAAGTTAAACTGATGTATCCACAGTCTGAAATTTTTCTTTATTATAAATCAAAGTAGAGCAACCAATTTAAGGCTAATCCATTCAATTTATGTTTGCTAATCCATTCAATTTATGTTTAGTAATCTGAGTCGTCGATTGACCTCTATCAGAAGAATTCAAGCAATCGCAGTTATCTCCACAGAGGATAATCCTTCCCCTGCACGTTTCAGGTATCACTAAAAATGATCCTATTTACTTAAATAACTGGTAAGGAGTATAGCACTGCATCCTATAAAACAGTGTAATAATTATTAGAATATTTAATAGGAAGGTTGTCCCCCCTTTTTCTCAGTCAGTTAAGGGTGGTGGGTCCATTAATCCCTTTGGGGCCCTTAAGTTCTAATAACCAAAACACTGCTCAATGGTAAATAAATTATAGTTTGTACCTTGTGTAGTCTTATATTTTAAGCTACCCAAGCAGGGAGTCAAGCTGGTATGTGAAGCCTTTATTTGCAGATATGTGATAGGTGACATGTACCGAAAATAGTGTTCAGAATGAATGGTTGTATATTGGGTCACTTAGGACGATTTAATTTAACATATATGTCTTCCAGATTGTACATGTGGCTCCTGAAGAAGGCGTTCTTGTGAAAACGCCGAAACGCGCGTCGAGAAGAGGACGATTATTGTCCGCCACTGTTCTTATGCATTTATGATGTCGTTGTGTATATTTGATTAGATGTTGTATTTCCTTTCATTTTATGTGATGAATTTTTAATGTTTTTTAACTTGAGTATATATACATAATAAATATAACATTTTGTTATTTTTTTTAAAAAAATATTTTGTGTGCTTCATATTTACCATTGTCTCCCTAGCGATATTATATTTGATTGAAAAGTATATTTTTTTCACATTGTTGCTTTTCCCTGTCAAACATATTCTGTTATCTTAACAGGGGGTCCTTGTTAATTACGCCAATTTATATCTTATCACTCCATACATTTATGTATATTATCTAGTTTTAATGTCTATTAATGTGACTTTCTGTTTGATGTCTAAAAATTATACTAATGTTTAATTTATGTATACTGTATAAAATATGCCCTCTATCATGATGAATAAAAAAAAAATTTGAGGACACAATAAAAAAAAGAAATTGGTGCACTGACTTTTATTTTGGCTCTGCTGTTACACTACTCTAGCATGTATGCAGGGGCCTGGGCCAGTGACTGATAATACAAGGGCCAGAACCTTTTCTGTGACCTAGGTGGCACCCCAAGCATGCCCTGATAGTGGGTATTGAACACCTGTCTAGGCCCTGGGTGCATGACATAAAGCAGTGGTGACAGCGTGCCGTGTTTTGTGAATCTTTAATGCGACCTGACCCGATCCTATGTGTCAAGGAAATCAAGCTTCCTGGCTCCTGTCGTATAAAGTTACACTGTTACGTGACACCACAACCTTGCATTGACATTCCGTGCGTAGGTTGTGTGTGCATGTACATGAGTGTGTAGCACATGTATGGTATTAGGATTCTGTGTGTTGTAGGACACTGAGTTCCAGGACCGTGGGAAAAATTCTGAAAACCTCAGGTTTACCATGACACATGATGAAGGTTAACACCTTCGCTGCGGCGGCTATTCCGCCGCAGCGCTAACGGTTGCGGGGGGCGTGCGGCTCACCTGCGCGGGTGACAGAACCGTTCCGTCACGGCTCGCGGGTGAGCTGTGCTTGTGACGGAACGGTTCCGTCACGGCCCCGCCCGCTTAATGAAACGCGCCACGCAGGCGGGAAATCAGCGCCGCGCAGGCGCGTTGAGCGGGCCGTGACGGAACCGTTCCGTCATGAGCACAGCCCACCCGAGGGGCTTCACGGAACGGTTCCGTCAATAGCGTCGAAGGTGTTAAAGAATGCTTCTTGAAGCTGTTGAAGTTTATTGCCTCTATTCCTGAGACTGGAAGTTGCAGACCCAGGCGCAGTGGTGAGCGAGAAAGGACACAGATCATCCCTAAGAAATTCAATGAGGACCTTGTATTAAAAGGGCTGCTGACTAGTTCTCGTTGTATTTGGTAGATGGTAGGGATGTGAGTGCAGTTTCCGGTATTCAAGGTGAGGACATTTCTAGGCAGGGTCTGTACATTTGACCTTCCCTGTTCACTGCTTTAGGAAGGCCTAAGACAGTGTGGTGCAGAGATCTGACACTTTATTATGTCCATGTCTTGCATACTCCTGTTTGGAGCCAGCCTCGTGTTTACCTGCCGCGAGAGCCATCACCTTGCACAAAGAGCGTCTCTGAGGAGCAGCCACAAAAGGATATTTGAAAGAGATCTACCCCACACAGGTTCAGAAACCTTAGACTGGATCCACATACCCGGTCTGGAAAATGAGTATTAAAGTGGGTCAAAACAGCCGGCTTTGTTTCAGTTCCAAGTTCTTCCTGATCAAGGAAGAAAGGGTGACTGCATGCCTGACAGCCAGTCTCACAAAGCTGAGGGGCATCAGCTCAGGTGGGAAACAGCCTTTGCCATGAAGTTTTTACCTTGTTGTGCCTTTACCACGCAGTTTTTAGCAGGCATATTTTTACAGTGAATATGCATTTACAACACATGCCAATAACATGCATTTAAGGTAAGTTGGTGGGGGTGGGGGGGGGTCTCCCCCCACAAGGACATTGTTTTTAAATCTAAAAACAATGTGTGGTATTTGCATTTGTTGTAAATGCATATTCGTGGTAAAAGCATGTGTGCTAACAAATGCGTGGCAAAGGCAAACAATGCATTTACCTGTGTTGTACAATCGTACAACCCCTGCCGTCTGCACAACTTGCTGGAGACGCTGACGGTCTTCCGAGCACCTAGACTTCCATGCCTGCTGAAGGGGAGAGCCTGTCCCTTCAGGAGGAGAGGTGAACAGGAGGAGATGCCAGTTGTGTTCCCAGAGTGAGAAGCATCCACCAGTTGCTGACTGCCCTGGGGAGCCAGGCCAGAGCTGACCTGTTTTGAGAGGCATCCCTGGGGTCCGATGGGGCCTCTACAGTGGACCGCAGACAGAAACCGAGCCAAGAATAGGGTGACCAGGCGTCCTGGATTTGCCCGGATGGTCCCGGTTTTTCACCTGCTGTCCGGGCAGATTTCGAGAAATTTAGCTCATGTCCCGGTTTTTGGAGAGGGACGACTAAAAACGGGTGGAGGTGTTTTTTTATGTTTTACAGAGCGGGGATAATTAGCAGTTGTTCTGAGAAAGCAATTTAAATCGCAAGCAAGCTACTGGGTTTAAAAATTGCATCTCATGTATGTTCTTACTGCCTGTTTTGCAATTCTCTGCTGAGGAGCGCTGTCATTCTGTGCGCTCGCGTGACGTAAAACGATAGTCCTTCTTCTATTTTTGTGAAATGTCCCGTTTTTTTTTGCTTTAAAAGTCTGGTCACCCCAGCCAAGAAGCCATCCTGCGCTGTCCAGCAGCCTAACCAGCTAACGAATCCTGGAGAGGAGATGACTTCACTGCAAAGGCAGGGGTCAACCCAGGTCTAGAGGTCACATCTGCCTAAAGGGCACAGACCCCATGCGCACCGAGGCCCAACGAGCACCCCTCGGATCTGGGTCTGGAGGCCGCATCTGCCTGGAGGGGCGCCCGTCCAGCCGCCCCGCTGTGCTGCTTTTGTTTTGTGATTGTTTTTTTGCACTTACATGTCCCCACCCCCATCAAAGAGCCGCTTTTTCTCTCTCGCGCGCTCATTCGCCGTTTCTCTCGTGTTCCTCTTTTCTCTCGCCCCCTCGAGTTCAGCCTCTCTCTGGAGGGGCTGTCTCTGTTTCTCGGTTATGCTTTGGCAAGGAGGGCGTCTCTCTCGCCTGCTCTCGTCCCTGCTGGAGATTAATGTCTCGGCGCCCGCTCTCTCCTGGGGGATAAGTGCGCTTCCGCGGCCTCCTCTCCGGGGATAAGTGCTTCTTTCTGCCCCTCTCTGGCGATAAGTGCTTGTCCCTGCCTCTCTCTCGCGGGAGATAAGTGTTTCTCCCCCCGGGCTCCCCCTCCCTCTGTATCTCAGGAATGCTTTCTATTTTCTGCTCTTTCAAAGGCCCTCCCCCCTGCTGCTGACCGATAAGCCTTGAGTGCTGCTCTGGCTGCTGTTGCAGTGACACACGGGCGGCCTGGCACTTCACGGGGCTCGCCTGGTGGGCCCGGGGGTCCCCTCGAAGTGCGGCTGTGGGGGTACACACGCAGAGACCGTGCCCAGGGCCCTGGAACTCCTGAGGGCAGGTAGCAGTGGAGGCGGGCTGTTACAGATACCCCGCAGGGACGAGAGGTGGAGTGCAGGGGTGCAGTTGGACAGACCGACTGTGTCTCCCCGAACTTCGAGAAGTCTCCCAGCTCTGCTTGCTGTCACTAAATCGGGGGAAAAATATGTCGACCCCAACCCCTGTTTAGGCAGCAGAATAATCCCCAATGGGTACAATTGCCACACATTCTGAGTAGAAGCCCTTACCCCAAAACCTCCTGAATTGATAGAATGTGAGGGTCCTTTAGTTCACAGCCACTGAGACAGAACACACACACCAACAGCCCTGCAAGTCCTATGCTTACCACAACCATCAGCGATACAACATGCAGCGGCTCTGAATATACTACGCCACCCACTACCACTTGAGGCAGAAAGCACACCAACAGCCCTGCAAGTCCTTTGCTTACCACAACCATCAGCGATACAACACCCAGCAGCGGCTCTGAATATACTATGCCACCCACTACCACTTGAGACAGAACATACACCAACAGCCCTGCAAATCCTATGCCAACCACAACCATCAGCGATACAACACCCACCAGCGGCTCTGAGAATACTACGCCACCCACAACCACTTGAGATAGTAAACATACCAACAGCCCTGCAAATCCTATGCTACCACAACCACCCACAATACAAAACCCAGCATTGGCTCTGAGAATACTACGTCACCCACTACCACTTGAGACAGAACACACACCAACAGCCCTGCAAGTCCTATGGTTACCACAACCATCAGCGATACAACAGCCAGCAGCAGCTCTGAATATACTACGCCACCCACTACCACTTGAGACAGAAAACAAACCAACAGCCCTGCAAATCCTATGCCAACCACAACCATCAGCGATACAACACCCAGCAGTGGCTCTGAATATACTACGCCACCCACAACCACTTGAGGCAGAAAGAACACCAACAACCCTGCAAATCCTATGCGAACCACAACCACCCACAATACAACACCCAGCAGCGGCTCTAGATATACTACGCCACCCACAACCACTTGAGACAGAAAACAAACCAACAGCGTTGCAAATTTTATGCTACCCACAACCACCCGCAATACAACACCCAGCAGCTGCACTGAGAATACTATGCCACCCACAACCACTTGAGTCAGAACACACACCAACAGCCCTGCAAATCCTATGCTACCACAACCACCCACAATACAGCACCCAGCAGCGGCTCTGAATATACTACGCCACCCACTACCACTTGAGACAGAAAACAAACCAACAGCTTTGCAAATTTTATGCTACCACAACCACCCGCAATACAACACCCAGCAGCTGCTCTGAGAATACTATGCCACCCACAAACACTTGAGACAGAAAACAAACCAACAGCTTTGCAAATTTTATGCTACCACAACCACCCGCAATACAACACCCAGCAGCTGCTCTGAGAATACTATGCCACCCACAAACACTTGAGACAGAAAACAAACCAACAGCTTTGCAAATTTTATGCTACCACAACCACCCGCAATACAACACCCAGCAGCTGCTCTGAGAATACTATGCCACCCACAACCACTTGAGACAGAACACACACCAACAGCCCTGCAAATCCTATGCCAACCACAACCATCAGCGGTACAACACCCAGCAGCGGCTCTGAATATACTACGCCACCCACAACCACTTGAGACAGAAAACAAACCAACAGCTTTGCAAATGTTATGCTACCCACAACCACCCGTAATACAACAACCAGCAGCTGCTCTGAGAATTCTATGCCACCCACAACCACTTGAGACAGAACACACACCAACAGTCCTGCAAATCCTATGCTACCACAACCACCCGCAATACAACACCCAGCAGCTGCTCTGAGAATACTATGCCACCCACAACCACTTGAGACAGAACACACACCAACAGCCCTGCAAATCCTATGCCAACCACAACCATCAGCGGTACAACACCCAGCAGCGGCTCTGAATATACTACGCCACCCACAACCACTTGAGACAGAAAACAAACCAACAGCCCTGCAAATCCTATGCCAACCACAACCATCAGCGATACAACACCCAGCAGCGGCTCTGAATATACTACGCCACCCACAACCACTTGAGGCAGAAAGAACACCAACAACCCTGCAAATCCTATGCGAACCACAACCACCCACAATACAACACCCAGCAGCGGCTCTAGATATACTACGCCACCCACAACCACTTGAGACAGAAAACAAACCAACAGCGTTGCAAATTTTATGCTACCCACAACCACCCGCAATACAACACCCAGCAGCTGCACTGAGAATACTATGCCACCCACAACCACTTGAGTCAGAACACACACCAACAGCCCTGCAAATCCTATGCTACCACAACCACCCACAATACAGCACCCAGCAGCGGCTCTGAATATACTACGCCACCCACTACCACTTGAGACAGAAAACAAACCAACAGCTTTGCAAATTTTATGCTACCACAACCACCCGCAATACAACACCCAGCAGCTGCTCTGAGAATACTATGCCACCCACAAACACTTGAGACAGAAAACAAACCAACAGCTTTGCAAATTTTATGCTACCACAACCACCCGCAATACAACACCCAGCAGCTGCTCTGAGAATACTATGCCACCCACAAACACTTGAGACAGAAAACAAACCAACAGCTTTGCAAATTTTATGCTACCACAACCACCCGCAATACAACACCCAGCAGCTGCTCTGAGAATACTATGCCACCCACAACCACTTGAGACAGAACACACACCAACAGCCCTGCAAATCCTATGCCAACCACAACCATCAGCGGTACAACACCCAGCAGCGGCTCTGAATATACTACGCCACCCACAACCACTTGAGACAGAAAACAAACCAACAGCTTTGCAAATGTTATGCTACCCACAACCACCCGTAATACAACAACCAGCAGCTGCTCTGAGAATTCTATGCCACCCACAACCACTTGAGACAGAACACACACCAACAGTCCTGCAAATCCTATGCTACCACAACCACCCGCAATACAACACCCAGCAGCTGCTCTGAGAATACTATGCCACCCACAACCACTTGAGACAGAACACACACCAACAGCCCTGCAAATCCTATGCCAACCACAACCATCAGCGGTACAACACCCAGCAGCGGCTCTGAATATACTACGCCACCCACAACCACTTGAGACAGAAAACAAACCAACAGCTTTGCAAATGTTATGCTACCCACAACCACCCGCAATACAACAACCAGCAGCTGCTCTGAGAATCCTATGCCAACCACAACCATCAGCAATACAACACCCAGCAGCGGCTCTGAGAATACTACTCCACCCACAACCACTTGAGACAGAAAACACACCAACAGCCCTGCAAATCCTATGCCAACCACAACCATCAGCGATACAACACCCAGCAGCGGCTCTGAGAATACTACGCCACCCACAACCACTTGAGATAGAAAACATACCAACAGCCCTGCAAATCCTATGCTACCACAACCACTCACAATACAAAACCCAGCATTGGCTCTGAGAATACTACGTCACCTAGAACCAATTGAGACAGAACACACACCAACAGCCCTGCAAATCCTATGCTACCACAACCACCCACAATAAAACATCCAGCAGCCACTCTGAAAATACTACGCCACCCACAACCACTTGAGACAGAACACACACCAGCAGCCCTGCAAATCCTATGCTACTACAACCACCCACAATATAACACCCAACAGCGGCTCTGAGAATACTACGTCACTCAGAACTACTTGAGACACAATGCACACCAAGAACACTGCAAATCCTCGCTACCACAACCTCCCACAATATAACATCCAGCCGGCACTCTAAGAATACTACGCCACCCACAACCACTTGAGACACAACGCACACCAAGAGCCCTGCAAATCCTATGCTACCACAACCACCCACAATACAACATCCAGCAACGGCTCTGAGAATACTACGCCACCCACAACCACTTGAGACAGAAAGCACACCAACAGCCCTGCAAATCCTATTCTACCACAACCACCCACAATACAACACCCAGCAGCAGCTCTGAATGGATCACTGACATAATATCGAGGGACATAATATCGAGTACCTAAAATATCGGCGCCAAAATATCGACAGACAGAATGTCGACCTTGTATCTACAAACAGGTAAGTACAAAAATATCGAGTAAAAAATATCGTTTACAAAAATATAGTTTGTAAAAATATCGACTTTATTGAAAACAATGTTAAATTAAATTAATATTAAAAATTATTTACTAAAATATACTTAAAAATACTTAAATGACCTTATAATAATTAAATAATTAATTAAAGTTATAAAAACATTTTTTTACAATCATATTTGTTAAAACATATATATATAGTAACATAATATAATTAAAATATATCCAATATTATTACCGTAGGATAACAGAAGTATAAAATTACTATTCCCACTCCAGAGAGTGCAACAGTAAATAAGGCGTTGGATAGCGTAGAGGTAAAAATTACTATTCCCACTCCAGAGAGTGCAACAGTAGGGAAAGCGTTGGATAGCGTAGGGGTAAAAATTACTATTCCCACTCCAGAGAGTTCAACAGTAGGGAAAGGGTTGGATAGCGTAGGGGTAAAACTGACTATTCCCACTACAGAGAGTTCAACAATAGGGAAAGCGTTGGATAGCGTAGGGGTAAAAATTACTATTCCCACTCCAGAGAGTGCAACAGTAGGGGAAAGCGTTGGATAGCGCAGGGGTAAAAATTACTATTCCCACTCCAGAGAGTGCAACAGTAGGGAAAGGGTTGGATAGCGTAGGGGTAAAAATTACTATTCCCACTCCAGAGAGTGCAACAGTAGGGAAAGGGTTGGATAGCGTAGGGGTAAAAATTACTATTCCCACTCCAGAGAGTGCAACAGTAGGGAAAGGGTTGGATAGCATAGGGGTAAACATTACTATTCCCACTCCAGAGAGTGCAACAGTAGGGAAAGTGTTGGATAGCAAAGGGGGAAAAATTACTATTCCCACTCCAGAGAGTGCAACAGTAGGGAAAGCGTTGGATAGCGTAGGGGTAAAAATTACTATTCCCACTCCAGAGAGTGCAACAGTAGGGAAAGCGTTGGATAGAGTAGGGGTAAAACTTACTATTCCCACTCCAGAGAGTTCAACAGTAGGGAAAGCGTTGGATAGAGTAGGGGTAAAAATTACTATTCCCACTCCAGAGAGTGCAACAGTAGGGAAAGCGTTGGATAGCGTAGGGGTAAAAATTACTATTCCCACGCCAGAGAGTGCTACAGTAAGGAAAGCGTTGGATAGCGTAGGGGTAAAACTTACTATTCCCACTCCAGAGAGTGCAACAGTAGGGAAAACATTGGATAGCGTAGGGGTACAAATTACTATTCCCACTCCAAAGAGTGCAACAGTAGGGAAAGCGTTGGATAGCGTAGGGGTTAAAATTACTATTCCCACTCCAGAAAGTGCAACAGTAGGGAAAGCGTTGGATAGCTTAGGGGTAAAAATTACTATTCCCACTCCAGTGAGTGCAACAGTAGAGAAAGTAGATACTTCATATATTATATAAAAAGATATATATTAATATCTATACATTTTTTAATTAAAAGTAATTACCACTTTAATATAATATAATCATTAATGAATTACAAATACTAGTTTTAATTTAATCATTACAATTAATTATCTATTAACACTAATTAATTACAAATTAACAAATAATTAATTAGTAATTAAGCAGTTACTTAACAATTAAAATCTAATAAATACACAAAAAATTAACATATGTAATTAGTTATAAATAAATTACTTCCCACCCTATTCCCTTATGAACCCACAACCCGCTATAGAAATTAAATTACTTAAATTAACATAATTATCAATTAATCAATAAAAAAAATTATTTGGCATTTAAAAGCACTCCAACAGCCTTGCAAATCCTATGCCAACCCCAACCACCAGCGATACAACACCCAGCAGTGGCTCTGAGAATACTACACTACCCATAACCACTTAACACAGAACATACCAACAGCCATGCAAATTCTTTTCTACCCACAACCACCAGCCATACAACACCTGACCCAGCAGCAGCTCTGAGAATACTATGCTACCCACAACCACTTGAGATAGAACACACACCAACAGCCTTGCAGATCCTATGCTACTCACAACCACCTGCAAAACAACACCCAGTAGTGGCTCTAAGAATACTACGCCACCCACAACCACTTGAAACAGAACATACACCAACAGCTATGCAAATCCTATGCTACCCACAACCACCCACGATGAATCACCCAGCAGCGGCTCTGAAAATTACTATTCCACCCACAACCACTTGAAGCAGAACATACATCAACAACCCATATAATCATATAATGCCAGCAGTCACCTGAGTTAGAACACTGACACCAACAGCCCGTAGAAGTCTACATTACCCTAGCCACCGGAGATAGCACACACTCCAAAGCCCCTGAAAATCCTAAGCTACCCACAACCAATTGAGGCAGAACACACATCAACGACCTTTAGAATCATTTGATGCCAACAGCCACCGGAGATAAAACACCTATCAAAGGCACTGCAAATCCTCAGTTACATGAGGTTAAACACAAAACAAATGGCCCAGCAAATCCTATGCAACAACTCTAATAATACTACGCTACCCACAACCGTCTGAGAAAGGATACACACCGGCACCAACAACCTATAGAAGCCTATGCTACCCACAGCCACATGAGATAGCGCACACTGAATCCTATGCTACCACAACCAATTCGAGATAAAACACATCAACGAACCTTAGAATTGTATGATGCCAACAATCACCTAAGATAGAACACCTATCAAAGGCAATGTAAATCCTCAATCACCTGAGATAAAGCACAAACAAACTGCCCAGCAAATCCTATGAACAACTCTGAGAATGCTGCGCTACCCACAACCATCTGAGATGGGATACACACCAACACCAACAGCCCTCAGAAGTCTATGCTACTTGCAGCCACCTGAGATAGAGCACAATCCGAAGATCCCGAGAATCATAATCTATCTACATCCAGCTGAGACAGAACACACATCAACGACCCTTAGAACCGCATGATGCCAACAGCCCCTGAAATAAAACACCTATCAACGGCACTGCAAATGCTCAATCACCTGAGGTAAAACACAAATGGCTTGGCAAATCCTGTGCAACACATGTTAGAATACTACGCTACCCACAACCATCTGAGATAGGATATACACCAACACCAACAGCTCTTAGAAGCTCTACGCTACCTGCTAACACTCTGTGAACCCTCCACTACCTTCAACCACCTGAGACAGAACACACACCAGTGGCCCTACAAATATAATGCTACAAACTACACACATATATATCACTGATTGAATCACATTTCGTCCCACCACAGAACACAATGCACCACCTTCAGAGAACATATCTCTCTATTCTATGCCATAATACAACTTACAATATATCAAATCAAAACTAAGTATTCACATCACAACCCAACGGCCCCATGTCATCACATAGACCATTCAACAACACCTCTAACACTTGAACACAGAATTTAAAACCATATCGGTCTCCCAGGACAGACGTGAGCTGGTCTCCAGCAGTCTGCACCAACTAACAACCCTGACACCAGAAGCTCTCATTTCTATTCAGAGCTAAGGGTGAGCAAAGTTACACGTTGGCAGAGGTCAGCCATGCTCTTACCCTTAAAACGCTAAGAAAAGCGGGTTCCGGGTTGATATATCTGCAATGTTAAGGATCAGCTTGATGTGACGAGTTCTGAATCAGGAAAGCGAGTGCAAGACACTGTGAACAGCCTTGAAGTAATAATCGTAATAGTAAAAAGTAAAACTTAAATTTTTCCCTAAAAAGATCCAACTGAACCCCAATGTCAGAGTTCTTGGCTGAACAAGGCAGGCAGAGGTTCCTGACTCCCAAGACAGAGATGAACCTCAAACAACACACCCTACGGGCTGGGTCCTGCATTGAGAGAGGTTGGACCAGGAGTTGTTTAGAACAGGAAATTACACTTGTTTGGCTGGAATTGCTAGGATCAAAAGCCTCTTGCTAAAGTTGAAAACAGAGCTAATGGTGGAGTGGAGATGGAGGGAAGGAACCAGTCATTGGAAATGAGGAGCAAACTTGTGTAAGATCTCTGCTGCCTCCACTCGGAGAAGACCACCACTTCAGCGGGGTGTTCTTCATTGAACTGAACATGCACAGATCTGAAGTGTTGCGCCTCGATGCACCGGGTGAAGAAAACCCATGGCCTGTCCATCATTACCCGTTCAGGAGAGACTCCCCCACAGTCAGAGCCTTAGATGCCCCACTGACAGCGTCCTTGCCAAATCTCGAAGCCATGAACATTCCCCCATTAATAGAAGAAGTCAAGATCACTCTGCAGCATGGAAAATTTTTCTTGGTTGAGGCTACAGCCATCGTCAAGATGATGGTACAACCCAAACTCCTATTCCTAACACGGGCACCTCCGCTGCTGTGTCTACGCACGCACTAAACTCTGCTACAGAAGATCAGCTTCAATTTTATAGAAGGGCGAAGAAATACAGAATCCTACCTGGAATAAGGTTTGAAGCAGTCTAAAGTGGGGGCCTGGGTATGCCAAATATTCTGCACTGTTAGCATGTCACTTTGCTATTTCATGGAATGGTGTAAGGTGGAAACCGAAAAGCACTGGTGCTTCCTTGATCATGCTCTGCCAGGCGGATCATTGCAGAACTTCTATGGATGGCTCCGAAGAGCAGACCAATTAATATTACACAAGTGATGCTGGCCTTGTGAAATCCAGCGTGGGCGGGTATAGGCTCACAGACTTCCCTTTGCCCCTTTACCGTATGTTTGGGAAACCAGAAGTCTCCCCAGAACTCGATAGGGGAGTATTCTAACTCTGGCAGGACACTTGATGCATTAAAATCGGAGATCTATTCGAGGATGGGATGATGAAACCTTGGATCAACTTAAAAGCGCCTTGGGCATCCAACAGTTCAAAGACACAGTTTCAGACACTCTTCTAGAATATCCATTATGAAACACACCTAGTCTCCAGACTTCACAATATCCTCCCGGAGGGCGAAACTCAACACAAAGACACTTTTCAAAGCCAATGGGAGGAGGAAATCTGACAAGTTTTCACAGAGTCTCAAAGGAAATTGATCCTGCACAACACAGGCATGGGCACCTCACTCGCTCATGGCTGTGAGTCGGTAGAGAAATTATTGCTCCGGTGGCCTTGTATTCCAAAACAGCTCCACTCACTCCACAGGAGGAGATCCAACCAGAGCTGAAGGGGCAGTTTGGTATGTCCTAGGCATGGAAAAGATTTTGCTTGCTTTTCATGGATTGAAGTCTTTTTCAAGCATCTGCAGGCCCCTTCCTGACTGCTTCGATTGTAGAGATTTTACATGGTAAAGATACCTAAGGGCAGTGATTCTTAATCTGTGATTCGAGGAGCCGTGGCGTCCACGAAGCCTTCTGACGGTGGTCAGCGACTGCTTAGAAAATTAAATAATAACAGATTGTTAAAGTGTATATAAATAAAAAAGCAAAATGTGCAATTGAATATTTAAAAATATTCTAATATGGTGAAGGAATTTTGAAATTGGAGGCCAGAAATTATTTTAGTATCCTCCGATTGATTCGAGGAAGCAGTGGAAGTGCATCAAACAGTATGGACGATGAGTGCCCCAGTTGTATTTTGAAAAGCTCCAACCTTCTATAAAAATTAAAATTGTATTTCCTTTTAAATATTTGTTTAGAAATAAAGATATTATCATCATTTGTGTATTTGTTTGATGAATGCTTGTTTCTTAATTTTTTGTGTTTTCATTTGCGGTACAATTCTCTAAAAATGCTTAGGCCGGGGTTCCCCGCTTGCAGTAAGGACACTGTGGGTATCCCCCAATTCCAATAATGATTCCGTGGGGGTCCCCGGGTTTCAGTAAAGATTAAGTGGGGGTCTACAGAAGTCAAAAGGTTAAGAGGCACTGCCTTAGGATATTAAAACTAATAGATCTTGAATTACCAATATAGTTTAGTTTCACTTACTGCTGTAGTTTGGAACCCATCCTATGATGGAGACTCCCCCTTGTAAGTGAGAAAGAAGGGGCGGCTGGGAGGGTGGGACAAAGGGGAAGGGTGTTAAGTTATCTTTTTGTATTACGTCTATGAAATCAATAAAAACTGTTGAAACATAAAAGTTAACTTGTAGAAACATATATAAGAGCTGTTTTGCAGAACTTCCACGTGAGTGCAATGCTGCTGCCCCAGCTGGGACAACGAAAGCAGGGCAAGTTTCCTTTTACCACGTTGTCTCTTTTTGCCCTAAAGTGTCATTCCCTACTTATAAATTGGGCTCCCGGGTTTATTGTATTTATTTTTTGAACATTTCCGTCTGTATTTGTCCATATTTATTTTCTGGCCAGCTTATTGGAATTTTAGCCATATATTTTTTTTTTTTGCACTGATGAGGTGATAACTTGTATATTTCCACATTTAATTAACAGATAAACGTGCACACATAATTTGCTGGCTGTCAGTTTTTAGCACATTACACAGCCCAAAATTATAAACCCACATGAAAAAAATAGCACAGTAGCACAAATACATGTTGAAACATGCAGTAATTTAAGAAAATGTCATTCAGTTTTGTAACTCCCCATGCTGCCAGTATGTAAAGCTATTGGCCTGAAAAGTCATTAATCTCAGGATGGAGAGTCTTTAAGAAGAAGCTAAATTAGCTGTACTTTTCTACTTTTAAAAATAAATACAGACAGGAAACACAATGTTTTTTGTCTGTATTCATCTGTAAAAATCAGTAAAGCAGAAAACAGGGAGTCCTTAAAATGTAAGTTAAAATTATATGTGGATTCACATGGAGGGGGTACCACTACATTTGTGTAGTCTGCTAAATATTAGTCTCGTGACAGGATTTCAGACACAAGACATTAAAACATTCTATTCTGAATCAGAATTTGGAAGAGACGCACTAAACTCACCCCTTCCAAATGCCATTTCGATATTCTGTTACAAACCCAAATTGTGATTCAGTAAGGTATTACAAAATCGCAATTCGGGCTTTATACATACTAAAAAGCCTTTTTGCAAATGCAAACAGACAGATTCTTGGAATAAGACCTTTTGAGAACTCGAAAAAGCTTTATACATCTGGTCCTATATATTTTAGTCCTTTACTCCAACCCCCCAACTGCTTCTTTTCCTTTCCTTCTCCCTCCACCTGTCCTCTTTCCAGACTCAACACACTTTGCAGAGTAGTTCATCCAATGACTCGCAGGCATCATGGGATGTGAGAAGGATGCAAAATCAAAAAAATTAATTATATCATGGGACCAATAGGGAGAATTATAACTAAGGTTCCCTGTTTTCCGTTTTTACTGATTTTGACAGATAAATACACACATAAAGTTATGTATTTTCTTGTCTGTATTTATTTTACAATGTGGATAAAAACGTAACTTCCGTTGCCTTATGAGTGATTATAATTACTGTCTGACCATGACTGCCAGGCCAATAGCTGTGTGGACTGATGGTAAAGGAGCTAAAAAAAGGAATTTTAGTAAAGAGGCTTAAACAGCAGTAGATGTGCACAATTTGATAACAAAATGTGCATATTTTCAAAATAAGAGAACTGGTTTATCTTCTGCAAGTGTTCCTATCCTTGAAACCTTTCAAGAATTCAAACAAGAGTGCGGTTAAATTAATGTGGAAATATATTACTTTCAGCTTTAATTTTTCACAAAACCCAAAATAAATATGGGTACATGCAGATAAAATTAGCAAAAAATAAATCTGGATAAATACAG
The DNA here is from genome assembly GCF_964263255.1 of Lissotriton vulgaris. Taxonomy (NCBI): domain Eukaryota; kingdom Metazoa; phylum Chordata; class Amphibia; order Caudata; family Salamandridae; genus Lissotriton; species Lissotriton vulgaris. Next base: position 760,886,447 of record NC_141700.1, on the reverse strand, counting down.
ACGGAAATGGCAAAAAAATAAATACCATAAAACTGGGATCCCTAATTATAGCTGCTAGGCAATAATGTGCTTTGGTGCTCTCAGAATAGGGTAAGAAGCGCTATATAAATTCTACAATGCAAAAGAATGCAATACCTCACCATACCACTCATCACCATGCCACACTGCAACCACTTACAACACACACAGTCAACACGCCACACATAAATACAAGAATGAATCAACACACCATGCACAGTACCTTAGCACATAAGACCTAACCCCACCATACACAACAAATCGTAATATATCAAAATCTGTTTGTTGTTAAGCCGGGCATGGTTAATGCAGGGGGTCTTAGCCCCAGCAGCCGCGGCCCATACAGGTAAGAGCAGTTAGGCGGTGTGGCCGGGTGGGGGGGATTTTGACTAACGAGTGACGACGACGAGGTAAAATGTAAAATATTATTCATTTTCCCTTGACATTGTCCGCCAAACCCCCCACCCCCTATCCCCCCCCACCGCTTTTACCTGCACAGGCCACGGCTGAGCCCCAGTGAGGGGTGAGACCCTTGTGTTAGCTCAACCCTGCCCTTCAGAAGAGCAGGAACATCAATTAAACACATCCAGGTTGCAGGGTTGGCCACACTGTGGAGTTGAGATTCATGCCTAGCAAACTTTCCAGGTGGGGTTCAAAGCGAGGAAGCCGCATGCAGTGCAAGGGTGGATGCACAACCCTGTGCGTTGATCAATGCAAGATCCAGACTATCAGGGGGAATAAGGACCTTTCTGGAATGTGAAAATTTAGATATACTCTATTTCTAACACCAGGCTGACAGAAGATGATGACTCAGGAGTGGGAGCCCTCCTACACAGGCAGCACAGCATGTTAAGCAAAGACAGATCAGAGAGGAGGGAGGTGGATTGGATGTGAGACATCAAAACAAGTTGGTTTTACTCATCTTTCTCTATTCCACTTTCGGTACCTTTTGGCCCGCTTCCACGTAAGACTCTCTGCACAAACTCACTTTCCGTAATATGTGGCGGGTGTGTCTCGTTGCGGTTCTACGTCGGCGACTGGAAAGATTCCATCTTAGAGACTACCCAGCCAGCCTTGCACGTCCATTCACCAAAATGCCAGGGGTAGCGGAAGTGACATCACTCGCCCTTTGACCTTCACTTTCACTTACACACACATTCACATTAGGCAACCCCAAAAGAAGTCCATGCTGCCAGCATTACCACTGATTCATCTGTAAAACAAGTCCTGGAGCCCACCATTTTTCTCAGGGTCCCACCCCCGGCACTGCTAAATGCCTGTATTGTGGAATATCAAGGCACCTAGGGCCAGATGTAGGTAATTCATATTTACCGACTCTTAAATACAGAATTTTACCGATTCGGTATTTAAGAGTCGGTAAATATGAAGGAGGGAGATGTAGGTATTACAGATTCTGTAAATACCAAATCGTTAAGATTCGGCATTTATCGAATCTGTAAATACCGATTCGGTAATGCCCATTGATTCCTATGGGCATTGAAGCCCATAGGAATCAATGGGCATTACTGAATCGGTATTTACCGATTCGGTAAATACCGAATCCTGCAAGGGTGCAGGGGGTGTCACTTTGACACCCTCTAGCACCCCAATTCCGGACTTGTGTGCCATGTGGCACACAGACATGCCCTAAGGGCATGTCTGTGTGTCACATTGCACAGATGTGCATGCACACCTGGATTCGGTATTTTACCACCCAATTGGATTGGGTGGTAAAATACCGAATCTGTAAGGCCTTTGGGACTCAGAAGAGTCCCACTTACATATAGAAGTTACCAAATCGGTAAAAATACAGATTCGGTAAATTTACTGATTCGTTACCGGCTGGTAAATGGCCACCTACATCTGGCCCTAGTCTTGATTCTATCTCGTGCACCTTCTTCCCGCTACCCTATGCCTCCTAACTTTTTATCTCAGGCCTGCAGATTCCTTTTCATTCCTACTGTCTCCCTTTGTCAATGTTTTCCTAGCGTTCTCTTCTTGCTGACTTCTCTCTTGTCTACTTTCCTCTATTTTGCTCCAAGTCAAAGTCTGTTGATAAGAATAAATCCTGCTCCCCAGAAATGAGTGCCGGTGGGGCTAACCGGCAACCCCTGCACAAATTAATCATTGTACATACCATAAGTACTGAGAGCCAGATTTATCATTATATCACGCAGTGCATCAAGTCTCCTTGCTGTGCCGAGTGATAGCGATAGGGGAGGAATGCTTTGTGCTTAACATTATAGGGCGCTTTCCTGCCTTTTCTCAGCGCTGGCGTACAATATGCTGCCAAGCACAATGGAGGCACCCTGATGCAAGGACGCCTGCGTTGTTAGCAGGATTGTTTTGTGCAGTAAGGTCCCCCTTCCCGCACAACAACAATCCTCTGAGACATTTTCCCCTTTCGATGTGTGCTGCAGAATGCAGGACACATAGAAAGAGGAAAAGAAGAGGAGAAACAAACATATTTATCCTCGTTACGCCTCACCTGGGGATGCATAGCAGTTTGGGTGCATTTCCAGGTCTACCACTTATTGGAAAACTGGGAATGCGTCAAAGTCCATGGGTTTTGCGTGCGAACACACGTGCACCACCCATGAAATGCCTCCCTGGGGCAGAGTAACAAACTGCTTTGCGTTACTCTGGATTTATCACGCCACTCAGGCCCATGCAAGGTGCCCCTGCGTGGCTCGATGAATTGCATCACAAGGGTTGCGTCGCTTTTGCATCCCGTTATGTAGTGCAAAAGCGACGCAACCCTATGATAAAAATGGCGCTGAGTGCTATTTGATAGCGAGAGGTTGGAAGGTATTTGCGGACCCAGCACATGACAAGCTGGCCTGCATCGTACTTGAGGGATTTGAAGCGCGTGCTCACCCACATGTGTTCACAACCATACCTTTTAACACTATCACTGCTGCAGCAATTCCCCCTCTGTGCTGAAAGTGCTTGAAATCCATTGTTCATGACGAGCTCAGCTCATCATAAGCACACGACCAGTGTACTGCATGACGAGCTGAGCTCGTCATGAGCATCGAAGGGGTTAAAAACGAAGGATCAAGTGGAGTTTGCTGTAGTGCTGCTAGAACCCAAAGGCTGAGTGAGTACCACAAAGGTTCATTGACTGAGCAGGAAGTTTGCTAAACATCTACATAGGGTATAGATATACCCTGTCCAGTATACCCCAACTACATCACGTGCCAATAAGATCCCATCTAGTACACCGTACCTACAAGTACATCGCGTGCTATGTATAGGTGAAAGTAAGAATGATAATTATATACTTACCTTGAGACGTAAAGTATGATATGTTATTGTAGTGACTTCTATATAATTCCATGCACACATATGCACAATACCAAGGCAAGTGAAAACTATACACATATGTTATCATCAGTAATATAATAAGACACATAAAACACGTGTATATATTCGTTGTTAGCAGCAACATGTTCTCCAGAGTCTCCTTCACAGCACAGAGGAGAAGCTGGACATGTTCTCCAGAGTCTCCTCCGTAGCACAGAGGAGAAGCTGGACATGTTCTCCAGAGTCTTGTTCACAGCACAGCGAGAAGCTGGACATGTTCTCCAGAGTCTCCTTCACAGCACAGAGGAGAAGCTGGACATTTTCTCCAGAGTCTCGTCCGTGGCACAGAGTAGAAGCTGGACATGTTCTCCAGAGTCTCCTCCACGGCACAGAGGAGAAGCTGGACATGTTCTCCAGAGTTTTGTCAGTGGCACAGAGGAGAAGCTGCACATGATCTCCAGAGCCTCGTTCATGGTACAGAAGAGAAGCTGGACATGTTTTCCAGAGTCTCGTTCACAGCACAGAGGAGAAGCTGAACATTTCTCCAGAGTCTCGTCTGTGGCACAGAGGAGAAGCTGGACATGTTCTCCAGAGTCTTGTTCACAGCACAGAGAAGCTGAACATTTCTCCAGAGTCTCGTCTGTGGCACAGAGGAGAAGCTGGGCATGTTCTCCAGAGTCTCGTCCATGGCACAGAGGAGAAGCTGGGCATGTTCTCCAGAGTCTCGTTCACAGCACAGAGAAGCTGAACATTTCTCCAGAGTCTCGTCTGTGGCACAGAGGAGAAGCTGGGCATGTTCTCCAGAGTCTCGTCCATGGCACAGAGGAGAAGCTGGGCATGTTCTCCAGAGTCTCCTCCATGGCACAGAGGAGAAGCTGGGCATGTTCTCCAGAGTCTCGTTCACAGCACAGAGAAGCTGAACATTTCTCCAGAGTCTCGTCTGTGGCACAGAGGAGAAGCTGGGCATGTTCTCCAGAGTCTCGTCCATGGCACAGAGGAGAAGCTGGGCATGTTCTCCAGAGTCTCCTCCATGGCACAGAGGAGAAGCTGGGCATGTTCTCCAGAGTCTCGTCCGTGGCACCAAGGAGAAGCTGGACATGTTCTCCAGAGTCTCGTCCCTGGCACAGAGTAGAAGCTGGACATTTCTCCAGAGTCTCGTCTGTGGCACAGAGGAGAAGCTGGACATGTTCTCCAGAGTCTCCTTCACAGCACAGAGGAGAAGCTGGACATGTTCTCCAGAGTCTCCTTCACAGCACAGAGGAGAAGCTGGACATTTTCTCCAGAGTCTCGTCCGTGGCACAGAGTAGAAGCTGGACATGTTCTCCAGAGTCTCCTCCACGGCACAGAGGAGAAGCTGGGCATGTTCTCCATCATCTCGTCCATGGCACAGAGGAGAAGCTGCACATGATCTCCAGAGTCTCCTCCGTAGCACAGAGGAGAAGCTGGACATGTTCTCCAGAGTCTCGTCTGTGGCACATAGGAGAAGCTGGACATGTTCTCCAGAGTCTCGTCTGTGGCACAGAGGAGAAGCTGCACATGATCTTCAGAGCCTCGTTCATGGTACAGAGGAGAAGCTGGACATGTTTTCCAGAGTCTCGTTCACAGCACAGAGGAGAAGCTGGACATGTTCTCCAGAGTCTCGTTCACAGCACAGAGAACCTGAACATTTCTCCAGTGTCTCGTCTGTTGCACAGAGGAGAAGCTGGACATGTTCTCCAGAGTAAGCATGGGCGAATTTTGCGAATCTCGCGTTCGCGAATTTTGCGGATTTGTGAACTCGCAATCCGCAAAATCCGCGAATTCTCGCGAATTTGCGGATTTTTTTTTTTTGGGTGTTTGCGCGGGTTTCTGCCAGTTCGCGAGGGTTTTGTACAATTTCGCAAATTGCGAACTTACCTGTCGGGTCGCAAGTTTCGCGAACTTGTTGTTTCTATGTGTCCAGCCTGTTTGGGACACTCTTCTTCATCACTGCCACTCTCTGTCACCACTGCCACTCTCTGACTACTCATGCCACCCTCTGGCCCACCCATGCCACCCTCTGTTTCATCACAGCACCCTCTGGTTGTCCAGGCAGTGTACATTATTGTGGCAACGCAAGCACACCTTCCCTGCCTCAAGTGACCTGAATTCATTTGGGGCTGATTAATGTGTCACAGAATATTTTTTTAGCTGGCACCTGCTTCCTTAGTGCTTCCTGATTAGTGATCTTTTGCACTTGCTAAGTGCTTTCATTGTTGCAAAATTAGTTACAACACCTGCCCTGCCCCAACTGACAATAATGAATTAGGGGCTGATTAATGGATTTGAACTTCCAGCCTGGCTCCTGCTTGTCTCCCTTAGCTGTAATTCAGGACCTTTGTGGCATATGTGTAACTATTCTGAGGTTCAGAGCAGGGTCACATAATAGTTGCAACTGGCAACTGAACTCTGGAGGGGCCCCTCAGGAAGCACTACACGAAATGGCTACTAATGATGAGCCTGAACTTTTGAACCTGGTAAGTAGTTACAGTTTTGCTAAGATCGTATTTCTGCAATTTTGCACTTATTCGCGGGGCGCGAAGTTGTACTGGGAAGCCGCAAACTCACACGAACAGTGCGAGCAGTGCGAGCAAAATCCGCTGCTCGCGGATTTGCGGATTTTGCGGGAGATTCGCGAATCTCGCGGATTGCGAATTTACCGAAAATCCGCAAAATCCGCGAGCGAAACGGATTTTCCGCCCATGCTTACTCCAGAGTCTCGTTCACAGCACAGAGAAACTGAACATTTCTCCAGAGTCTCGTCTGTGGCACAGAGGAGAAGCTGGGCATGTTCTCCAGAGTCTCGTCCATGGCACAGATGAGAAGCTGGGCAGGTTCTCTAGAGTCCCGTCCATGGCACAGAGGAGAAGCTGGACATGTTCTCCAGAGTCTCCTCCATGGCACAGAGGAGAAGCTGGACATGTTCTCCAGAGTCTCGTCTGTGGCACAGAGGAGAAGCTGGGCATGTTCTCCAGAGTCTCGTCCACGGCACACAGGAGAAGCTGGACATTTCTCCAGAGTCTCGTCTGTGGCACAGAGGAGAAGCTGGGCATGTTCTCCAGAGTCTCGTTTGTGGCACAGAGGAGAAGCTGGGCAGGTTCTCCAGAGTCTCGTCCACGGCACAGAGGAGAAGCTGGACATCTCTCCAGAGTCTCGTCCGTGGCACCGAGGAGAAGCTGGACATGTTCTCCAGAGTCTCGTTCATGGCACAGAGGAGAAGCTGAACATGTTCTCCAGAGTCTCATCCGTGGCACAGAGGAGAAGCTGGACAGGTTCTCCAGAGTCTCGTCCATGGCACAGAGGAGAAGCTGGACATTTCTCCAGAGTCTCGTCCGTGGCACAGAGGAGAAGCTGGACATTTCTCCAGAGTCTCGTCCGTGGCACAGAGGAGAAGCTGGGCAGGTTCTCCAGAGTCTCGTCCATGGCACAGAGGAGAAGCTGGACATGTTCTCCAGATTCTCGTCCATGGCACAGAGGAGAAGCTGGACATTTCTCCAGAGTCTCATCCGTGGCACAAAGGAGAAGCTGGACATGTTCTCCAGAGTCTCATCCACGGCACAGAGGAGAAGCTGGGCATGTTCTCCAGAGTCTCGTCCGTGGCACAGAGGAGAAGCTGGACATTTCTCCAGAGTCTCATCCACGGCACAGAGGAGAAGCTGGATATTTCTCCAGAGTCTCATCCACGGCACAGAGGAGAAGCTTGGCATGTTCTCCAGTAGAATAATGGAAGTGTGTAGCGGCCTCGTTGGAAGGACGGTGGAACCAGACACATCTTTTCCCTCCGTTCATTTGCAAACTGAAAACCTTAAAAGGGGAGGTGGGTCGTCTTGAAGCAAGATGGAGGGAAGGAAGGAAAAGAAGGAAGGAAAGGCAGCTACAGCAATGCAATTATCACCTTTTACAAAGCTATCATCACAGTCTAAAACACTTCCGTGGAAATAAGATTGCTAGAGCGTCTAACTCAAGCTAATAATTTTACTGTTCTATGAATAATTTACCATGTCCTAAGCAAGTGAAAAAAATAAATGTAGCCCTTTGAATGGTCTTTGTAATACAAAGATAGTCCTTGTAATGGAGGTGAGGGGAGCGTCACTATATCATGGCCAAAGTACTGGCCTACAAGAATTCTGAATCTGTAATATCAAGTAGTACATTATCATCAAGGTAAGAAGATAGAGAATTAGGACCAGAAAATATTTATTTCCCTATGTGTACGTATCTTGACAAAACAGCCGATGTAATGTTGTTGTTGGTAGATGTTTACTATATTCAAGGCCACTGGAATTATGTGGCAATGTTGTCTAAATTATGCATCAAGAAAAGACATATTACGCAGCGTAATGCACCACAATTTCTGACAGTGATACTGCATAAGCTTGCCTTTTTTTACACGTTACCAGCTGGATTTTTTTTTTAAATCTGCAGATTTTGAAGCAGATGTTGGATTATGTGGCATATGTAGTGAATCCATAATTATAGAGAAAACAACACAGAGTTGCATAATTCCAGTGGTTCTGACTCCATTAGACCATATTAACTACAATAGACATTCTGCAAGCCACATCAAGGAGGCCACTTGTGGCACCTGGTAAACGTGATTGCTTCCTACATGTGCCAATCTCTGGTTTCAGACGACCAGCCCGAGGGAGGGCCCTGCCTGAGGGATGAAATGAATGAATGAGTTAGTACTCTTACTGTACCACGAGAGGTGTGGTCCATGTCCTGAAAAGTGCATGCCTATTGTCAGGTTAGCAGTGCTTAATCTGTAAAAGAATATGTACCGGGCCCAAAAGTTTGCTCAGAGGCCTGGGTTTGTGCTGACAGTTATCGGTCTGGTGCCGCACAGCAAGGCTGCATAGTCTTGAATCCACCTCATGCCTCTTTAATCCTCCACCAGACACTCCCTGCCCCTTTATCTCACTCTTGCAGGGTCTTTTCATCCTTTCTTTCTCCCCTTGCCACTGTCTTTCCATCTTTCTCTTCCTCCTTCTTTTCCCCTTTATGTTTTTTTTTCTCTCTTGCTCTGGGACAGAGCAAGTTGCGGAAATATAAGTGCTGGTCCCAAGAAATGAGTGCCGGTGGGAGCCACTTGCACCCACCGGCTGAAATTAAGCACTGCACATCAGCCATCCCATCACAGGGTAGCTTCTGATAGGCATGCTGAAGCCAAGCTGGACCTTCCCATGAAATCATTGAAACCGCCCCAGAAGAGGGATTTGTCCTCTAGGAGTATACAAATATATAAATGCACTAAGGTATATGCAGGGGGCGAGGTATTAGGGTACATGCATGGATACCTCTAGTACGGGTAGGGGTAGAGGTTCAATAATACATACATAGAAGGGGTACTAAGGTATATGCAAGGGAAACTCTGGTGTAGGTATTTGCATATGCACAATAGCATACACATGGTAGAGTTACTAGATTATATGTCTATATAAATGCACTAAGGTATATACAGGGGGTGATGTATTAGGGTATTTGCATGGATAGCTCTAGTATGGGTATGGATAGATGTACAATAATACATATGAGAGAGGTACAAAAGTATATGCAAGGCAAGCTCCAGTGTCGTTATGAGCAGATGCGCAATAGTAAAATCATGCGGCAGTTACTAGGTCATATGTAAGTATAAAGGCACTAAGGTATTGCAAGAGGTTAATGTATTGGGATATACACATGGATACCTCTGGCCTAGTTATGGGTAGATGCACAATTGTGCACACATAGGAGAGTTTCTAGGACGTACATGTAAGTATATGGGGTCTAGGGTATATTAACCCTGGGCGAAGCACTACGCTACGCTCGCGTAGTTTGCGAAGTTTGCGCTACTTCGCACTACGCGAATTGCACGTAGCACAGTTCAAACACGCGTAGCGTAGCGTAGTGCAGGCGTCATTTTTTGCTTGCTCGCGGTCCTCAACGGCAAGTTGGCGACCGCAAGCGAGCAAAATTACATCTCGGCGAAACTTTTTCCTCGTTCACGATCAGCAACATCAAGTTGCTGATCGCGAGCGTGGAAAAAAAACCTCCCGGCAAGATTCTCAACGCGGGGAGTTCAGGTTTCTCATTGCGAGTGGTCGCATATGCTCGTGACCGCTCGCAATGAGAAACCACAAGTCCGCATTGAGAAAGCTGCAGCTCGAGTAGAAATCTACTCGAGCGGCAGAAAACGACTGTTTGGACTGTGCAAGATGCGGTTTGCACTGATTGCACAGTGCGGACAAGCATACGGCACTGTGCAATCAGTGCGAACAGCATTTTGCACATTGCATTACGCAGTTCACCTAGCTAAGCGTAGCTCGCGTAGTACGAAGTGCACTTCGCGTAGCTACGCGTAGTGCTACTATGCGAACTACGCCCAGGGTTAGGGTGTATGCATGAGGAGGGATGTTAGGGTAAATATATGTATTTGGTTACTAGAAGATATGCAAGGATAGGTGTGGTATAGGTATGGCTTGATTCAAAATAGTTACTCGGTCACAAACGGGACGGATATCCCGTCCACTGTATTACAATTCCATTATATCCTATGGAACTTGTAATACGGCGGACGGGATATCCATCACGTTTGTGACCAAGTTTCCCATCCGCCAAATGTGTAATCAGGCCTTTAGAGTCTATGATGTGTGCATGCAGAGTGGTATTAGAGTATATATATATATATATATATATATATATATATATATATATATATATATATATATATATATATATCCAGTCCAATTCTACAACGCCAAGGCGTTTCTGGGTTGCAGCAAACGCCGTGCCTCGAAAGATGGGCGGGTCCACGAAACCGGAAGCAAACCAATCCCGGTAAATGAATGAGCAAGGAAGATCCCAACCGCTTCTGGCAGCAGTTCAAGTGGGCGCAGACCTCCACTCCCCAAGCTGGATAACTGATGTTAAATCACCAAGCCATTACGCCAAGTAAGGTGTCAGCAGTGCATATTTATTCAGCAACAAGTGAAAGAGCAAGTGCCCTCCCTGACGGGTTTCGCTCCGCGGACGGAGCTTGGTCACATGACGCGTCAGGAGTAGGCAGTGAAGTAAATAGTAGTTAAAAGCCCAAGCGCCTAAAGAAACAGGACGCAAGGGTTTACAACAAAGCAGACAAGCATTAATTGAACATCGTATCGACCAAAAATGCTCAAATGCATTAAGTAGATCAACACAAAGACAAAAAATCAAAGCATAGTGCTTGAATATAGTAGAAAAGGCCAGGTGTTAAAAAGTGCAAACAATCAAATACAAAACGAATCCATTATAATAGATAGTTTGCCATAACCACCTCGTCAATCACGATAAGAAAACCACAGCAAATATATTTTCATTGTACAATCTCCCATAAATTCAACAGAGAGAATAACATAAGAAAATGCATGTCTTTTGCTAGTGCAAAAATGTGGTTTCTAAAAATTCAAATTCACAGAGGGCAAATAGGAAACGGGCTGAACGCAGGAAATGCAACAAAAACAGGAGGAGAAAGGAAAGCAAACAGGGGGAGATGGAACAAGAAAAGAGGGCAGACCTCTGCGCCCCCTCAGTGATCAATCTTACTGATACAGCCCTAACTGTAAAAGAAACTTCCATCCTGTCTCTGGGACTTTCATACTGTCCCCCGAGGGACTTCAATTACGCTGATACTCGGATGGATGTTTTTAGATATGTTAGGAAGCTGAAGCTTAACAAATTTCATCGCCTACACCCATATAAAAAATCTAAGGTCACAGCGCCAAATAGTCCCTCACTACTGACTGCTGGTGAGGGAATGGAAATGCAGGAAATATGGGAATTGCAATGCGAAAGTACAGACACGCCAGTGGTCACTGACGAAGCCATTGGCAGGGGAGTCAGTACTACTCCATTCAAACCGAAGCCCACCTTCCTTCCAGTATCGACCCATGACAATTTGGATGTGTACCACGAACTCATTATTGGTGACTTGAAAAAACTGTATACTGCCTCAAACAAGAAGGAGAAAGTCATCAACAGATAAAATCAATGCTATTACAATCTGGTCAAAAAATTGAAAAACAATGATAAAATCATAGTTAAGCCGGCCGACAAAGGAGGCAACATTGTCCTTTGGAAACGCGAGGAATACATCAAAGAGGCTGAGCTTCAATTGGGCGACACGGACTGCTACAAAAAGAGCAATTTGCCCACTATTAGAGCAGCCTGGACTGACCAGAATTCAAAACTAATGGCATGACGGAGTAGTGGTTTAATCTCATTTGACGAATACAAATACTTGAAGAAAGACTACCCAGTCATCCCTAGCTTCTATCTCCTACCCAAGGTGCACAAGGATGCCCTTGTGCCCCCTGGGAGGCCAATAATATCGGCCATAGATAGCTCCACGGAATGCATTTCTCGCTATATTGACTACTTCCTGCAAGAATGGGTAAAGAGCTTGGGCTCTTATGTCAGAGACACCACTGACTTTTTGTGCAAACTGGCCTCAATTACCTGGGATGATGAACTATTGCTTATCACCATGGATGTTACTTCATTGTATACATCCATTCGACACTGTGATGGTATAAAAGCGGTTGAGTATTACCTTGATAAACGCCCCATTGAATGTTTACAGCACAATAAGATGATTGTTGGTATGTTGAAGATATGTTTGGAACAAAACTTTTTCACCTTTAATAATCAAATATACCAGCAACTAAGAGGGGTGGCTATGGGGGCCTGCTTCTCCCCCAGCTCCGCTTGTCTACATATGGGGCTGTGGGAGGAGCGGGTCCTTATGGGTGAGCTTAGGGAAACAATGCAGAACAAGGTTATGCTTTACCTAAGGTATATTGATGATCTATTTGTGATCTGGAGGGGGTCGCATGAAGAGGCTACGGAATTTGTGAAACAACTTAATATGAACAACTTAAACCTTCAATTTACATCACACATTGATAAAGAAAAGGTTACTTTCTTAGATGTGGAGGTTTATATCAGGGATAACACTCTGCAGACTAAATTGCACAGAAAACTAACTGCTGGCAACACAGTCCTACACGCTAGCAGCCAGCATCCTCAACACCTTATCCGCAGCATCCCCTACGGGGAGATGCTAAGATTGCGAAGAATCTGTAGCTCTGATCTGGAGTGTGACCTGGCACAACAAGCCAGCAAAGCCAGGTTTCTACAAAGGGGTTACAGTAGTACTCTAATAGAAGGAGCGATTAGACGTACTAAGAAAATCAAGAGGGAGGAAGCCCTAGTGCCTAGGACCAGATCCAATGCAGAGTGCAGTAACAATGAGCTAATTCAATCCAGAGCCATTGTTACCTATAGTAACCAACATTCCCAGATCAGGAAAATTCTGAATAAAAACTGGAACCTGGTTAGGGGTGACCCTGTAATAGGTAACCTGGTACCAGACAAACCTAGTCTGACTTTTCGAAAATCCCCCAGCCTTGCCAGTGCTTTAGTCAGCAACACATTAGAACCCACAAAATCCTGGATGGATCACATTACCGGCTTCAAGAAGTGCCTTACATGTAAAGCCTGCCGCCACGGGGTCAACAAAACTCAGGTCCCACGCCTCTTTTCAGATAAACCCTTTGTCATTAGCAAGAGGCTTACATGTAAGACAGAATACGTTGTCTATGTCCTGCAATGCCCTTGTGGACTACAATATGTGGGGAGCACACGCCCACCTGCCCACAAGCGCATTCTACAACATCTCAGGGCGATTTCTGGAAAGGACCAGGCATATCCGGTGGCCAGGCACTTCGAAACCGTACATAATAGTGACCCCAGTAGTCTTCAGTATTTTCTAGTTGACTCAGTTTTGCCTCTGAAAAGAGGAGGTAACCGAGACGCCAAATTGCGCCTCCTGGAAACCAGGTTTATCCTTGAGTTCAACACGAAGAGCCCGGGAGGTTTAAATAATAGCGAGGATCTTTACACCTGTCTCTAGTCAATATAAATCTGTTGATCACTATTTCTGAATGTATTAAGAACTTATTTTTGGAACTATTTATGGGTATCTGAACAACTCCCCCCTAACAACTCTCGATCGGTTTTTATCTGACTCTGCTACCTGCTGTTAACTGTAGCATGTTTTTAAACAACTAGTATAAGCACTTTTCACTTTAAAACAAATTCTGATCTGCAGTAACCATAAGAGGTTGATTTAATAGTGCATGACTTTATTATTTTTATCAGATTGTGCAGTCTCTTTGGTTATGCCCACTGGGGCGTAATTTTCTTTCCTGTGTGAAACCATATTTTATTGACTACAAGTGATAAATTAGGGTTCTTAATATCATATGCACTTACATGTAAACAAAGGTTGTTCATACTGACCTAATTGTGTATATATATGGAGTATAATATATGAAATAGATATGGATTATTTTTAACCATGTGTATATATATGAAATTTATTTATCTATATAAATTTTAAGGAGAATTTTATACTTCACAAATGTATTTTTATACACCAGAACCCGTTGGGCACTAAGCCCTTTATTCTATGTTGATACAAAGAAGTATGTTTTCACTGTTGATGAAATGAAAAAAATGTGAACTGCACAGCTGTATTGAATTAGGCACTAGCACTTTATAATCCCTCATTTGTGTCCATGACACGCTATGTGATCAAGCCTCTTTCGAGGTGAAACGCGTCATGGTGGATTGCAGGCTGTAACTCTTGGCACGGAATAAAATGCACTGAGGAAACTGCACTTACTTTGTGGTCTCGCTCCTTTCGTTGTTCTGCATGGAAGGCAGAGGGTGAAAACGACGACTTTTTGGATATATATATATATATATATATGTGTGTGGGATCTCGAGTATATGCATGAAGAGAGGAGTTAGGGTCCATATATGTATACAGTCACTAGGATATATGCATGGATCGCTCCCGTATAGGTATGAGTTGGGTCAAAATAGTACCTGCATGGAAAGGGGTAGGTATAAATGTACCAGGGTATGTACATGGTGGAAATATTATGATATAGATAGGGCAGATGACCTATGCTCTGGGTAAGTTTACCAGGGCAGAGGTAAGGCTAGAGGGGTTCTGACGTTGGCAGGGGCGGTGGTATTAGAATATAGAGAGGGGAAGACATACTGGGGTGTAGACTGGGGTAGAGGTGCTGGAGTACAAGGAGGAGACTAGAATACTAGCGTGTAGGCAGGTAAGAGGCACTATATAGGGTGGTTTACCTGGGTATAGGTAGCTTGGAGGCACTCAAGTATAGGCAAAGGTACTGCAGTGGAAGCAGCAGCAGAGGTACTACCCTGTAGATAGTAGTATTAGGGTATAGGGTTTGGGCTAAAGGTACTATGGTAGAGATAGTAATACATGTTTTACATTATAAACAGAGCCAGAAAACAGGGGCAAAGAAAAGCAAAGGTGAGGATGATGGGTGTGAAAAGGAAGAAAGGAGAGAGGGTAAACAGGGAGGGGAGGAGGGTTACAGGTGTTTGCTCCATTAAATGAAAAACAAAGGACCTATGAGGTCTTGGAAAAACAGACTGCAGATTTTATTTTATTTTAAAGGATGGATTGAATCCCTAGTTAATGCCATTCATTTGGAGGTTTGTGGAGAAGGTTTCTGTAGTGTTCCTTAAAGGGACAATCCAACAAAAAGGAAAAGCGTGCCGACTTACCCAACCATGCATCATCAACACTCACTAACCATAAGGGTTCCGGCATGTCCCCTTGTTTGATGACGTCTGGTTGGGTTTAAAGCCTATTATAACACCGTTCAATATATGGTGTCAGCGTGCAAATCAAAATCACCTTGACTTACCCCTTGCGTGTCAACTGCTCAAACCAGGAGCGGTGTAGTACCTATACGGACTTTGGTACTCCCCGATTGGACGCGTCTCTATCCTTTGAAAGACTTAGCAGTGAACTAAGACTGTGACATTCGCAAAAAGAATGGCAGACACTGGTCAAGGGCTTTATGTAGATAATTTTTGGCAAACGACATGAAATATCATCTAACAGGTTAGCAGCAAGAGTACAGTTCATAAGTACAAGGAACTCAGCAAAGTTCAATAGTAAATTCAGCATAGAGTCGCTCTCTACGAGTGGGGAAAATGGGGTTCTGTCGATGTAGAACGTGTAGGTGGTGCTTCTATAGGACTTTAGACAAAGGATTTCACACTTTCCCACACAAATACACTGTTCTCAGGATATGCACCAATGAGGAACATGCAACAAGAAACATTTTACTGCAGAATGCTTCCTACGATTCTCTCATAAGGTTTCGGAGGGTCCCAGAGGTGATACAGGTGACATGAGGTGGAGAGGAGTTAGCCTAACGGCTACGGTGCTCGACCTCGGACCTGCGGAACTGGGTTCGAGTCTCGGTAATGACACCAAAAAACATCCTGTGATTCTGGGCAAATCACTTAATCTCTCCGTGCCTAACAAAAATGAATGTGTGTCCTCATGTAACGAAACTGGTGCTCATGTAAAGCGCTCTGATATCCGATTCGGGTCTAGTTCGCGCTATATAAAACTCTTAAAAACAAAAATTTGTAACATTGCATCCAGGGCAGTCTGGGACATCTAGGTTGTCCTCGGCATGGTACATCTCAATTCCAAAGACCGGAAAAGCTCACAATTCTCACTTGCGGCAGAGGCAACAACAACAACAATGATCACGTGGTGTTGTGCGGCTTAATTTCAAAATGGAAGACAGTACACTTTTGGTTATTTTAGCTCAAGGTCGATTTCAAACACATTGGAAGCTTAGAAAAAGTTAAACAACCTTCTGAACCATATTCACTTACCAGCAGGATTCCTATGGAAAAGTACAGCAGCAATGGGCCTGGCCTCCTCTGTGCTGCAGCAATATCCAGAGACTAATTGCATTATACTACAGCAATTCTTTCAAATAATTACTCAGTTTACAATATCACACATTACATTACATTAATGTGTAGCGATATATTTTTGTCTTCTTGTGCTGTCCTTGTGCATTAATAATAGATGGATTCTGTGATATTGTTTCTTATGGAGTTCTGCTTGTGTGAACTTGTTTGATGCTGGAAATAGTTTACATCTGAAGGGCAAGCGAGTACAGGCCTGTCTTACAACACCCTGCCTTGTCCAAGGGTGGGAGAGGTAGAGAGAACCCTCCCCCTGCATTGTCAAGAGGGGTTGGGAGAACCCTTCCCTAGAGCCTTCTCCAAGGGTTGGAGGGGTAGATAGAACCCTTCCCTACTCCTTGTCCAGTGGTGGGAGGGGTAGATATAACCTTCCCTAGTGACTTCTTCAAGGATGTGAGGGGTAGAGAGGACCCTTCCCTACTCCTTGTCCAAGGGTAGGAGGGGTAGAGAGAACCTTCCCTAGTGCCTTCTCCAAGGGTGGAATGGGTAGAGAGAACTCTTCCCTAGTGTATGCTCCAATGGTGGGAGGGGTAGAGAGAACCCTTCCCTACTCCTTGTCCAAGGGTGGCAGGGGCAGATAGAACCCTTCCCTACGTCTTGTCCAATGGTGGGAGGGTAGATATAACCACCCATATTCCTTGTCCAAGGGTGGGATGGGTAGAGAGAACCCTTCCCTAGTGTATATTCCAAGGGTGGGAGGGGTAGACAGAACCCTTCCCTACTCCTTGTTCAAGGGTGGGAGGGGCAGAGAGAATCCTTCCCTACTCCTTGTCCAATGGTGGGAGGGGTAGAGAGAACCCTTCCCTACTCCTTGTCCAATGGTGGGAGGGGTAGAGAGAACCCTTCCCTACACCTTGTCCAAGGGTGGGAGGGGTAGAGAGAACCCTCCCCTACTCCTTGTTCAAGGGTGGGAGGGTAGATATAACCATCCTTACTCCTTGTCCAAGGGTGGGAAGGGTAGATAGAACCCTTCCCTAGTGCCTTCTCCAAGGGTGGGATGGGTAGAGAGAACCTTTCCCTAGTGTATACTCCAAGGGTGGGAGCGGTAGAAAGAACCCTTCTCTACTCCTTGTCCGAGGGTGGGAGGGGTAGAGAGAACCCTTCCCTACTCCTTGTCCAGTGGTGGGAGGGGTAGAGAGAACCCTTCCCTACTCCTTGTCCAATGGTGGGAGGGGTAGAGAGAACCCTTCCCTGCTCCTTGTCCAAGGGTGGGAGGAGTAGATAAAACCCTTCCCTACTCCCTGTTCAATGGTGGGAGCGGTAGAAAGAACACTTCTCTACTCCTTGTCCGAGGGTGGGAGGGGTAGAGAGAACCCTTCCCTAGTGTATACTCCAAGGGTGGGAGCGGCAGAGAGAACCCTTCCCTACTACTTGTCCAAGGGTGGGAGGGGTAAAGTGAACCCTTCCCTACTCCTTGTCCAAGGGTGGGAGGGGTACAGAGAACCCTTCCCTACTCCTTGTCCAAGTGTGGGAGGGGTAGATAGAACCCTTCCCTACTCATTTTCCAAGGGTGGGAGGGGTAGATAGAACCCTTCCCTACTCATTGTCCAAGGGTGGGAGGGGTAGATAGAACCCTTCCCTACTCATTGTCCAAGGGTGGGAGAGGTAGATAGAACCCTTCCCTAGTGCCTTCTCCAAGGGTAGGAGGGCCAGAAAGAACACTTCCTTACTCCTTGTTCAAGGGTGGGAGGGGTAGAGAAAACCCTTCCCTACTCCTTGTCCAAGGTTGGGAGGGGTAGAGAGAAACCTTCTCTACTCCTTGTCCAAGGGTGGGAGGGGTAGATAGAACCCTTCCCGAGTGCCTTCTCCAAGGATGGGAGGGGTAGAGAGAACCTTCCTTAATGCCTTCTCCAAGGGTGGGATGGGTAGAGAGAACCCTTCCCTTGTGTATACTCCAAGGGTGGGAGCGGTAGAGAGAACCCTTCCCTACTCCTTGTCCAAGGGTGGGAGGGGTAAAGAGAACCCTTCCCTACTCCTTGTCCAAGGGTGGGAGGGGTAAAGAGAACCCTTCCCTACTCCTTGTCCAAGGGTGGGAGGGGTAGATAGAACCCTTCCCTACTCATTGTCCAAGGGTGGGAGAGGTAGATAGAATCCTTCCCTACTCATTGTCCAAGGTTGGGAGAGGTAGATAGAACCCTTCCCTAGTGCCTTCTCCAAGGGTGGGAGCGCCAGAAAGAACACTTCCTTACTCCTTGTTCAAGGGTGGGAGGGGTAGAGAGAAACCTTCTCTACTCCTTGTCCAAGGGTGGGAGGGGTAGATAGAACCCTTCCCTCCTGCCTTGTCCAAGGTTGGGAGGGGTAGCGAGACCCCTTCCTACAAGCCTTTCCCAAAGATTATAGGGACTTTTTACAGCCCTTCCACCTTGACTTTCATGTGCCCTTGTTCCCCGGGAACTGGCGGTGGGATTAATTTCACACTTTCCGAAGGGCATGGGTGGAATGTAGTACCCCCACCTTGTCCCAGCGTAGGGGGTTGTGGACATTTGCAGCACTGAGGCCTCCCCTGCCTTGCATAAAGATAGAGGTTGCCAAAGAGTGTGTGCAGGGTGGGGAAATGTGGCCATGCCTTACCCAAGGGTCCTGTTTCCCCTTCTTGACTTCCCCAGCATTGTAGAGTCGACACGCAGCATTTTGCCCCATACCTGGTCCAAGGGTGGGGTAGATTTGTTTAGACTACTCTACTTTGACTATAGGCAGGCCTAACTAGTAGCCCTGCCCTGCCTACAAGCGGGAGTAGCTGGTCCCTCAGCGTTGGGTAGGCGCTGTAAGATTGCAAAAATGAATAAATAGGTCCACTACCCACATTCTCCAAAGGCAATGGAGTGTATTTTCTATTTTTATACTGTCTTCATCTGTTGTGCAATAAAAAACAATTTCAAGGCTGCCATTTTCAACAAAAATACTTTTTCTTTATGAAACGAAATTGCAGTTGCATTGAAAATGGACTGACGGTGAGAGCCCCCGCCTTCGCAATGCAGAAGGGGCAATGTCAAAGCCCAACCTCTCTGCCTCGCCCAAAGGTTAGGGGCAGAGCCATTTATACGTTTTTAGGTCGAGCGTAGCGATGGACCTCCAGTATACTTTAGTATACATATATGCTTGAATATGTGGACACCAGACTGGGGCGCGCATTTTCCATCTCGGATTTGGCCTCGTGAGCGCGCGTTTGCTGCTGGCATGAGCTGTGAGCGTGTACGGCGGCGTCAGCAGCGTCTGTTCTCGCGCTCCTGCTTTCAATTTTGAGACGCCACATGAGCCTCTCGCAGGCACCTTCACTGTCGCCGATCTCTCCCCCACAGTGCAGTGCTTGTTTAGGTATCGCAGAAGGATGTATTGTTTTACTGTCTTGTCTGCCAAGTGATACAGACCGGACACCCGCAGATTGGCTTCTGTGTACGCGCTCGTGAACAAATGCATGTGCACGTCACTTTCGTTTTTGTAATGCGCACGCGCGCTCCGTTTCCATCCACTCAACTTCGAAAACCGCTCTGTAATTATGAAATATCAATTTAGAAAAGCTGCATGCGGTGGTTTGCTAAACTAAGGAATATAAAATGCATAAATCAATCCAAGTACAAATGCAAAACAGCATTACCGACAGACGCACCCATGTCGTAGGGAGCACACAACTACGGTCCAATGTTCCTCGTACAGACTACCGCAACGTTAGTCCAATATAGATAAACTTTTATTTAACAGGGCTCCTTTTGGGGCTTGTAAGAATGCCTGGCCCTGAACCCACTGCTTCTCACACATGTGAATGCACTGCTGTGGCTGGGGTCCAGGTCCATGCAGAAAACACACACGCTTCACTGGCCCTCAAGGTGCGGTCCGTTCTGCCAGGAGTTTCACTCACCATTGCCGCCAGTCAGCCCGACGCCCTGTGCGCTCCAACGCCGAGGGCCAGTTCGCACGTCCAGCGCCTCCTTTCGGCTCAGCCGCTCGCTGTAGAGGCCCTGCCCCAAACCTTCCCCCTCGGTGCCGCGCCAGGGTCCACTGCTCTCTTCTCAGCAGGGCCTTCCCGACAGGCGGATTTGAAGCCCCAGGTGCTCCAGTGTGAAGCAGGTTCAGCCAACCCGAATTTCTATCACATGACAGGTGTCATTAAAAAAAAAAAAGTTAGCGGTATCTCTCCCCCGGGCCCTCGCCCACAAGAAACACAGACAAAATGTCAAGCGTGACTCAAATGGCAGAGATCCTGAGAAAGTCACTCCCTCCGCCTCGGTTTCTTTATCTGTGAAACTTAGAAAAGCTTAGAAACAGGTTCAATGTTGTTATTAAGTGATATATAAATAACTAAAAGTTAACCTCTTCTGCAGTAGACAAACAGATAAGCGAGGGGCGTGATATTTCTAAATGTTACATTCCCAAGTTAAAGAACTTGGCACGAGTTTGCAGCACCCAACCTATACCTGTGGATAGCGAGGCACATAGTGCTGTGAGGGTCCCCACCGTACTTGAAAACAGTTACTGCAAAATGCCAAACCATAGCACAGTGTGCGACGTAGCTGGAAACCATCCTGTCCAAATACCTTAGTCAGCCAGAATTCTAGTTTCCTTTCCACTTAAAAAAAAAAAAATAGAAAAGAAGCGCTGCATGTTTAAAGAGGATGGGATGGGGCCCCTCTCTGCCAGCACTACTCGGAGTGTGACGGGGTGTCAGGGAGCAAAGCCCGCTGCCGGGCAGTGCCATTTGCAGCCGCACGAGATTGTCTCCGGCAAACAAACACATCTGCCTCTGCGTACCCCTCTGTGCCGCCCATCTGAAGCAGGTAAGCTAGGGGGCGGGACCCCGGTATCAATGGGGGCCAAGGGGAGATGGCATGCTGGGAAATAAGGTAACGCAGCACAATGTCACATCCTGCTGTGCCGAGAAGCAGATTACATTTCCCTTATTAGCTACCGTATTTTTAATGGCTGTCGGTGCCTAAGTAGGCAGACACTTGCAGTCTCACCCTCACCTCTGCCATCTTCTCTTGCAACAGCATGGCCTGCTAATAAGCAACCTACCCACAAGGTTACCACAAACAGATGGTGGTAAAGAGGGCTAGTAGCTATGCCTCCCCCCGACGCCCCCAAAAGAATCATAGCCACAAAGTCCGTAAAAAGGCATGGTGAGCAGACCAGCTACCTAGGAAGCATGCGTGCATTCTGAAGTTCATATGTTTGGTCAGAAGTACAGCAAATGAGTCCTAAAATTGATAACCTTCGGCTAATAGGACTGACTAGGTGTCAGTAATGTGCCAAGAGGCAATTAGTTAGTTGGCAGCATGCGCTATAAAACCACTCAGTGCCACATAATTACACTGCACTCAATGCAACATACACTCCAAATCCCACTCACTGCCACATAATTACACGCCACATAATTACACTGCACTCAATGCAACATACACTCCAAATAGCACTCAGTGCCACATAATTACACGCCACATAATTACACTGCACTCAATAGAACATACATTCCAAATACCTCTCAGTGCCACATAAATACACGCCACAGAATTACACTGCACTCAATGCAACATACACTCCAAATACCAACAGTACCACATAATTACACACCACATAATTACACTGCACTCAATGCAACATACACTCGAAATACCACACAGTGCCACATAATTACATGCCACATAATTACACAGCACTCAATGCAACATACACTCCAAATACCACTCAGTGCCACATAATTACACGCCACATAATTACACTGCACTCAATGGAACATACATTCCAAATACCTCTCAGTGCCACGTAAATACACGCAACAGAATTACACTGCACTCAATGCAACATACACTCCAAATCCCACTCAGTGCCACATAATTACACGCCACAGAATTACACAGCACTGAATGCAACATACACTCCAAATACCACTCACTGCCACATAATTACACGCCACATAATTACACTGCACTCAATGGAACATACACTCCAAATACCTCTCAGTGCCACATAAATACATGCCACATAATTACACTGCACTCAATGCAGCACCCACTCCAAATACCAACAGTGCCACATAATTACACACCAGATAATTACACTGCACTCAATGCAACATACACTCGAAATACCACACAGTGCCACATAATTACACGCCACATAATTACACTGCACTCATTGCAACATACACTCCAAATCCCACTCAGTGCCACATAATTACACGCCACATAATTACACAGCACTCAATGCAACATACACTCCAAATCCCACTCAGTGCCACATAATTACACTGCACTCAATGCAACATACACTCGAAATACCACACAGTGCCACATAATTACATGCCACATAATTACACAGCACTCAAAGCAACATACACTCCAAATACCACTCAGTGCCACATAATTACACGCCACATAATTACACAGCACTGAATGCAACATACACTCCAAATACCACTCAGTGCCACATAATTACACGCCACATAATTACACTGCACTCAATGGAACATACACTCCAAATACCTCTCAGTGCCACATAAATACATGCCACATAATTACACTGCACTCAAAGCAGCACACACTCCAAATACCAACAGTGCCACATAATTACACACCACATAATTACACTGCACTCAATGCAACATACACTCGAAATACCACACAGTGCCACATAATTACACGCCACATAATTACACTGCACTCATTGCAACATACACTCCAAATCCCACTCAGTGCCACATAATTACACGCCACATAATTACACAGCACTCAATGCAACATACACTCCAAATCCCACTCAGTGCCACATAATTACACGCCACATAATTACACTGCACTCAATGCAACATACACTCGAAATACCACACAGTGCCACATAATTACATGCCACATAATAACACTGCACTCAATGCAACATACACTCCAAATCCCACTCACTGCCACATAATTACACGCCACATAATTACACAGCACTCAATGCAACATACACTCCAAATACCACTCAGTGCCACATAATTACACGCCACATAATTACTCTGCACTCAATAGAACATACATTCCAAATACCTCTCAGTGACACATAAATACACGCCACAGAATTACACTGCACTCAATGCAACATACACTCCAAATACCAACAGTACCACATAATTACACGCCACATAATTACACTGCACTCAATGCAACATACACTCGAAATACCACACAGTGCCACATAATTACATGCCACATAATTACACAGCACTCAATGCAACATACACTCCAAATACCTCTCAGTGCCACATAAATACATGCCACATAATTACACTGCACTCAATGCAGCACACACTCCAAATACCAACAGTGCCACATAATTACACACCACATAATTACACTGCACTCAATGCAACATACACTCGAAATACCACACAGTGCCACATAATAACATGCCACATAATAACACTGCACTCAATGCAACATACACTCCAAATCCCACTCACTGCCACAGAATTACACGCCACATAATTACACAGCACTCAATGCAACATACACTCCAAATACCACTCAGTGCCACATAATTACACGCCACATAATTACACTGCACTCAATAGAACATACATTCCAAATACCTCTCAGTGACACATAAATACACGCCACAGAATTACACTGCACTCAATGCAACATACACTCCAAATACCAACAGTACCACATAATTACACGCCACATAATTACACTGCACTCAATGCAACATACACTCGAAATACCACACAGTGCCACATAATTACATGCCACATAATTACACAGCACTCAACGCAACATACACTCCAAATACCACTCAGTGCCACATAATTACACGCCACATAATTACACAGCACTGAATGCAACATACACTCCAAATACCACTCAGTGCCACATAATTACACGCCACATAATTACACTGCACTCAATGGAACATACACTCCAAATACCTCTCAGTGCCACATAAATACATGCCACATAATTACACTGCACTCAAAGCAGCACACACTCCAAATACCAACAGTGCCACATAATTACACACCACATAATTACACTGCACTCAATGCAACATACACTCGAAATACCACACAGTGCCACATAATTACACGCCACATAATTACACTGCACTCATTGCAACATACACTCCAAATCCCACTCAGTGCCACATAATTACACGCCACATAATTACACTGCACTCAATGGAACATACATTCCAAATACCTCTCAGTGCCACTAAAACACGCCACAGAATTACACTGCACTCAATGCAACATACACTCCAAATCCCACTCAGTGCCACATAATTACACGCCACATAATTACACTGCACTCAATGCAACATACACTCGAAATACCACACAGTGCCACATAATTACATGCCACATAATAACACTGCACTCAATGCAACATACACTCCAAATCCCACTCACTGCCACATAATTACACGCCACATAATTACACAGCACTCAATGCAACATACACTCCAAATACCACTCAGTGCCACATAATTACACGCCACATAATTACACTGCACTCAATAGAACATACATTCCAAATACCTCTCAGTGACACATAAATACACGCCACAGAATTACACTGCACTCAATGCAACATACACTCCAAATACCAACAGTACCACATAATTACACGCCACATAATTACACTGCACTCAATGCAACATACACTCGAAATACCACACAGTGCCACATAATTACATGCCACATAATTACACAGCACTCAATGCAACATACACTCCAAATACCTCTCAGTGCCACATAAATACATGCCACATAATTACACTGCACTCAATGCAGCACACACTCCAAATACCAACAGTGCCACATAATTACACACCACATAATTACACTGCACTCAATGCAACATACACTCGAAATACCACACAGTGCCACATAATTACACGCCACATAATTACACTGCACTCATTGCAACATACACTCCAAATCCCACTCAGTGCCACATAATTACACGCCACATAATTACACTGCACTCAATAGAACATACATTCCAAATACCTCTCAGTGCCACATAATTACACGCCACATAATTACACTGCACTCAGTGCAACATACACTCGAAATACCACACAGTGCCACATAATTACATGCCACATAATAACACTGCACTCAATGCAACATACACTCCAAATCCCACTCAGTGCCACATAATTACACTCCACATAAGTACACAGCACTCAATGCAACATACACTCCAAATACCTCTCAGTGCCACATAATTACACGCCACATAATTACACAGCACTGAATGCAACATACCCTCCAAATACCACTCAGTGCCACATAATTACACGCCACATAATTACACTGCACTCAATGGAACATACACTCCAAATACCTCTCAGTGCCACATAAATACATGCCACATAATTACACAGCACTCAATGCAACATACACTCCAAATCCCACTCAGTGCCACATAATTACACTCCACATAAGTACACAGCACTCAATGCAACATACACTCCAAATACCACTCAGTGCCACACAATTATATGCAACATAGTTACACTGCACTCAAAGCAACATACATTCCAAATACCACTCAGTGCCACATAATTACACACCACATAATTACACTCTACTGAATGCAACACACACTCCATACAATACCACTCTATCTATCGCCCTGACTCTATCGGCCTCACTCTATCGGCCTCACTCTGTCTATCTATCGCCCTCACTCTATCTATGTATCGCCCTCACTCTATCACCCTCCCTCTATCTATCTATCACACTCACTCTATCTATCGGTTCGCCACAGCATCACTCAGCACCACCACAGCATCACTCAGTGGCACCACAACATACTTTGCACTACCACAGCATCACTGAATGCCACAGCATCACTCGTCGCCACCACAACAACACTCAGCGCCACCACAGCATCAATCTGTGCAACCATTCAACAACGACTGATTCAAATATGTTCTCCCAATGTTTCAAACTTTATTACAAATGTCACAAAAAGATGTTAATATTTCACTTCTGTTCTTGCATTTTCATCATAATAAAAAACAGTGAACATAATCTTCACAAAAGTTATTTACAAAAGTTTAAGCTATTGCCATTATAATTTACAATAACCTTTTTTACGTATTAATTATTAAAAAAATTACAAGCCATTGTTATTTGTAATATCAATACATCTAAGTCATGTAAATACAACACATATTGCGTTACAAATGCTATAGCTGTCTCATTTGCGAAATTTAAAACTATTGGCATTGTAAATGACAAAGATATTAATTTTGCTATTTTCAAAACCAATACATAAATACAAAATTGGTCATTTACAATACCAATAGCTCAAACTTTCCTAATGCGAGACCTATTGCATTGCAAATGCTTGTTTTACTTCTCATTAAATGTTTGCAAACATTGGGAAATGTAAAAAGAAGGAGCGAGAGTTGGAAGGGTGTAAGTGTCCATTGCACCCAAATTATGCATGTATTTCACTACCCAGCTAGGGATGGGGGTCATTTTTTTGCTTGCATTAGGGCCCAATACACTAAGACTATGTCACTGATTATTAAGGTGCAAAATGCAGACTTCCAATGAAGTGATGTGCAAAGGAGTAGCCAGAAAATTTAAATACCCCTCACTTTCAACCAAAGCAAACCAAGAAAGTAATCAGAAAGTAATCAGGACCCTCATCAGGAGAGCTCTCTTGTCTCTTCCATCCAAGCATCTATCCATTCATCCTTCCATCCACCTGCTGATATCCACAATTTCACCCTTATATTCCTTCATCCATTCAGTCTTTCATATTTCATTCAGTCTTTTACCATTCCGCCCATCCACCCATCCATGTCCATACATACGCATCCATCTCCAAGCCTATCCATCCATCCTTTCACTCAGTCTTCTTTCCATCCACCCTTTCACTTATCCATCCATCCACCTATCCTTTCTGTCATCCATTCATCCATCCACCCTTTCACGCCATCCATTCTTGTACTCCACCCATCCGTCCTCTCTTTCACTCATCCATCCTTTCACTCAGCCATCCAATCATTCATCCTTTCACTCGTTCTTCCACCCAACCACTCAACCATCCATTTACCCTTTCACTCATCCATCCATCCACCCTCCTATTTCACTCATCCATTCTTTCACTCATGCATCCACCCTTTCATTCATTCAGCCTTTCACTCATCCATCCATTGTTTTGCTCATCATCTACCTTTCACCCCGGCCATCCTCCCTTTCATTCATCCCATCCATCAATCATCCACCCTCTCTTTCACTCAGTGAGCCATCCTTTCACTCATTCATCCACCCTTCCACTCAGCCATCCATCCATTTATCTAGCCTCCCTTTCACTCAACCATCCATCCTTTAACTCAGTCGTGTCTCCATCCACCCTTTTTACTCATCCATCCATCCATCCATTCTTCTGTCATCCATCCATCCACCCTTTCACTCCATAAATAAGAACAAGCATTTGCAATGCAATAGGTCTCGCATTATTTAAGTTTGAGCTATTAGTACTGTAAATGGCAATGTTTTTATTTATGCGCTATTTTAATTTTCTTTGCATAAAAAGGTATATATAAAATATGTGTTGTAGAAAAGTCATTTATGCAGTATTTACATTTTCTTTGCATAAAAAAGTACATATACAATATTTCTTGTAGAAAAGTTAAACATTTTAATGATGTGTCCAAATAATTTTTATATGTACATTCGATTTGCAAACGGATGGGGTGGGGGGGGTCTGAAAACTGAAGGAGGGCCTCGGGCAGTTTATCTGCATAAAGCCCTGCATGTCTAAGGCCACGTCCCCTTTCCACATGGTGAATTCTCTTTTCAAGAGGGCAGGTCTTCCTCTGAGGTAACAGGGCAGCATCATGTGAAGTGCAGCAAGATGGGGTTGTAAAGCTTCTACTGAAACAGGCATAACATCAGCAAATATGTAGTCACCTTCACCATCCTTTACAGACTTCAGAAGATCTACACTAGTCCCAAACTGCACTCTAACTCGGACTGCGAGACTCCATTAGCAGCGGGCAGGGGAGAGATTCATTCATGAAGCTTGCAGTCCGTGTTTGGGAATAAAACCTGGGAAATGTTGAGGGTGACGACACATCTTACTGCAGCAGAGAAGAAGCCAATATAGTTTCGACGGAGGGAGGTGAATAAGTTCTACAGTCCATCATCAAGATATGCAGTCTATGCTCCTAATGCAAAACTAAAAGAGCTGGAGAGTAAGCCTCAAATTAAATCGCACATGTCAAAAGGAGAGGGAACCTGACCAGAGAGACAGTACAATGAAAATATACTGGGCAGAGGATGAGAAGTACGAGTAAGCGAGAGAAGAAGGAACAGGACACGCTACAAAGAGCTACAAGGGAAGAGGAGAGAATGCAAGAGACTAAGACCAGTGGAATAGAGGGACGAAGGCAAGATCAGAAAAAGACGCGCACGAGACAGACAGAAGGACAACCTCAAGAAAGAGACAAAGAAGGGGAAAGACTTGGTAGCCAGATAAATAGAAAGGGATAGAAGGAGAAACAAGAATAATCAGGAGAGAGTTGGTGAAAAAAAGGAATTGAGTTGGACTATTCCCAACTCAAAAGGCGTCATATTGGCAGTACCGTGTAGCAACTTTTTGTGCCGTTCTAGATGTGTTGCTCAGGATTCAGACTATTAGCCCACTGGCACAAGGCAGAGGCAACAGGCTTAGCTTGTATTGTTGTATGCAAATTAAAGTCCTTTCATTCCAAAAGCCATAATCTAATCGGTCAGAAGTAACGTCAGACACCGGCGGCATGAACGCAAATGGGAGAACAGCAATGAGGGTGTTAATGTGGAAGACTCAACACTGACACTCCAGAACAACCCCTGCTTAAGCGCGTGCTGCAGTCCGCCGCCGGCCTGCGACCAGGAAGTCAGGCAGGCCGGGCGGGACAACCGGAAACAGGAAGTAGGAGGGCGGGAGCCTACCCCGCCTCCCACGGAAGAGCCGCGATTGTTTGGAACACCGGAGCAGGCAGGAGCCTACCCTGCGCCCCGGTGCCGAAGAAGGGAGGAAGAGTCCTGCTGCCGGTGAGAGCCGCTGCACCAAGGAAGCCGGTGAGTGGGGCTTCGCCTTGGTGCTGGGCTGCGAGGGCGGGGGGCATGTGTGTGCGCGCGCGCACGTGCGGCAGCGAGCTGTGTATGTGTGAGCGTGCGTGTGTGTGTGTGTATGTGTCTTGGAGTCTGTGTGTATGCGTGTGTGTGTGTGACTGTGGGGGGGGGGGTTGCCTGTCTGGGTGCCTGCGTGTCTGTGTAAGTGCGTATGCGCATGTGTGTGCATGCATGCGCGTTAGGCTGACTTGCTGGGAGTATGGGAGGGAAGTGCACGGCGCGGCGCAGGACGGAACGTGCGCGTTCGCGCACCCAAATCTGCCTTCAAAAGCTCGTGACAGTTTCTTGTCCTCATTCCCCCGTGTCCGATAACTATAAGCCTCCGACCCTGGACGCATCCTTCGGATGCGAATTCCAGGGCGAGACCTAAAAATGAACTAAGGAGAGAAGAACGTAGTTTACGCAAAAACTTTGACCAGGCTAGGGCTGAAAATCTTGCCAAAATAAAGAGAGAATATACCTGACTTGTCCATAATGCCAAAAGGGCCCATAAGGAATTATGTTGGGGAAAATTATTGGAGGCAATAGAATCTAAGAATATACGTCAGTTCTGGATACTAGTAAAATCAGCTACAGAATCTTCTGTTGCCCCAATGAATTGTGTAGTGGAAGAGGAGGCATGGGAAGATTATCTACAGGAATTATATTCCCCAGAGAGGGAGATTGGAGAGGAGAGTCCAAGAGAGTGGAGTGACCTAGTAGAGAACTTAAAACCAGATTGCTCAATAGCTAATGTTCTTAGTACAATAAGGACTTTGATCTTAACAAGAGCAGCAGGCCCAGACAATCTACCAACCCTGATAATACATTCAAACCAGTCCTGGTGGGCAGAATTCTTCTCAAAGATGTTTTTAGTAATCTTAGAACAAGGGAAGATTCCCACAAATTGGAAGGGTGCAATAAATATGCCGATTCACAAAAAAGGGGATGAATATGCCCTATGAATTCCAGACTCCTTAACCTGTTAGATATAGGAGAAAAGATTTTTCGAAAATACTGTTAGGTAAATTAAAAGATTGGGTAGAACAGGGATCTATTGTGCCAGTTGAACAAGGAGGGTTTAAAGAAGGTCACTCCACAATAGATTATTGCTTCGCCCTGTGGGCATTGGCCAGGAAATCGATAGAGGAAAATGGAAAACTGTTTTGTTGCTTTGTCGATTTCCGGGCGGCCTACGATTCTGTGGATCGCAATAGCCTTTGGAAAGTTCTGGAACAATATGGAATACCTGATGGGATTTTGATCATTTTAAAAGAGTTACACAGTGATAACTGGGCTCATGTCATTAGAGATACAAAGGGGTCACTAACTCACAAAATACCGGTAAAGAACGGTCTTAGACAGGGGTGCGTGTTGGCACCCCTGATTTTTTCAATTTTTCTGGCAGATCTCCCCGCAGTGCTGGAAATTTAAAGAAGTGCGAGTCCGCGTATTAATAGAAATAAAGTGTCCTGTCTTTTATACGCCGATGAACCTGTGATCCTTGACCAAACCGAAATGGGACTCCAAAGAAAATTAAATGTGTTTAAAAATTACTGTGATAAAAAGTTTTTAATTGTAAATATGGAAAAAACAAAAATCTTACGATTTGGGAAGAGGGTTCAAAACAAAAATTTTAATTGGTTCTTAGGACAAGATAAATTAGAAATTGTAAGCGAATATAAATACCTAGGCCTTTGGTTTGATAGTGCACTGAAGTGGGTACTCACTTGGAGGCACAAGCTGCAAAAGCCTTTTCGTCAGTTTGCGGTCAGAAAAAATGTAACAAAGAATACGGCGACATGTCACATAGACCCATGTTAAATGCATTTGAAGCTATGATCCCCCCCGTAAGTTCTGTATGGTGCCGAAGTGCTCTATTTGAGTGGCAAAAGGGCGTGGGACCGTGAAGAAGGAAAGATTTAAAAAAAGCTGCTGTCTTTACCAAATAGTACCATGATTCAAGCAATCAGAATGGAGGTAGGACTTATAGCCTGGAATGTAAAGTCAGAAGGCGTGCAAAAGGTTTCAACATGTTGCAGAGAGGAAATCCTAACGAGCAGCCTTGGTTGGGCAGGGGATGTAAGGAAAACCCTCCAGACCGTAGCGGCGCACCTAAAGTTGAGCCTTTCGCAGCCATCCCTGGACATAGTCTTTACTAAGAGAATGCTTGGAGAACAAGGGCTCCAATACTCTAGATCACAAGGCCATGACTATTTGAGGGAGAAAAGATCGGTGAACTGGGTAAGGAGCGCATGGGAAAGGCAGGACCGGTTTCCATATTTGGATTTTTTGCCAAATAAATGGCTAAGACACGAAATCCTACGGGTTTGTGTCCATATTAATCCTTGGAAGTTGGAAGGAAAAATAAAAGCAGCATTGATCCAAATGGATGGTATTTGTAAATGTGGCCTAGGAGTAAGAAATTATATTTTGCACATACTGCTTGATTGCACATTGACTTTAGCGATACGGAAAGTATTTTTATGTCCAATATTTTTAAAATATAAGGTGAATCACGTGCTCAAGCGGCTTGTCTCCTTATGGATATGCCATCCCTAGATATCACAATCGCTTTGGGGATGTTCCTGAAAGCAATACACGATTTTATAAAGGAGAAATTAAAAAAGGGATGTTGATTTTAAAACTTTTTACAATGCTCTCCCAAAAATTAGAATTTATGGATGAAAATATTATGGATTTATACTTTTTTGTAAATTGTGTTAAAATGAAATGTGTCTTTTATTATGTTATCACTATGAGGATCCAAAAGCTGTGTATGGTTTTAAAGACTATGGTCTAAATAAACATTGTTTATCTCTCTCTCTCACTCCATACATTCTTGCATTCCACCGATCCATCCTCTCTTTCATTCATCCATCCATCCTTTCACTCAGCCATCCAAACATCCACCCTTTCACTCATCCATCCTCCCTACTACTCACCTATCCATCCATTTACCCTTTCACTCATTCATCCACCCTTTCATCTACCATACACCCTCCTATTTCACTCATACATTCTTTCACTCATCCACCCACCCTCTCATCCTTCCATCCACCCTCCCTTTCACTCATCAATCCACACTTTTCTTCATTCATCCTCTCACTCATCCATCCATCCATCCTTTTGCTCATCCATCCACCTTTCACCCCTGTTCATCCTCCCTTTTATTCATCCCATCTATCAATCCATTCATACTCTCTTTCACTCAGCCATCCATCCAGTCATCCACGCATCCACGCATCCAACCCCCCTTTCGCTGATCCATACATTCATTCACTCATCCATCAGTTCTTTCACTCATCCACCTTTAAGTCATTCAGCCATCCATCTACTTGTAAATCCGTTTTGTAAAGCTCAAACTACTCACCCTTACGGGTCTCAAGGCTAGGGGCCGTCGTGGAAATTAAGTGAGCTATTGCCCAGAGTCACATGGAGCTGAGCTGAGCTGCCGCCGGAGCAGGGTCCCTGGCCGCTGCACCACACCAATTATCAACCATCATTTCACTCACCCATCCATCCACCCTTTGACTAGCACATCCATCCTTCCACTCACTCCCTCCCGTTGTCTGTCAAGTTGTAGACAGAAGATGCCCAACAAGAACTACACCCTGCTGTAGCTTCTAAAGTTGGCTGTTCACGACATCCCATCATTCATCCTTTGACTCATCCACCTATTCGTCCATCTGCTCATCCATCCATACGCCCTTTCATTCTGTCCATCTTTCCACTCTTTCACTCCACCCATCGATCCATCCACTGCTTCACTAATCCATCTATCCTTTATCATCTTCGATCCTTTCACTGATCCATCCATTCACCCTTTCATCCATCCATCCACCATCCATTAAATTCAGCAGTTCTTTCACTTATCCATCCAGCCACACTTTTATCCATCCACCCCATTTTCACTCATCCATCCTTACATCCATCTTTTCACTCATTCATCCATCCATCCACCCTTTCACTCACCCATCCACCCTCTCACTCACACACCTGTCCATCAGTCCTCCCGCTCACTCAACCATCCAACCACCCACCCTTTCACGCTAATTAGAGCCTCTTTTCTGCCAGAAGAGTCCCATCACGATCTCCACCACCCCCACCCCCGCTTTAGCAGCTAACGCGGGGGGAGGGGGGTAGGAGGGGGGGTTAGGGGGTGGACAAAGCTCCTGGCGATGTGTCACCCTTAGTCACTTCGCCTCTTTAATTAGAGAGCACTAATTGTGCACGTATAGTCTGTCTGTCTGTCCTTGATTTACTCTGCCCCAGAGGCAATGGGGCTGTAAGTGAACTCTGTGTTTCAATGTAGATCAGTCACCCTCTCCTATCGCCCCATGGAAACCTAAAACAGGAAAAGGTGTCATCTTGCTGCTGATTGCCACATGCTTTGCAAAATACGTGCTCTGTACTGGCACGATAGCTCAGTGGGTTAAAGTGCTCACTGCAGGGATGTTTTACATCATGGGCAAAGTGGGCTCTTTACAGCCGGTCCCACGGGAGCAGACTGCGAGGTACCTTAGGGATTTCTCTGGGGTAAGCAAGACAACCCAGCCCCTTCATTTTGCAGTAACTTTTGCTTCTTCTTAACTCCAATGTTATACAACTCTGCATAAGTGAGATGCCTGTTTGTCACAATTACTGCCTCGCTATGCTGCTGTTTGTTTGTTTTTAACCCTTCACTTTTTGGTGTGTGTATTCCGATTGAACATGTGCGGACCTTCCATGTGGGAATATTGCATTCACCCTGCTGTTCTGTGAATTGTCTTTATTCTTACAGATCACAATATTACAGCAGGACCAACCGGCCTGCATCCCGGTATTACCGATCAAAGAAGGTTGTATACCATATTGCAAGTTTTAATTAGAAACCTTTTTTCACTGTGTGGTACTATTTACCGAGGTCCTGAGGAATTGCCATCACGGCAAGAAACATGTCGACCTAACCAGAGGGTAGTAGCTAATATGCTCGGATAGTTTCAGAGCATTTATCTCCCCTCCCACCTTTTAATCAAGGGAGTCTACCACGTGAATAAAGTCGATTGTGGACTGACCCACCTTTTTTAATTTCACCTTCTCACATCACGACCACACCACCCCGCCCTCTCACACGCATGCACCATATGGCCGGAAGAAAAGATCTCCGATAAAGAGCCCCGGTCCCGGGAGCCCGTCAGACATTGAGCGCCAGTCTGACGAGGAGCAGAACCCATATGATGAAGCATGACACCTAGTTATCTGGGTGTGTGAGGGTTTTAGTTCCAACAAGGGGATTCCCCCCTCTGTCTAGCACACACACCTCCTTTCTGTCACTCTTCCCGGGGAACTTTGTACTCTCTTTGTGTTACTAGTTGTTGGAACTGTACACTGGACCCCGTTAAACATTGTCCCTCTCTAGTCCCTCCTTTGTTCAAAAGTCACAAAGGAAGTGCCAGGAGTAGCAGGGAGCAAGCTAGAAGTCACAGCTGCAACCCCTGAACATGGACTCATTTGGGAGAACACAGGGGTCGCAGCTGTGACCTCTAGATTACGCCATGCTACCCCTAGCAATTCCTTTGCTACGCCTGGCCTCAAAAGGGGCAAACTGGTGCCTCCTCTGAGGCCAGGGGGCCACAAAGGTAGTGCCAGGAGTAGCAGGGAGCAATCTAGAAGTCACAGCTGCAACCCCTGAACATGGACTCATTTGGGAGAACTCAGGGGTCGCAGCTGTGACCTCTAGATTGCTCCCTACTACTCCTAGCACTTCCTTTGTGAACCCTTGTCCTCAATGGTGACAAACTGTTGGTTCCTCTGAGACAAGGGGGGTCACAAAAGAAGTGCCAGGAGTAGCAGGGAGCAAGCTAGAGGTCACAGCTGCAACCCCTGAACATGGACCCATTTGGGAGAACTCAGGGGTCGCAGCTGTGACCTCTAGATTGCTCCTTGCTACTCCTAGCACTTCCTATGTGACCCCCTGGCCTCAATGGGGGCAAACTGTTGCCTCCTCTGAGACAAGGGGGGTCACAAAAGAAGTGGCAAGAGTAGCAGGGAGCAAGCTAGAGGTCACAGCTGCAACCCCTGAACATGGATGTAATTTGGAGTACTCAGGGGTCACAGCTGTGACCTTTAGATTACTCCCTGCTACTCTTGCCACTTCCTTTGCAAGCCCTGGCCTCAAAGGGGGCAAAATGTTGCCTCCTCTGAGGCCAAGGGTCACAAAGTAAGTGCCAGGAGTAGCAGGGAGCAAGCTAGAGGTCACAGCTGCAACCCCTGAGCATAGGCGTCATATGGGGGTAGTCATGGGTCACCCATTATAACTATAAAAGTACCAGTGTTGACTTCAGCATCCAGAGCAGGGTGAAAACAAGACAGGCAGGAGCATTGACCAATGCATACGCCTCAATATATCTGGGGCAATAGCTTCCTATTTCCAAGAATAAGCGAATGAAGGAGACATTTTCCGGGGCAAGTGCTGACGCGGGGGTCTTCGACGTTCTCTGGATCAGTTCCCGTACTGTACTGGGAGAAGATGCGTCCATTGGCCTCGATTATGCTCTTGTTTGTTCTATATGGCTCTTCTTTCTGATCATTTGTAAAGCGCTCTGAAACCCACATGGGTCATGTTCACGCTATATAAAACTCTTTAAATAAAATAAAATAAATAAATGTCTGCTTGTCGTGCATGAGGGTGAAACTTGCAAGTGCATGGCAAACGGGAACGTCACCGAGCTCTGGTTTAGTCTACTCAAATGCCTAGATGTCATCACTGTACTTGAACAGCTAGGGGTGCCTTGGATAACATGTCATATCTCTTCCTGGAAAAGGTAGCCAATGACAACGCACCAAAGCTAAGGCTTCTGAATATGAGCCTGGACGACCCCATGTGAGCGCATTGGTTTCTACGGAGGGGGCCAGATGGATCCGTGCCCCCACTCTATTTATTCTGGGCCCCACCGCCACAGAAGGTGACATGATGATGCCCATCTATTGTTTTTCTGTTCCACCTATGCGTTACCTAGACAGCGCTGAATAAAACCCTTGTGTAAAAATTTGGGTGTCAGGGACGCATAAAGAGGCTGAGCGTATCATACGGTCTAATACCTCACAATTGGTGGTTTTTCGTATAAGGTGGTTCTTATTCAATGTGTTCCTTACTAGGAAACGTCTTGGATATAAACTATAAGGTTACAATGAAATCTGCAGATTTCTCCCATAATGTAAAATAACGTAGAATGCACTGAGTTCACTTTTTGTACAAATCATGTGGTTTTAAAGATTTTAATCTAGGTTTTATTCTGGCTTTTTATAAGGAATTAACCTTTTTTATGGTTTTAATCAGATTTTAGGTAATATGCATAATTAATTGCACAGAATTAATTGTTACTCTGTCCCACTATATTAATTGTAATGTGTTATGTGATCAATTGTTGTCTAAGGCTTTTTCTTTTAACTCTTGTTTGTAAATGTTTTTTCTTGTTTGTACTTCCTGCTTTTATGGCTATATAAGACGAAATAAAGTTGAACTGACTGACACTGCTCCTTGCCACACAATAATATCTCCCCAATGACTTTTTGCTGCAAAGTAGAGTTAATTCCTTAAGATATTTAAATCTGACTTTGCATAAATGTAGTTATATACTTACATAGATGTATATAAGCATATATACAAAGTCAGATTTTAATATTTTCAGCGACATACACACACATTCTTCATGGAACTTTCCCCGAAATAAAAAAGGTTGATCCACCTCATCTTCTTCCTGGAAAGTTTTGGTTTCATCCATCAAGCTGGGGCTTAGAAAAAGGTGAGTCCCAAAACGCAATTTTCCTAGGTAATTTCCATATGGATTTCTGACCAGCACTACAGCCAAAATGGCTGAATGGAATAATTCCAAATTTTGCCAAAAGAAAAATATTTCCCCAGAAAGTGTCCTTTTTGTGATTTAGTGTATATCCGCTCAATAGTTTTGAGAAATTAAGGTTCAACATTTATAGATATCTAGCGTCATGGTACTCCCCTTGTACTCCTGCAGGATTCCCGCGGGTCCGTACAGGCAAAAGAAGTGATCTGATTGGATGATCCCATGTAAGTTCGCTGGACCAACCAATGTGATTGGCTGGCCACAATGAAGAAAAATGTTGCTGCTGCCATTACAGGACTTGGGGACTCGGTCCCTGAGTCCTGAAAGGTTTTATAAAATGGATTATAAGGGGGCAGGGTAGGCATACCCCGACCCCCTAGCCCTTGCCGGGGGCAGCGGCAGCTCTAGGCTCATGGTGGCCCTGGGCAGGAAGCGTAGGTAGCCTACTGTCTAGCACCAAGCAAGCTAAGTACTTCCATCCTCATTTCCTGTTGTGCTCCTGTCCTGTGCTTTCAGCTGCTCCACTTCCTATGCAGTGCCATTCTAAGCTTTAACCCTCTTCTTTCACTGCTCAAGGACCATTCTAGAATGGG
This sequence comes from Lissotriton vulgaris, assembly GCF_964263255.1. Taxonomy (NCBI): domain Eukaryota; kingdom Metazoa; phylum Chordata; class Amphibia; order Caudata; family Salamandridae; genus Lissotriton; species Lissotriton vulgaris. The sequence continues at coordinate 760,848,711 of NC_141700.1, read as the reverse complement.
GTTCTCTCCCCAGTGCCTGTCTATTGTCTGCTTTACTATCTCCCTAACCACGTCCTATGCTTGTCCTTTTTATGCTTTAATCTCTTCCCTTCCTGCCCACGCCCTTTTTATGCTCATCGTCCTGACCAGTGCCCTTCTGTACCCCTCGTCCTGCTTTATATATTTCCTCCTTCCAACTTCCTGTCCAGCGCCATCTTTGTATTTTCAGTTTCTGCACTTCCTGTTCAATGAGCTCTCAATGAGTTCACGCTCTCCGCTTTTAGTCCAGTGCCGGCCTTCTGCTTCAATATCTCCACTTCCTGTTCCACCCCATGTTGCTCTAAACTCTACCCACTATATATTGTACTCTACTTCCTGTTCAGTGCCTACTGTGTGATTTAATCTCCCTCTGGCTGCTTTCACCCTCTCCTCTTCCTGTCTGTGCCCATTGCCTGCTAGCCCTGCATGACAAGGTCCCATCATGTGATTTAGTTTCTCGCACTTTCTGTTTGGTGCCATCTCTATCCAGTCCTCTCTGTATGTTTTAGACTCTCCACTTCCGGTGTCTCTGTTTCCTGTTCCATGGCATGCCCTCTTGTGCTCTAAAGTCGCCACTTCCTGCCCAATGCTTCCTCTGTACTGTAACTTTCTGCCTTGCCTCTTTTCTCAAGCCCTCTAGCCACATCCTGCCCAGTTCCCACTGTGTTTTACCCGTTTCCACTTCCTCTCCACTCCAGTGGCCTTTCTCTGTCTTCTTGTCCTGTCTTTTGAGTTGCATCCCTCCACTACCAGCCATGCACTTTTCTTATGCCTTCATCTCTCCACTTCCTGTCCCACTAGGTAACCTTGTGTGCATTAATGTGCCCTCCTTCCTGGACAGTGCCCTCGATTTTAACTTGCTGCCCTTCCTGGACTGCCCCTACTGCATACTTTAACTCTCTCTTTCTCCTGTCCAGTGTCCATGTTCTACTTTAATCTCTCTGATCCAATGCCAGTTTTATGCTGTAAATGTGTGGACTGTTCGCCCAGTGCATCACACTCAAAGCTGAAAGAGCTGAGTCGGTGTCCACTGGACTCCCTCCTGCCCTGCCACATCTGCAGCAGCATATGGACCATCTGGCTGCTGGTCCCTGTGTATAGTTAATGACGTTGATTCCAGTTGCATTGCATCTTCTGTCTATGTCAGTGTTGCTCAGATAGTGCAGTGGCGACGAGGATGTTTCTCATCCTCACAAGTCTCTATGAGTTCTGCGGATCCGTGAGCTGTTGGAAGTGACGGGTCCTGCACGCAAAGGCGGCATCCTTCCATGATGAGGCTGGCATGTATGCATCTAAAGCTGAACTTGAATCAATGGGTGGGGGCTTAATTCAAGCCCCCAGTGAGAGATGCCGCTGTCGCTCATATGTCTGCAGATGCCATCTCAGTGGGCATGTCTTCGCCGTTCAACACCAGCGAATCCCAAGATCTGGCTCCCATATGGATGAACCGTGGGAAAGCCTTTGAAATCTACATTGACAGCATTGGGATCAAGGAAGATGCACAAAATAAAGGACTTTTGCTTTATTGTGTTAGGTCAGACATCAAAAGCAGTGCCTTCGAACTCTCCCCTGCTGACAATGGGACATATGCTGGACTGAGGAAAAATTTGATAAAATATTTTCATGCGAAAAAGAAAGTTAACTATGAGCACTGGATGTACCACTAGATGAGACAGAACTCAGAAGAAAACAATTGACCACGTGCCATCAGTCCGAAGGACTGCAGTAGAGAGTGTGAGTTTGACAAGTTCAATGGTGAGGATGCGATAAATAGTCCGTTTATAGCTCGGTCTGAATTGCGCTTTTTAGGCTGACCCTCCCAGACGACGTAAGCTTTCTGGTTGAAAGGTGCATGGTGGTCTTACGAAAACATACAGAGGTTTGCAGCCTGCCCTTTTTTTACCATTGGTTGGCTTTAGTGTCACTTTCATTTGCTTCTTATTCCTGTCCCAGCCTGTCAGTCTTGTGTTAGTTCCTCCCCTGGAGCATAGCCTCTTTAGCATATCTTTGATTTGTTGGCTTCTATGCTTCCACTGCTTGCTTTTGGGAAAGTACTTTCTTTTATTTTTCTTCAACCACTCCATGAGAGTGCATGTGTTTTCCAGCTTTCTTGCCTGTGTGCTTTTCTCTCCCCAATGTTACTCTATTGCGGCCGAGTGCTTTTCTTCTCAACCTATGTTTGTGTTGTGCTCGCTCGCCTCTGTGTGCTCCCCCGGCCAGCAGTACACATTGTTTTCTTTCCCTCATGTTGCCGCCTTCCCCACCCCCTCCACCAACCCGGTCATCCTCTTCAATTTTTTAAAGACCTTTTGTGCATTGTTTTAAAATAGTGCTTTCACATCCACCTGTACGTAGATGAAAATTTCAAGCTGGTGGGTCGACACTATTCAGAAGATAGTGGAGGCAGACGTACAGTTTCGTCCGCAGATACTATCAAGGCTCTGACTGGTTCGACCCCATGGGATTCTCCCATTGGGCGAGTCCATAAAATAATAATAATAATTCCATTTGTAAAGTGCCTGGTTACACCCAACGGTGTGTCCCTGCGCTAGGATAGAGACCCCCAGAGGTATAGAAAGGAAAACAGTGCCTAGGCTAAGGAAGAAAAGGATGCTGAAGAGGACATGCAGATAATCCCAAATTAGGCTTGAAACAGCCAGGTTTTTAGTCCCTTGCGAAAGGTGCGTTCAGTAGGTTTTCGGCTGCGAGATCGCCAAAAGATCGAGCTCCCGTCCTGGCTCTTTGGATGGAGGGCTCCCACAGATCTCTGATTGCGGGCAGGCGTGCAAGAGGTTATCATCGAGCGGAGGTGGCTTGGGACTTTATTCCACAGAATTCTGTGGCAATAACACATAGCTTTGTAGGTAATCCTCTTCTCCACTGGCAGCCAGTGAAGAGTAGGCATAGCTTTAGAAGTGGATGCTCTTCTGGGAAGGTTCAGGACTAATCGAGCAGCATTTTGGATACGTTGAAGTTTACGGAGGCTTTTTTTGGAGACTCCTATATAGAGAATGTTACCATAATCTATCTGAGATGTGACTAGAGCATGCACAAAGGTTTTTTCTAGCCGCAGTGGGTAGTCGTTTAGGAGTTTTTTTAGGACTTTAAGAGTCGGGATATCCGGCTACTTTCCTGATTTGACTCTCAAACGAAAGTTTGGGACCAGACCCCCAGATTTTAAGTTTCCGCTTCACGGACAAGAGTTTGCCCCAGGGCCTGGGGCCACCAGGTCGATGACCAGACTGAAGGTGTTTTCCCAACTATTGTTACTTCAGTTTTTTTGCCGTTACGTTTAAGGCAATTGTTGGTCCCCCATGAGGCGAGCTCCCTTAGACAACTGATTAGCAGATGTCTCCGTATCCTGAGGTAGAGTGACAATACGTTGCGTGCCATCCGCATTTGACACAATGGTTATATTGTATTGTTCTGCAATTTCTCCATGGGTGGCAATATAAAGATTGAATAGAGTGGGGCTTAGTATAGAACCCTGAGGGGTCCCTTGCATAAGGGGAATACTCTTGGATGTATGTGGGTGTTGAGCGTCTTGGAAGCTGCAAGAAAGGCAGAAAGAGGTCATCCAGCGAAGAGCTGAGCCCCGAACCCCACAAAGCCTTAGTCTTTGAAAAAGTAGATTATGCGATATGGTGTCCAATGCTGCGCTAAGGCATAACAGGATCAGTGCTGCAGTATGTCCAGTGTCGGTACATTTCCTCAAGGTTTCCGTTGCGAGAAGTAGGGTCGACTCCGTAGAGTAAGAGGCTCTAAATCCGAAATGTGAAGGATAAAATAGATTATTTAGATTTATATGATGTACAAGTTGATTATTCACCACTTTTCCGCAATGTTGGCAAAGAATGGTAGAAGAGAGATTAGCCGTATGTTTTCTAGCAGCATAGGGTCGGCTGAAGATTTTTGCTGCAGAGGGAGAACTATCACTTGTTTCCCTTTCAGTGGGACTTCACCTGAGCAAAAATATATATCTATAAGCTATTATACATAGGGCAGAATAAGGGCTTGGCAACGCAAGCGTCCAAGATGGCCGCTTGCTACTCCGCCTGTCCAGACAACCTTTCCGGCATTATCCGCCTCATGCCCCGAAGACATCCCTAAGTAACTGGCGGTACTGTGCGGCGGAACAACTCCTGATGCCGTCAACCCGCTTTAGGGGCTCACAGACACCCTACATCCCTGTTTCTGGCGCTGATGTTCCGGCGGCGTGAGAAGAGATGAGCACGGCGATTTGGGCCCTGTCGCGGGCGCGAGAAGGTCGAGGCGCCACCTGGGCAGGAGGTGAGTGGGGCCTGTGGCGGCTTTCATCTGGCCGGTCGCGGGCCAATTGTGGTGACTCCCCCACCAATGCACCACAAATAGGCTATTTGGTCGGCTCCGCAATGACCGCATTCGCCGTTGCCGAAAGGCTGCATGGGAGATAGGGCTGACTGCGCGTCTCATTGACATGTGAGTGCGGTGGCGCATAAAACAGCGGGGGAAAGCCCTTCTGGTGCCTACCCATGTATATGCAGCAACCGGCATTGCGGCCCTCCAGGTCCCCCCCCCCTGCCCCAGGGCCTAGTCAACACCATTTGGGCCTCTGCTGCTTAGGCCCACTCGCACCTACCCTCAGACCTGCCGGAGGCATGCTCTCACATGAAGTCCTGAAACGGAAAACATTCCGCACAGTGCCCCCGTCCTGGAAGCTATACATCACGAATGAGGTTTCCCCCCTGGCGATCAGTCCATAGCGCCCCATCACATCTTCAATATACCTACAGTGGAATGAGCCTGGTGCTCGCGTGACCCAATAGACCTCTGGTGGTCCCAAAGCTGCGTTCCCTTGATGTTTTATTGTTCCGCATGTTTGAGACCTACTGGCGATTATTCTAGGAACACAGCAGCGGTAGAAGACCCACATTAATGAGCAGCTTTGGTTATGGGTGTCCATCTGTGCATTCTGCACTTCACGCGATCCACGGTGCTCCCTCTGGTGACTTAAGTCTGCAGTTACCTGCGTCAAGATCTCAGATTTCCCCTAACTCTGCCAATGAATTCACTCTGCTTGACTCTTAGGGGAGGCCCGGTCCCATTGATTGTGTCCGAGACCTAATCGTCACTCTGCCTCCGTATTATAACTCTACGCCGCGGCATGGGCCGCAAAGACCCTAAGCAGAGGACCTTGCCTTTTGGGAAAATAGCAGAAGGAACTACCGACGAGGTCTCCACCCTGGTGGAAAGTGCCCAGAGTGCAGACCGTGTAGACGACCTCCCTTCATTGTCGGCATCGATGCTCCAAGAGATGAGAGCGGGTTTCAAGGCCCTAGATGGGAGATTCGATGCATTAGACAAAAGCCTGGAAGACATGGGGGCAAATGCCCAAGCACAGGACCCAAGCCTTTATATCGCAGAAGCCTGCGTCTCGGATTTTGAGGACAGCACGGCGCAGTCACTGAAACACCTGGACAGAGTAGAACGAATCCTAAAAGAGGTCGCAATCAAGAACAAGGACCTAGAGGCGCGCAGCCGGCGCAACAACGTTCACATTTTAGGCGTTCCAGAGACCGCTCCTATTGGGAAGATAGATCTCTTCCTTAAAACACTTGCTATCTGATTTGTTTGGCAGGGAGTCCTTCACTCCAGGTTTTTTCCTAGAACGTGCACACTGGTCCCTTGACCCCAGGCCTAATCCTGGCCTCCCACCGAGACCCATCATAGCGAGGATCATGAATTTCCGAGATCGAGATTCGGTCCTACGCCTTGCCCGGGAACGTAGAGACAACACTTGGCAGGGCTCCAAACTTTCCTTCTTTCCAGACTTCACTATAATGGTCCAGGATAGCCACCACAAGTTCAACGGGGTGAAGGCCACCCTTAGAAACCTGGGACTGTTGTATGGAAAACCCACAGATAGGCTCCACATCAATGGCACACTATCTCAACCCTTTTCACTGGCACATGACACCCGACAGGGATGCACTCCCTCCCCCATTTTATTTATATTAGCCATGGACCCACTGATCAGACATTTTCAGGAGCGGCATCTTCACTGGGGTTTAAATTTAATACGGGACCCATATTAGTTTCCCTTTATGCAGACAACACCATTCTTTATGTGCGTCACCCACAAGACAATCTCGATCCAATTATCAGAGAAATACTTCAATTTGGCCGCTTCTCTGGGCTGGGTATCAACTGGCACAAATACATAATTTTTCCCGTCTTTGTGGGATTGTGGATTTCCCCTTGAATGGTGCGACGATTCTGTCAAATACCTAGGTATCTAGGTACACTTAGACACTGCTAGTATTAATAGCTTGAATTATGGATGTGCTATAAGTATTTTAGAAACTCAGGTGGAACGTTGGCTGCACGTTTCGTTATCGATAGGAGGCAGGGTCGCAATATTCAAAATGATAGTGCTCCCTAGATTTTTGTATTTATTTAATATTATTCCCATCCCCCTCACTAACAATTTCTTTTTACAATTACGCACACACCTTATTCGATTGGTTTGGGTGGGGTAAGAGAACTCACGTTCGTTGGCAAGTGCTTACTCTTCCATGTGACAGAGGAGGTTACGGAGTTCCTGACCTCCACTTTTATTACCTAGTAGCTCAGTGTAGCTATGCATTTGCGTGTTATCATCAAGATACATGAATTCCCTTTTTGAGGCCAGAAGCAGACCTTGTACTACCCCGGGAGTTATCCACTGTGCTGTCGAAAGGCGTCCCTAGAGACCCATGCGACATACAAACCGTATCTACTACTAGTTGGCCATGGGACAGATTGCGGAGATTGCTAGGGGCTGCCAAGCTGTATTCACCGGCCCTACCGCTCCCAAACCCTCACTGGCTCCCCATTACGGACGAAACGCACATTAGACACATTTAACATCATGAAAATGGGGGATTTATATCCAGAAGATCAAATTTTTTCGGTAACTGATGATGTCCGATTCCAAGACAGATCCTTTATGGCTAACTTTGTAATGCTACGTATCCGCTCAGCATTACGTGCCACGTTGCCAACTTACCAGATTGCACCATCACCTATAGCCCCATTAACATTGATAATTGAGAGTGAAATGAGCTCGCTCACCTTATTTCCAAATTATATAAATCCTGTTCTGAGCTACGGCCGGTGAAGGATTACAAGATACGCACTGCATGGTTACAAGATCTTGGCCGTCCCATTACAGACGGCCAATGGCAGAAGTGCTGCGGGGTAACAAGGGAGATTTCCCTCAACAGTAGACATAAACGTATTCATTTTAAATTCCTCCACCGGCTCTATCGCACCCCAGCCATGGCACACAAGATTGACCCATCCAGACCTCACCACTGTTTGAAATGCTCCGCTCCACACGCAGACTTTGCCCATCTTACATGGACTTGCCCCAAATTATAGACATACTGGGAACAAATTCATAACACGCTGGTAGACATGAAGGCGCTGACACTTATCCCTAGACCAGAAATTGCAGTCCTAGGGTACACAGTTAATTTTCCCAAAAAGATTAGAAGATTTGCTGCCCTTGGCCTACTGCTTGCTAAACGTGAGATTGCGCTGCAGTGGGGACTACGAGCTGCCCCTACCTTGCAGGGATGGCTCCGTAGCCTGGCTTATTGCAATGTAAACTGTGAACTATACGCTAACCTCATACCACGTTCTTCGCGCTCTAAAGACATATGGGGCCCATACAAGACGTACATTGAACAGGAACGTCAGAAATCTGCCTCTCAAGTAGAAAGTGGCATAGTTCCAGAAGGTGTGGGATAATAGACCAAGACTCCATGCATGCTATTAATTTATTCTTTGATATACATCCAAATTATTAATTATATGTTATGGTGGAGATCCTTACATAACTAATGTTAGACGGTGTGGACTGGGTGTGCAGAGCTTTTACAGTTTTGGGAGGAGGGACAGAGGGACCTGAGGGGCGGACACGTACAAGTTCCATTACTATATCATACCTGCTGTTGTGCCTAAGCTTAATTTTATGATATTGTATATTTGTGACAATTGTTTCATGTTGTGATCTCTGACAGTGTATAACCACGAATCATATTTGTTTATTGCTGTATGAACACTTGAAAATAAAGTTTTTTTTAAAAAGACATAGGGCAGAATAGAGTCCATTCCTTGCATCATGATTTTTGGCGGAGTAGGATCAAGAGGGGAGCCCGATTTGATGCTCATGGCCAGACCCCTCAGATCATCCAGCAGAGGGGTTTTGAATTCAAAGAGACCAACCCCCAAATGCTGCATCATAAGAGGTGTCAAGATTGATACAGTTATGTGCTTCTGATGGAAATGTGTCATCGATCTTAGCTACTTCAGACGCAAAGAAGTTAGTAATTTTATTACAATTCTCAGGGTGTGGAAAATAAATACAAACTTGGTGAACATTATCGACGCCATCTTGCCCCTTTTCCAAGCCCATTCGTGCGCGTAAGCGGCAGCCATTTTTTTGAGCACCATGACCTCCCTGCCCCTCGCTGATAGCCAGCGCGTCTCTCTCTCTCTTAACCTCGCAAGCATTCCCCCGCACGCTGACAACCCCCGCTCTCTCATGCCTTGGGTCATAAACCCCTCTTCAGCGCAGCTTCACCACGGAATCCCATCCTGTTCCCAGCGCGACACCTCCCCTCATTCCTTTCATGGCCTCAAACCCTTTTGATGCAAACCCCCTTTTCCTGTGTCCCCGTTTGTCTTCCCTGTTCCCAGGCCGCCACCTGGCTCTGCGGATACTGTTTATTACCCCGTACAGTAGGAAGCTTCCCCTCCCCATCAAAAGACCCCCGAATCGATCAAAGCCCCCACCCCATGAGATCCGACCAACCCCATGCATTCCGTGAATCAGCGGAATGCCCTGCTGTGCGACAACCATCACCTGTTGTGACCGGGGTGGGGAATCCAACTGTAAATGTATGTGGGAACGGGTCTGAAGGGGAGATTCCGAGGATGTTCTTTCAAGTACTAAAGTATTGCGAGAATGTGTTATGTGCAATAAAGGTCATAAACCCTAGTATAAGAGGCCAGGCCTCAGAGATGTGGAGAGAGCACCTCGTGACGATACTTGCTGTCTGAATTGATGTGTTCTCCTCCGGAGAGAATAAAATCCTCGTTTCCTGCCTTCCAGTCTCCAGCGCCTGCTTCTTCATTTGATTAATATCGGTGGGTCATAGAGGCGATACCGCCGGGCAACATAAAAGGGTCTTTGGTTACCGGTTGTCTTTGGAACCCTTTTTAACAATTGGCGTCCCAAACGTGGGGCCCATCAGCGACTCGTGGATCCAGTGGGAGAGGTCCTGACGACAGAGTGAACGACTGCAACGATCGGAAGGTACCCTGTCCGATAGACCCTCGTCTGACAGCCGATCATCCGAACTTCACTGGTTCCGAACAGACCTCTCTCGAGTGATCTGCGGTCCTGACTGGGAACCATCAGGAGTGCCACGAGAAGTACGAAGAGAAGAGGACGATCGGGCGCTGGATTCGGAAGACAAGAAACTGTCCATGCGGTCCGGGTAAGGTCGTGTAAACACGACGAATTGCGAAAGTGATAGATAATTGAAAATGATTGATAATTGTTGAGAAAATACTAGTATTACTTTTTGTTAATTTATTGGAGATTCACTGTCTACAAACGGAGAAACAACAGGCTCTCCCTTTATAAACGGCGAAGGATAGGTACGCACCCGTCGGACCTATCTCCCCCCCCACTGAACAATTGCCCCCCCCCCCCCCCCCATTGATTAACTGTTATAGATTGTTTTCTGGAGATTCTCTGTCTGCAAACAGGGAAGAATAGGTCCCCTCTTTGCAGATAGTGAAAGGGTAGGTGACGCGAACTTTTGCGAGCCTACTTATTCTCCCCATTGACCATATTGATTTTTTATTTTTGACCTAACATTGATTAACTGTTATAGATTGTTTTCTGGAGATTCTCTGTCTGCAAACAGGGAAAAATAGGTCCCCTCTTTACAGATAGTGAAAGGGTAGGTGACGCGAACCTTTGCGAGCCTACTTATTCTCCCCATTGACCATATTGATTTTTTATTTTTGACCTAACATTGATTGCTCAGAATTGGTTCATGAGGTATTCACTACGTGCAAACAACGTAGAATAGAAATATTCTATCTAGTCTTTGCGCGCAGTGATAAGATAGGTAGTGCTGACTATTATCCCATTGTGATCCGTCATGCCTGTCTTCTCCCCACTGGTTAGTAGCCTGTTTAGCCCGGACCGCTTATTAGAGATGAACCATCCGGCTCCGCTGGAAGGCACCCCTAATAAGGACATGTTCATGAAGCATGGATTAATCGCTATAGCCTATAGTGAGCTATGGCATAAATATACGAAAAAGGATCGAGAAAGTCAGTGGCCACTGAGAGGATCCTTTGATCTTGACAAAATAGAAACGGTAGAAATAGCCCTTCGTAGGAATGAAACAACACCTATTATGCTCGATAGTCTCGGCATGTGGCGCAAAGAAGCCACACGACGAAGGGAAGGCGACGAATTTAGAAAAGATGAAGGGACACGACGGACAACCCTCCGAACGTCTAGTAGGCAAAGGGAAGGGCCAGCGATGGCACAGTCCCGAGGAGTAGACATGAAAAGAGAACGGTGTAAAGGGGTGTGCCGACAAGTCAACCCCGGAACACAACGACCCGAAGGTAATCCCCCGGCACCATGCACAGGACGAACAGATGTAAAACAAAATCAATGTGCTTTCTGTAAATGTCTTGGACACTGGAAAGCCCAATGCCCGACTCTGCAGAGCATAGGTAAGAACGGAGGGTCGACAGAAAGAACAGGCCGACATAAAGGGAAAAGGCGTGAGATAAAAACCAATCAGACTAGTGCAGACAGAACAGACAGGACCACCCCGTTTGATTATGCTCGGTGGCACAGATTTCGTCAGACCAATTTTAATGACATGTTAGAGTTCTGGGACTGATTGCTCTCTGTTGCTCCCCCACTCTGAAAAACCAAACACAATTACAGACCAGTGTAAACAACCCCCCGTTAGAGAAAAGACTCAAGAAAGCCAAGCGTCTATTATATAACTTAGGATTTAATTACGGTAAAACACACAACCAACAGTAAATAGAATAACTAGTAGAACTCTCTAAAAAACAAACTTTACTAATAGGAAAAAAATACAAAACATATTATGCTCACTCCGGAAGTCTTCCAATGTAACAGTTCGATGGTCCCGCCCATCCGAAACACATAGCACGTGTGGGGCGGGGCCTGCCAGCAACCATGGGCCAAAAAGAGATCGCTGGCGAGAAGGTACTGGAGACTCCACAAAGCAGGCAATGAAATGGTCTTTCCATACTGCCCTTCCAGGGATGGCGTCCCCCGGACCGCGAGTAGGGAGGGGGCGGCTGCAAATGACCCCCTCCCTCGTATCTCCTGGTCCGGCCATCACGAATTCCTCCATCGAACGGATGCAGGGTGGGCAGGGAGGGAGAGGCGACGCGGACGAGCCTCTCCCACCTCCACAGGTAGGAGGCTTCCCTGCCCTGGCCCGGCGCCGAAGTCCTCCAGCCGGGCGACGGCCATATACCTACGCTGCACAGGACATATCATACCCGCCTGGTATATTTTCGCAGCACAAGACATACAACGCCCGACTGGTATATTTGCGGAGCACCGGATGTACAGTGGTCCCCCAAGAGTCGGAATCAGGGGCGTAGGGTGGTCATCATGTGCGCCCCTGATTCAAAGGGACGGCGAAGGATGCGCCGGGAGAGGGAGACGGCACGGGTGAGCCTCCCTCACCTCCCCAGATGAAGGCTCCACTGCTGCACCCTGGCGCCCCGAACCAAAATGTCCTGCTCCAGCCGCATGATGCTCTGTCTTTCGCCATCACAAGAAGTTTTCTTCCACTCCTGATGGATACGGCAAAGGTGGCTGCCACAGGGTCTCAAAATGGCGTCTGGGCCCTCGAAAGGCGGGTCTAGGCCGCTGGAGTAACTTTGTCCGAAATTGCAACTCGGGCACTTGCCCACCTGGGCGCAAGCCCCCACCATCGACAAACATCCCCTCGACTTTGAAGATTCTACCAAAGTCCCAAGAGCCCTCGGCCCCTTCAGGCTTCCGGTGAGGAACAGTTGCATTGATCTCAAATGAAATAACCACGGCTTAGCAACAAGATGGCGGTGCTCTCGTGTCTGCATCAGCTTCCGTCTGAACCACCCAGGAACATTATGGGCTAACGAACTCGAGTAAGTTCCGGCTGAACATCAACATGACCCGGTAAGAAAGACTCTACCCCCTCCCTCTCTTGATTGACGGTCCACACCACCAGCCCCTCTGCTAGCACAGTTTTTTGAACTGCCGAAAGGGACCCTGGTCCAACCGCCAATCGTCGGGGACATTTTCTCCTCTGATGCTACTTCCGGATTAAGCCGGCCTCGCCCAAAATGGCGCCGGTATCAATGGAAACTAACGGATGCCTCGTGGTGTTCCTTAGCTAATGAAACTTGATGTACTAAGATATATATATATATACGAACCATTGCGCACTCGATGTTAAAGGGAGGAGGGTTCACTTGGCGAACATTTAAGAAGGGTTCCGTAAAATGTTGATTTCAATGAACAATTTATTTTTGATATTTGTTGTAACTGATACATAACGTCGCTTATGATGCACACCCGCGGTTTACATCTAGGAAATGTGATTACGATGAGCTTGACTGTGTTTCCATTTATGAACTGAAATGCCCCTGATTCCTTCGTCACGCAATAAAATGTTTTTGGTTACTTGCAAATAATTAATTAGACCTTTTTTACATGTTCTTGTGCTACAAAATAACCCCCCACTGTATGTGCTTCCATCGACGACATGTCAGGCCAAAATATGAATTGCGCTCTCACATTTTACGTACTGAATAAATCTACAAATAAAGGTCTTAAAAAGCTACGGATAGGCATCGCATACTTTTGTAAATGCGGGTATCGGTGGGAGGGTTTTTCTATGCGCAACCGTTCTGCTCTTTTTTTCAAGGTTATCCGAGAAATGGTTGTCCGGCCCCGGATTGATGATCGGATCCCAGGTATGATACGTTGCCTCCAAAATATGCGACTAAGCTCAGGGACTAACATATGAAGAAGGACCTCGACTTCTGAGAATGGGTAAAGTAAAGCGGGGTGATTGATAAAATGTTATTAAGATATGGTGGTCGAAGGTACTAAGGTACCGGGTTAAAACGAAGAACTGATATGTCTTAGAACCTCACAGCTTTGGGAATGATTTAAGGATCCCGAAGGCCGGATACATCTACAAAACCGGGTACCTCACGCTAGGCACCTCTGATTCCTTTTTAGCGTTTTCACTACACACGATCCTTAATGCCATCCTCGAACCTCCCCATGAACCACCTATCACATTGCCTGCCCCCATGACTTTAGGAAACCAAAACCCTAAGGGATTATATCCCGAAGAGATAAGTACGAGTATGTGGTAAGTAAAGGACTTTCGTGCCCATACATTTGATGTGTTCGAATGTTGTCCCCCTACCTCCCCTTTTTTCCCCCTTTTTCCCTCTGCAGGTTACATTAGAATCCCGATTAGAGTATCGTAAGGGATCTGGAACCACGTCACGCCCGATGCATGAAAACGGACTACCGCTGCAAGACGACACAAAAAGGACGCCCTACCCAATGCACGACCTTTTTGTACTAGATCTAATGCTTTTCTGTCCCAAAACTGCATGCTTTTTACATCCTAACACAGACCCGAAACGTCTAACGTTGGGTAACGCACTGAATAGCCCAAACAATACACGGTCATTCTCTATGTCCCATGTGTACTGTTTTGCCTATTGTCTCTCTCTCTCTCTCTTTCTCTTTTTCTCTCTCTCTCTCTCTCTCTCTCTCACTCTTTCACCCCTCCACACTTTCCCTCTTCCTAGCGACTGGCACCTAATTGGCGAACCTGGTGCACCTCCTGATTGGCCCCAAATACCACAAGTATTTGCACAAATTTGTCCTAAATAAAATTGTATCGGTACCACGTTACTACCTCTCCTTTTCTGCTAAATATGGATGAAATTTAAATTGGCCAGTAGGAAAGGGACAGGTAAGACGACTGAGGTTCCCTAAATTTGACCCACAGCCAGGGAACTATTTGTCAGTGGCTTCTATGATAAAATATGTCTGTGGTAATGCGACCACCCCCATTCCAAATTGTCCCCGTACCCCAAACAGTAGGCAAATGATCGAGACACCCCCATCTACCCAAAATGCCCCCAGTTTGGTATCAGCTGCCCTGAACGAGAACTTGAAAAACGCCCCTTGCTCCAATTGGCTGCGTTCCTAATTGTTTTCCATAGGATTGCACCCACCCCAAAGATAAGTTTAATAATTATTGCAAGCCCCCCCCCCAAGTTTTTCGTAGTAACCAGGTTGCGAGAATTTATATAGAAAGTTAGAAAGATGTGTGCAAAGTTAAAATTAGATCGAAAACCAAAAGAACTTGTTGCAGTAAACCTTATTGAAAATAGGATGTTTAGCTAAAAGATTTTTACGCATTTGATGTAATGAAGAGTTGTTTAGCCTATGTTCCTCCCTCAGAAGGATGCCTATCAGACTATGGTGAATAGCACGTTGCACTTTTTCGTAAAATACAAGGCCCTGAAGACCAGCCTAGCCTTGCAAGACTCGTACTAGGGAAATGGGTCTCTGCCAGAAGAACTGACATCTACTATAATAGACGTATGCAATGAATGAGTACCCGACCTCGTACCTATTACAAATGAACGTAATAATCATCAAAGCGCCAAAGAATTAGCCAACGAAAGGAGGTTGTAAGGAATCCGGCAAACCCATCATCAATTGTTTATACGTTAGCCGCAAAAATCTCAAATGTAGCGAGTGCTTACCCCAGTTGCTTGGTGTTGGGAGAGAAATAGATTTATGTAATTACCTTCTTCTGCAAAATCTCTAAAGACTGTCTTTTCAACACTCATTTAAGGGTATCACTGTCGGAGGGGAAAGAGACCGGATGTGGGAGCACGCGGCCTGACTGCGGATGGTGGAACATCAGCGACGGAGGCCGAGGCGAGACCACAGCAGTAAGGAGTCGCAGGACGGGGCACTGTTTCAAACAAAGCTAAGGAAAGGGCTGACCTGAAGCCCCTGCTCTATGATCAACGTGTGCCAAAAAGTCCCCGCTCTCTGAACATGGTTACGGACCCGCCTGTCGCAAACCCTCCGTCCCCCTGATCTGTTCCCGACTTGGCCTTGCTCCATCCCCTCCTCCTCCGACCTACCATAAGGACTGTTCACACCCGCACCTTTCCACCCGAACTCCCAAGTTCCTCCAAATCCTACTGAGCTACCCAGAGAAGAGTACTCCCTGCGTCAGAAGGGAGGGAGCTCCGACTAAGTAGACCACGAACTATGTTAAATCCCAGAACGGTGACCTAGAACTCCACCAAGGGTCGCCCCCGAAGAAAAGATAAACAAAGTCTGTGGTTCTGCCCGCTACCAAGCACCTTGAAGATGATGGAAGCAACAGGAAATGCCCACCACACAGACTCAAGAAACGAACAGATCTCACAATTCTGGAACAATTGCATTTTCCATTGCAAATCTATGCTCTGCATTGCGGAAGAAGATGCACCTGCTCCAAAACCGTAACGCATTCCTCCTACGAGGTCTGACGAAAACCAAATAGAATGCACCCCTACCCGCAGACCCCCAACGACTCAATCCACATGAACATTTCTGTTGATAGGTAATCCAGGTGCTCAACAGTGCCGACAGAAGACGACAAAGGACAACGAGAACTCTGATATATATATTTTTTTTACTGTATCTCATTTCTCTCCCAACCACCATTGGACTGACTATGCACCCGCCGTATACAAAAAGGACTTACTTATATGATAACTTACCAGTTCTTATTCTATGATCTGTACCCAACGCCCTCGCTACATAATTCTAGTCTGATATTGCATTACGATGACTTTTTCTGCAACCAACTTAACGATGAACCCGCCTACTAAATGATGAGATTTTTCAATATGATGTTTATAATGTGATGTTTATGTACAGTTCTTTCGCCTAAGTCCCCTCTCCCTTACTTATGATCGCTGCATATAGGTGTAGATAGGAAATAGGCCAGCAAGATGTCTTGGAAATGTTAAAGGGAGGACTGTGGAAAATAAATACAAACTTGGTGAACATTATCGACGCCATCTTGCCCCTTTTCCAAGCCCATTCGTGCGCGTAAGCGGCAGCCATTTTTTTGAGCACCATGACCTCCCTGCCCCTCGCTGATAGCCAGCGCGTCTCTCTCTCTCTTAACCTCGCAAGCATTCCCCCGCACGCTGACAACCCCCGCTCTCTCATGCCTTGGGTCATAAACCCCTCTTCAGCGCAGCTTCACCACGGAATCCCATCCTGTTCCCAGCGCGACACCTCCCCTCTTTCCTTTCATGGCCTCAAACCCTTTTGATGCAAACCCCCTTTTCCTGTGTCCCCGTTTGTCTTCCCTGTTCCCAGGCCGCCACCTGGCTCTGCGGATACTGTTTATTACCCCGTACAGTAGGAAGCTTCCCCTCCCCATCAAAAGACCCCCGAATCGATCAAAGCCCCCACCCCATGAGATCCGACCAACCCCATGCATTCCGTGAATCAGCGGAATGCCCTGCTGTGCGACAACCATCACCTGTTGTGACCGGGGTGGGGAATCCAACTGTAAATGTATGTGGGAACGGGTCTGAAGGGGAGATTCCGAGGATGTTCTTTCAAGTACTAAAGTATTGCGAGAATGTGTTATGTGCAATAAAGGTCATAAACCCTAGTATAAGAGGCCAGGCCTCAGAGATGTGGAGAGAGCACCTCGTGACGATACTTGCTGTCTGAATTGATGTGTTCTCCTCCGGAGAGAATAAAATCCTCGTTTCCTGCCTTCCAGTCTCCAGCGCCTGCTTCTTCATTTGATTAATATCGGTGGGTCATAGAGGCGATACCGCCGGGCAACATAAAAGGGTCTTTGGTTACCGGTTGTCTTTGGAACCCTTTTTAACAAGGGGATGTCAGTAGAGGGGCCATTGTGCATTCTAGCGAAGACAGAGATTTGAGAATCGAGAAAAGTTATTTAGATTAATTATTGGCTTGCTCAATTTTATCAGTGTAGAAAGCACAACGTGTTTTCCTAATGAGTGCGTGATACTGTTTAAGTTCATTTTTGTAGATGGTTTTACTAGTAGGGCAGTAATCAGTCCTCCACTTACACTCTAGCAGTTTACACATTGTTTTGGGCTGTAATCAGAGTTTCATTGAACCAGGGCGCAGGATTTCGCCACCTTTGGGTGTTCTGAGTGGTCCACAGTGCTATTTTATCGATAGCTCCTGATATCCATTTTTCGACATGCAAGTTTGTCTTATTGAAGTCTTCCTTGAGTTAGAGGTGGATACTCGAAAGAGTCTGAGTGAAGATTTCAGTGCAAATGGTATGGTGGTCCCAGTCATGTCAATGCTCAAGAAAGTTGTGCATAGATCCCTTTTCAGATGAAGAAGCCCATCTCCAATATTTTGCTCCAAACCCTGGAAGACTTTCAAGAAGTTCCTCCCAGCACCAATGGGAAGTCCTGAGTGAACTATTTCTGGAAGGAAAATGAGGACAGGAATGACACTGAAGCCTGCAGGAAGATGTCCAGAAGAAGCAGCACATGAAAGACTATGGAGCTAAAAAGAGATGAGCCCGGCCTTGTCCCCTCTGACATCTTTCCGCTTCATGCTAAATGATGCCACAACAATGACCCTGATTTTGATCAGCACCTATACATCATCACAGACGTCGCGGGGTCAATGCTCACCGTATAGAGACATGGTCACACATTCACTAGGGGCTCCTCGTACTTCTGCGACATGAACAGAAAGCTCTGCATACCATTGTCAGATGTGGAAAACATGGACAGTGGAGAGTGTGACCTAGTGGCCGTCAACAGCGCCTTGCCTTCTGTCACCATGATCTCCAACCAGACTGCCCACGCACATTTCACATCCCTCCTGCAGAGATACACCAGTAGGGTTGACAACTTTCCGAGGGAAATATACCAGCCATATGTTCATGTTTTAAGATTCTGCAAAGGCCCAGACATGATACTTAAAGAGAACTTTACATAAAATTATGCGGATTCATTTTCAACCTGACCTTGCTTTCTTCGTTTTCTTAAATTATTATAAATGCAGCTCCATGAGACATTTCAAAGTGGTAAGAACTTTGTTGTTGGTTAATTAAAACCCTTACAATATAAAAACACTTGCAGCGTATTCTTAAAAGAAAAAACTAAATAAAATTACAGAAAGTTACAACATTAATTTAATTTTAAAGTGCTTTCTTTGTATACTTGCTGTTTAAAGTATGTACAGATAAGGGGGGAAAATACCGACTTTTAATGATTTTGCATATTTTTGTAGCAGCGAAGACATTAAAATACCGGACGTCAGTAAAAAAACAGGCTGGTGGCAACCCCTTGGTGGTATGTCCAGCCTCCAGAAAGACTGCAGTCATGGACTAAATGTGGAAATCCCATTTAAGGTTCCTAGGGTCAAAAGAGCCCGTATGGGCGGACGCTCCTTCCGCTATCTGGCAGCGAAAAGCTGGAATTCCCTCCCTCTCCATCTCCGTCTGGATCCTTCCGAATCCAGCTTCCGCAAGAACCTAAAAACACACCTGTTCGCCAGATAACGGATCACTGGTCTCCACCTCGGTCAGAGTTCTTCAGTTGCAGCGCGGGGACACGCTTTGGCGTAACCATGCGCTTTATAAGCTACCCTTAATAATAATAATTAAGGGAGGGGGTTTGTAGGTTTTTTTTTACTGGTTTTATACAGCGCAAACTTGACCTGTACAGGTATCAGAGCGCTTTACAAGAGTCGTGCGTGGGAAAAAAAGGAACAAATGAAAACATAGGTAAGAATTGAAATACAGGTCTTAGTTGTGTGGATGCAAATGTACAAAACTTGATATAGGTCTAAATTAGGAACAAGAGGAACGTATGAATACATAGTTAAAAAATTGAGATACAGATCTAGTGTGGTCAGGTCAGCGCATCCCCTGCCACACAGCTAATAACTCTAGTTTAAATCGGATTGCAGAAAATAGAACAAATGAAAGCACCCTGCCTAGGGATATAATGGTCCTAGCTAGAGGATCCAAACAGTATGTAAGGGGTGATTAGCCTAGGAGCTGGCACTGCACATGACAAAAACAAAGTCAATCCAAGTATACTCAAGAGAAAATATTAGAAATATATATATATTTTTTTATTTTTTTATATTCTTTGAGTTGAAGTAGCAAAAATGTACAAAAATAAATTGCATTTTAGATCCACGTGATATTTTTAGAGCATAAAAAGACATACACTGGTGGGGGGAGGGAAAGAGAGGGAAATTCATGCTACATTAAGACCTACCCAGTACCAAACCACACTTCAATCATACTCTCATACTCACTATTTTCGATTTTTAGTCTACCTAATATTCTATCATTCAACTTTCATTCTTCCATTCATTCTTATAGTCCTGGCGTGTGCAACACATAGATGGTCAATTTGTTGCATAAATCAGGATGTTATTCCAGGCAGATGACATTAATACGGGTCCTGATGTAAATAGGACAAAATGCCGTATTCCTGGAAACACAAGCCTAAATCGGATTGCAGAGCAGAAATCACAAGTCGGACCTGGCCACATCATGCAGGTTTCTTAGTATAGTTAATAAAGGTGATTCTTGAATAGCAGCTCGTGCTCCTGTCAGTGTTGCTCAATCAGAACACTCATCCCTCTGTTGGTTAAACTTCCTGTTGAGTGCCTTATTACAGGGGTGGCCACTGAAAAAGTAAAGTGGAGGTGTTAGGGGGGCGTTCGGGGACGGGAAATAATAATAATAGAAAAAACGTACCTGTCGCCGACCTAAATCCATTGTTTTTTTGCTCCCCATGCCATTCCAGTTTGAACCCAGCCATATGCAAATCAGTCTTGACCCTGCGCTCAATGGAACAGTCCAGCCCGAACTGCCAGGCAATGTCCTCCTTGGACTGGAAACAAGCATCCTGAGACCGGTTTCTGGGTTTCACCCCTCATCAGCCAGGATAGTTTGACTCCAGGGGCATGGAGAATGCTGGATCCACATCTGGGCATGAGAGCAGTGCCAGGATTGATCTGAGTGGCTTGGTCTGCTGCTCAGGCAGTGCATGGGAGTCTGTGATGTTTCTCCAACCCTGCTGGGTTAGAGAAATGTGCATGTTGGTTTGCGCAAGAAGGCCGACCAAACTGACATGCACACTTTACAGTGCCCATTACTAGTCTCCCTGCCAAGGCCCGGCCCCACCCTACACCGGCATCGACTCAGTCAGTCACAGAAAAATAAAAGTATATTATTGTTTTATTATCATTTTAGTTTTCTGTGACTGATTTTGACAGGTGAGATGACGCTCCTCCGCCATTGTGGAGGAGCCGCCCCTGCTTAACATCTATACTTCCGGTCCTAAACCCCCACTTCCGGTTTAAAGCCTGACCTGTGCCTTAATTCTCTTGACACCCTTCCGTTCTATTATGCCCCCTTTATGCTTTAACCTCTTTATTTTCGGCCTGTGCCTCACTCTTGCTCACTCTGCACTGTAACCCTTCCTCAGCTGGCTCTTGATAGCTTTTAATGATTCTACTTCCGGCCATGAAGGCAGCCAATGGTTTCACTCTCCTCACTTCCTGTCCAGTGATGAGTGTGTCAACTCTTGCCTGAAAGTAGCCGTCCCGACCTAAACGGAGAAACTGCCGGAAGGTCGGGGCTGTGCAGAGAAAATTAAAATTCCGCTCCAATTTCTTCATCGGCCCCATTTGGCGCAACCAGACTAATTAAATCCATTTAGCTGCAAGCGTTCACAGACTGTTTATATGTGATGGACATATGGTCAATATCACTTTATCCTAACAGTGTGAAGTATCCATTTTGGCGTTCCATAAAGCAATTTGCAATTCAATATAGTTGTTTAATTACTGTGCTCTCCGGTCCGTCTGTGGGTGTGGGTGTTTTTCTTTTTTGCTTTTTCTACTCCAGTTTTTCATTTTATTTTTTTAACAAATACGTTTTTCTTCGTGGTTGTGTATTCCCCTTAGACGTGTGTGAATAAATATCACAGCACTCCAAAAAGTGCATTGCTTTTGAGCCAGTGTGTGTGATTGTGTGAGTGTGTATTGTATTGTAAATGCATTTAGACGGTGCTTACTACCCCTGATGTTGGATTTCATGCAATATTGAGCAGGTGAAAGTAGGAAAAGGCTGAGTATCTGCGTGTTTGATAATATTTTCATTTTAGTCGGTATATAGGAATGATTAAGTAATTCCCTATAATCTAGACAAGTTATCCAGAGCTTCTGATGGTGGACAGAGCAGACTTTCTTCCTATTGTGTGTCCTGGTTTGTCGCCGAAGGAAGAGAGTCCGTGAGGGTCAGGTTGGGAATACTGCACTCAGCCATAGGTTTAAGTTCCAGATGGTTGTCACTGGCTCCTAGTTTTGCTGGGAGGGAACGCCATCCTTTCCTGGGCAGCCTGTATGGAGGACTGAGTGCTACGACTGTTTTCTAAAGTGGCAAAGTGAGCAAGGGACCCATGTCTGGGCATACCCTTCCCACTTAGGGCGAAAGTGCTTTGCAAACAAACGGTGGACAGAATGCTGAATAAATCATACATTCACCCCAGTCAAGAGATCTGAGTTAAATCCATTGTTCTTTTGCTCACCATGCCACCCCAGTTTAGACCCAACCCACTGGAGTCAAGCTAGCCTGGCTGATGAAGGGTGATACCCCGAAACCGTTCCCAGGATGCTTGTTTCTGGTCCAGGGAGGACCTGGCTTGGCAGTTCAGGCTGTACTGCTCCCATGACGATTAGGGTCAATACTGATTTGTGTATGGCTAGGTCTGGACTGGGGTGGCGGGGTGAGCAAAAGAGCGATGGATTAAACCCAGATCTTTGTGACTGGGGGTGAATATTTGCATTTTTCAGCGTTCCGACCATCATTTGTTCCTTTTCATTCCATTCTGAATTTGTAAACACAGATTTTTGGCCAAGGACGGGGATGCATTCCCTAAAAATGATCTGAATTTAGGCACACAGTAAAAACACTGTGCGTGTGCGGCCATGATGAACATTAGACAGCTGGGTTCCCTCAGACTGCTGCACTGACATATGTAATTGTGCTGTAGTGGTCCTAAAAATGTGAGACCTACGTACCCCATCATATTCCTCTCTTAACTACACCGCCTGCGCTAACCCAGTACATTACCAAGCATCGCCCTACGGGCGGCGAGCTCTGGCCTGCCCCAAGCCCTGGTCCCAAATGGGTGTGAGTTTCATGCGGGAGACGATATCCGTGATCCCCAAATCTAGACACAAAGGAAGTGTTGGAGAGCCAGATGGAAATCTCAGCAGAATTGTTAAGAAAACGTTCTTGAATCTGGACAGATGTGTCAAGTCTGAGAGACCCCAACGCTCAGCCCCATGAAGGGAGGCGTCCTGGCTCTGTGCTTTATACACTTCCAAAGCAGGGGACACAAAAGGCCCCCTCTTTCTGTAGCAAAGTTGGCCTCTCCAAAGAGGTTCCTCACCCTGGAGCCCTGTGGCTTCCAAAGAAACGTGAGATGATTGGTTGAGCCCTAAGTAAGGGAACATGTCCACCTGTTCCAGCGTGGAGTTGTTTGGGTGAAGCTGTTTCTCACACCTTTGTGTGGTCTCAACATCAATAATTTCGTCTTTCTATTTATTGAAGAAATCAGCAATGTATTTACAAGGGACTGCGTACACACAGGGGATTTGGAAACCAGATGTGTGTAATCCGGAAACAATAGCACCCCGGTCTTTTCTCCACCCAGGGTGGGAGCATCATCAATTTATTGTGTAACCTCCCCCACCTGGTTTACATAGTAGGTAAAAATGAGGGTGGCCACAGTCATCCTTGGCAAAAAAAAGGACTGTGTATTCTCCCCTGTGGTCCCCCATCTAACAGGTGCTGGGTTTTTGTTACGCAAACTATGAAGGTGTTTAAAAGGCCCTGCTGAGCGCCATCTTGTGAAGACTGCACCAAAAATTGTTCCCAGGACACTGTCAAAAACGGATTGAAGATACACAAACACAACATACAAGTCAACTCTCTTCACTTTGACAGTTGTGTCCAGAGTTAAGCACAGTTTGAAAACCTGGCCAGTGCTGCCTGTCGTTTTCCTGGACCCAGGCGGATGCGTAGATAGAGTCGGGTTCAGAAGAAAAACCTTTGGGTCGATTATCAAGGGGGCTGGTCGGGCGATAATTAGCAGGATCACATCCATTGCCCTCCCTAAATATCGCATTATTTTGTCATCAAAACAGGAAGGCACTGTTGGTGTGCCTCTTAAAATAGCATTAAATAAAAAGAACATATAGGGCTTCATAAGATGGGGTCCGTTCCACTTTAATAGCTGTCACCCTGAGGGGAGTCGTCCTTCCAGTGAATAATGGCCCGGAGGAGCGTCGCTCCACTGCCTTTCAGCACGGCAAAAAAGGAAAAATAATATAATAATGCGATATTATTATCGTTTTATGTTTCCATATTGAGGCAGTTTTGTGGGGCAGGGCTAGGCTGGGAAGCCAGGAGAGGAGTGGTGGCACCCTCTAAAGTATGCATGAATGACCGGCAGTCTGGGGCCGGCCAAACATTCATGCGCACTTTGCATGTTCTCCACCCAGGCTGCATTACAGCCCGGGTGGAGAACATGCCCCGGCTTCTAATCCCCATCTGAGCACCAAAGCATGACATTGCAGAGTTGTGATTGGCTTAGGGGAGCCTGGTGCTTCCTGTTCCAACAGAAGCCAGGAAGAGTGCAGAGAGGACGGAAGAGAGCGCTGGCCGGACGGCACATAAGTGATCATTTTTAGGTCTCGCGACCTATCGATGTGCGCAAGCGTATTGAGCGTAGCGAGAATTCATGTGGCGAAAACATCTTCAAACCAAAGGGCTTTCAGCCACGCGGTTTTCATGAAGTTCACGTGAACATGCACGCGCATCGCATGCAAGCCCAGCCTCTCCCGCCCCCATCCGGCATCAGGCTTCTCCTCCCCTAGCAGCACTCCTCCCACACCAGCACCTCCCCTTTCTCTCCACGCAATCACAGCCTCCCCCTCCCACACCAGCACCTCCCCCCACCCACACCAGCACCTCCCCTCTCTTTCCACGCAATCACAGCCTCCCCCTCCCACACCAGCACCTCCCCCCTCCCACACCAGCACCTCCCCTCTCTCTCCACGCAATCACAGCCTCCCCCTCCCACACCAGCACCTCCCCTCTCTCTCCACGCAATCACAGCCATGCTGCACTGCCGAGCCTGGGCTTTTCCAGCTCTTCCCTCCCACTCTCTCACTCTCCCGCCCCAACCCGACTTGTTCTTGTTCTGAACTGCAGATGTACGAAGCGCCGAGCCAACTGCACAGAAAGAGCCAGTCTCTTTGAATAACAGTCAAAAAGAGCCACAAATGAAAAACAGATCCCTTGAGTCATCTGATCACCTGCAGACGAATGACCGCTTTGGTTTCAATGACCTCGTTTTTTTTTTTGGTTCTTGTTTGTGCGTAAATATTTGAAACAAAACAATGAAGCAATGGGAAATGGGGGAGAATTCATGTGCTCCATCGGATAGTCAAACCACCGCTTTTTTCCGTGGCGTTTTCTTCGAGTGCACGTACAGGCACGCGCATTTGGCCCATACACTTTCATGGCCATCTGTTCCTGTTCCTAATGGCCCTCCCCCAGCACAGAGCGCGCATCGCGGCCGCACAGCACATCAAAGGGCTTCTCCCAGCGTGTGCTGTGCGGCTTCTCCTCCCCTAATTATGTGGCCGGCCGTACTTGTGTTTCCTGGCCGCTTCCCGGCCGATCAACTTGTATCAGTTTGCTTACATTACCGTGGTTTAAGGCACACATAATTTCCTGTATCATGCCTTGCACTCCCTACCTTCTCGGGACATTCTTTGCACTTGTAATCATAGCAAACAAGGCTACTTTCGGATCAGCTATGGTCAGACAGCTATCTTCTTCGCTGTCCTTGTTTTCGACGTTTTATGTTCTCTTCCTAAGCCTTACATCAGTGACGGCCCTTCGCTAGCCTTGCACACCAAAGCCTGTGATGTCACTTATATCACAGTTGCTTGAACTACATTACCTACCCATGCCACCTGAATTTGGCACACATTTTATATTCTCTTGCTGGGCATCTCATGCCGTATCGTTATTTTTACTCCTCAATTTCCACACCTGGCATTACTTTCTTTTCATGCCTTGCACCATTTTGTCATGCTTTACTCTACTCATGCCTTGCAAGCCCTGAACCTATTATCTTCCCTACCCAATCTTTCCACCTGATATCTTCACATGCCATATACCTGTATTCTCCTCCTATGCATATGCACCCGTTATCGTCTGTCACATCAGGAAGGTTTTGTTTCCCATGCCTGCTCCTTGCATCAATCTCATGCTCTGCACCTGAAATGTCACATCAAAGGCTCTGTGCCACTTTCACCCACACAGCAACACTTACAGACACACAACGCCACTCACACCCACGCAAGCCCACTATCATCCACGCAACACCACACTCAACCACGCAACGCCACTCACCCAAGCAACACCACTCACACACGCAACGCCACTCATCCACGCAACCCCACTCATACTCATCCACGCAACCCCACTCATCCACGCAACGCCACTCATCCACGCAACGCCACTCACCCAAGCAACACCACTCACACACGCAACACAACTCACCCACGCAACGCCACTCACCCATGCAACGCCACTCACACACGCAACGCCACTCACACACGCAACGCCACTCACACACGCAACGCCACTCACACACGCAACGCCACTCACACACACTACGCCACTCACACACACTACGCCACTCACACACACTACGCCACTCACACACGCAATGCCACTCACACACGCAACGCCACTCACACACGCAACGCCACTCACACACGCAACGCCACTCACACACGCAACGCCACTCACAAAACCAATAGCTCCAACTTTCCTACTGCGAGACCTATTGGCCACGCCAGAGCTTGTTTATTTATTTCTTAACACCCCTTCTTACTTCCCCTCCCCTGTCACCACCCCACTACTGGAGCAGCTACGACTGATAATGGGGCATAAAATGGCTATCTAAGCTTCAAAGGGGTCATCTGCCTCTGTTCCCCCTCAC
The DNA here is from genome assembly GCF_964263255.1 of Lissotriton vulgaris. NCBI lineage: Eukaryota > Metazoa > Chordata > Amphibia > Caudata > Salamandridae > Lissotriton > Lissotriton vulgaris. Next base: position 760,822,422 of record NC_141700.1, on the reverse strand, counting down.
CTCAAAACCTGAAAACTATGACAGTTATCGGTGAAATGTCCTGCTGGGGCCCTGCTGCCAGGCTTCCTCCAACAATCCATTCGGATGTGGCAAACACAAAATGGATTCTTGTGTGACTTTGGCCATATGTGCCACACACGCTTCACCCAAGTCCTCTGCACACAGATACAGATACACATGTGACATCCACCTTCCCTCTTCTATCCCTCCAATACCCTTTTTTAAACCAAATGACAAACTCACACGTCCACTGATCAAATTAATTTCATATCTCCCTATACTAACTCCCCACTAATCCTGTTTGGGTTTCGGAATAGCGTGCTACTCGAGGAAACATGCTTTGATGCCTCGTCAGGGGTAGTAAGCGCTATATAAATGCAATAGCAATTACAATTACATGCAGCATCCATGTCCCAGGTTGGTGAGCCAGTGACCCAGTTACAGGGATGGCAGGCCACTTTAAAAATGTGGAAAGGCTGGGAAGCTTATCTACCACGCAGGATGAGGAAAAAAAGGTCTGCCCTGCCAATGTAGTTCCTTTCAGCCTCCACTGTCAGTTCTCTGCAGCAGAGCTAACAACCTTCGACCCAGAGCAAGAGGGAGAGAAGCAAAAAAAGAGGAATAAAGGAGTAGGAGGCCCTTTAGACACAATTTGTCACTCAAGAGAACTCGATTACCAGAACAGAACGCAAGTGCTAGGTCTGCTAGGTCCCTTCGAGGTGCTATGGAATGCTCTGCTGAAGTGGTGTGCTGACCAATCAGGCAAATACAAAAAGAACAATTGATGGACAGAAGATAGAACAATGTCATACATTCACCCCAGTACAGATAGGCCCGGACTGGCCGTTGCGGGCACCGGGCAATCACCTGGTACACCGCAAGGGTGGGGGCCGGTTTTGGGCACCTGGGGGCCGTTTTTGTTACAGGGCCGTTTTGCAAGCAACGCTGCAAAAACGGCCCTGTAACAAAATCGGCCTAAAACCGGCCCTGGCAAAGAGAGCGATCGCACCCCCAACCCCAACCCCCCCCCCCCCCCCCCCCCCCTTGCCAGGGCCAGTTGTGGTTCCCAGTCCGGCCCTGAGTACAGGGCCTATGTCCATCAGGGTCAAGACTGATTTGCATACGGCTGGGTCCAAACTGCAATGGATTTAACCCAGATCTCTTGACTGGGGGGTGAATGTATGATGTATTCAGCATTCCGTCCGTCATTTGTTTGCGTAGCACTTTTCACTCCAAGTGGGGCGGGTATGCCCAGACGTGGGTCCCTTGCTCACTTCTGGATTCAAGCTAGTCTGGCTGATGAAGGGTGTTACCCTGAAACCGGTCCTAGGATGCTTGTTTCCGGCCCAGGGAGGACCTGGCCTGGCAGTTCGAGCCGGACTGTTCCCATGAGGCACAGGGTCAAGACTGATTTGCATATGGCTGGGTCCAAACTTGGGTAGGGAAGTGAACAATGGATTTAACCCATATCTCTTGACTGTGGGTGAATGTGTAATTTATTCAGCATTCCGTCCATCACTTGTTTGCATATGACAAATCAAGCACGGCGTTTGCTGACACAAACACCGAGCATGGGCCATTTACATGTTGTATGTAGTCTCTAGTGGGTTTTTGATCCCATGGTGAACTCTGGAAAGGGATCGCTCAACATGGAGACACTCACCGTGGGCCAGAAGCTCGTTTGTTGGCATTGGTATAGCGCAGGTACGGCCTCGTGGCGCTATCATCTGTCTGGGGGTGCCACAGCACGTGAGTCCGGGAGTCCCTCCCACAAGGGCGCCTGGTCGTCCTGGGTCTTCCTCCCGGGTTACCATCCTTAGCCCATCCCTGGATTCACGCCAGTGCCATGTTCACTGATTTGCGAATTTGTGACTTTGGTGCATGGAAGGCACGGAGGGAGGGATTTACCTGCTGCCTACGTCACTGCTCCCCGGCAGGTAACAGGCCTTGGCGAGGGTGGTAGTAGTGAGACCACGGGGCCGGCGTGAGTTGCCGATGATCAGAAATAATCGACGTGACCTATGACCTGTTTGAATCCGATATGGGCGTGTCCGATCGGAAAGTACAAACCCCATCTCTTGAAGGGGGGTCCTGGGTCACGGGTGACAGCTTGGATGGGTTAGTGTCAGACGACTGAGCCGAAGCAGATATATTTGACCCTCTTCGGCACCTGTCGAGCTCCGCTCATCACAGCCACAGAAGGAGGTGCCTGGAGCGAGGGATGGGCGTCAGTCATGCGGGGTGCCTGCTCATCAGGAAGGGGTGTCACGGCTTCCTGAGAGAGAGCCTCACCGTGGGAGGGAAGCCGGGCCGCGCCCTCTGGGGGTCCGAATAATTCAGGCAGTCTAGGGCGAGCAGGTGCAGGGCAGGACCCCGGCCCAGCCCAGCCGCCACCACTCCGGGGGTCTGAGGTGCAGCACCCTGTGCTGTCCCGGTCCGGACCGCACAAGGCTCCCTCGATGCACCTCAACCTTGACCCCCGCCACCCCCCGCTATTCCAGTCTGGGGACCACCCACGGCTCGGCGGCTGCCCCTCCGTCCTGACCCCCGCGGTCTCTGCTCCCGTGACATCCAGACCACCCGCAGACAGCTGCCGTACCGGAGCGGCCTCTGCGTCTCCAGTACAAGACACAGGACGGCTCCACCGGTGCACCTCCACCCGGGCCTGCACCCCTCACTACCCTAGTCCTGGGACCAAGAGCGGCTCCACCAGTGCACCTCCACCCGGACCTGAACCCCCCACTACCCCAGCCCTGGGACCCAGAGCGGCTCCACCAGTGCACCTCCACCCGGACCTGCATCCTTCACTACCCTAGTGCTGGGACCCAGAGCGGCTCTACCAGTGCACCTCCATCCAGACCTGCACCCCTCATTCCCCCAGTCCTGGGACCAAGAGCAGCTCTAACAGTGCACCTCCACGTGGAACGCCCTATCTAGTGAAGAGATCCCTTATAGGAACCTAGACCTAGGTCTGTGGAAAGCGCTATCTAGCGAAGAGATCCCTTACAGGAAGCTATACCACACTGCGGTCTGTGGAGAGCGCTATCTAGCGAAGAGATCCCTTATAGGAACCTATACCACACAGCGGTCTGTGGAAAACGCTATCTATTGAAGAGATCCCTTATAGGAACCTATACCACACAGCGGTCTGTGGAAAACGCTATCTATTGAAGAGATCACTTATAGGATCTCTTATAGGAACATATACCACTCGGCGGTCTGTGGAAAGCGCTATCTAGTGAAGAGATCCCTTATAGGATCCCTTATAGGAACCTATACCACTCAGCGGTCTGTGGAAAGCTCTATCTAGTGAAAAGATCCCTTATAAGAAGCTATACCACACTGCGGTCTGTGGAAAACGCTATCTATTGAAGAGATCCCTTATAGGAACCTATACCACAGTGTGGTCTGTGGAAAACGCTATCTATTGAAGAGATCTCTTATAGGAAGCTATACCACAGTGTGGTCTGTGGAACACTCTATCTAGTGAAGAGATCCCTTATAGGAACCTATACCACACTGCGGTCTGTGGAAAACGCTATTTATTGAAGAGATCTCTTATAGGAAGCTATACCACAGTGTGGTCTGTGGAACACTCTATCTAGTGAAGAGATCCCTTGTAGGAACCTATACCACACTGTGGTCTGTGGAAAACGCTATCTATTGAAGAGATCCCTTATAGGAACCTATACCACACTGTGGTCTGTGGAAAGCGCTATCTAGTGAAGAGATCCCTTATGGGATCTCTTATAGGAACCTATACCACTCTGCAGTCTGTGGAAAGCGCTATCTAGTGAAGAGATCCCTTATAGGATCCCTTATAGGAACCTATACCACTCAGCGGTCTGTGGAAAGCGCTATCTAGTAAAAAGATCCCTTATAAGAAGCTATACCACACTGCGGTCTGTGGAAAACGCTATCTATTGAAGAGATCCCTTATAGGAACCTATACCACAGTGTGGTCTGTGGAAACGCTATTTATTAAAGAGATTTCTTATAGGAAGCTATACCACAGTGTGGTCTGTGGAACACTCTATCTAGTGAAGAGATCCCTTGTAGGAACCTATACCACACTGCGGTCTGTGGAAAACGCTATCTATTGGAGAGATCCCTTATAGGAACCTATACCACACTGTGGTCTGTGGAAAGCGCTATCTAGTGAAGAGATCCTTTATAGGAATCTATACCACACTCCGGTCTGTGAAAAAGCGCTATCTAGTGAAGAGATCCCTTATAGGAACCTATGCCACAGTGTGGTCTGTGGAAAACGCTATCTATTGAAGAGAGCCCTTATAGGAACCTATACCACACTGCGGTCTGTGGAAAAACACTATCTATTGAAGAGATCCCTTATAGGAAGCTATACCACAGTGTGGTCTGTGGAACACTCTATCTAGTGAAGAGATCCCTTATAGGATCCCTTATAGGAACCTATACCACTCGGCGGTCTGTGGAAAGCGTTATTTAGTGAAGAGATCCCTTATAGGAAGCTATACCACACTGCGGTCTGTGGAAAACGCTATCTATTGAAGAGGTCCCTTATAGGAACCTATGCCACAGTGTGGTCTGTGGAAAACGCTATCTATTGAAGAGATCCCTTGTAGGAACCTATGCCACAGTGTGGTCTGTGGAAAACGCTATCTATTGAAGAGATCCCTTATAGGAACCTATGCCACAGTGTGGTCTGTGGAAAACGCTATTTATTAAATAGATCTCTTATAGGAAGCTATACCACAGTGTGGTCTGTGGAACACTCTATCTAGTGAAGAGATCCCTTGTAGGAACCTATACCACACTGCGGTCTGTGGAAAACGCTATCTATTGGAGAGATCCCTTATAGGAACCTATACCACACTGTGGTCTGTGGAAAGCGCTATCTAGTGAAGAGATCCTTTATAGGAATCTATACCACACTCCAGTCTGTGGAAAGCGCTATCTAGTGAAGAGATCCCTTATAGGAACCTATGCCACAGTGTGGTCTGTGGAAAACGCTATCTATTGAAGAGAGCCCTTATAGGAACCTATACCACACTGCGGTCTGTGGAAAAACACTATCTATTGAAGAGATCCCTTATAGGAAGCTATACCACAGTGTGGTCTGTGGAACACTCTATCTAGTGAAGAGATCCCTTATAGGATTCCTTATAGGAACCTATACCACTCGGCGGTCTGTGGAAAGCGTTATTTAGTGAAGAGATCCCTTATAGGAAGCTATACCACACTGCGGTCTGTGGAAAACGCTATCTATTGAAGAGGTCCCTTATAGGAACCTATGCCACAGTGTGGTCTGTGGAAAACGCTATCTATTGAAGAGATCCCTTGTAGGAACCTATGCCACAGTGTGGTCTGTGGAAAACGCTATCTATTGAAGAGAGCCCTTATAGGAACCTATACCACAGTGTGGTCTGTGGAACACTCTATCTAGTGAAGAGATCCCTTATAGGATCCCTTATAGGAACCTATACCACTCGGCGGTCGGTGGAAAGCATTATCTAGTGAAGAGATCCCTTATAGGAAGCTATACCAAACTGCGGTCTGTGGAAAACGCTATCTATTGAAGAGATCCCTTATAGGAACCTATACCACACTGCGGTCTGTGGAAAAACACTATCTATTGAAGAGATCCCTTATAGGAAGCTATACCACAGTGTGGTCTGTGGAACACTCTATCTAGTGAAGAGATCCCTTATAGGATCCCTTATAGGAACCTATACCACTCGGCGGTCTGTGGAAAGCATTATCTAGTGAAGAGATCCCTTATAGGAAGCTATACCACACTGCGGTCTGTGGAAAACGCTATCTATTGAAGAGATCCCTTATAGGAACCTATGCCACGGTGTGGTATGTGGAAAACGCTATCTATTGAAGAGAGCCCTTATAGGAACCTATACCACACTGCGGTCTGTGGAAAAACACTATCTATTGAAGAGATCCCTTATAGGAAGCTATACCACAGTGTGGTCTGTGGAACACTCTATCTAGTGAAGAGATCCCTTATAGGATCCCTTATAGGAACCTATACCACTCGGCGGTCTGTAGAAAGCGTTATTTAGTGAAGAGATCCCTTATAGGAAGCTATACCACACAGCGGTCTGTGGAAAACGCTATCTATTGAAGAGATCCTTTATAGGAACCTATGCCACAGTGTGGTCTGTGGAAAACGCTATCTATTGAAGAGATCCCTTATAGGAACCTATGCCACAGTGTGGTCTGTGGAAAACGCTATTTATTAAATAGATCTCTTATAGGAAGCTATACCACAGTGTGGTCTGTGGAACACTCTATCTAGTGAAGAGATCCCTTGTAGGAACCTATACCACACTGCGGTCTGTGGAAAACGCTATCTATTGGAGAGATCCCTTATAGGAACCTATACCACACTGTGGTCTGTGGAAAGCGCTATCTAGTGAAGAGATCCTTTATAGGAATCTATACCACACTCCAGTCTGTGGAAAGCGCTATCTAGTGAAGAGATCCCTTATAGGAACCTATGCCACAGTGTGGTCTGTGGAAAACGCTATCTATTGAAGAGAGCCCTTATAGGAACCTATACCACACTGCGGTCTGTGGAAAAACACTATCTATTGAAGAGATCCCTTATAGGAAGCTATACCACAGTGTGGTCTGTGGAACACTCTATCTAGTGAAGAGATCCCTTATAGGATCCCTTATAGGAACCTATACCACTCGGCGGTCTGTGGAAAGCGTTATTTAGTGAAGAGATCCCTTATAGGAAGCTATACCACACTGCGGTCTGTGGAAAACGCTATCTATTGAAGAGGTCCCTTATAGGAACCTATGCCACAGTGTGGTCTGTGGAAAACGCTATCTATTGAAGAGATCCCTTGTAGGAACCTATGCCACAGTGTGGTCTGTGGAAAACGCTATCTATTGAAGAGAGCCCTTATAGGAACCTATACCACAGTGTGGTCTGTGGAACACTCTATCTAGTGAAGAGATCCCTTATAGGATCCCTTATAGGAACCTATACCACTCGGCGGTCGGTGGAAAGCATTATCTAGTGAAGAGATCCCTTATAGGAAGCTATACCACACTGCGGTCTGTGGAAAACGCTATCTATTGAAGAGATCCCTTATAGGAACCTATACCACACTGCGGTCTGTGGAAAAACACTATCTATTGGAAAGATCCCTTATAGGAAGCTAAACCACAGTGTGGTCTGTGGAACACTCTATCTAGTGAAGAGATCCCTTATAGGATCCCTTATAGGAACCTATACCACTCGGCGGTCTGTGGAAAGCATTATCTAGTGAAGAGATCCCTTATAGGAAGCTATACCACACTGCGGTCTGTGGAAAACGCTATCTATTGAAGAGGTCCCTTATAGGAACCTATGCCACAGTGTGGTCTGTGGAAAACGCTATCTATTGAAGAGATCCCTTGTAGGAACCTATGCCACAGTGTGGTCTGTGGAAAACGCTATCTATTGAAGAGAGCCCTTATAGGAACCTATACCACAGTGTGGTCTGTGGAACACTCTATCTAGTGAAGAGATCCCTTATAGGATCCCTTATAGGAACCTATACCACTCGGCGGTCTGTGGAAAGCGTTATTTAGTGAAGAGATCCCTTATAGGAAGCTATACCACACTGCGGTCTGTGGAAAACGCTATCTATTGAAGAGGTCCCTTATAGGAACCTATGCCACAGTGTGGTCTGTGGAAAACGCTATCTATTGAAGAGATCCCTTGTAGGAACCTATGCCACAGTGTGGTCTGTGGAAAACGCTATCTATTGAAGAGAGCCCTTATAGGAACCTATACCACAGTGTGGTCTGTGGAACACTCTATCTAGTGAAGAGATCCCTTATAGGATCCCTTATAGGAACCTATACCACTCGGCGGTCGGTGGAAAGCATTATCTAGTGAAGAGATCCCTTATAGGAAGCTATACCACACTGCGGTCTGTGGAAAACGCTATCTATTGAAGAGATCCCTTATAGGAACCTATACCACACTGCGGTCTGTGGAAAAACACTATCTATTGGAAAGATCCCTTATAGGAAGCTAAACCACAGTGTGGTCTGTGGAACACTCTATCTAGTGAAGAGATCCCTTATAGGATCCCTTATAGGAACCTATACCACTCGGCGGTCTGTGGAAAGCATTATCTAGTGAAGAGATCCCTTATAGGAAGCTATACCACACTGCGGTCTGTGGAAAACGCTATCTATTGAAGAGATCCCTTATAGGAACCTATGCCACAGTGTGGTCTGTGGAAAACGCTATCTATTGAAGAGAGCCCTTATAGGAACCTATACCACACTGCGGTCTGTGGAAAAACATTATCTATTGAAGAGATCCCTTATAGGAAGCTATACCACAGTGTGGTCTGTGGAACACTCTATCTAGTGAAGAGATCCCTTATAGGATCCCTTATAGGAACCTATACCACTCGGCGGTCTGTAGAAAGCGTTATTTAGTGAAGAGATCCCTTATAGGAAGCTATACCACACAGCGGTCTGTGGAAAACGCTATCTATTGAAGAGAGCCCTTATAGGAACCTATACCACACTGCGGTCTGTGGAAAAACATTATCTATTGAAGAGATCCCTTATAGGAAGCTATACCACAGTGTGGTCTGTGGAACACTCTATCTAGTGAAGAGATCCCTTATAGGATCCCTTATAGGAACCTATACCACTCGGCGGTCTGTAGAAAGCGTTATTTAGTGAAGAGATCCCTTATAGGAAGCTATACCACACAGCGGTCTGTGGAAAACGCTATCTATTGAAGAGATCCCTTATAGGAACCTATGCCACAGTGTGGTCTGTGGAAAACGCTATCTATTGAAGAGATCCCTTATAGGAACCTATGCCACAGTGTGGTCTGTGGAAAACGCTATCTATTGAAGAGAGCCCTATAGGAACCTATACCACGCTGCACTCTGTGGAAAACTCTATCTATTGAAGAGAGCCCTTATAGGAACCTATACCACAGTGAGCTCTGTGGAACGCTCTATCTAGTGAAGAGATCCCTTATAGGATCCCTTATAGGAACCTATGCCACAGTGTGGTCTGTGGAAAACGCTATCTATTGAAGAGAGCCCTTACAGGAACCTATACCACGCTGCGCTCTGTGGAAAACGCTATCTATTGAAGAGAGCCCTTATAGGAACCTATACCACAGTGAGCTCTGTGGAAAACGCTATCTTTTGAAGAGATCCCTTATAGGAAGCTATACCACACTGCGGTCTGTGGAGAAACGCTATCTATTGAAGAGATCCCTTATAGGAAGCTATACCACAGTGTGGTCTGTGGAACACTCTATCTAGTGAAGAGATCCCTTATAGGATCCCTTATAGGAACCTATGCCACAGTGTGGTCTGTGGAAAACGCTATCTATTGAAGAGAGCCCTTATAGGAACCTATACCACGCTGCGCTCTGTGGAAAATGCTATCTATTGAAGAGAGCCCTTATAGGAACCTATACCACAGTGAGCTCTGTGGAAAACGCTATTTATTGAAGAGATCTCTTATAGGAAGGTATACCACAGTGTGGTCTGTGGAACACTCTATCTAGTGAAGAAATCCCTTGTAGGAACCTATACCACTCGGCGGTCTGTGGAAAGCATTATCTAGTGAAGAGATCCCTTATAGGAAGCTATTCCACACTGCGGTCTGTGGAAAACGCTATCTATTGAAGAGATCCCTTATAGGAACCTATGCCACAGTGTGGTCTGTGAAAAACGCTATCTATTGAAGAGAGCCCTTATAGGAACCTATACCACACTGCGGTCTGTGGAAAAACACTATCTATTGAAGAGATCCCTTATAGGAAGCTATACCACAGTGTGGTCTGTGGAACACTCTATCTAGTGAAGAGATCCCTTATAGGATCCCTTATAGGAACCTATACCACTCGGCTGTCTGTGGAAAGCGTTATTTAGTGAAGAGATCCCTTATAGGAAGCTATACCACACTGCGGTCTGTGGAAAACGCTATCTATTGAAGAGATCCCTTATAGGAACCTATGCCACAGTGTAGTCTGTGGAAAACGCTATCTATTGAAGAGAGCCCTTATAGGAACCTATACCACGCTGCGCTCTGTGGAAAACGCTATCTATTGAAGAGAGCCCTTATAGGAACCTATACCACAGTGAGCTCTGTGGAACGCTCTATCTAGTGAAGAGATCCCTTATAGGATCCCTTATAGGAACCTATGCCACAGTGTGGTCTGTGGAAAACGCTATCTATTGAAGAGAGCCCTTATAGGAACCTATACCACGCTGCGCTCTGTGGAAAACGCTATCTATTGAAGAGAGCCCTTATAGGAACCTATACCACAGTGAGCTCTGTGGAAAACGCTATCTATTGAAGAGATCCCTTATAGGAAGCTATACCGCACTGCGGTCTGTGGAGAAACGCTATTTATTGAAGAGATCCCTTATAGGAAGCTATACCACAGTGTGGCCTGTGGAACACTCTATCTAGTGAAGAGATCCCTTATAGGATCCCTTATAGGAACCTATGCCACAGTGTGGTCTGTGGAAAACGCTATCTATTGAAGAGAGCCCTTATAGGAACCTATACCACGCTGCGCTCTGTGGAAAACGCTATCTATTGAAGAGAGCCCTTATAGGAACCTATACCACAGTGAGCTCTGTGGAACGCTCTATCTAGTGAAGAGATCCCTTATAGGATCCCTTATAGGAACCTATGCCACAGTGTGGTCTGTGGAAAACGCTATCTATTGAAGAGAGCCCTTATAGGAACCTATACCACGCTGCGCTCTGTGGAAAACGCTATCTATTGAAGAGAGCCCTTATAGGATCCTATACCACAGTGAGCTCTGTGGAACGCTCTAGCTAGTGAAGAGATCCCTTATAGGATCCCTTATAGGAACCTATGCCACAGTGTGGTCTGTGGAAAACGCTATCTATTGAAGAGAGCCCTTATAGGAACCTATACCACGCTGCGCTCTGTGGAAAACGCTATCTATTGAAGAGAGCCCTTATAGGAACCTATACCACAGTGAGCTCTGTGGAACGCTCTATCTAGTGAAGAGATCCCTTATAGGATCCCTTATAGGAACCTATGCCACAGTGTGGTCTGTGGAAAACGCTATCTATTGAAGAGAGCCCTTATAGGAACCTATACCACGCTGCGCTCCGTGGAAAACGCTATCTATTGAAGAGAGCCCTTATAGGAACCTATACCACAGTGAGCTCTGTGGAAAACGCTATCTATTGAAGAGATCCCTTTTAGGAAGCTATACCACACTGCGGTCTGTGGAGAAACGCTATCTATTGAAGAGATCCCTTATAGGAACCTATACCACAGTGAGCTCTGTGGAACGCTCTATCTGGTGAATAAAGCTCCCGCCACAGAACAAAATCTATTCTGTGCTCAGGTCTGGGCAAAGCTGCGTCCAATGAAGAGACCCCCTCACCCTCAATGGAGCCCCTCACCCTCAATGGACCCTATGCCATGCTCAGGTCTAGTGAAGAGATCCCCTGGTCCCTATAGGAACCCAATCCGTGCTCAATCTAAAGAAAGCTGTCTTGGTGAAGCCATCCCCCGCCCCAAGCAGACAACTCTGCCATGCTCGGGTCTGGGGAAAGCCCTCTGCTCCGTATAGAAGCCATACCCTCCACAGGCCTGGCGAACGTTATTTTCAGTGATGAGATTCCCATTCCTTATAGAAACCCATACCATGCTGGGGTCTGCAGAAAGCTGTATCCCGTCAAGAGATCTCCCGCAGCCTATGTAAACCTATACCATGTTAAGGTCTGGGGAAAGTTTTTTCAGTGAAGAGATCCTCGCCCCCTATAGAAACATATTCCCTGCTTAGGTCCGGGGAAAGCTGTGTCCATGGAAGAGATCCCTTGACCCTATAGAGTCCTATGTCATGGTCAGGTCTGGGGACAGATGTGTCCCCTGCCCCGATAGTAACTTATAGCATGCTTAGGTCTGCAGAAAGCTGTTTTCAGTCAAGAGCTCTCCCGCCCCCTGTAGAAACCTAAACCATGTTCAGGTCTGGGAAAAGCTCAGTCCTGTGAAGAGATGCCCCGCCCCCTATTGAGGCCTATACCATACATGCCAACATTTAGAAACAGGAAAGAGACAGGTAGTGACATAAATCGTGTTTTTTTTATTTTCTCCACTGATTAACATTGACACGGAGACAATTTTATGCGGCTGACAGGGAAAAGAAAGCAATTGCTGGATTTAAAACCGGGAGTCTCCCGCCGGAGTCGGGATGTTGGTATCCATCCTATATGGTGCCCGAGTGGAGAGGAGGCGCCATACAGATATCCTATGGACCTGTCCTCTCCCGTCCTCGGAGCCCATTCCTTCCGGTTTACTCGCCATGACCCCTGCGGTCGGGAGTCTGATGGGCTGCCTGGGCACGGCCTGTACCACGGCCTGACGCTGGGGTTTGGAGGGGGGCGTCAGAGGGCGCCTGCCTGCACGGGGGTCGCGTCTCACTAATCGGATTGAACCCAGGGCAGGGCGCGAGACGGCAGTGATGGATGAGGGGGGACATTTTAGGCCTCACTTAGGCGGCTCGAGGCCTGGCACGCGGACTGGGCTGCTCCCCAGGGTGGGGACAGAAAAGGCTGTCCCCCATAAACGGTGGCTCTAAGGAGGGGAGCAGCTGGGGATCCTTCACCCCCCCCCCCCTGCCCGCTTTCTTGGCAGTTCTTTGTAGGGCCAAATGGATACACCCCAAGGACCACTGCCCAGCAAGCTAAACATTTATATATTTATGTATTTACTTATTTATTTTGCAATTTTATATGGAGGGGACAATATTAATGAGCGAACACCTTAATAAGTGATCTAGAAGCATGGGGTATGAACTGCAGAAAAGTGGGAGGCGCCTATGTCTATCATGGTGTTATTTCACAGCCCCTGAGACAACTTGAAGGTGACAGTAGCCTTAGTGTCCTGTTGATGGAAAGGTGGGTGAGATCACATCGGATACCGCTGCCGCTCTCGTGCGGGGTGCCCTGCCTAGCAAAAGCTCTCTCGTCCCACCCCTGAAAGCATTGCAAGCGTCTGTGAGTGCTGCTGGGATGCTTTTACAGATTCCTGGCGCAGCCCTAATTTCAGAGGTGCAAGTCGTGATTTGGAGCTGCCTGTGAGTAAATACACTCTGTAGCCAATCGGGAGAGAGCGAATGCTTGTGCAAGGGTTTCACCAGGCCCTTCAACGTGCGAAGGGTGCTTAGCTGCTGCACGCTTCATTCTTGGCCGCATATGATATGTGCTCTTGCATAGAGTTTACTAAGGGGGGTGACGTCTTGTGATTTCTTTGATTTACAATCATCAGCCTTCTTCCAAGAGGATTTGAGCCCAGAATCTAGTTACTAGCAGGAATCTAGTTACTAGCAGGAATCTAGTTACTAGCAGGAATCTAGTTACTAGCAGGAATCTAATTACTAGCAGGAATCTAGTTACTAGCAGGAATCTAGTTACTAGCAGGAATCTAATTACTAGCAGGAATCTAGTTACTAGCAGGAATCTAGTTACTAGCAGGAATCTAATTACTAGCAGGAATCTAGTTACTAGCAGGAATCTAGTTACTAGCAGGAATCTAATTACTAGCAGGAATCTAGTTACTAGCAGGAATCTAGTTACTAGCAGGAATCTAGTTACTAGCAGGAATCTAGTTACTAGCAGGAATCTAGTTACTAGCAGGAATCTAGTTACTAGCAGGAATCTAGTTACTAGCAGAAGTGCCGGTATTGTTCGGCACAAAGAGCAAAAACTCAGGTTTGTTCTTCCTTAGTTTTAAAAAGTGCTTAGAGAGACAAGCTGGAGTTCTCTCCAAAACCAATTTTAATGTTTCTATTTCTTTTTTGGAGCTTATTTTTAGATATAGCTGGGTGTTCCCAGCGTACTGACGAACATCAGGCCAATGTCTCTTAATTCTTCATTTAGGGGTCCCAAGTCAAGTATAAAGAGTGTTCGGGCCAGGATAACAAGCTTAGGGGACTCGGTGCAGAGAGGGAGAGGGGAAGGATAAATGTTGATGGATCTTGACTGTTTTTGGTCCTGTCCGTCAAGTGCGATCTAAACCACTTTAGGGCGGTGTTGTCTGCACCCATCCTGTTTTGTAAGGCATTCAATAGTGCTGTATGGCCCACCATGTTGAAGGCTGTGCTATGGTCCAAAGGGCCTAGTGTGAGGCTTCTTCCTGGTCCATGATTTCTAGGGCATCTTGAAGCATCCTTGTTGAGTGATTTCAATGCTACAATCTTCCCTCAAGCATGATTGGTTTGTACGAAGAGGTTGTCATCTTTCACTTGGAGGTTCACTTCGGCTTCTATTGTTTTGCCCAAGTAGGGGAGCACCGCAGCCAGTCTGAGGCTATTTAGCTGTTCCATGTCAACACAGGGTTTTAATCTAGCAATGACTTAATCTGACTTTTTTCAGATCTTCTTGAGAATGTTCCAGATTCATACTTGCAGTTAATGATTCATCGCCAACAGGTGTAAGGTGCGCGCCAATAGTTTTAATTACAAAGAAAAGCCCATACACACTTTTGCACCATAGGCTGAGCTTGAGACTTGCTTTGAGCCTAGACTAAGGAGAAGAAGAACCGGAACCCAGTGGAAAGCTTTCTGGAATCAAGAATTCAGATTTAAGGACATTCTCTGGAATATGTTAGGACAGTAGAATAACATTTGAGGTGTAAAAAGTCAGTATACAACGTTGACAACGCGAGCGTTACAACGAAGTATCATTACCACGCGGTTATAACAACGAAAGTTGTTACAACGAATTGCGCTGGGTGGCGCTAAAGGATAATAAATGATTTAATTTACTATCCCAACACCTTCCCTACTATCCACGGGGACTGGTGTTGGAATAGTAAATTATACTTTTTTAAATTTGCGCCCCCCCCCCCCAACGCAAGTCGTTGTAACGACTTGCGTTGTTGCAACCGCGTTGTAATGGTACGCGTGGTAATGGTACGCATGGTAGTGACATACATCCCAAAAAGTCATAACAAACAAATGCATATTCATACATGAATGGATTAGGTAGAAAAAAGTTTTATGTTCATAGAAATACATTTCTACATAGACTGTCAGAGATCTTACATTGCCACTTCATGAATTCATATGCCTCCAAATATATGTGTGAAACTAACTAACAATTGTATCCGTGGGTAACCGTTAAGGAGGTAATATAGCACCAGGTACTTTTTTTGTATACCCAAAACAATCTTGATTAAGAAAGTGTTAACACGTGCTAAGAAGTCTGATGCACAGTGAACGGGACCAATGTGTAACCAAAAGGCTGACACCAACCGAGATGGGGCGGACCGAGTCAAGAGGGTTGGAGGTAATACAGCAGTGCTAGCAATCGGACAACAGGTCAGTACCTGGTGCCAATAAAGCAGGAATGGTGAAACTGGGTCTCTCACAAGCCAAAGTACCAACACCAATTCAGCAGGGCCAAGGAGGGAACAACAGGGCAGGTGAGATGCTTACATGGTCAGTAACAAGCCACTAGACCTGATACCCAGTTAACAGAGTCAGCAGCAAGTGATTGAGGCCATCATTAACCCAAAGAGCCAGGACAAAGGCAATACAATACCCCAATAAAATACAACCAGTGCCAAGTCAAAATGGCTTTTACCAACATAAGAAGGGCAGCCAAAAGGCAACATGGTTGATTCATGGTCATCAGGCCTAAAGATGAGTCAGCCATCCTGGTGCCTGGCTAACACGGTTGACTGGGTGTGAGTGTTTGATTGATTCAGATGCTCCGTCCATCACCACCCCCTTTTGTACTGGCTAACATGGTTGGCATTGAGACACCAGAGCCAACAGCGACCCAACAGAGGCAAGGCCGATGGAACAGGATCAGTACTTGGAAAACTGGGCTCACTCCATCATAACACCCTAACTATCCCAATAGCACTAGAACTTTCAAGGCTTGGCTAAGGGGAGAGAGCCAGTACCAGGCAAACATAGCTGATGCAACCACCTCAATATGATTAGCAGAACGGCCCTGAAGCCAGTAGAGACAATACAACCAACTTAAAGCCAACAGTGTTGGTGCCAATATAACAGGGGTGAACACAGCATAACACGATTGGTCCCAAGCCACCAGGATCAAGGCTGAGACAATAAGCTCAGTGTCTAGCCATATTGAGCCATGCTCAAGTCACCAGAACCAATACCAACTCAACAGGGCCAATTGCAAGTCAACAGCACCTGTGCCAAATCAAAAGGTGTGGTGTATAGCCAGTAGGAGTGTCAAGCCACCAACATCAACCCAAAAGGGTAAAGACCAAGCCAATAGACTTATACCAAACCAGTAGGACTAGCGGCAAGACAGCGGACTTGTGGCAATTTAACATGAACAACTAAAAGCCACCCAGGTGGGTCCCATGCCAGAAAGGTTAACGATAAGCAAACAGACCTGGTGCTTGACCAACAGGCCTGACACCAAGTCAACTAGACACGCACTGATCCTACACAAGTCCAGGGCAAGAGGACCAACACCAAGCGCACAAGGCTAAGGCCACCAACATATGACCACCGCAAAAGTGCTGAATTAACAAGGGTAGAGCCAAGCAAACATGGGTGATGGTATCAACACAGTAGGGCTGATGTCCACCCAAAAATGATATACCCATTCCACAGGATGTGGTCAACCTAACAATGTTGTGGCAAAGCCAAGATGCTCAAAGTCAACCTATCGTGACCAAGGCTACGTTATCATGACAGAAGCAACCACCACAAATTTCATGGCCAATCTGAAGCAATAAGGGTGATGCCATTCAAGAAGGAACACAGATATCCCAACAAGGTCAGGACCAACCCAAGAGGACAACACCAACTTTACTGGGCAGACGCCAACCAACACATGTGTGAAAGTAAACCAACTTGGCCAATGCTCAGATAGTGTGCAAAGGCGCATCCACTAGAAATCCCACTCAATAGCTTGAGAAACTGCAGCAAATTATTGCCATGAAAACTGAGAAAGTGTCATGCTTTCCACCCTCAGGAACTTCAAAGAGGGGAGTTGACAAGGGCTATACACTATACACTATGACCACTCGTGACCTCATTCATTCTATATTTCCTTTATCATTTCTGTCAAGATCACTCACAAACTGTCTCTTTTTCCTAAGTGCCTTTATTATTTCACGTTCTTCTCACTGCCTTGTTCACTTTAGCATTTGTTTTATTAAATGGATGGCTCCC
Organism: Lissotriton vulgaris; assembly: GCF_964263255.1. NCBI lineage: Eukaryota > Metazoa > Chordata > Amphibia > Caudata > Salamandridae > Lissotriton > Lissotriton vulgaris. The sequence goes on along the minus strand of NC_141700.1, from coordinate 760,805,231 downwards.
TCATTTTCTTCCTCTTTCTTGGCTTACCGCAGAAAGCCTTTTTTTTTCGACTCCTCTGTCCTTCACTTTCTCTCCTTGTCTTTGTCTACCTCACAACATCTGTTTTCTCTCTGTGCCTTATCCTTCCTCTTTTCCACCACTCTGAATGTAAAACACATATTTCTGTTCATTTCAGGCACACCTCTCATTCTTCGGCCATCTCTTTGTGTACCTCAGAGATTCTATTTTCTCTCAGTGCCTTCAAGCTCCACTTTCGACTCCTGTCATTAACACCACACAATCTCTCTTTTCTCTTTGTTCCTCCACTCTGTACTTACTGTCCCCTCTCTTTGTTTACCTCACAAATTCTCTTTTCATTTAACCGCCGCAGCCTGCAGCATTTAGCCGACACTGATGGTGATTTCTTACACACGCCAGGCAAGTTTCGCGCGGACAAATTAGATTAGAAATTGGCTTGGTGTTGGCCACGGGTACAAACAACATTGACCAGCTTTGTACACCAGAAGTATTATCTCAAACCTGCCAACTCACACGGTGGCAGCGTGTAACACACGATATAGGCTTCCTTCACACGATCACCCAGTGAGGAGCCGATATCACACGGTGGCAGGGAAAACGAGATGAAACCTGCTGTAAATAGTGGTTTTCCAGCTCGGTTTTCTGAGGCTTTGTACTGCCGACGCCCATTAAGGGACGTGAAAACACCCCAGGAAATCAGCACCAGCCACAGCAAGGTTTTTCTCTGGTTTTGGAGAAGGGTGAATTGGGGGCGGGGGCGAAAGTGCCTCTCAGGTGCTTGCGACACAAGTTCACTTCCCTTCAAGTTTCCACCCCCTCCTCACACTGTGAACCTTGGGGCATATTATCAAGGGGGTTTATCTCCACTTTTTTGGCTTTAAAAGCCAAGAAAGCGGAGATAAAATTATCTTCCTATTACCTAGCTGTCGCTAACACCAGTTAGCGACAGCTAGTAGGAGATAGCGACCATCTTGGGCCCCACTTTGCATGTCAGTGATATTTATCACTAATGACATGCAAAGTGGGCGTGCCAAGATGTTAGCGACTGAAAACAGTCGCTAACATCGCTATCTTCTATTACCAACTTTTGGAGATATTCGCGCTAACACCTGCCCTGAGCAGTTCTTAGCCATGTTATCCAATGGGAGGTGGATAACATGGCTAAGAGCATTAGCTCGGTAATGCATGAATATCGCTGACTTTTCAGCGATATTCATGCATTGCGGCGATTTTTATCGCATTTGCGGTAAACCTTGGTAATACCAAGGTTTATTTGCGGTAAAAATCGCCGCAGCTCAGCTGTAAATTTTTGTCTCTAACCAAGCAATAGCGATAATTATCGCTATTGCTTGGTAATATGCCCCCTTGTCTTATTTGGCAGGTCAGGTTATCTCCTGGTAGTAACATCACAGCAGGTGGCTGGGTGCAGCGGAGAGTCCAGACAGGCCTTCTAGATATTCACAAAAAGCACGCCTCCATCAGCGCTCTCTCAGCGAAGTGTTCCCAACTCTCCCTGCCTGGTCTTGTAAGATGGCCGAGCAGGGCAATGTGCCTGCTGCTGAGAATGACATGTCACCAGCAGGTTTAAGGTTTATTACTCGGCAGGGCACAGTCAGCATTTCATCCATCTGGCGACACACAAATGAACACCAAGGTACATAGTCTCTTTTCCATCTCTTTGATTGTCTGGTTTCTATGCTTTCACTGCTTGCTTTTAGGGAAATCTTTTTTTTCTTGCCTGTGCATGTGTTTTCCAGCTATCTTCCCTTTGTGTTTTTGACCACCCTTCCGCGCTACTCTCTCTCACCCATGTGCTTCTCTACCACTGCACACACTCATGTTGCAGTCTCTAAACTCTGTGTGCTCCTCCCTCACCTCGAACGTGGTTCGCATTGCTCTCTTTTGCGTTGCTTCTCCGCCCACCTGCCGTTTTGCTTCTCCCTCACCCACCCCCAACCTGCTCCCAAAACCTAGTCACCCTTTTTTATTTATTTGTGCTGCATTGTAAAATTGAGCTGTTGCACTCTTTTTTTAAAAAAAAATTGACCTGTCTATCTCAAATTAGTAAATAAAATGAAGGAAAAAAAATACCCACATCTTTATGTAGGTGCATGTATGCATCTTGAACGTATACATGTTCAACGCGTGCATGCGCCTACAAAATGACTACGGCCGCCGGGTCATGTGTTTTTTTAATAGACTTGCTGCACAGTAGCAGCAATGCTGTACAGCCGGGCTAAAAATATTTGCAAAGCCAATAGTTCTATTAACGACACATATTGGCTTTGCCCTTGCTTGTTACTATAGAGGAGCAAGCCAAAGATTCCCCCTATAGGCTCATGGAACTCTTTGGTGACTTGCAATATCCTTATAATGTATGGCAGGGGGTATTTTATCCCATATATCAAAGGCCCAAGACATGAATAAGTAGTTAGTGTCTTTATCTTAACGAAATTTAAAACTAAGTTCCTCTAAGGTTGGGGAGGTGGGGACTGCGTGAGGGGCAGAGTGGAGGCATTTGTTGTGTCTGAGGGTCCTGGATGCCTGGTCTAGGGAAGGGACCCAGGGGGCAGCTGGTGATGACAAGACAGCCTGTGAGCCAAGAACATATGTACAGGAGGGAGGGAGGGCAGTAGGAGGGGGTGGTGCAGGAAAGGGGGATAAATCAAGTGGGAGGCGGGAGGGGGGGGGTCAGGGGGTTATAGTACATACAGCACTTTCCATCATGGCACATAACACAACAACTGCAATCCCTTAAAGTATGTGTCTCCTTGTGTCATTTGCACTTCATCAAATGAAATCGAATCAACACCACAGCACCCACGTGCACACAACGCACACAAGCTGCGCGTGCGAGTAAACGTGCACACACATTGCACACACGCGTGTGTGCAGACACACCAAACACCCTCGAACACACCCTCCTGCTCACCACCCATGCACACTGTGCACCGATATACCATAGGCCAGCCACACAGATGCACACACCGCATCAAAGCCCTGCCCTTGCACACACTCTGAGCGCACTATCGCAGAGCAAAAATTGCGAAAGTTCTTTTTGAACGGCCTCCAAATATTGTTTATAGCACTTTCCACATTTGCAAACAGTTTGCAGAACCAAACGTCCAAGTCGTTTGTCTGAATTATTGTAATGTCACAAACTGTCAACCAGTTTCAACCCCTATGAACAACTTTTGCCCCTTTTGTTATTTGCTCTGATTGCAAACAGTCCACATCCGTAGGATAAAATGGTGGCTGAGTGTTCACACAAATGTCACACTCATGCATGCACATACACACAAACACACAAAAAAGCCCTTTTTCATATGACTTGAGGAAAGAGGATGCACGGTTGTACATCAAGCAAGAGTAGGGTAATACAGCTTTATAACACTGAAAATCAGTGACAGATTGCATTTGGCAGTGAAGAGGTAGGTACTGCGAATACACAATGTATTTAAATACATTTAAAGTACAGGCGCTCCTTCCAGAGAGCGGCAAGTGCTTAAAGCGGCATAGCTCCCAAAATACTGAACTTCACAACTTTTCCTACTAATGACCTCAAGATCAGCCTGTGAATCCAGCATGCTGCTTCCCCCACCACCATCCGGCCTTCTACCCCTATGGACAACTCTGAGACCCCTCCAGACCCAAGACCACCACCCTTGAGTGCAACACCACCAGCAACACCTGGCTGAACGATGGCAAGAATTTCCTGCTCTGTAAATATGTAATATATAATTGTCCAAGCCGAATATCGCTGTACAAATGTAATCCTGAGTGAATTTGCTATTTGTGTATATGTATATATATATATATATAAAGTTCTGCTGCACACCAAGTGGTCTCCCCTGGCTCTTTCCAAATTGGGAAAACTGCTATTGTTGGATTTGTAACGGCCCTCCCAGGTCGTTGGAAAGAGCCGACTGCTTTTGCGGGTCCGTGGTGGAGTCAGGTGATGCTTCCAATTTACGGAGGAGAATGAGCATGCACCGTAGCAGTAAGGTGTGTCCAGACGGTAGAAATGACAGCATCAAAGCGGGGCAGGGACCCGAAAATGTGGCACCAAGATATATTAAGGACATTGTGACTGGGGATCGCGGATCCATCGAGATGCTGATATTGCATGGACTACTTCTCCCAGAAGGCCGTGTGACCACGCCCAACAGGGCGGGAGAAGTTTTAAACCAGAAGTGCCTGTTGATGCGCTTTCCCTTCGTCTTCCGACAAGCCACTGATAAAGAGACTGATCTGAAACGCGTCTGGCTTTGAATAAGGGGTGATTCTTTGCACATTGAAGGAACCTTTGCTGGCAGGCTGTCATTTGAACAATAAAGTTCTGCTGCACACCAAGTGGTCTCCCCTGGCTCTTTCTGAATTGGGAAAACTGCTATTGTTGGATTTGTAACGGCCCTCCCAGGTCGTTGGAAAGAGCCGACTGCTTTTGCGGGTCCGTGGTGGCGTCAGGTGATGCTTCCAACTTACGGAGGAGAATGAGCATGCACCGTAGCAGTAAGGTGTGTGCACACAGTAGAAATTACAGCATCAAAGCGGGGCAGGGACCCGAAAATGTGGCACCAAGATACATTAAGGACATTGTGACTGGGGATCGCGGATCCATCGGGATGCTGATATGGCATGGACTACTTCTCCCAGAAGGCCGTGTGACCACGCCCAACAGGGCGGGAGAAGTTTAAACCAGAAGTTTGATACGGCATGGACTACCTCTCCCAGAAGGCCGTGTGACCACGCCCAACAGGGCGGGAGAAGTTTTAAACCAGAAGTGCCTGTTGATGCGCTTTCCCTTCGTCTTCCGACAAGCCACTGATGAAGAGACTGATCTGAAACGCGTCTGGCTTTGAATAAGGGGTGATCTTTTGCACATTGAAGGAACCTTTGCTGGCAGGCTGTCATTTGAACAATAAAGTTCTGCTGCACACCAAGTGGTCTCCCCTGGCTCTTTCCGAATTGGGAAAACTGCTATTGTTGGATATATATATATATATATATATATATATGTATCACGTTAAACTACAAAACAGCTTCTAAGGCAGATACGGAGAAACTGACACTTTGATATGCTGAAGTCGCAGGTAATTATTTATTTAGTTTTTTCAAGTGAATGGCTTGTGCAAAGAGAAAGTATATATAACTCTGACCACCTAACCACTAGTATATGTAGAAGACCTTTGTAATTACTACCACTCCTACGTGATTTTAGAGTTTCTGTTTGTATCTCTTCCTTGAGTGACTTTACAACTTGTACATTTGCAATTTTTCCCTCCTTTCACTCCACTTGTACATTTGAATGTTTTTTTCTCTGTTTGTATCTCCTATGTAACTCACAGTCCTTATGTAACGCAACTGGTTCTTTTGTAAAGCGCTCCGACATCTTCGGCTAATGTTTGCGCTATATAAAATCGCATTAAATAAAATAAATAAATATAATAAAGGAGGGATTTCACACCTGTTGCCCCCGAAATGTTGAAAGATTGAATTGATTTCAATCTCTCCTTATCTAAAATGTCACTATTACCCACCCAGACGTGCAACTCCCTCATTTTATCTCAAAATAACTCCCTTAGGTGCATTCACACGCATGCACGAAGACACACACAAGTGCATGCACCAACATACATTGACATAGCACGTCCTGCGCACGGACACTCGCACACCCACTCACCACAAGCATGCTTGCACACACCGCGCGCAAGGGCCACAAAACACACCACGTGCACAGGCGACACAACAGGCCCACGCCATGGACACAAGAAGTCACGGGGAGGTCTGTGGTGTGGCTGCTCTGAAACAGATGGAGGCCTTCCCCAAAGGTTAGGGTAGGTTTCTGGGGGTCACACTCCAGGGGGGTGGATGCCGTCATGGCCGCCATTGTGCGCCTACAGAATGGGCTCAGGAAGCGCATCAAGGCGCTTTGAATAGCGACGTCGATGCCAGCTGTTTGGGGGCGGGGGAGGGGGGGGTGCCTGGCACACCATCTTATGGTTACCTGGTGAGGAAGGTGGAAAGTTTGCAGGGGGGGTGCTTGTGGTGGGGGCTCAGGACTGATTTCCTTCACAGAGCCCGTAGCCTGGCACAGTACATACGGGCCTTCCCCGAGTCAGGCTCCTTGGAGGGGTGGGGGCGCAGGGAGACGGGGGCGCCCGGGCGTGAGGGGCATTACCATCACAAACGGGGGACTCGAGTGGAACAAACCCGAGGAGCCGGGGCAGACATGTCACCCTGCTGGCTCGCTCCCCCCTTTGTCCTGCCCCCTTTGTCCGATCCGTTCCAGAGGGGTCCGGCTCACAGATGCAAATGGCACCCCCATCCGCAAGAAGAAATTGGTTTTGGGGGGGGCAAAGAAAAAGGAAGGGGGCATGTCAAGGCAGACAGGCCACAATCAGGGCTCCAACAGAGGTGTAGAAACTCAAGAACTAGGCCGAGCCTCGGCTCTTGCGAGCTCCGCGACCCTCGTGGGGGAGGGGGAGGGCAGACTTTGCAGAAGGTTCCAATCTAGCGAATGTATACAGACGAAAATTGCAGTAAATGTGATTTCTGAAAATTACGTTTACTTTTTTTTCTCTTCTTCCTGAAAAGGGACCACGAGCGGTGGCTGTGTGGGTTTCTGTTTGTTTTCTGGCCTGGCACCAGCCCGGCTGGTTTTAAGGGATTTGGCGAGGCTGCCCTCCCGAGTCTTGAAGTATTTAGTTCATGTCGGGGTTACACCCTGTTTCAAAATAAGAAAACATCTGGAGGAAACTGCTGCTTGCACTTGTAGGCCGGGCTGGAAGCACAGTTCTTCAGTGCTACAGGCAGCTCGTGGCGTCACTTCCACAACCCGCCAGGCGCAGCGGAAGTGACATCATCACGCACCCTTTTACCGCCATTCACACCACAGGCCTTGCACCTCGCTCCCTCCTCAGCCTCCCAAAAGCTGCTGAGGCGCCAGTGAAAGGGCCAGAAGGAAAAATTGGAGAAAGCAGAGGGCCCTGGGAGTCCAGCCTCCTTTCTGCAACTGCCGCTGCCTCCATGTCCCTGGAGGTCAGGGGCAGCAGGGCACTACCGGGGGTATCAAATAACAAGCCACGAGGAGCAGCTGCGACCTCTGTCAACCTCTAATTGGGGTCCACGGGACTGACCTTTTGCACCTTGACGCCCCTCCTTGTTTGCTGGCGCAATACAAAATGTTAGAAACCTCGGCCTGTTACAGTGACAAATAATACATTTGTGTCACATGTGTGATGTCATATATATTCAGTGAATGGTGGCCACTTGTAATTGGACAACAACTTTAATTGTAATTGCATTTATATAGCGCTTACTACCCCTGACAAGGGTTTGAAGCGCTTTATGCCAGGCAGCACGGTGCCCCGGAACCCAAGGTCAGTGTTTCGAACCTTATTGCCAAGGAGGACTTTTATGTAAACGTTCATGTTGTTTCTTATTGTAACACAACCTCCTTTGTCCTTTTGTTTATCCTCAAAGCGCTATAAAATGTTCCAAAGTATCTATATAGTGGGGTCAGGAGGGGCCATGACAGAAAACCTGCAGACAATTAAACAAAGAAAGCCCCTGTAGGAATTCCAGATGACCAGTTACAAATGGCTTCCACTGAATCGGAGCTGCGGCATGTGGGATTTATGTAAATTGCGCGATGTATGGAGCATCGGCTGAAGCCAGAGGTAATCTACTGGTTAATAAAAGCACAAAATAAAACCAAGAGGCGCCACCAGACGGAAATAGCCAGCTCAACCATGCAACTGAATTACCCTGGAATGGTCTCCATAAGATTTCAGCAAAAAGCTACAAATACATCTTCTGCAAAGGGATCAGGTAGAAGTCATTTGAAACTGGTCAAATGGGATTTCCAATAGAGGGCAGGCTATATTTGCTGCACATTTTGGATAAGGACTTGAAGTTGGAAGAGACCCTTGACAGCGCATACCTGTAGCAAGGACAGGCCACTGAAGAGGAGCACAGCGCAACCTAGAATGTGCCATCAAATTTAAATTTAAAATAAAATTTTAAATTTGTTGTACAGTGCACAAATGCCTCTTTAGAGATGGCCCCAAATATCTTGCTCAAAAATTTCACTTACACAAACCGGATCGTCTTCTGCGATCTAGCAACCAACTTCTACTGGAAACTCCATTAATTAAGAAGACCAGACAAGGGGGTCGTGCCCTATCACTTATAGGACCGACTCTGTGGAACAAACTTCCCATCAGTCTTAGACAAATCACCAACCACCTCTCCTTTAGGAAAACCTTAAAAACACTTCTGTTCCAAGAAATATAATCCCCCTATAGCTTTCCCGCAGAGGCACTGAAGTCTGTTATCCAGGGCGAACAAAGCGCGGAGATACCCCTTACGGGGTCGAGTCGAGCGCGATACAAGAAATTAAATAAATAAATGCAGCAGGTGGGCCCCATCCAGTCTGCCGCTTCCAAGACTGTTCTTTACCCACAGACCAGCCCCCGTCTCCAGCTTCATCCTTGCTTCTCAGCGGGAAGGGCCTGGCTTAGACTTGGGCAGTAATAGAAGGTCCTCTTATTTTTGGAGGTCGTACTACATACAGGGGAAGATCCACCAAGGGAATTCCGCCACTATACGTTCAAGAAATCCACCAATCAAGTTCTTTCACAACTTTGTCCCTGTAAGGAAGGAAACCCCGCCTATGGGTTCTCCGCTGCATTTAGCACTTTTTCTGAAATTTGTAGGACTTTCTATTACTATCAAACTCTAATTCAAGCCCCACATCTGCACGCCACCTGGCGCTGGGCAGGGGCAACTCTAGGCTCATGATGGCCCTGGGCAGGGAGCGTAGGTAGGGGGCCCCGGAAGAGGGGGTCTGGGCGGGGCGGAGCGTGGAGGCCAGTGAAGAGGGGGGGTCAGTGTGTTTGGAAGTGAAACAGAGCCAGAGGCCACCAAATCCCTGCCAGGGGCCACCACACAAATATGTATCCATCCTCAGAGGATTATTATATTAAGGATAGATATCGGCGTGGCGGCCCCTGGGATTTGGCGGCCCTGTGCAGGTGCACGGCTTGCACATGCCTACGGCCGCCCCTGCGCTGGGCTGTTTAAAGTTATTCACTGTTTTTGCTGGTGACCCTTGTGCGGGGAGTGGTGTTTCTTCGCTTCATTGTACTTTTCTTGAGTGTTTGTTGCCTAATGTTATTCCGGAGCCCTCAGATTTGATACGCTACTGTCCAGAATTCCAGGAGTATGTTCAGCTGAACAAGGCACCTCTGGGTTGTGTTTGCTCCCTGTAGATTGGACACCTCTGACAGGTCCCGGTGCTTTGTTTCTGCCAGTTCACAAATGATACTTTCCCGAGCAAAGCTGCCTTTATTGATTTGTTTGGGTAAGGTGTTTACATTGCACTTGGACACCACTGACGAGGTAGCTGCGGGGAGTTTGAACTTAGCAGCATCCAATTTTTTGCCGGCATTATCCAACTGTACAGCTTGGGAGGCAAGTATGTGACATAGCAAGTAAGGCCACATCTGGCAAACTGTACCCTATTGGAATATGTTTTGTGTCTAGCATTTGTTCAGCACATTCAAACCTTCATATGACCTAGTAGCATTTTAACTAGAATTCAGAAACCTTGCTTGGATTCAGACCTTGAAGTTTAGAGGACTGATGTATGCATGTATGTATGATGTATGTATGTGGTATTTGAACCCACCCAAAAGCCAGCAAAGCTCTGTACAATGTCAAAGTTAAGCTAGACTGGAAAGGCAACAGGTTTTTGGATGGTTAATGCATTGTCGTGTAGGGTTCTTTAACTCTTTCCTAAATTGGAGTTCAGTACTGAAGTCTGCATTTTTTGGCCTTATCCTCCAAGGTTTTTCTCTGAGACATATTTTTCACTTAAGTATGCCCTGTTGAATTTCCAGAAGTAAAAAACACTCTCAGAAAAAAATATTTGCAAATCAGGCCCTGTGAGTGTTTTTGGAAACGTCGCCTCCAGTCTACCTGGAATATTGTGTCGTGATGCCGAACTCTGAACAGCAATTGTGAAGATCTGGAAGTCACTTAAGATCAGCTGCTCGAAGTCCTCTTTTCAAAGCCCGATTACACGAAGGCCCAAATGCCATGTCGAAGGAGTATCTGTACTATCTAGAGTTTCTATGTCACAGTCGACTGCGCTTAGGGTTCAAGATAGCTCCGGGAAATGAACAAGACCGTTTCAAGGAAGCGGTGGTGGGTGCCGAAGGACGCCCTTGAGATCTCATGGGTGACATGACTATTGCAGAGCAGAAATTGTTACAATTCTATTTGAATGGCCACCAAATATTGTTCATAACACTTGCCACATTTGCCAACAGTTTGCAGGACCATATGTCACATGTCGTTTGTCTGAATGTTTCGGATGTCACAAACTGTCAACCAGTTTCAACCCCTATGAACAATTTTAGCCCCTTTTGTTATTTGCTGATTCCAATCATTCCACATCCGTAGAACAAAATGGCGGATGAATGTTCACACAAATGCCCCAATAGTTGCTGAAGTTTTAAAAAAGTCACACTTGGCATTTTGTGAGGTGGTACGCGAATAGCTGATTGTAAGAATAATGCTGGTCAGTACTCACCAAGCATTTAGTGTAGAATGTCTTGTTTGGATGGCTTGAGGGTGGTAAAAAAATACATCAAGCCTGTTGATGGTCAATGCAATTTTATTTTTCTAAGATTAGACAGAGATACGGATATCATTTGCTCATACATGTCCAAGGGCAAAGATCTGCTCACTACACCCTCGATTAAGCCTGCCTGGGGCATACATTTTGCCGCATCTCTTTGTTCACAATTAGTGGACTCCATTTTCTTACTGTTGACATCTTCCTATTGCGAACGCATCATGGTAGACCACTGTATAGACAAACCAGGAGTTTTTCCACCCAAGTACTGCTTTTGCAAGCAACCACAGCACTAACGACCCCTTAGCGGCGCAAGCCAGCTGAGGAATCTACCTAGTTCCATGGAAGGCAGTCTATATTTGTGACCTGTTCACCCCAAATTATCAGAATTGGCCTTCACATTGCCAGCCATGACATTCCCCTCTGTGTTCCCCCGCCTCTGCCTTCTGTGGGTTGGTGTGCCGCAGATTGCGTGTCCCCACCAGCCAATGGAGGACCACTACCCGCCACATGGTTTTTGACTGGCTGCGCCGTGGGCGGCCCTCTGTCCGTGGGCGGCCCTCTGTCACCCTAATGAGCCCTTCTTGTCTACCATGTCCTACAACAGGCGACGGCAACTCTTCTAATAATCGGGTCAATGGGGACAATATCCGGGTCTCGTTTCGCGTTGCTGTTTAGCCCGGGGCAAGCGTGATCTGCCACTCACCGCCCACACACCCATCAAGAACGGAGCCAACGTGGGTGCAGCATGCAGCAAAAAAACTGCCCGCCCACGCCTCCGCTACCCAATAGACGACGTCTGCCCCCACGTGGTTTGGAATGGCCATGTTGTGGGCGGCCCCCTATCCTACAACGCTCTTCATGTCTGCTGCATCCTACAGAAGGCGATGACAACGCAGGCCAGAAGAGGACAATATCTGTGCCTCATTGTGAGTTTATCTTTTTCCTGGGACAAATTGGACCTGTCACTCACCACCCACACCTATAACCATAAACAAATAACCACTCGCCCACACGCTCTCTGCCCTTCCGCATCCCAGGACTGCAACGGACAGCGAGCGGCTAATTCCTACACAAGCAAGACATTGACCAGAAGTTTTTTTTCCCTTGAGTATAGTTACATTTCTGATGAACCCACCTCTACGAGATTCTGTTTCTGTTGACCTTCAGAGTGAAGGGTTTCAAACTTATTCGACCACGTTAAGAAGATCTCTCTAGCCACGCTTGGCTTTAAGGTAGACTATCACAAGATTCTTTCACTGGGCAACCCCGAAAACTACTGAGTCAGCTGCAAAGGCTTCCAAACTAAACTAGCCGCTATAGTAGTAAGAGCCAATAGGAAGCCCAACAAGACCGCTTCTGAAGTCCTAGTTTTGATAATGGACATGTATACTCTGTTTTTAGAAATACAAATCCCACATTTATATAATGTATCAACCCAGTCCACTCTTCCTGTTAGTCAATCCATTACAATCTCTTTCTGTTTGTACACTAAATTGAATGCAGTTTGATAACATCTCAGGCAGATGTCCATTGGCATTACTCTCAATCTAATATAATGTTTCAACATATTATCTGATCATATTTCATGTGCACTGTTCGCATTTATTATTTTATAACTTGAGAGCCGACAACCGTTTCGCTCCTGCAGCTCCGCACCAGAATCTCCCACAAACCTTCGCTAGCGGAAGACCCAGCGCCCCGTGGGCACCTCGAGGCACTATGGTGCCTACAGGCCCACGCCAGGGGTGTAACACAGCTTTCCGTGCCCCTCACAAGGCAGGGGCCGCTGCTTGGTTCGTTGTGCCCCTGCCTTCGCCACTCCGCTTGTCTGCTCACAGTGTTTCTGCCAGAGGCCTGGAAGAAACCATCGAAGGGGCGCAGACTCTCACAACGTTTAGGGAGACCCGAAAATCTGCTTCTTTATCGAAGTGTGGAACGGTCCACTACTCCAGGAAACAGAGGGGTTTATTTGCTACCATTTGCGCGTGCTTGCCCCTGTGTGTGCAGAACAATCGTGCACTGCGCTCGTGGTGTGTAAATCACAGTTAGCTGTGTGTTGTGTCACACAAGCGTCCTGTCCAAAGCCTCACTCCAGCGCGCTTCCGGGTCCTGCGATAGGCGGACATGTTTTCTAAATGTATTCGAATTTGAAACATGCTTAAAGTAAGCAAGCATGTATGTAAGGCAAGTTACAGCGGGTGACACGGGTAAGCCAGGGCAGATTTGCATTCTGGTCTGTTCGGTGGTCTTCCATGAGAGACGTCACGTGGATCATGTGCTCTGCGAACAGAGCCCTTAAACACGCATTGGCCTAAAACGTGAGGTATGTGAGACAGAACCAGACAGAAAGATTTGAGGTCTGTGTGTAAGTTACATGTACAAAAGCAAAACACATGATGCCACTGAAGCGGGGCAAACAGGCGAGGATTGGGAAACGCGGTCGGAAGCAGCGGGGAGAAGGCATGGCTGAGATCTCTGGCACAGAGGCAAAGAGGAAAGAGATGAAGGCCTGAGGTCTGTGAGAAGGTAAACAGGTGGAAAAGAGAAAGACCTGAAGTCTGTGAGAAAGAGGCAGACACCTGGGGAAGGCAATTACATATGGGCTATGAGGTGGAGACATAAAGGTGGGGAAGAGACAGACCTGGGCTCCATGAAGCAGCGAAAACAGAAAAGAACGGTCTATGAGATAGGAGAAGGGATGTAGGTCGTTACAACGCATACTTTTACAACGCATACCTTTACAACGCATTTTTTACACCGCAACATCCATTGCAACGCATTCCATTACAACGCATGCCATTACAACAAATTCTTTGAAACTACCTTTACAACGCATTCCACTACAACGCATACTACATTTACTACGCATACCATTACAACGCATACCATTACATTGCATGTATGGTAAGTATTGGATAGTGTAGGGGTAAAAATTACTATTCTAACTCCAGGGGGTGCAACAGTAGGGTAAGTGTTGGATAGTGTAGGTATGTGTTGTAATGGTATGCGTTGTAATGACTGCGTTGTAATGACATGCGTTGTAGTGGTATGCGTTGTAGTGGTTGCATTGTAATGGCATGCGTTGTAATGGATGTTGCGTTGTAAAAGTTTCATTGTAAAGTTAGTGCGTTGTAAAAGTTGCGTTGTAAGTGTTGTGTCCCTAAGAGAAGCATCTAAAGGAGATGAAGTTAGTTGGTAAAGTAGGGAGTTAGTAAACAATGACTATGAAACAGGGTTTTACAGCGATGAGGTAAAAATAGCCTTGGTACTAAAGTGAGATCGTGAAGTGATTGGTGTTATGAGAGGCGTCGGCAGTATCGCTAGCATGGCGAGGCATAAACACCAGTAGCACCGCAGCTATGAATTCTTTCTCATGAGAGTTGTTTACACTCAGAAGTGATGGCCAGAGCACCAAGATTTTGGCTAGACATGGGAAGGGTGCTGGATGCTCAACGGAAGAACAGGATTCTGGGGGAAAGGGATCTGGTTACAAACTGGAGCCCTTAGCTTCAAGATGGAGGTCACCTCTGGCACCCGCTTATCATACCGTCGTACATACTATTGGCGCGAGGCAATCTGGCCAATCAGGAATTCTGAATCCCTTCCAACAAGCCAGTGACTCGAAACAACCTGTGTTGCTAAAGTTGTCAGTCACAGATCAGATTTTAGTTTGAATCCCCCTACACTCTTTGTATTTAGGCAATTTCTCCTCTTCCTACTTGTCAACTTGAAGCCAGCTCATGCACATTGTGCCTGTCAGTAGCTCAGAGCGTTCCCAACGCTGACCAGTAGGAGTGGATATCTTCCCTACTTGGGTGTCTCCACTCGGGACGAGCAAGCTACATGGCATTTGCTTGGAACTGGCATGGGCACCAACATAATGAACCCTTCATTCTCTCAATGTCCCACTACAGGAATCGACAGCAGGACCAGTGAGCTGGGCAGGTGGACACTGCCTTAGGGTTTTCTACCCACCGCGACCTGAGGGCTGCGCTTGTGTGTGCACAGAGTGCATCTTGAAATAGCGGTCTCCTTAATCTTCAGTTCAGGATACCCAAGCTGCCAGATCACCCATTGGTCCTGATATGAAGAAGAGCCAATTTTCCTTCCAAACAACACATCTCAATCCTTGGGAGCCTATATTTCACAGTGAAGCAGTTACACCGATTCGGCTGCAGAGATGAGTTTCACGGTTTCGTTTGTGTAAGGTTCAGCGGTGATAATATTCAGGGCTTTCAAACTGGCTTCAGGCTCATTGAGTATAACCTGGGCCTGACTCTACACATGATGGCACTTATCCACAATGCATGTGATGCATGTAATGCACCCTTTAATAATCCAGTTTAGGGTCAAAGGACCCTACACTGGATTATTAAAAGGTGGCTCCTGCATCCTTGAGTCCTTTTGTTGCTGCCTGCAGAATGGTGTGGCGGCCCTCCGCCTCACGAAGCGGCCTTCAGAAGGTATAAGGCAGGGGTCTCCAAACCTGTCCTGGAGGGCCGGATCCATGCCAGATTTTTTAAATTACTACATGTATCTCAATGGGGATATCCCAAAAATCTGGCATGGATCCGGCCCTGCAGGACCGGTTTGGGGACCCCTGGTATAAGGTAACAAACATGTTCCTAGAATTTGTCACGGTTGACCCTTCCTCTTGCTGAAGATTCCCGTCCAACAGCACCAGCAGGTGCGAAGAACCAAAGCATAGCAACGCTTGAGCAGCTTCCCAACACGGACAGAACAGCACCTCGACAACTGCCGACAAAGCAGAAAACGCTCCAAGGCAAGTCGCCAATCAACAGTCAGTGCAATACAAAGACAACTATGACTCTAAGCAGAGATCCCACAACCATTCGTCAATTATAAATATCCACCCTTGGAGCAGCAAGTCCAAGGCTTTTGGTCAACGAAGAACAGAAAACCTGATTACCGTGGCCTAGAGAAACTAACAGGGCCTCCCTCATCGCCTTCAGTTTTCAGTAATTTGTATCCAATTGACCTTGCAACAAACCAGTAATCATTGGCTGCTGAACAGCAAAAAGAGGTGGCCAAGGCACTTGGATGCCTCAAGGTTTACTGCCCTTTTAGAAGCTTAAAATCAGAGATACCTGAATGCACAGATATTGACACAGATATTGTTAATTCGATTGACTTTTATTAGTTCCTTTCAGCCTTTAACTCCTTCGCTGCGGCGGATATTCTGCCGCAGCGCTAACGGTCGCGGGCGGGCACGCGGCTCACCCTCGCTGGTAACAGAACCGTTCCGTCACGGCTCGTGGGTGAGCTGTGCTTGTGACGGAACGGTTCCGTCACGGCCCCGCCCGCTTAATTAAACCCTCCGCGCAGGCGCGAAATCATCGCCGCGCAGGCGCGGCGGCCGGCCGTGACGGAACCGTTCCGTCACCAGCACAGCCCACCCGAGGGGCGTGACGCAACGGTTCCGTCAGCAGCGTCGAACAGGTTAACAAAGCAGATTATATCAGTCCTAACGCGTTAGCGTCTCTCCCCAAAAAACATAGGTCCTGATTCACAAAGGGACTCCGCACTCGTGGCGGAGCCCCGCACTCGTGGCAGAGGCCTTGCTGTCATGGGGAAGTTTCTGCAATCTTCGCAATGGTAATTCTAATTGCGGAGATTCCGCCCGAGTGCGGGGACTCCCCCACAACTGTGGGGCCTCCACCACGAGTGCTGTAGTAAGTGGTCTCGTGTAGCCACAAGACATACGCGTTAGGAGCGAGGCTTCTCGAGGCCGCACGTGGCATTTGTTATACTATGTTATGTTTCAAATATGGTTCCACGCTCGTGGAGTGGCACGCCGCCTGCGAGGCTCTCAGCAAAGTTAATCAGTTATAGCAGAGGCTCGCAGGTGACGGGCGCTCCTGGCCGTGGGTGGGTAATTCTTTGTATTAAATTGTCCACTTATTACTCCATGGTGTGTAGCCTCGTTACTACATAGTTGGCGATGGCGGTCTTTACACACCCATTGACAAGTCTCCAGTTTTGTATCTTCTACTTATTACTCATGGTGTGTAGCCTCGTTACTACAAGTGCGGAAGCCCTTTGTGAATCTGGCCCATAATGTTCAAGAACAGCCGCCGGATTCAATCCCCTTCTCCTAAACACAACCGCGCGGCGTGCTCAAAGCCTATTGGATGGTATTCTGTTGCCACGTGGGTCAGATAGGATGTCCCATATCCGCTGTGGGCGGTCCCTTGTGGGCCGTCCCTAATGAGCCTGTCATCTCCTCGGTTTCCCACAGCGGGCATTGACAACGCAGCCCATAATGAGGGCAGAGGCACATATTCAGATGGAGGCCTATTTTTCTGGCACGCGGATACTGCGGCTCGCCGCCCACACCTCTCTGCGGGATGGTGCCTGTGTGCGGTGAGGGGCTTGCTCTGAAATACCCCCACGCCCACACGCTTGGGATGTCCCAGGCGTGATCACCGCTGGAGAGGTCCTGTTGCAAATGCGACCTGAATGGAGATGTTGGGTGGGCGTCTTCCGTCTTGTTCCTAGACAGCAGTAGGCCGAAGCTTGCAGCCTGTGCTTGTTAGACGCTGGTTAACACTTCCCCCTGCTGCACGCGGCTCTGTTTCCATCCATTGTTAATGCAGCATCTTCAAAATGGATTCCGTTCTCGGGAAAGGACCGTCTCTGCTTGATGATGTCACACAGGACTCGAGCAGCTTTCGTCGCGTTGAAGCATTTGATCTTCCGGGCGTCTCGAGCTCTGGTTTTACTGACATTCTTTAGGGAGCAGAAGGTATGTGGGAGATTAGAAGACAGGCTTGAAATAGGAAAGTCAGCTGTTACTTAAGGAAGCTGAAAAATGAAAGACTTGAATTAAGTGCAGTGAAGGCTGAGAGTGGGCGGAGGTGCATTTTCTTAGTTGGATTGGTGGAAAGTTCCAGAAGTTTTTCCTCCCCTGGTGGAAAAACCTAGCAACCTTGTTCATCACCATAACAGTTTTTGACCAAATGAGAACAGCTTTTATGTCAAAAGAATCATGTTCAGGAGTAGTTTGAATGCCGCAAGTCACAACTTTATATTAATCGAAAAGTCACTGGAACGTGTCTTTTTAAGATATTTTTGGTACCTGCCTACATCCAGCCTCCTCTGTATTTTGGTTCTCTCATATTTCCTTCATAATACCATCATTCCTCTGGGTGGTTCATCGCCCACCAGTCACCTCCAACACTTATCCTCTCACAAAGTGCCAAGCATGGGCGGCTCTGGGCTCATGGCGGCCCTGGGCAGGGAGCATAGGTAGGGGGCCCCGGAAGAGGGGTCAGGACGGGGCGGAGCGCGGAGGCCAGAGAGGCGGGGGCGGGAGGGGTCAGGGTTTTTGGAAGTGGAACAGAGCCGGGGGCCCCAAATCCCTGCCAGGGGCTGCCACGCAAATATGTATCCATCCTCAGAGGATTATTATATTAAGGATATACATTGGCGTGGTGGCCCCTGGGGTTTGGTGGCCCTGTGCAGGTGCACAGCTTGCACATGCGTAAAGCCGCCCCTGTGCCAAGAAAGTGGCACAACACTGGTGACCACAAATATTGATATTGGGTCGATGCACACCCCACCCCCAGGCGCCATGTGTGATTCCAAGTTGCAGCAAGACACTTGTGTCTCCGAGGACTGCAAAGCAGCAGACAGTTCATTAAAAAATATATATTGCATGCATACTCCACCATCATAAAAATATTGCCACCATGTAAATGTGGTGGGTGGAGGCTTGCGATAACATTTTTGACTTTTAGGAAATATTAATAACTCTTGAATATAATTTTGATGGAACGGTATGAGTGCTTCCTAGCAGGCAGCTGTGCTTAGAACAAGCATCAAAACCCTTCCTCATTTTAATGCAGAAAACTATGATTCTTATAGGCGCAAAGAAAGTGTGGCTCACTGGTTAGAGGAGGCAGACCTGGAAGCAGAGGTCAGCCCGGGACCAGGGTTCAATTCCCGGCTCAGCGGGGTCTTGAGTCCTAAAAATTCCACGGACTCGACAAATCTCGCTCCGGTGCCTACTCGATTCACGGGTTCACACTCTGCGACTCTGGGCAATAGCTTGCTTAATCTCCACAACGGCCCCTCGCGGCGGGATGCCTGGCTTTCACCTTGCGGATACCCTGCTGGGGTTATCTCACAGGGGAATACCAGGACGGGTTCCCTAAGCAAGCGCTTAGATACCGGGTCGGTGATTTGCGCTATATAAATTCCTGTACTATTGACAATTGTACAAAAGGTACTACTAACTTTGTATTACTGTAACCCGAAGACTTAGTTTAATCTCAGAAGGATGACTAAAACAAAATGAACTAAAGATAAAAAATGGAAAGAAAAAAGTATTGGCTAAATAAACTAAAGTGCAATTCCTTTCAGGCAGACCTACATGTGGTAAGGAAAAAGTACATCGCTTACAGTGCAAGAGAAAGTCAATGGCTGAAGGGGGCTGCATCATTGGCCCATGCTGCTGCTATACGCTGTGGTGGGCGGAAGCAAAATATGAATGACAGCTGAACAGACCATTGGATGAAGAAGGCTGGCCCCAGGTCCTGTGTTTATGTGTTTGTGTTTTGTCTTAAAAGTCCCATCACGCAAGTGCTTTTGTTTAAAAAGTCAGGATTGTCTGAAGGCGCCACATATGACAGGGGCCTACATGGCAGCTTTTGAAACCTATGTCAAGAACTGGGGAAGCACATCCCGGTGGAGTGATAACGGGCCACGCCCTTGTTGCAGGAGTTACATTGGCTTCCAATTGCTCAGAGAACCAAATTTAAAAGCCTGTGTATAGCACATAAGGCCATTTACGGCTCAGCCCCTAGTTATATTAAGGACCGGCTGACCAAGTATGTGCCAAGTAGGTCTCTACGGTCAGCAGGGGCATGTAATCTAGTCTGCCCCAGGTTCAACCATGCGTCCATTGGCGGTAGAGCCTTCTCTAGTACCATCCCTCAGGCTTGGAACCTCCTACCAGCTGATCTCTGGATGGAAACAAATCTCCTCCCTTTTAGGAAGAATTTGAAGACTGTGCTTTTCCTGGAGGCGTGGGGGCCTCTTTGAGCGGGTAGCTCGGTGCTCTGCTGATGGCGTATGTCCGTTGATAGCGCTTAGAGACCTCTGGGTGATAAGGCCCTCTACAAGTGTATGATAACATAACATAACATATATGGACATACAGTGTATAGGCCGCAGACCATAAACCGTGCCACTCTAATTAAATGTTCTAATAAAACTGTATCTGAGCGCCAAGACCAACCTTGAGCAACCACATTGGGGCTGCGCCAACAACTTGGCACTTCTCCTTCTCTGTTGGCAAAAGATTGCATTCTGGGGTCCAAATTGATGTTGACATCTTGCTGGGTCTGGTGGCTTAGTGGACTAAAACAGCCACTGCAGGGGCTTGTGTTTGACCTCATGGTCACAGGGTCAAATCCCGGTGGGTCCACTCAGCCTTACATCCATCTGAGGTCGATAAAATGAGTGCCATTGAGTTGTGTAACAATAAACATCTGTTATTCAGCGCCAAGATACCCAAGGGTGAACGTGCGCTTTACAAATGCACGTTATGTTTAAACAGCCAAGAGAATCATCTATCATAAGTTTGTTACAATCAGATGAGGATTTTGCTTAAAACTCTGCCGTCTTTGTCAAACCAAACTCGCCCACTGGTTGTACAGGCAGTAATTCAGAGTGGTCTGGTTTGCTGTAACGTCCTCTTCCTGGGCACAGATTGTGGACTGTTGTCCCAATCACAGACTATTCAGAACATGGCTGCTAGGCTTGGCTGCTAGGCTTGGCTGCTAGGCATGGCTGCTAGGCTTGGCTGCTAGGCATGGCTGCTAGATATGGCTGCTAGGCATGGCTGCTAGACTTCGCTGCTAGGCATTTCTGCTAGGCATTTCTGCTAGGCATGGCTGCTAGGCATGGCTGCTAGGCATGGCTGTTAGGCTTGGCTGCTAGGCATTTCTGCTAGGCATGGCTGCTAGGCATGGCTGCTAGGCTTGGCTACTAGGCTTGGCTGCTAGGCATGGCTGCTAGGCATGGCTGCTAGGCTTGCCCACATGCCATGCTACAGGCCCATCAGCTCTTTGGGCTTTCCACTGGCTGCCATGATCTAAAAGGATCAAGTTCAGATCACTCTGCCATGAGTTTCAAGCTTTTCACCCATTCAGCGTGCCATGTTTGCAACATAAACTTTCCAAACATGTTCTTTCTTGCAAACTTGGATCAGCATGAGCCAATTTCTTGATAGCACCCGAATCCGCTGCTCTAGAATTGGCGGGCGTGCATTTCTAGTCACTGCGGCAGCGCCCTGGAACCACCTGCCAGCCAAGTTACAATTATGCAACCAACTTCGCCTTCTAGGAAAGGTTTCAAAACATGGTTTTATTCCCAGTAGATAAATGTAGCTTTTATTCGGACTCTATCAGGATCTCGTAGCACCACGCCACCTGCCAGGAAACAGAGAGCTTCAGAGATCTAACCTGCATTACATTATGCCTGGGCCACCATGAAAACCCTGACTACCTGCGATCTCGGCCTCATACCGTAACACCTTTGAAGAGTCCATGACGACAGCCGCAAACCCCCTAGAAAGCCCTGAAGCTGAGCAGTGGTCAACGGGCACACCCCAGGTGAAGCAAACAAACAACATCCTCCAGCACAAGCATCCAAGCACTCAGAACACCATGTACATTCAAGCCAGGAGCTGGCTGCCAACTACCCAATATTGTCCACCACCAAACAAGAACATAAATCTACTGCAGCCTTTACAAGCACAAAACAGACGACTCGGCTCTAAACTGCATGGATCACAGCCAAATAGAGTGTTAACAGACAGCTGTGACGTCAGTCAACAAGACTCCCAGAACCAACCAGGGCACCCAGAATTCGAAGGTGTTTTGGGACCATACATATGATTGGAATATGCCACAGAAATGCACCTAAAATCTATACTACTATTATAAAGAGAGAGCTGAAATCTTTGAGGCGGGTAAGCTCCGGAACCACAGCACCAACCGGAACACTGCATACAGCATTGGAAAGGTGAGTATAAGCAGACAGACATAGGCTATACACCAGCCCAACATATACTTTAGAAGGGAAAAAGAAAGTTTGGGACAAAGTAGTCCGTTGGAAGTAGCACCGGCTCTGAGGTAGGCGTGTACATTGTGGTGGGCGTGTGCGCTCTGTACAGCGTGAGATGCCGCCTGCATTGAGAATAGCGTTCTATCGCAGCACTCACGCCCCCTGAGAATAGCGTTCGCCGCATGAGAACGTGAGACGACGCCTGCATTGAGAATAGCGTTCTATCGCAGCACTCACGCCCCTTGAATAGCGTTTGCCGCATGAGAATAGCGTTCTATCGCGGCACTCACGCCCCCTGAGACTAGCGTTCTGTAAACCGTGACACGCCGCATGAGAATACCGTTAACGGAGACACATGTTCTGCTGCAACATACTCCCAGCATTAGCCTGTCTGCAAAGATCAACAACACAGGTAAACAGACATTTTCTACATTTACGAAAGAAAGCGTGTTAAGGGTTCGAAGCATTGAAGACATTCTGTTTTTATGCCCGGACAATGTCAGGACGGGCTGCTAGAAGTATAATATACCAGAACAGAGTATAACATCAACCATTAACCCTTCGGCGCACTGAAAACAACACCACTATCTGCTCACTGGATACAAGGTCTTTGCAGTATCATGCAGACTCGGTATACTGCTTAGAGCGGCAGAGTGTTAGGGGCACGGAGTACAACACCCACCCCTGTGCGCAGGCCAGTTGCGCAGGTATCTTAGTTCTCTTCACACTGGGCGCACTCTCTGTATAGTATCCTGGACGCTGGGTATAATGTCTGTACCTGGGCGCTTAATGTCGGCCCAGTGTGATACGAAGTATAGTGCTCACAGCTGGGCGCGCACTGGTGCTACAGTGTCATGCATACTCGTTACGGTGCACACAGATGTGCACGCAGAGGCTGCATGGGTTTCTGCACACTAAGATCAGATTTACTAATATTTCATGCAATGCAGTATTGCGTGCGAGAAGGAGAGCCGGACAGCACCAGATCTATGGAGGGACGGCATTTCTGCTCTCTTCCCAAGCACTGGTGAACTTTCATGCTGACCAGCGCCACGCACACACCTGTGTATCAGGTGTGTGCGAACACACGTGCTATGGACCATAGTCTGCAGGTGCAGTGCGTAGAGCATAGGCTGTGGCCATCCCGTGCGCATAGGTTCTATATACAATGCGTACACGGCAAGGCAATGCAGTTTACACAAGGCACGACCTGAAACCATCCCTTCTGCTCCCCATCCTTTGCATAGGGCATAGCCTGCAGCCACACCCTGCAAGACTACATACACCGTTTCTTGCTGTGCCTCATGCTTAGACGGATAAAGGGCATGCACATGTTCTGGGGATTTAGACAGAATATCGAAAACGCAAATAATATGGTACAAAATACAGTGTCAAAAATATAGAGGACAAAAATAATGAGAAAGTAAGTTTCTATAGGTAAGTGCAGTTTTACTTTATACAACTCCACATATATGTTCCTTGATGTTAGACCTGACATCATTGGTGTGAGTCTCCCTTCCATTTTTGATGGATTGCCTCCTCTGTTTTGATATGTTTTTGCTGTATTTATGCTTTGGGCACTGTGCCACTGCTAATCAGTGCCACAGTGCGAGTGCTCCCTATGTTAAATTGATATACTGATTGGATTCCATGATTGGGTTATTTGATTTATCTGTCAGCCCCTAGTACAGTGCAGCATAAGTGCCCAGGGCTGCTGGTGGGCTTGCAGCACTAGTTGTGCCACCCACAAAAGCAGCTTGTAAAGTGTGTCTCAGGCCTGCCATTGCAGAGCCTGTGTGCAGTCCGGGACTGCCATGTCAACTTGGCCAAGTGCACCCACTTGCCAGTTCCTAAACCTTCCCTTTGCTTCATATTAGACACCCCTATGGTAGGTTATTACATTCTTATAATCCTAACTGACTCAGGGAACATGGTAGAAATTCGAAAGTATGCCTGAACTCAGAATAATAAAATACATATTTTAGTAAAGTTGGTTTTAATATTCTGTGTTTGTAAATACCACTTTTAGAAAGTAGGTATTTTCTTGCTTAGCTATCCAGACCTGCCTCTGCTGGGTTGTGTATTCCTTGTCTGGGTTTGTGAGTGACAGGGCAGGGGGATTCCAGGAGACAGGCTGGGGCAGCCCAGTGGTGAATAGAGAGATCTGCATCTAGATGGGAGGGAGGAGTTGCACCTGGGACCTGAATAGGGCTGGGCCTTCCCTCTAAAATGCTGGCTCCACCCCCTGTGGCTTGTCTGATGTCTCTGCCCTGCACTGTGAAAGGAGAGGAGGAGTCATGTCAACAGAGTGCTCCCCTGTGCTGGCTCCACCTCCTGTGGGGCGGCTGATGTCTCTGCCCTGCACAGTGAAAGGGTCATGTAAACAAAGTGCTCAGGAACTGGTTTGGACTAGGCAGAGGCCTCTTTGCCTTAAGAGAACAAAGGATTTTGGGGTATAAACATTGGGACCCTGATCAAAAGAAATTAGATCACTTCTGGAACAAGAAACCTTTCTGCCAAGGAGAAGAACCAAGGAAGCTGCAGGAGTTTGGACTGCCCCTCTGCCAGTGTGCTGTTTGCTGGGTTGGCCTGCAGTGGTTGCTTCATTGCCAAGGGAAAGGAGAAGGAACTTTTTAAGGACTTTCATCATCTACAGAATATTCTCCAAGGGCTTGAACTGTGCTTGCCTCCTGCTGAAGTCTCACGGACAAAAGACTTCACCTCCAGCTCCCTCCTGAATTTCCTTGCTGGGAATTCTGACTCCAGACACTTGCGTGCCGCTGGGAGCTGGAAGTGCTACTCATCGAGAAGAAGCGTGTCGCCGCCGCAGCTGAAATCGCCGGAGAAACGAGCCTTTGCTGCATCTCCCTGGAAGCGTGTGTTCATCGAAGTTGTCTGCTGTCGCATCACCGGAGAAGCGTGATGCCATCCTGAGAGTCGCCATCTCATCACCAAAGAAGCGTGTTGCAGGGCCTGTCACGGCTGTAAAGTACAGAGTCATTGCAAGGCTGCTAGGGCGCCATCTCATCATCATCGCATCGCCGCATCAACGGCGCCATCTTCTCGCATCGCAACCGGATCATCGCATCAAGGCACCATCTTGCGCACCGCAACGGGCCCAGCAGGCCGAGAATCTACGCATCACCTCCGCACGGGTAAGGCTCACGACGAGTCCCCTACTTTGCGAAAGCATTGAGGAAGGACTCAACCGTTCCCCCGGGTCAAGGAACCAATGCATCTCCCCTTTTGCGAGCCTTTTGTTCACTTTGCGTTACGCATCCAGGTACTTTGTTGAGAACTTTGTCGCATTTACCAACAACTTGAACTAAGATACTTTAATCATCTTTTAAGTAATTATTCTTAAGTGTAGTATTGTGGATTTTTGTCGTTTGTGGTCTTGTCTTTAAGTCTATATAAAGAATACTTATTTTTATACAACCTGTGTTGTGTCCATCTGTAGTGTGTTCACTGTATTACTGTGTATCCTCACAAATGCTTAACACACTGCCTCTGAGATAAGGCTGTCTGCTCGTGCCAAGCTACCAAGGGGGTGAGCAGGGGTTATTAAGGAGTGTAATCCCCTTATCCTGACTTAGAAGTAAGGGTCCCTATTTGGACAAGGGGGAATACCATTGCCATCTAGAGACCCCCAGATCTAACACTTGACTATATATATATATATATATATGTCTCCTTTCTTTGGGGGTTCCATCTTTTTCCCTCTGTGATGTGACGGGGGGACTGATTGTTTACACTGCCATTTTTTCTCACTTGCGATACAAAGAGGGTTTAGTTCATTTGTTATGAACTCGTTCTTTTCATGTTATAAATTGCTGCACTTGGCCTGTTTGAGCACTAAGCTCTGATTGATTTTCTAATACATGTATTCACATGATATATTTTTAGATTTTTCGTCACACTCAATTGATTGCTTGTTTACATTGTTATTTTACCCTTGCGACCTGTTTCTTTAGGCGCTTGGGCTTTTAATCATGATTTAACTCACCGCCTACTCCTGACGCGTCATGTGACCAAGCTCCGTCCGCGGAGCGAAACGCGTCAAGGAGGGCACTTGCTCTTGCACTGTCTGCAAAATAAATGCACTGCTGACATCGAATCTTTGTGCTGGCTGATGATTTACCATGGTATACTCGAGTTGATGCTTTGGAGGTCTGCGCCCGCCTGAACTGCATCCAGAGCAGTTGGGAGCCTGTTTTATTTATATATATATATATAAATATATATATATATATATATATATATATATATATATATATATATATATATATATATATATATATATATATATATATATATATATATGTATATCTTTAAAGTAGGTAGATGTGGAGTTAAGAATAGTACATCTTTACTTACCCATTTGCACTTACCTTTTCAATATTTTGGTCCTCAATATTTCGGACACAATATTCTTTCCATACGATATTTGTGTTTTCGATATTCTCTCGGTGATCCATTGTTCTGCGGATGAAAAGAAGTATTTGTGCCCACCACGTCATTTGATGTTTTGAAGTGCCCTGACCCTCCGATCCACAGATCTCACAATGGTTTTCACAGTGGAATCTACAAAGGCGAGAAATGTACAAGCAAGCATCAAATGAAAAGGTGATCTACAGTGTGAATGATTACTTAGACTAAACTTCAGGAAGTATGGGGCAGATTTATTAATGGCCCTTAATACACAGGAGAAGTTGACTGTAACGCGCTGCGTGTTACTAAATAGTGGACTATCGGATTATTGAGGGCCAAGGGTGGAGAAGTGTGGCTCAGGGGTTAGAGGCGGCAGACCTGGAGCTTGAGTTCGGCCCTGGACCAGGGTTCAATTCCCCGCCTCGGCGGGTCTTGGGCTCAAAATTCCACGGACTCGTTAATTCTCGCTCCGGTGCCTTCTTGACTCACGGGTTCACACTCTGCGACTCCGGGCAATAGCTTGCTTAATCTCCACAACGGCCCCTCGCGGTGGGATGCCTGGCTTTCACCTTGTGGATACCCTGCCAGGGTTATCTCACAGGGGAATACCAGGACGGGTTCCCTAAGCAAGCGCTGAGATGCCCCAGGGTAAGTCGTGCGCTATATAAGTTTCATTCATTTCATTTCATTTCAAGGAGGACACGAAGTCCAGGTCTGAGTAAAGATAGTTTTACATTAGACCAGGTCTAAGCGTGGATGGGTGGAAGTGAAGGGAAGTTAAGAGTTGTTGATGAAAAGATGTGTACTTTGATAGCTGTTCTGGTACTTACAGCATGCATATGGTTCTAGAGCTGTAAATGAAACAAAATCTTATTTAAAAAATGATTAAATACATTGGAAAGATTTCTCATAAATCATTAACTGTTGGAGCGTCCTAATGCCAAATTTAGAGGTGAACGTGCCACCATTTTGCTTGGTGTCGCAGACAACCTCCCTAGGTGAAACCCCACATTTATGATTTCTTTCTGAGCCCCCTCCCTGCACCCTTTGGTATTCATTGATCAATCATTTAACATAAGTGAATATTCATTTTACTTAGAGAGTTCCCATCGTGATCAATGTATTAAGTATCTTAGTACCATCCTTTCGCTCCATTTCTATTTGCATTAAACTCGGTCCATATTTACCTGTACCATGTCTGCCTAGCTGCCCCATGTCTATGTATATTCTATGTACTGCTCATGCTTGGACAGGAAGTTTTGCCGACAGGTTTCAGAAGACATTTTAATTCAATGTCTTAAAGATTCAAGTATAATGTTTTACGTAGTCCTACCTCAACGGATGTACGTTGTTACAATGCATGTTGTAACAACGCATGCCTTTACCACGCAAGTCTTACAACGCAAGTCGTTACAACGACTTGCGCTGTAGGGCGTGGATTTAGGAATCTTATAATTTTACATTCCAACACCAGTCCCCGTAACAGTAGGGAAGGTGTTGGAATATAAAATTGCAAGATTCCTTATCCCACAGCGCCATCCAGCGCAAGTCGTAGTAAAGACTTGCGTTGTAATAGCTGCGGGGTAAAGGCACTGCGGTGTAAAAAACCGCGTCGTAAACGATGTTCCCCTACCTCAACCAATACCTCATAATATGAAATTTGTATTTTGTTGTACACCTGTCTCTTTTTTCATTTGTCTCCCTCTGAGTATGTATGACTGTCTGTCAATGTCTAAACTTATATTTGTTTCTGTGACTTTATATGTATGTAGGATTTATCTGTTATCTATTTTTCAGGCAGTTTATCTGTCCATATGGCTCCTTCAGTCTGTATATTTGTCAAATATCTTTCTTATTTTATCTCTTTTTTAAATTAATCTACTGGAAAAACAAGATTTTAATATTGATCTGCCACAATATTGTGGCCACCATATCAACTACCACAATATCAGGAGAATAAGCATTTATTGGTAAGTATGAATTGACTATTCTTAACTCCACATACATGCACCTTGAGAATACATGTGTTTAACAATGTAAAGTTAGGAATAATAAGACTGCACTAAATCTATAGATACCGACCATCACAAGATAGTGGCCATAAATATTTTGGTAGGTCAATGGCCATTTCCTGGTTTCTCTGACACACAAGTACCCTTTTTAAAAAGAAACACATTTTATTGCTTTTTCCATCTGCATACAATGTGTATTCTCATTTAATCTCGTTGTACATTCGGTATATGTGTCAAGTGAACTTACATTATTGCTGCTTCCCACAATAACCAGTTGACTTGTCTTAACATTAGCAATCAGGTATATTCATTGTTCTATCTCCCCCCTCCCCAGTCCCCCTCAACTAAACTTACACCTGACACACAAGTTCCCTAGGTCTGTATTTTTCTTTGTTTATCTATGCATTGATGTGTCTAGTTATTTCACTATAGCTTCTCCTTAGTCTGTACGGATCACTGACAGAATATCGAGGAGCAAAATATCGACCTGCCAAAATATCGTGGACAAAATCTAGAATACCAAAATATCGAATTCCTATCTACAAACAGGTAAGTACAAAAATATCGAATCCCAAATTTTGTTGTAAATAATATCGTTTGTTAAAATATCGAATTTTTTTAATGTATTAAAAGTAATGTAAAATTAATAAAATAATGAATATAATTAACTTAAACATACTTAAAAATACTTAAATAACCTTACAATTAATAAATAAGTAATGTAAGGTAAAAAAACATGCATTTTTATTTTTTAATACATATATATATATATTAACTTACAATTTTAAAGAAATCTATATTTTTAGCGTAGGATAGCGGTAGGGTAACATTTATTATTCCCACTCCAGTGAGTGCAATAGTAGGGAAAGCGTTGGATAGCGTAGGGGTAAAAATTACTATTCCCACTCCAGTGAGTGCAACAGCAGGGAAAACATTGAATAGCGTAGGGGTAAAAATACTATTCCCACTTCAGAGAGTGCAACTGTAGAGAAAGCGTTGGGTAGCATGAGGGTAAAAATTACTATTCCCACTCCAGAGAATGCAACAGTAGGGAAAGCGTTGGAGAGCGTAGGGGTAAAAATTGCTATTCCCACTCCAGTGAGTGCAACAGTAGGGAAAAAGTTGGATAGCTTAGGGGTAAAGATTACTATTTCCACTCCAGAGAGTGCATCAGGAGGGAAAGTGTTGGATAGAGTATGGGTAAAAATTACTATTCCCACTCCAGTGAGTGCAACAGTAGGGAAAAAGTTGGATAGCTTAGGGGTAAAGATTACTATTTCCACTCCAGAGAGTGCATCAGGAGGGAAAGTGTTGGATAGAGTATGGGTAAAAATTACTATTCCCACTCCAGTGAGTGCAACAGTAGAGAAAGTAATGATTTAATATTTAAATAAGAATAACATAATTATCAATACCAATAAAAAAAGTAATTAAAATTATTTACCAATTACAAAATATGTAATAAATAATTCATTATAAATTCCCCAAAATATTATTTATTTTTTTACCTATTAATAAATATTTAACAACCAATTAATTTTCAATACCAAAAATGTAATAACTAATAAAAAAAATGACCAATTAATAATTAATTATCAATACAAATAAAGCATTTTTTTAAACTTAATTACAACTAAATTGCTTCCCACCCTATTCCCCTATAAACCCACAACGCGCTACAGAACTAAAACACAAAATTAGATTAAAAATAATTAATAATTCTGAAAAATGTATATTTAATTTACTATGATTATATTACTCCCCACCCTATTCCCCTATAAACTCACAACCAGCTACGGAATAAAATTACGCAAAAATTGATCACTAGAATAAAGTTAATTTTGATACACTACAGACTATTTTTAACCATCCATCACTCACTAGTTTTCTTTACACAACACTGCCTGAACTCACCAACCCGCTCCGCAGTAAAATCTGGCATCGTAGCACACAAAAGAGACACTCTGTCTCTTTTGTGGGGCCCGATGATGAAGCATGTCATCACTAGGTGGTGAGTGAGGGCTTTCCTTAAACGCCTTTAGTGAAGCCGTTTATCTGCTCCTAACGGTGGTTGAATACTACCATTGGACACTCTTCTCTTGTTTATTGACTAGTTACCAGTCTGTACATCAGACTGGCTCTATTCCGCGGACCATGTATCTATCTGATTATATCTGGCCTTGGATCTGTATATCTGTCCTCCTGTGTTTATTCTTCGGTGTGTACATTTTTCTGACTGTATCTTTGGTCTGCATAATCTATGCATATCTATTCTTTGGATTGTTCATTGATCTGTATCTATTTATCTTTCTGAATGTCTAGCTATGTTTCGATTTGTACATCTGTCTGTCTTTGTTTATCCCTGCCTCAGTCTGACATGTCTCTGTACATTTATCTGTATATGTAATCTATATAATACTTCAGAGCCAACCATCCCTGTATAAAAACCTTAGCCAATTTCCTCATTACTGTTGAATTGCGATGCAACTAGTCACCTGTAATAAAGAAATGACGTAATAACGTATTACAATTGAGTTCTGTTGTCACAAATCTGCTGCCAGCAGCCACGGGCAAAGGGAGGACACGGAGCATAGTTAAAGCAACAGCTTAAATAACATAAACGAAACCTGGCCTTTTCTTCTTCTCATCCTTTTTTCTATATGAATGATGATCAACAAAAAGAAGATATTTGTAACAATGTGTTTATTTTTGTGTACTGTTTGGTAATTATCGTAAAGAGAGAATCTCTATACATGTTTCTATATGTTCTGCCCTAATGCTAATATTCTTTTGCAACAAAACCCAAACTGCTTTTTGGTGTGTTTGGTTTAGCACTAAAGATTTTTCATGTCTGCAAGCATCCTATCTCTTTCATATAAAATAGCAACACCGTAAGGATTTAAGCAGTTTGTGGGAAGGGTTGATGGTATGACCGTGCTCTATAATGACACAAGTTACCCCGCAATACATTATAAGGACATTACAAGACACTTGGAGTTCCATTCCCTTATAAAAGAACTCAGCCCCCGGCCTTATTCCTCTATATAGTCACAGAACTCCTCGATGACTTGCAATATCCTTGTAATGTATGGCAGGGGTACATTATACCATAGATATCTATAAATCTATGCATCAGCCCATATATATCTGTGTCAATTCATATGCATGCATAAGATATCTGTCCCTGTCTATCCTGCCGATCATATAACTATTTTTGTTTGTCATTCGGACCCTGTTCACACCTCTATTTATCCTTTTGTCTTTATATTTATCCCTGTTTATGCACAAGTAGCTGTATCTCTCTCTCTCTCTCTCTCTCTCTCTCTCTATCTCGCTCCCTCTCGCGCTGGGCCTACGTACATTTCCCTTCTGTGTAACCCTGAGTGAGGTAAGGTTTGCACTTTTATAGCAGATCCTGGGTGCCACCCTACTGAGACGATGCGGTGGGGGGAGGGAGGACGATAGACCGAACCCCGTTCCTCATTTGACAAGATTCCTTCTGCTGGAAGATGTCGCAGCAGCTCACGTCAGTCGTACGCATTCGCAGGCTGTCGTGAAGGTGCGGCAGGCGGCCCGCTCCGCTAGGCGGCCATGACGTGATGTGACCTGACATGGCTGCCCCCAAACGCGGAACCTGATGAGGAAAGACATCATGAGATCTATAACCGTCTCAATGAGACCGACTTGGCTCCAGGGGGGTTCAAAAATGCGTGTGCAGAGCTTTTGCGTAAATCGAGCAAATTAAACACATTAATCGAGGCTATTGTTCCCCAATTACTGTAAATATTGAGGTTAGGGGCGCAACCTTTCTTTGAAAAAATACTGGCAATACTCGATTCCCCTGTTCTCTGCTGTAAATTAAGTGGCAATGCAGTATGTCTGGAGTTGAGTGCGCACACAGACGTGTTGACATCAGCACAGGAGGACGTACACCTGCTCTACCCCTGCATAGCCAGACAGACTCTACATGAAGAAGCCCACCTATCCTACTCTGACCTTTCAAAGTAAAATTCGCTCTTTCTTTCTCGTTTCTTTAGGTTTATAGCATTTACCTCTTATCCAATACTTAATTTGTAAAAAAAAAAAAAAAGAAGTGCCAGGGCCCTCGTCAGGAGGCCACTGCACCTTGACCACCAATTGCCCCTGCCATCGCCACCAAAGACAGCACCAACACAACTACTAAACATCACTCTCCTACACGTGTGACAATACAGAAAATTCGATGCCCCCAAAGCTACAAAAATGGCTTGGGAGTAGGTATTTGTCATTTTAATATGTATTCTATTATTAAACAACTACTGTGCTCATTTCTAAATTAGATAAACAGTGCCACCATGTGGTCAGTTGTCATAAGTACCGGTGTTGACAAATAATTGCCGGTGCTGAGCACCAGAAACCACCGGCTTATATTAAGCACTGCTCTAGTCAAACTCAGAGACACTGAAACAAGTCGAGTTTCTGGCATTTAAGTCTCAAAGCACCTGCGGTACCTTAGCTAAGAAAATACTGAAATACTGCTGCAGGTGCGGCCCTTTCAAAATGACTCTCTAAGACATACGTATTGCATGCAGGCAATGTCAGTGCCTGCTATGTCATTCCCAAGTAAACAACTACCGGTCAATATATTGCCGGAATTTCCAATTACAAGTACCGACCTTAACGCTTTGATTACCAGTGGGACCGTGAATGCTGGCCAAGTGGCAACCCTATGTATAGTGTTGTTTAGTCTCTGTGCTTAGAGTACTAAAGATCTCCAGCATGGCACGAATCTGCAGGAGTGGCGATCATATCATGGAGAACACTGCAATAAGTAGAGGGCTCGTCTATATCAGTCATTTGTTATTGAACAGCATCTGTCCCTATAGCAATCCAGTACCTTCATGTAGAAGTCACTCCTTTCATAGGAACCTTTGCCTAATAAGAACATCTCGCCACATCCTCAGCCGCTAATCTTCATTGATATGGTACAAATTATAAGCTGGACACATTATGTTTTTTACATTTTTACTCAAAAAGCTGGAGTGTCTCTCTAAATCAGGAGTATTGGCAAGTATGTGAATATGCCTCCTTCTTCCCCATGGCTTTATCCACTTGAATTTCTTTTCCTTCTTTGAGACATCAATAAACAGAGCAAACGTGCCTATACAAGACAGGTGTTCTCTCTCCCTTAACACAGGATATCGTTCCATACACAACAAGTGTTCTCTCTCTCTGAACATAGGATATATTCCTATACAAGATGTGTTCCCTCTGTCGATGCACTGTCCCATGAGGCATAGGGTCAGACTGATTTGCATATGGCCATGTCTGAACTGGGGTGGTGGAGTGAGCTGAAGAATGATGATGGATTAAACCCAGATCAGTTGACTGGTTTGTTCGCCCTAAGTTGGCAGGGTATGCCCAGACGTGGGTTCCTTGCTCACTTTGCCACTGGATTCAAGCTAGCCTGGCTGATGATGGCTGATTAGCAAGAAACCAGTCCCAGGATGCTTGTTTCCAGTCCAGCGAAGACATGGCTTCGCATTTCGGGCTGGACTGTTCCCACGAGGCACAGGGTCAGACTGATTTGATTATGACCATGTCTGAACTGGGGTGGAGGAGGGGGCTAAAGAATGATGATGGATTAAACCTAGATCAGTTGACTGGGGATGAGTGTTTGATTTGCTCAAACGCTCCGTCCATCATCCCCTTTGGTATCGCTTTGTTCGCTTTAAGTTGGCAGGGTATGCCCAGACGAGGTTCTCTTGCTGACTTTGCCACTGAATACAAGCTAGCCTGGCTGATGACGGCTAATTAGCCAGAAACTAGTCCCAGGATGCTTGTTTCCAGTCCAGGGAAGACATGGCTTGGCAGTTCGGGCTGGACTGTTCCTATGAGGCACAGGGTCAGACTGATTTGCATATGGCCATGTCTGAACTGGGGTGGTGGAGTGAGTGAGCTGAATAATGATGATGGATTAAACCCAGATCAGTTAACTGGGGGTGAGTGTTTGATTTGCTCTATCCCTCCGTCCATCATTCTCTTTGGTATCGCTTTGTTTGCCCTAAGTTGGCAGGGTATGCCCAGACGAGGGTCCCTTGCTCACTTTGCCACTGGATCCAAGCTAGCCCGGCTGATGGCGGCTGATTAGCCAGAAACCGGTCCCAGGATGCTTGTTTCCAGTCCAGGGAAGACATGGCTTGGCAGTTTGGGCTGGACTGTTCCCATGAGGCACAGGGTCAGACTGATTTGCATATGGCCATGTCTGAACTGGGGTTGTGGAGTGAGCTAAAGAATGATGATGGATTAAACCCAGATCAGTTGACTGGGGGTGAGTGTTAGATTTGCTGAAGCGCTCCGTCCATCATCCCCTTTGGTATCGTCCTATACAAGGCAGGCATTCCCTTTCTCTGAACACAGGATAGCTCGTTATAAAAGGCAGGTGTTCCCTCTCTCTGAACTCAGGATAACTCTCTATGCAAGGCAGGCATTCTCTCTCGCTGAACACAGTATAGCTCCATATACAAGGCAGGTGTTCCCTCTTTCTGAAAACAGTATAGCTCCCTATACAAGGCAGGCGTTCCCTCTCCCTGAATACAGGATACGTCCATACACAAGGCAGGCGTGCCCTCTCTCTGAACACAGGATAACTCTCTATGCAAGGCAGGTGTTCTCTCTCACTGAACACAGGATAGCTTGTTATAAAAGGCAGGCGTTCCCTCTCTCTGAACACAGGATAGCTTGTTATACAAGGCAGGCATTCCCTCTCTCTGAACACAGGACAGCTCCCTATACAAAGCAGGAGTTCCCTCTCCCTGAACACAGGATATGTCCGTAAACAAGGCAGGTGTGCCCTCTCTCTGCACACAGGATAGCGCCCTACACAAGGCAGGCGTTCCTTCTTTCTGAACACAGAATAGCTCCCTATACAAGGCAGGCGTTCCCTCTCTCTGAACACAGGATAGCTCTCTGTACAAGTCAGGCGGTCCCTCTTTCTGAAAACAGGATAGCTCCCTATACAAGGCAGGTTTTCCCTCTCCCTGAACACAGGATAGCTCCCCACACAAGGCAGGTGTTCCCTCTCTCTGCTTCCTATACAAGGCATTTACAACAAGGGGTGGTGAGGGACAGAGTCTCTGAATTAAGCAGAAAGCTCTCACCCAGTCAAGAGATCAGGGCTAGATAGTGTGGCAGGGTATACTCAGACATGAGTCCCTTTCTCACTGCACCATCAGGATTCAAGCAAGCCGGGCCGAAGACGGCTGAAATGCCAGAAACCGGTCCCCGGTAGCTTGTTTCCTTTCTGGTGAAGAATTGGCTTGGTAGTTTAGTCTGCTCTGTTCCCATGATGCACTGGGCCAGGGACAGACTGATTTGCATATAGCCAGGTTCTGAGCTGGGATGGTGCAGTGAGATAAATAACGGTGATGGGTCAAGCCCTGATCTTTGGACTGGGTAAGAGTGGTCTGCTTAATTCAGACACTCTGTTCATCACCACTCCCTTTTCTGAATCCTTTTTGGCCACTATAGGTGTGGCAGGGTATACTCAGACATGAGTCCCTTTCTCACTGCACCATCAGGATTCAAGCAAGCCGGGCCGAAGACGGCTGAAATGCCAGAAACCGGTCCCCGGTAGCTTGTTCCTTTCTGGTGAAGAATTGGCTTGGTAGTTTAGTCTGCTCTGTTCCCATGATGCACTGGGCCAGGGACAGACTTATTTGCATATAGCCAGGTTCTGAGCTGGGATGGTGCAGTGAGATAAATAACGGTGATGGGTCAAGCCCTGATCTTTGGACTGGGTAAGAGTGGTCTGCTTAATTCAGACACTCTGTTCATCACCACCCCCTTTTCTGAATCCTTTTTGGCCACTATAGGTGTGGCAGGGTATACTCAGACATGAGTCCCTTTCTCACTGCACCATCAGGATTCAAGCAAGCCGGGCCGAAGACGGCTGAAATGCCAGAAACCGGTCCCCGGTAGCTTGTTTCCTTTCTGGTGAAGAATTGGCTTGGTAGTTTAGTCTGCTCTGTTCCCATGATGCACTGGGCCAGGGACAGACTGATTTGCATATAGCCAGGTTCTGAGCTGGGATGGTGCAGTGAGATAAATAACGGTGATGGGTCAAGCCCTGATCTTTGGGCTGGGTAAGAGTGGTCTGCTTAATTCAGACACTCTGTTCATCACCACCCCCTTTTCTGAATCCTTTTTGGCCACTATAGGTGTGGCAGGGTATACTCAGACATGAGTCCCTTTCTCACTGCACCATCAGGATTCAAGCAAGCCGGGCCGAAGACGGCTGAAATGCCAGAAACCGGTCGCCGGTAGCTTGTTTCCTTTCTGGTGAAGAATTGGCTTGGTAGTTTAGTCTGCTCTGTTCCCATGATGCACTGGGCCAGGGACAGACTGATTTGCATATAGCCAGGTTCTGAGCTGGGATGGTGCAGTGAGATAAATAACGGTGATGGGTCAAGCCCTGATCTTTGGACTGGGTAAGAGTGGTCTGCTTAATTCAGACACTCTGTTCATCACCACCCCCTTTTCTGAATCCTTTTTGGCCACTATAGGTGTGGCAGGGTATACTCAGACATGAGTCCCTTTCTCACTGCACCATCAGGATTCAAGCAAGCCGGGCCGAAGACGGCTGAAATGCCAGAAACCGGTCCCCGGTAGCTTGTTTCCTTTCTGGTGAAGAATTGGCTTGGTAGTTTAGTCTGCTCTGTTCCCATGATGCACTGGGCCAGGGACAGACTGATTTGCATATAGCCAGGTTCTGAGCCGGGATGGTGCAGTGAGATAAATAACGGTGATGGGTCAAGCCCTGATCTTTGGACTGGGTAAGAGTGGTCTGCTTAATTCAGACACTCTGTTCATCACCACCCCCTTTTCTGAATCCTTTTTGGCCACTATAGGTGTGGCAGGGTATACTCAGACATGAATCCCTTTCTCACTGCACCATCAGGATTCAAGCAAGCCGGGCCGAAGACGGCTGAAATGCCAGAAACCGGTCCCCGGTAGCTTGTTTCCTTTCTGGTGAAGAATTGGCTTGGTAGTTTAGTCTGCTCTGTTCCCATGATGCACTGGGCCAGGGACAGACTGATTTGCATATAGCCAGGTTCTGAGCTGGGATGGTGCAGTGAGATAAATAACGGTGATGGGTCAAGCCCTGATCTTTGGACTGGGTAAGAGTGGTCTGCTTAATTCAGACACTCTGTTCATCACCACCCCCTTTTCTGAATCCTTTTTGGCCACTATAGGTGTGGCAGGGTATACTCAGACATGAGTCCCTTTCTCACTGCACCATCAGGATTCAAGCAAGCCGGGCCGAAGACGGCTGAAATGCCAGAAACCGGTCCCCGGTAGCTTGTTTCCTTTCTGGTGAAGAATTGGCTTGGTAGTTTAGTCTGCTCTGTTCCCATGATGCACTGGGCCAGGGACAGACTGATTTGCATATAGCCAGGTTCTGAGCTGGGATGGTGCAGTGAGATAAATAACGGTGATGGGTCAAGCCCTGATCTTTGGACTGGGTAAGAGTGGTCTGCTTAATTCAGACACTCTGTTCATCACCACCCCCTTTTCTCAATCCTTTTTGGCCACTATAGGTGTGGCAGGGTATACTCAGACATGAATCCCTTTCTCACTGCACCATCAGGATTCAAGCAAGCCGGGCCGAAGACGGCTGAAATGCCAGAAACCGGTCCCCGGTAGCTTGTTTCCTTTCTGGTGAAGAATTGGCTTGGTAGTTTAGTCTGCTCTGTTCCCATGATGCACTGGGCCAGGGACAGACTGATTTGCATATAGCCAGGTTCTGAGCTGGGATGATGCAGTGAGATAAATAACGGTGATGGATCAAGCCCTGATCTTTGGACTGGGTAAGAGTGGCCTGCTTAATTCAGACACTCTGTTCATCACCACCCCCTTTTCTGAATCCTATACGAGGCAGGCATTGCCTTTCTCTGAACACAGGATAGGTCCCTATACAAGGCAGGCGTTCCCTCTCTCTGAACACAGGATAGCTCCCTATACAAGGCAGGTGTTCCCTCTCTCTGAACACAGGATAGCTCCCTATACAAGGCAGGCTTTCCCTCTCTCTGAACACAGGATAGCTCCCTATACAAGGCAGGCGTTCCCTCTCTCTGAACACAGGATAGCTCCCTATACAAGACAGGCATTCCCTCTTTCTGAACACAGGAAAGCTCCCGATAAAAGGCAGGCTTTCTCTCTTTCTGAACACAGGATAGCTCCCTATACAAGACAGGCGTTCCCTCTCTCTGAACACAGGATATCTCCCTGTACAAAGCAGGCGTTCCCTCTCTCTGAACACGGGATAGCTCCCTATACAAGGCAGGCGTTCCCTCTCTCTGAACACAGGATAGCTCCCTTTACAAGGCAGGCGTTCCCTGTCTCCTAACACAGGATAGCTCCCTATAAAAGGCAGGCGTTCCCTCTCTCTGAACACAGGCTAGCTCCCGATACAAGGCAGGCGTTCCCTCTCTCTGAACACAGGATAGCTCCCTATTCAAGACAGGAGTTCCCTCTTTCTGAACACAAGATAGCTCCCTATACAAGGTAGGCGTTCCCTGTCTTTGTGCACAGAATAGGTCCCTATACAAGGCAGTCGTTCGCTCTCTTTGAACACAGGATAGCGCCCTGTACAAGGCAGGCGTTCCCTCTCTCTGAACACAGGATAGCTCCCTATACAAGACAGGCATTCCCTCTTTCTGAACACAGGAAAGCTCCCGATAAAAGGCAGGCTTTCTCTCTCTCTGAACACAGGACAGCTCCCTGTACAAAGCAGGCGTTCCCTCTCTCTGAACACAGGATAGCTTCCTATACAAGGCAGGCGTTCCCTCTCTCTGAACACAGGATAGCTCCCTTTACAAGGCAGGCGTTCCCTGTCTCTGAACACAGGATAGCTCCCTATAAAAGGCAGGCGTTCCCTCTCTCTGAACACAGGATAGCTCCCTATTCAAGACAGGAGTTCCCTCTTTCTGAACACAAGATAGCTCCCTATACAAGGTAGGCGTTCCCTGTCTTTGTGCACAGAATAGGTCCCTATACAAGACAGGTGTTCTCTCTCTCTGAACACAGGATAGCTCCCTATACAAGGCAGGCGTTCCCTCTCCCTGAACACAGGATAGCTCCCTCTACAAGGCAGGTGTTCTCTCTCTCTGAACACAGGATAGCTCCCTATACAAGGCAGGCGTTCCCTCTCTTTGAACACAGGATCGCTCCCTATACAAGGCAGGAATTCCCTCTCTCTGAACACAGGATAGCTTCCTATACAAGGCAGGTATTCCCTCTCCCTGAACACAGGATAGCTCCCCACACAAGGCAGGTGTTCCCTCTCTCTGCTTCCTATACAAGGCAGGCATTGCCTTTCTCTGAACACAGGATAGGTCCCTATACAAGGCAGGCGTTCCCTCCCTCTGAACACAGGATAGCTTCCTATACAAGGCAGGTGTTCCCTCTCTCTGAACACAGGATAGCTCCCTATACAAGGCAGGCTTTCCCTCTCTCTGAACACAGGATAGCTCCCTATACAAGGCAGGCGTTCCCTCTCTCTGAACACAGGATAGCTCCCTATACAAGACAGGCGTTCCCTCTTTCTGAACACAGGAAAGCTCCCGATAAAAGGCAGGCTTTCTCTCTTTCTGAACACAGGATAGCTCCCTATACAAGACAGGCGTTCCCTCTCTCTGAACACAGGATAGCTCCCTGTACAAAGCAGGCGTTCCCTCTCTCTGAACACAGGATAGCTCTCTATACAAGGCAGGCGTTCCCTCTCTCTGAACACAGGATAGCTCCCGATAAAAGGCAGGCGTTCCCTCTCTCTGAACACAGGCTAGCTCCCTATACAAGGCAGGCGTTCCCTCTCTCTGAACACAGGATAGCTCCCTATTCAAGACAGGAGTTTCCTCTTTCTGAACACAAGATAGCTCCCTATACAAGGTAGGCGTTCCCTGTCTTTGTGCACAGAATAGGTCCCTATACAAGGCAGGCGTTCGCTCTCTTTGAACACAGGATAGCTCCCTGTACAAGGCAGGCGTTCCCTCTCTTTGAACACAGGATAGCTCCCTGTACAAGGCAGGCGTTCCCTCTCTTTGAACACAGGATAGCTCCCTATACAAGGCAGGCCTTCCCTCTTTCTGAGAACAGGACAGCTCCTGATAAAAGGCAGGCGTTCCCTCTCTCTGAACACAGGATAGCGCCCTATACAAGGCAGACGTTCCCTCTCTCTGAACACAGGATAGCTCCCTATACAAGGCAGGCGTTCCCTCTCTCTGAACACAGGATAGCTCCCTATACAAGGCAGGAGTTCCCTCTTTCTGAACACAGGATAGCTCCCAATACAAGGCAGGCGTTCCCTCTCTCTGCACACAGGATAGCTCCCTATACAAGGCAGGCGTTCCCTCTTTCTGAACACAGGATAGCTGCCTATAAAAGGTAGGCGTTCCCTCTCTTTGAGCACAGAATAGGTCCCTATACAAGGCAGGCGTTGCCACTCTCTGAACACAGGATAGCTCCCTATACAAGGCAGGCGTTCCCTCTCTCTGAACACAGGATAGCTCCCTATACAAGGCAGACGTTCCCTCTTTCTGAACACAGGATAGCTCCCTATTCAAGACAGGAGTTCCCTCTTTCTGAACACAAGATAGCTCCCTATACAAGGTAGGCGTTCCCTGTCTTTGTGCACAGAATAGGTCCCTATACAAGGCAGGCGTTCGCTCTCTTTGAACACAGGATAGCTCCCTATACAAGGCAGGAGTTCCCTCTTTCTGAACACAGGATAGCTCCCAATACAAGGCAGGTGTTCCCTCTCTCTGAACACAGGATAGCTCCCTATACAAGGCAGACGTTCCCTCTTTCTGAACACAGGATAGCTGCCTATAAAAGGTAGGCGTTCCCTCTCTTTGAGCACAGAATAGGTCCCTATACAAGGCAGGCGTTGCCACTCTCTGAACACAGGATAGCGCCCTATACAAGGCAGGCATTCCCTCTCTCTGAACACAGGATAGCTTGTTATACAAGGCAGGCGTTCCCTCTCTCTGAACACAGGATAGCTCCCTATACAAGGCAGCTTTTCCCTATGACCGAAGACAGCATGAGTTCCTATTAGGAACTGATGTTCCCTCTCTCTGGAAACAGGATAGTCTCCTATACAAGTCAAGACAGGTTTTTACTTTTCAAATACAGGATAGGTTCTAATACAACACAGATGTTCCCTTTCTCTAAACACAGGATAGATTCCTGTATAAGACTGGTGTTCCCGCCATCAGAACACTGCATAGGTTCCTATACAAGACACGAGTTTCCACCCTCTCAGTACAGCCCGGGTTCCTTTACAAGGTAGTTGTTCGCACCCTCTAAACAGAGCACAGGTTCCTGTACGAGGGAGGTGATTCCCCACTCTAAACAGTGAACACAACACGATGATGGGCAGAGTGCTGAAACTTTTCAAACATTCACCCCCAGTCAAGAGATCTGGGTTAAATCCATTGTTCTTTTGATCACCAAGCCACCTCAGTCTGGATTCATTGTTTTTGCTTTTGTCACCCTAAGTGCGCAGGGTATGCCCGGCGTGAGTCCCGTGCTCACTGCGCAACTGGATTCAAGCTAGCCTGGCTGATGAGGGGTGATGCCCCGAAACCGGTCCCAGGATGCTTGGTACTGGTCCAGAAAGGACCTGGCCTGGCAGCTCGGACTGGACTGTTCCCATGAGGAACAAGGTCAAGACTGGTTGTATATAGCTGGTCCAAACTGGTGTGGCTTGGTGAGCAAAAAAACGATGGCGACTGGGGGTGAATGTTTGCCTTGTTCAGCATTCCGTCCATCATCTGTTCTTTCTTTCTAAACTCAGCCAAAACAGGCGTTCCCCCTCTCTATATAGAACAATCCGGTCCCCATTCTCTGAACACAGCACGGGTTCCTACACAAAACAGGTGTTCCCTCTCGCTGAACACAGGATAAGTTTATTTTACAAAACAGGTGCTGCCTCACTCTGAACAAAGGCTTCTCCAGAGAGGTAATTTAGCCCTAACTCCATGTATTGTCTCCCCTCTGGACAGCTAAAGTAGATCAACATCTTATTTTTTGCAACAAAAAAACCCCACGTCGTCGGGCAAGAACTTAGGCCTCAGCCTTCCCTTTACGTGAAACTGTTTTCACCGCCCAAATCGCGCCTTCCCGTCTCCAGAATGTAAACAAAATAAAAAAAAAGTACGCACCCCAGCTAAACTAATCAAACAACAAAACTCGCTAATTAATCCGGGAACGGGGCCTGCGGAATCAAGTCATCAACAACATGCTGTTTACAATTTCACAAAACACTGAGCCCGGGGGCCGGTGATTCCGGCGGGCCCCCACTTCCTCCTCCGAGCTGACTAGGCCCGAAGCCTGACTGGCAGTAATAGAGGCCTGTGGCTCGGGCCCGTTGGGTATCCATGGCAACCGCGGGATGGCACAGCAGCCACTGGGCTAAATGGCTTCGACTCCATCCCGAGATGCCAATTCAGGGCCTACTCCAGCCCCCACCCTCCATCCCTCCCGCCACCCCTCCATTTCCCTCGCACCAACATCCTTTTAGCGGCTGGATCGCGCCATTCTCGGAAGGCGGCCAATTAGGCCTCCTGGAGAAAATTGAGCGAATGGCGCCGCCGGGCGCCTCCAAAATCAGTACCACAGCAATTTGTCTCTTTTCTGCAACTTTTTTTTCTCTCTGTGTGTTGGCCTGCCGCCCCTAGGAAGTGGCAACCGAAGGAAAAGAGGTGGGCCAGCCAATGAGAAAGTCAGAAGTCTTGGCGAATGGCGGTCATCGCCCAAGTAGAGTCAATCGCGCGCCCCACTTCTACGCTGACTGTACCCCATCTCAGCTGGCTTCTCCGAGCTGCAAGCCTGTCAGAAATTCTGCACTTTTTCGTAGGACTAGTTTCCTCAGCGCTCACTGGTGGAACTTTAGGGTAACCAGCTGTGGCAGTCAGCGGATCCTTATATGTTTTTCACCTAATTTCCATACATTTTGGACTCTACCATACTATATGTTCAGTGTTACAAAGAAAACACTTCCAAGGGGTAAACAAAAATTAAGAAATAGACACCATTAGACGCTAATAAACCATATTCAGGTATCACCTGGAATTTATTCCTTAGCAAGTCAACAGACGTCCCGCAACCCAGGGGCCTGTAAAAACGAACCAGAAGAAACCATTCATAACTGGTCAACTGGTATTTCCACCCAGAGTCATTTGCTTCGGTAGCCGCATCTTTCCCTCTAGGCCTGTTGGCTTCTGGCCTAGGCACCGGACAAATTATACTGATGTGGTAAAAAATACTGTTTGTATCCTCAAGAGCCAAGTCTGTAAGAACATCTGTTGCACACTATTAGAACTTGGCAGAGTTTTCTTACACTTGAAACCAAGCTTTAAACTTTTGCTGACCTCATGCGAGTGCTCTGAGTTTGATGTGGCTCTTTCTTAAGGATGGGGTTCACGGGCGCCTCACGCACCCACGGCGCACTTTGAGATAGGTCCTTCGACAGAGCTGAAGGGATCTATTGTGATTTCTCATAAGTGATACGCACGCGGAGAGACTTAAGTATACAAAGTGAGGGAAGCTAGCGTGCCCATGTCGATGGATGTCAACAATATACCATGGTCAGCAGAAGTGACATCATGCACTCTTTGACCCCCGAAGAATCACCAAGTTCCCCTCATGTCTTGCCATTATGCACTCAACAGCCTCCTATGTGCTTCAGAGGGCTGGAGAAATGGTAGAGTGAAAACAACAGAAAATAAGCATGACTATCTGACTTCTGACGTCCCTGCCACTGCTTTCAGCCCCCCCCCCCCCACGCTAGACCAGTGGTAGCAAGAGCAATGTGAGGGGTAGCAAAGGACAAACCAGTGGCGCCAGATGCTAGCCTTAATGGATGACCATACCTACTTGTGGAGAAGCGTGGCTCAATGGTTAGAGTGGCAGACCCTGAAGGAGATGTCTGGCCCGGGACCAGGGTTCAATTCCTGCCTCGGCGGCTCTTGGACTCAATCTCCCTGGACCTGATC
The DNA here is from genome assembly GCF_964263255.1 of Lissotriton vulgaris. NCBI lineage: Eukaryota > Metazoa > Chordata > Amphibia > Caudata > Salamandridae > Lissotriton > Lissotriton vulgaris. The sequence goes on along the minus strand of NC_141700.1, from coordinate 760,760,991 downwards.
ATTCTCGCCTTGGTGCCTAGTCTAATCATGGGTCCAACTCTGTGACTCTGGGCAATAGCTTGCTTAATCTCCACAACGGCCCCAGCAGCGCTTGGATGCCTGGCTTCACCTAGGGGTGCCCAGGAGTGGACATCTCACAGGAAAGCCAGGAAGGGTTCCACGGCGGTATGAATACAGCCCTACGAGACCTCTGGGTAGAAGGCACTATATAAATACGAACACATTTACATTTACTTGTCTTTGTGTTTATGCAACAACTGGGGAAAAGTCCAGTTGCCCATTTACAAAAGGCGTCTTCTATACTTAGTTGCCAAATTCATGCTTTAAGCTACATGTGTCCTGGGAGAAAATGAAGGGAAATACTTCTGGTTAAATACAAATATAACCTGAAACAAATAGACAGTAGTGTACTGTAATAATTGGGTTCAAGGCACAATGGGATTTTTTCAGTAGCATTTCAATCTTTGTTCTATGTTAAAAAAAAACATTTTAACAACTGCTTCCAGAGGTAACACATGCAACCAATCAACTTCACGGTGTGCGTGGACAAACAGTGACCCTGGGACATTTTAAATCAATCCCTTATATCTTGCCTTGTGGGGTTCCACAGGGCTCATCGCTTAGCCCATCCCTTTTCAATATTTATGTGCCGGAACTGGCTCCTCTGATCGAGCAATTCGGCTTCAGTTTAACCTCCTATGCCGACGACACACAGATTGTGGTAGCTGCTTATAAAGATCAAGTCTCCCCTGAAACTCAGTTTCAAAACTGTACGTTGGAAATTAATAGCTGGATGGGTAAGCACGGTCTTAAACTTATTTCAGAGAAAACCGAGATAGTGATCTTTGGTAATCTCCAACCCAGATGGGATGACCGTTGGTGGCCTGTTGCGATGGGAGAGCTGCCCAAACCAGTAGAAAAAGCAAAGCATCTCGGGGCACTGATTGATAACAAATTAGCCTACTCACAGCAAACCAACGCTATTGCTTCGGCTACCTTTTATTTGATTAATAAACCGAAGAGGGTTCGTCCATACATTCCTATGGATTCTAGGAGGACGGTTGTGACTGCACTTGTGCTATCAAACCTGGATTACTGCAATGGACTGTATCGGAATATGCAGAAACATCTAAAGAAGCTGCAGACGGTACAAGGGTATACTCAGATGTGAGTCCCTTGCTCATTGCACCATCAGGATTCAAGCAAGCCGGGCCGAAGACGGCTGAAATGCCAGAAACCGGTCCCCGGAAGCTTGTTTCCTTCCCAGTGAAGGAATTGGCTCAGTAGTTTGGTCTGCCCTGTTCCCATGATGCACTGGGCCAGGGTCAGACTAATTTGCATGTAGCCAGGTTCTGAGCTGGGATGGTGCAGTGAGCTAAAAAACGGTGATGGATCAAGCCCTGATCTTTGGACTGGGTAAGAGTGGTCTGCTTAATTCAGACACTCTGTTCATCACCACCCCCTTTTCTGAATCGACGGTACAAAATGCAGCAGCAAGACTCCTATTAAATCTGCATAAACACAAATCCGTCTCTAAGGAAATTCGAAGAATCCACTGGCTCCTTGTAGCAAGTTGTGTCAAGTTTAAGACGCTATGCCTAGCCTACAAAGCCTTGAATGATATGGGATCTGCGTTCCTAAAAAATATTTTCTGTTGGTATCATCCTGGCAGGCAGTTACGGCCTACGGGGAATAGGCTTCTTATGGTTCCTAGAATTTGTACCTCCAGTCAGTGGGGGGGGGGGGGAATGGGGGGGGTGGGGCAAGCATTAGTTATGGCACGGCCAAACTATGGAATATGCTCCTAATACATATTAGGTCTGCAAGTTCACTGGCCTCATTTAGAAAGAGTCTTAAAACCTGGTTATTCCAGAATTCCAGAACTAGCTTATGGTCCGTGGGCTTACTTTAGTTCCGGCCCCAAGACACTTCCGGGTATTCGTGCGCTCAAAAAGTTACACTAACATAACATAACATAACATGGATGTTAGACTAACCTAACATTTGATATTCCTTTGGTCTCGCTGCACTTCTTGTGCGCTATTGTGCACTGCAGGCTTCTTCCTACAAAGTGCCAATGGGGGTGCAAATGTGCACTATGAACTTTTAGTTCTGTGACAAGTTCACATTTATTTCGCAAACTGATTCCATGGATGCAGCAGCGATTTTCAGCCAAATCCACTGACCTTGCTGGGATTTGTAGGTTAACATTTTCCCATTATAAGTGGGAACCTACAACTCCCATCTTGCATAGCACCATTGACTGACAATCAGGCTTGGCTGAAAGTCACCCGCATAACATGAGACCAGCTGACAAGTAAGGGTATGGGAAAGGTGGAGCGCTCATCCCCTGGGAACCAACATCCTCATGTTTTCCCCTGACCAATGAGAACACCACATCTCAACCCGAGTCATTGCTCCTACCTCCCACATCTTCACACCCCTAGAATCACCAGTCACTAGGACCACCCTTCACTCCATGTCGGCAGGATGTCATGGTTTTCAGCCATGACGTTTCTCTTAACCGCATCGCTGCTGTGGTGATTTTTGCGCTGTGCGGCGTTTTTCATTATCCCGCTTTACATGACGAGCTCAGCTCGTCATCAGCACACGCCACCCATGGCTGATGACGAGCTGAGCTCGTTATCAGCATCGAAAGGGTTAAGTGTTTTCTGGGAATTCTAGTCTGTGATTCCGTCAAATGAATTAAAAAAACCCTGGTTGTGTTACGAAATGCTTCGACACAACAGGCATTTACTGCTTGTGGTACCCCAGGAGACTTTGGCGTTATAAATACTACCACAAATGCTTGTGCAGCCTCTTCTGTAATAGGTTCTGAGCTAGGTCACATTTTGGGTAGGTGCTATCAGAAAGTGGCTTTCTCGCACTTTCTGCCCACGTGATATTACAGATGTGGGCACAGAGGTAAACGAGCTGTTGGGATGAGAACTGACTCTACACCCCTGTTAGAACTTACTAGTAAATCAAATATGCCAATCATTGAAAAACAATCATAACACAATTTACATGGAGAGCTTATGCACTTTGTCACTGATTAGCAGGTATAAAGTGCCCAGAGTCCTTAAATCAATGAAAAATAGGACAAAAACAGGAGGCCAAAAAGTCTGGGGATAAACCTGGCAAAAAAGGCAGGTCTAACAACCACAGCGAGATTGCCCACAGTCAGTGGGCCCTGGAGGGGGCATGGGTATCAGAAGAACCCTTCAGGCATTCACCTGTAGGTGAGCACAGTAATGCACTGAACCCTCAGTGGGAGAATCCATACCCCCTTTATACTGAGGCTGGGTCGCCATCTACAAGTGAAGGGCAGGCCGACGGCTTCAAACAGCTAGTCCACCTTACACTAATGCTTGGTTCAGAGCGGACGAGCAAGTTGTCTCTTGAACATCGCTTGTACTGTGATAGGGCGCATTATCCAGGTAAGAGCCCCTTGCACCCAGTGAAGGGTGCACCACAGCACACAGCGGGACAAGGCTCCACTAGAAACCATTTGTAAATAGTCAACTGGGATTTCCACCAGCGCCATCCTGCTTCTCCTACTCCAGACCATACGACATTGCAAAATAGAGGTGTGTGGATCAGATGTGTTCTGGCAGAGAAGGAAGATGGCTACCATTTCATGCCTTAGCTTGGAGATTGTCTGGCTGGGAGTTGAAGAATTACTTGATTATGAATGGAGATGTCAACATTTGCAAGCATGAGAGTGGCTGGGGGCGTGAACCCCTTTTCAAAATCCTAATAAATAAATAAAAACCTTGTAACCCATGGTTGAACATATCACTTTTTGTCACAGCTACAGGGTTTCACAACGGTAAACACCCTTTACAACGAAACTTTTACAACGCACTACCGTTACAACGCGGTCATTACAATGCAAACCATTACAACGCATTTTGCTGGGGGGCGCTCTAGGATAGGGAATAAGTTTAATTTTCTATCCAACACCTTCCCTAGTGTCCACGGGGACTGGAGTTGGAATAGAAAATTAAACTTTTCACTATCCAGCACCTCTAAGCGCTATGCGTTGTAAAGGTATGCGATGTAAAAACCGCGTTGTAAAGGCAGGCGTTGTAATAGCCTGCGTTGTAACGTCATACATCCTTTCACAACTCATTGCAGCACTGTGGTTCACCCTATTGGTTTAAAATATATACAGCGTCTGTGCACCCAGAAGTTTGTATAGGTTCTGCTCACATCACCTACTGTAAATGTGGGTCCAGTTGGTATCTTACTTATTTGGCATACATGGACAGTGGAAGAATTATCCCAGCTTTCAAAAGGTTTTGCTGATCTCAGCATCTGGGCCTGGCCCTGGACAACAGTGAACAGGCACTTCTAGTGTGAAGATGCTGAACACTATGCCACCCATCTGACCAACAGAACCTTACATATCCAATAGGAGAAATCCAAACACCTGCCACCGTGAAACCACAAACACGCACAGAAGCACACACCTACCCACACAGAGTGCGCATTCGATAGAAACATCCCACAAACACCCGGGACACCAACAATTTGACAGAGAGCTCTCAACATCACTTGTCACCAAAATAAACCACATGCAAGCATCCCACATAAAAAACACTCATACAGCAAAACAGCACAAACTGCCAGACAGCCAGCAACACCAGGCCTACAACACAGCGCAAGATGCCAGACAACCAGCAACACCAGGCATACAACACAGCACAAGATGCCAGACAACCAGCAACACCAGGTCCACACATATGGAATTGCCAGACAAGCCGCATCTTCCTGTCCTAGAGATGCCTAAGCAATTGGTAAATGACTTCCAGCAGACCTTTTCGACAGTAAGTCGCACATTCATGTTGCATTGATCGGGACACTGCCACCCAACCAGAGATGGTCAAAAACACAAGAAGCACAACAGAGACACCTCAAAACAGTCTGCAGAGCTACAAGGTGTTAGACGGACCGGGAGGGTCGGCCGAGGATAAGGGGAGAGGTCTCCGGGGAGAGCCGTCTCCAGCGATCGTACAGACAAGTAACTTCCCCCCCACAGACGGACACCACACAAGGTTAAAGTTCAACGAGACTTTATAGGCAATTCTTTACGTTCACGATGGAATGGTACAAGGAGGTCTGGACTCAGGGGTCCCCTCGATTCTAGTCTCTGGTTTGGGAAAAGGGTAGCGGGACAGTCTTGTTACCAAAAAGATGAAAATAGCTCTCAATCCTCGAGCTCGGCGTTCTAGATGATCGGGCCGCGGCGGAGCCAGCAGGTCCCGAGATGGACGAAGGAAGCGACGGTCCGCGGCGGAGCCTGCAGGTCCCGATGAAGATGATGGTTACAAACGGTCCGCGGCCACGCCAGCAGGTCCCGACGACGATGAAGGATATGAAGTTTACGAAGGTTGCGGCAGCACCAGCAGGCCAGACGATGGTGCACAAGACAGAGCTACGGCAGCGCCAGTAGTCCGTCAAGGATGAGTTCTTCTTTGCGTCTCTCGACTCCAAGATACAACTGCCTTCCTGCTCTGGAGCTGCCCCAGTTATAGGGCTGGTGTGCTTTGATGTCCGGACCCTCGCACTTGGAGGTCGGGAGGTCCGGGATGAGGGAGTCCAGACACCCAGCAGGGGGGTGGAGCCGGCGCCCGGGGAGGCGATGGGCGAGCGGCACTTGGCGGGGGAGAGCCATCGACACCTCTTTCTCCCATTGACTTGCCAAGTAGCCCGCTCACCTCCTGGGTGGATGGTGGTGCCGGGATGTCTGAGGCCGGGCCAGGCCCAGGGTTGAGGTCGATCGGGGGCCAGGCGGCCTCGTGGTGGAGGGTCCAAGATGGCGCCCCAGGATGGGCGCGAGGGCCGGCAGTGGATCGGACCCACGAGGTTGACATGCTCGAGGGCAGGGGTCCCTGAGGGGACAGAGGACGTGCAATGGTGGTGTGTGGTACTTGTGGGCCTGGACTCGGGCCTGGTTGGGCCGGGGGAGAGCGGCCCTTCATGTGGCCTGTCCAACATGCGTCCCCCCCAGCTGAAGGCGGGGAGAGTTACCCATCTTCTTGGGGACTCTCCTCGTCGAGGCGGAAGAATCGGGACAGGCCATCCGCGTTGGCGTGATCTGGCCCAGGCCGGTGTTCAACTGTGAAGTCCATACCCTGCAGGGAGATGGACCAGCGTAGTAACTTCGGGTTTTCCCCCCGCATCTGCATCAGCCACTGCAGGGGTCGGTGGTCGGTCTGCACCCGGAAGTGGGTACCAAAAAGGTAGGGCCGGAGTTTCTTGAGGGCCCAGACTACAGCGAAGGCCTCCCTCTCTATGGTGCTCCAGCGTTGTTCCCGTGGTAGGAGTCGCCGGCTGATGAAGGCCACCGGTTGATCAAGGCCTTCGGCGTTCACTTGAGACAGGACTGCCCCAATGCCATGGTCGGAGGCATCCGTCTGGACGACGAACTCCCGGCTGTAGTCGGGGGCCTGGAGCACAGGGGCGGAACACATGGCGGCTTTCAATTGTTCAAATGCAGCTTGACACTCGGGGGTCCAGTTGACTTTCTTGGGCTGATTTTTTGACGTGAGTTCTGTGAGGGGCCCAACCATCGTACCATAGTCTTTCACGAACCTTCGGTAATAGCCCGTGAGGCCCAGGAAGGCTCGTACTTCGGTCTGGGTGATGGGGGGCTGCCAGGATTGGATGGCGGCAATTTTTAGCTGCAGAGGGGCCACCAGGCCGCTTCCCACCTGGTGCCCGAGGTAGGTTACAGACCCTTGCCCAATTTGACACTTGCTGGCCTTGATCGTGAGGCCAGCTCGCTGAAGGGCTTGCATCACTGCTCGGAGGTGGAGGAGGTGTTCGGACCAATGGTGGCTGTATACAGCGATGTCGTCTAGGTAGGCGGCGCTGAATTCTTCGAGCCCCGCCAGGACCTGATTGACGAGCCGTTGGAATGTTGCTGGGGCATTCTTCATGCCGAAGGGCATGACTGTGAAATGGTAATGGCCATCGGGGGTGGAAAAGGCAGAGCGTTCTTGCGCCCGGGGTGTGAGGCCGATTTGCCAGTAGCCCGCCGTCAGGTCGAAGATACTGAGGTAGCGGGCAGCTCCCATGCGGTCGATTCGTTCATCTGCCCGGGGGATGGGATGTGCGTCTGTTCTGGTGACCGCATTCAAGCCCCGGTAGTCAACGCAGAACCGGAGTTCTGGTGTGGTGCCGGGGGCAGCTGCTTTGGGGACCAGTACTACAGGGCTGGCCCAGGGGCTGTCTGAGGGCTCGATGACCCCGAGCGCGAGCATCTTGGCTACTTCTTCCTGGATGCAGGCCCGTACCCGATCTGGCACGCGGTAGGCCCGGTGGCGGATAGGGGGGCTGTCCCCCGTGTCCACATCGTGCACACACCAGGAAGTGACACCTGGGGTGAGGGAGAACAGGCTGGCGAACTGTGACAGGAGGACTCGACACTCCTGGTGTTGCTCTCTGGTGAGGGCCTCCGAGAGTCGGACCCCATCCACGGAGCCGTCTTGCTCCCGAGTCCGTAGGAGGTCAGGGAGGGGCTCGGAGTCTTCTTCAGCCCCATTGTCTGTGGCCATCAGGAGGCTGAGTTCTGTACGCACAAAGTGGGGCTTCAGTCTGTTAGCGTGGAGGACCCGGAGGGGGTTCCGGGGCGATTCCATGTCAATGAGATAGGTGGCAGGGCCCTTGCGCTCGACTACTTTGAAGGGCCCCGTCCATTTGTCTTGCAGGGCGCATGGCTCGGTGGGGGACATCACCCATACCTGTTGGCCAGGTTCAAATTCAATGGAAGAGGCATTCCGGTCATACCACTTTTTCATGTCCTCTTGGCTGGCCTCTAGGTTAGCTTTCGCCAGCTCCCTGAACCGCCGGGTCTGGTTGCGGAGGGTTAGGAGGTACCGGAAGACATCTGGAGGGTTCTTTAGCGGGGGCATCTCCCAGCCTTCTTTGACTAGGCTGAGTGGTCCCCGCACTGGGTGTCCATATAGCAGTTCAAACGGGCTGAAGCCCAGGGATTTCTGGGGGACCTCCCGATAGGCGAAGAGGAGGCACGGCAGCAGCACATCCCACTGGCGACGGAGGGGTTCTTCCAACCCCCCGATCATCCCTTTTAGTGTGCGGTTGAACCGCTCAACGAGTCCGTTCCCTTGAGGGTGATAGGGGGTCGTGAATCGGTAGGTAACCCCGCACTGTTGCCAGAGGGATTTCATATATTTAGAAATAAAGTTCGTGCCTCTGTCGCTGACGACTTCTCGGGGGAAGCCCACCCGGGAGAAGATCCCCATCAGAGCCCGGCCGACTACCGGGGCTGTCACGGTCCGCAGGGGAACAGCCTCAGGGTAGCGGGTGGCGTGGTCCACTAGCACCAAGATGAATCGATGGCCTTGTTTTGTACGCGGGTCCAGGGGTCCCACGATGTCTATCCCGACCCTCTCGAACAGGGTGGTGACCACGGGAAAAGGTTGCAGGGGGGCCTTTAGTTTGCGGCCGCTCTTTCCACTGGCTTGGCACGTGGGGCAAGATCGGCAGTGCTGGTGTACATCGTTTCTCATTTTTGGCCAGAAGAAGTGGGTCACTAGGCGACTGTAGGTTTTATCTTGTCCCAGGTGTCCTGCTAGGGGGACATCGTGGGCCAGGTTTAGCAGAAAGTCTCTAAAACGGAGCGGCACCACTAGTACTCGGCTGGCCCCCAGCTCTGCGATTCTTTGCTCACTGTACAGCAGCTCATTGTCCCAGTAGACCCAGTGAGTTCCGGAGGTATCCCCTGCGCTTTGGGCGAGCGCTTGCTGGCGGAGTCCCTCGAGGGAGGGACAGGTCTTCTGTTCCTGGCGAAATTGCTCTTGTGTGGGCCCCCCCTCTTGAGGCCACTGGTCGAGGTTAGCGAGGTCGGAAGGTTGAGCTGGTTCGGGGGGGACGTCATGGTCGGTGGTTTCGGCTGGGGCGACCGGAGGCGGTGGCGCCGGCCATTCGGGTTCTTCTGGGCGGTGGTTGGCACGGGCGGCCATGGACCGGGTGGTGACACACGCCCAGTCTGGGACGCCTAACATCCCCAGGTGTTCTCTTCGTTCTACGGCTGCCCACGGAGAGCTTTCAAGGTCATTCCCCAGGAGGCAGTCTACGGGGGCATCGTCTCGGACCGTTACCTTCAACATGCCGGAGACCCCTCCCCATTCGAAAGGGACGCAGGCCATCCGACACAGACTTTCTGAGTTATCGGCTGAACGTACCGGGCAGAGAATGTTCGGTAGATATTGTTCTGGGGTCACCAGGTGACAGCGGACGGCTGTTACACTGGCCCCGGTGTCACGAAGGGCTTCGGCCCGGCGTCCATTGATGCTCACCCATTGGCTGTACTTCTGGGTGTTAGCGGGTAGGGGGACCCGCGGGACCATGTCTCTCCCCCCTAAGCAGGCTAGAGCCATGGCGGCTGGCTCCCATTCTTGGTGTTCCTGTTCATATTCCTCTTGTTCCTCTGAGATCTGTTCCTCCCCCAGAGCAGCAGCGGCTACTTGGCGGGGTCTTGGGCTCTGGTACTGGGGGCAGTTTGGGTCGTTCGCATAGTGGCCGACTCGTTGGCATCGATGGCACGTAACATTGGCTCGGTAACCCGGTCGCGCCGGGGTGCTGCCCCGGTTGGCCGGGGGGGTGGTGCTGGTAGCGGGGGCGACCGGGGCGTTGTCTCTTCCTCGTCCTTGGCCCCCTCCTCCCCCTCGGGGACGGTGCTGACCATTGTTGTTCCGGTTCTGTTCGTAGGACCCATTCCGGCCCACTCTGGTGATCTCCCACCGGTCAGCTTCGGCTGCGAGCTGCCGGGGATCCGTTAACTTGCTGTCGAGGAGGTGCTGGCGGAGTTCAATGAAGCAATTGTTCGACAGATGCTCCCATACCATAAGATTAAACAGTTGTTCGTAGGTTGTGACGTTGCTTCCTTTGATCCAGCCCTCGAAGGCTCGGCTAAAGTAGTTTACATAGTCCACCCAAGTTGTACCCGGGATGCGGGTGCAGTCTCGGAACCTCTGACGGTACATTTCGGGTGTGAGGCCATAGCGGGTGAGGAGTGCAGCTTTCATATGGTCATAGGAGGTCATCTGGTGGTCCGGGAGCTGTAGCAGGGCATCGCGGCCCTCATTGAGGAATCTCCCCCATAGACCGGCTCCCCAATCGCTTCTATCGATCCGGTGTGCAGTCATAGCGATTTCATAGGCCTTAAACCATTGCTGGATGTCGTCCTCTCGGAAGTATTCTCGAACGACATCCTTGGGGATGTGTACCTTTTTCTCTGTTGCCCCTGGGGAGTGGGGTTGCTCGGGCACCCCTACTCCTTTATTCTGCTTGCGTAGGTTGATCTCAGCTAGGTTCCGCTCGTGTTCGTACGCTAGTTTCTTTTCCTCGAGCTCCCTTTGTCTCTGTTTCTCCTCTCTTTCTTCTCGGAGACGCAGGTGCTCTAAGTTGATTTTTTGTTCGGCCAACTTAAGCTCAACGTCCATTTTGAGTCGGGCCATTTCCAGCTCGTGTAGTCGGGTTTTTTCTCTTTCCTGGATCTCGTCTTGCGAGAGACCCGTTCTTTGCTCTTCAGGGGCCGTGGTGGTTTTTGCTGCGGTGCTCTGATCGGGGGTTCCGGCGGCCCCGGTTTCTGCCCAAGACTCTAGGGCATGCTTAAAATCGTCTTTGGTACTTAGTCCGGTGGTAGCGATACCTAGTTCGATGCAGAATTGTTTTAGTTCACGATGGCTGTACTCATCCAATTTCTCCATCTGGAACTTCTCGGTTGATCCGCTTTCTTTAGTTGTCATTGTGATTTCGTCGTGGGGTGAGCTACTCTCTGTACGTTTATGCGGTGATTCGGATCGCGCCGCTGGCCACCAATGTTAGACGGACCGGGAGGGTCGGCCGAGGATAAGGGGAGAGGTCTCCGGGGAGAGCCGTCTCCAGCGATCGTACAGACAAGTAACTTCCCCCCCACAGACGGACACCACACAAGGTTAAAGTTCAACGAGACTTTATAGGCAATTCTTTACGTTCACGATGGAATGGTACAAGGAGGTCTGGACTCAGGGGTCCCCTCGATTCTAGTCTCTGGTTTGGGAAAAGGGTAGCGGGACAGTCTTGTTACCAAAAAGATGAAAATAGCTCTCAATCCTCGAGCTCGGCGTTCTAGATGATCGGGCCGCGGCGGAGCCAGCAGGTCCCGAGATGGACGAAGGAAGCGACGGTCCGCGGCGGAGCCTGCAGGTCCCGATGAAGATGATGGTTACAAACGGTCCGCGGCCACGCCAGCAGGTCCCGACGACGATGAAGGATATGAAGTTTACGAAGGTTGCGGCAGCACCAGCAGGCCAGACGATGGTGCACAAGACAGAGCTACGGCAGCGCCAGTAGTCCGTCAAGGATGAGTTCTTCTTTGCGTCTCTCGACTCCAAGATACAACTGCCTTCCTGCTCTGGAGCTGCCCCAGTTATAGGGCTGGTGTGCTTTGATGTCCGGACCCTCGCACTTGGAGGTCGGGAGGTCCGGGATGAGGGAGTCCAGACACCCAGCAGGGGGGTGGAGCCGGCGCCCGGGGAGGCGATGGGCGAGCGGCACTTGGCGGGGGAGAGCCATCGACACCTCTTTCTCCCATTGACTTGCCAAGTAGCCCGCTCACCTCCTGGGTGGATGGTGGTGCCGGGATGTCTGAGGCCGGGCCAGGCCCAGGGTTGAGGTCGATCGGGGGCCAGGCGGCCTCGTGGTGGAGGGTCCAAGATGGCGCCCCAGGATGGGCGCGAGGGCCGGCAGTGGATCGGACCCACGAGGTTGACATGCTCGAGGGCAGGGGTCCCTGAGGGGACAGAGGACGTGCAATGGTGGTGTGTGGTACTTGTGGGCCTGGACTCGGGCCTGGTTGGGCCGGGGGAGAGCGGCCCTTCATGTGGCCTGTCCAACACAAGGCCATACTAATGACAGACTGCTGTACATGTGTCATTAGAAATGTTCTGCAACAGAGATATGAGAGTATATCAATACATATTGTACAACAGGCAAAGTCTTTTGCAGTAAACAGAGTTTCCTCCATGACTAAGAGTTGGAGAAGGTTTATACACAGACTCAGCCACAGGTTCAAGGAAAGATGCACCAATAAATTGTTCCATTGACTGAATGTTTGTTGTATAAGACACATGACTTTTTGATCTGACTCTAAGCCTTTGACTCACTTAGTTTCAGAGGTGCTTTGGTAAACGCACAGGTCCCTGGTGGCCTCAGTCAGACATCCAATCTGCTCTGAAGAGAGGCAAGTTGAGACTCCATGCCGTTCAGCCCTTGCCCTCTCTGCAGAAACTTTGGCAAAGCATATTGGGCATTATGTATCAAGCAAAATTACGAACCGCAATTTGCGATTCGCAATTAAGGAATATGTAGGATTCGCAAACTGTATTGCAAATCCTACATACATAGCATTTTGCGATTCTCAAATAGCGATTCGCAAAAAATCACTATTTAAGAATCGCAAAATGACTTCTTGATACATATGGCCCATTGATCCTGAGGCACTTGTCAGACCGTGGAGCACCACACTAATGTGTCTCCTGAGTCTACAGCTCTTGAGAGCAGGCACTGCTCAGCAGACTTAGTAGTCCCTCCTTAGTACCGCCTTGTCTTATTTTGTAACCTCCCACAAGGACACCCCCTGTTACATGTTTGCAGTGGACAATGAAACAAGCCAATGAAAAATATGGGTGGAGATTGGGCGGTGCTACAAGTCCGTACCTGAATACAGCATGCCTCACAGAGCAGCGCATGCGCTGCCCAGGCTCAACCTAAAAAGGCACATTTCAGTGCAAGGCACAGGCCCACAGACCTTACAGTGATATCATTGCTTGAAGAAAAGGGGCGCAGAGCGATGCAGGACACAGGACCATGCCTCTTACAGACGCATCAGCATCCTTTGATGTCCGGGCTGAGCCGTGATTCCCTTGGCCTGCATGGGCCTTCTGGCCGCCTCATGGCAATGTCGTGTAATGATAAACTTGGGCCTTTTCTGAACAGAACTGGTCCTCTGCTCAGAAGGCAGTCTATCTATATGCCTGCTTCAGCAGGAGCAAAGTCTGTTCCTCGGTCCTGGTGGGCACGCCTGACTCCTGAAAGGGAGACAGGTCTTTGTCCAGCGGAATCATTCTAGAACAGAGCGTCCTTAACCCCTTCCATGCTGATGACGGCTCCTGGCCGTCATGCATCACGGTGGGCGTGTGCTGATGACGGCTGGGAGCCGTCATGACCAGGCCCGCGATCGGAATGTGCCGCACAGGCGCAGAATTCCGGCTGAGGGGTTAAAGAGAGACCCAGAGCTTTGTACAAGAGCAAAATGTGATGATCCCACCTTAGATTGGCAGAGCCTTCCATTGTCCTCTCCAATCCAGGGAGTTTGTTTGAAAAGCCTTCTAAGATGTTGTTTCCCTTCATTGGGGCATGTAAGGGAAAAAGCTCTCACCATACAACATTTCCAGCACCTTTTGGTACTCCGACGTATGATTTTCCAAAAGTTTCCATTGCATACCAAAGTCTAATTCGCCTTTGAGGAGGAGTTTGATCAACTGAGTGAAAAAATGAATGGTGGAAAATTCTTGATGCATTTTTCAGTTTGTTTGTATCGCTCTTTGTGATTTTTATTTATGATTAATCTGTCTATTGGTATCATTTTGTATTTTTAAATCAACTTGTCAATATTTCTTTGTTCGTCAGTTAATCAATCATTTGCAGTATTCAGTATCCTGCATCTGGCAGTGACTGAGCTCCCAGTTGTGGCCTTGACTCTTCCTCAAGGCAAGGGCAGACATGGATCGCCCTGGTGAATGCCTGAATGATCGATAGTTCTATTGACACGAGAGGAAAGGGATGGCGTGTCCTCTGATTGGATGTTGCCTGATTGGTGATTCCCAGCACCTCAGCCATAGGATAGGTTTTATAAACATACTTTCCTCTTCCTGTAAGTCAAGTGGAAGACAGTCATTCTAATGTTTGGCCACCTTTAGGTGGCTTTTGTCGATTTGAGGCCGGCCTTCGATCTGGTACAGAGGGTAAAACTATGGATAGTACTGCAGAGTAAGGGAGTTTCTTCTGGTGTGTTCTCTTTATTGATCCAACTTCATACAGACAATTACACCCACCATTGTTGGGGTGAACATGGGCAATTGAGATTGTTGGGTACCTGAAGAGATAGGCCATTATAGAGAGGCTTTACAAGATATTATACACAGGTCCACTGTCCTGTAACAATCTGGTTTCCCTAAGTTAAAAAAATTGCTAGAAACCTGAGTCCTACCCGACTATTTCGTGATTCTTGCAAGATCCCAGGAACGGCTCAAAAACTGTAAAAAATAGATATTGGCAAGTTGTTTCTAATAAATGGCTATTGGAGTATGGAGGGAGCTTCACAAAAGGTTTTCTTGCATTTAAATGTGATTCTAATGTTGAGGATATTTTGGGATTACATCAAACTAGCCATTATGAAGACGCTATACATTAAATTTACATTAAGCATACTTTCATTGGCAGCTCTTACTCAAAAACGGCTGAAAAACATTCTGAAGCTGTGTAAGTAGAGCATATTATAAAACAAGCCAAATGACTTTCTTCTTCTTTGTCGGCTTTGGAAACCAGACCCTTTACAACAGTCCTGAGTGTATGCAGAGCAGATGCCAGCACTCATGTAGATTTTGCAGATTCTGAATTCTTAGCGTCGGCGTGGCACATTAGGGAGAGACTTTTAGCATAAATGCTATCTTGATCTGATTTACATTTTTGTGTGTATGATTGTATGAATTTTAAAGCAGATTTTTGTAAATGTGTTGAAAACATTTTATGATCGTTTTATTTGTTGGTGGATGATTTAATCCGATCGAACGAAAAATAAATAAGTACGTATTTTCAATAGACAGAAAAAGCAATGTTAGATAGGACTCTCTTGAGAGAAGTGTGGCTCACTGGTTAGAGGAGGCAGACCTGGAAGAAGAGGTCAGCCCGGGACCAGGGTTCAATTCCCGGCTCGGCGGGGTCTTGAGTCCTAAAATGTCCACGGACTCGATAATTCTCGTTCCGGTGCCTACTCGATTCACGGGTTCACACTCTGCGACTCTGGGCAATAGCTTGCTTAATCTCCACAACGGCCCCTCGCGGCGGGATGCCTGGCTTTCACCTTGCGGATACCCTGCCGGGGTTATCTCGCAGGGGAATACCAGGACGGGTTCCCTAAGCAAGCAATTAGAAACCAGTGGTGATTCGCGCTATAAAAATACATTTACATTTGAGCAAAAGCATTGGCAGAGAACTTTCAGTCCAAGCAGACTCTCGCCTTCATTCCCATGAGTCTCACACTTGCATGAGCATAAGGCCTGTCCCAAAGCCTCACGCCTCCCTTTCCTGTAAGCCTCTCGCTTGCCTTCCCATCCGCCTCTGCACCCTCACATCACCCTTCACACGAACCTCTCCAATTCCATAAGTGTCACACGTGCCTTTCGATGAGCCTCTGCCTTCCCTGCAATCTCACTCACACCATTTCATGAGCCTTTCTCTTCCTTTAAGCCTTACACATAACTTTCTATAAACCTCATGCACCACTTCATGAGCCTCTCCCTGCTCATGAACCTTAGTCATGCTTTTTAGTGAGCCTCTGTCTTCCCTGGAGTGTCACGCCTTTCTTCCAACGAGCCCCGCCCTTCCCATGAGCCTCACGTTTGATTTTCCATGAGCTTTAGACTTCCCAAGTGACTCACTTCTGCCTTCCATGAGCCACTTCCTTCCTGTGAGCCCCGCATGTGCCTTTTTTTTTTTTTTTTAAGCTTTTATTCGATATGCAGAGATATCTTATAAGCACATTTAAAATACAATCAATACAGTGTACAAAAAATCATTGCCACAAGAAGTCAGTATGAAATATTAAAAGAGATAAAAAGATATAAAGGTCCGTTAATAAATTAGCTAAAAAGAGAATTAAACAGCTACTGACAATCTCTTACATCGAATAAGCCAAAACTGCTTTAAAAATTTAGCTAATCCACACACAATGGGGGGAGAGGTGTCCGTGCTTAGGATACGCAAGGCTACTAAATGACTGCGTGTGCCCATATTACGGCAGAGTGGTTTCAGCCAGAGACTCCTAGGCCTTGCATAATCCGGGCATTCAAATAAAACATGCACAATGGACTCAACCCTACTCGGGCAACATGCACAGTTAGGAGAAATACAGTCCGCCATTGCCCATTTTGATACCAGAGCGCCCAGCGGGAGGGAACCAACTCTGAATTTAAAATAAAGAGCTCGGTCGAAGGGGAGAGTGATCAAATCCAGATAGGGTTCAGTAGCCACAGTGTCTTTAATTTGTAAAAAGGCGGCAGTGGACCTGCAGTGGTTGGAGCTAGTGATTAGACGCTCCGCAGTCCATTTCCAATAAAGCGCCTTGACAACTTCTTTTGGGGGGGCTGAACGGGATGACCAGCAATCTCCTAGTCCGATATTCTCCAAAAGCTTTTTGGTGTCACTTAACCATCTTATCTTGGCCCAACCCCCCTGGCTCATTATGTCTCCCAGGGCATCAGCATAGGATTTTAATTCTTCGCATCTCCAGATCCGTGTCCACAACAGGAGCGGGCGAAGCTGGGCCTGTTCTTTAATGTTTTTGCATCCCGTGTCCATCCACACTGGTACTGACGGTGTGCTCAGTGGAACAGAGATGACGGATTTTAAAAGCTTGCTCTCTGCTGTGACTAGGGCATCCAGTCGACAGTGGCCCCACAGTTCTGCCCCATACAAGGCTGATGTCGCTACTTTGGCCTTGTAGATGTCGAGTACTGGGATAGTTGATCTTCTAGTTGAGGCCCTGTATTCCCTCATAAGAGCTCCTCCTACTCTCCTGTGGTTAAGCACCATTTTTTCGATGTGGCTAGCCCAAGTCATCCTGTCCGTAATCCGGATACCAAGGTAGTCGAATTCGGCTACTTTCTCTAGGGGAATAGAGTTGAGTGTAGGTGGGCGGCCCAATTTTTTAGGTGGGTTAACAACTAAGTATTTGGTTTTGTCCACATTTATTATTAGCCCTTTTGCATCACAGAACTCCTGGAATCGTGTTAAAAGTTTCTGTAGGCCTTGTGGGGTCTTCGAAATCAGGAGCGTGTCGTCCGCAAAAAGCAGGGTTGGGATGCGGACACCTCCAAGACAGGGGGCGTCGGCTGGTTCTTGTTGAAGGTGTTTTACCACCCCATTCAGATATAACGAAAATAGGGTGGGTGCCAAGACGCAGCCCTGTCTTACGCCCCTAGACACTGGTATCTTTTCAGTGAGCTCTCCGTTTTTGCCCCAGCGGACCTGTGCAAAGGTGTGATCATGGAGGCTTATGAGAAGGGACAAGATGTAAGGTGGTAGTCCCAACTCACGAAGGACCCTCCAGAGCTCTTCCCGGGGAACTAGGTCAAAGGCAGTCTTCAAGTCTATAAAGGCTAAATAAAGACTACCCTTGCCCAGTTCCACCACCTTCCACCCCAATAGGGACAACCTAAACACCTGCTCTATAGTCCCCATACCAGCCCGGAAACCTGCCTGAAAGTCTGATAGGATTTTATTCTCCTCCACCCAATGGAGGATCCTACCAAGGATAGCTTTACCAGCTATCTTTTGGGTGGAGTCTATCAGACTTATGGGGCGATAGTTTCCCGGGGTTTCCCTACATCCTTTTTTATAAATAGGGACAACCACCGCCCCTTTCCAGGATTCTGGTACTACTCCTCCCCTCATAATATCATTTAGGAGAGCTGCTATGATCCTTCCCCATTCCGCTGGGTAAGCCCTCATGAGATCACCCGGCAGGCCGTCCGGGCCTGGTGCCTTGCGTGGTGCTACCCAGCTTATAACCCCCTCGATCTCTAAAGGAGTGAAGAGGTCATAGGCATGGGGTTCGATTGCTAGTATGAAGTCCATCCCCACAGACAGTTCCCCAAGAGACCCCAGAATCCCTAACCTTGCTAGCCTGGAGCAGGTCTTCCCAGTATTTATCTTCCCACTCCCTTTTAGCCAAATTAAGGGACTTTTTATAGGCCTTCCTCGCTTCCTGGATCACACTTTGGGATTTAGATTTAACTGCCTCAACCAACTTTGCCTTATGGCCCCTACATGCTTGGGTGTACCACCCCTCCACTGGTTTTTTAGATCCTATATTACCCGGCTTTTTAGAGTACAGGGTAAACACGTTGGTTAAGGTTTCAATCAGGGAGACAAATAACCCACTCGCTTTACCCACCCCTTCTAGGGAGGTACCAAGAGATGCCACTGCACGGTTTAGATGGGATTGAATTTCCCCAACCTTTGCCTCGGATAGGACCAGTTTCGCCCATTTATTTCTTCTACCACATGGGGAGACTTCTGATTCATCTAGTGGTGCGGGTGCCACTTTGACGTTGGGCTTCCCTAAGGGTTGCCACCATTGTTCCATTTTTAGGGATAGAGGGTTGTGATCACTTTCTGTCGAAGGGACCACCTGCATGTCCCTTACATAAGGCCATAAGCACACATCTATTAGGATATAATCCAGCCTAGAGGTGTGCCCTGGTCTATTGTAGGTATGCGCACCCCCCCTATCCGAGGAAGTCCTCCCATTTGCTGCCCTTAGATTAAATTCCAGGCTCAGGGAGTATATCTGGAGTGCCACTTCTGTCCACCTTTTGATCGGTGGGATGTCCAGTGCTGGGATCCCCCACCTAGCATCCTCCTCATCTTGGTCCAGGAAAACATCCGAGCCCAAGGGCTCGAACGTGCAGTTCATATCACCTGCAACCAAGGTGCGGGTCTTATGGGGGGTGTTGTTTAACAGGGTCTCGAGGAGAGCTATTACTGGAGACTTTCTCCCACCCTTTGTACCCCGTGCATACACATTAAAGATATTTAGAACAATTCTTCGTCTTTGGTCTATAAGGGTAATGTTTTGTATGTCCGGGGAACCTGTTGGAAAGTCCACTACTCTACAGTTTAGAGAAGCCGCGACCCAGATAAGAAGGCCGCCCGAGGGTCGGCCTCTCCCAGATTCCGAGACCCGCGCAGGAGAGGAGTATGAGGAGAATCCCACCCTATGGACCGGTACCAGGCTCCAAGTTTCCTGGAATAGGCACAAGGAGTGCTCATCCACCCATGCAGTAAAATCTGGAAGGGCCAGTTTTCCTGCAATCCCTGCGACATTCCAGCTGAAAACCTTAAAGACTAGGTCCGTCACAGCTGGGAGGTCGCTGGGCGCCTGAAAGCCCCTATCTGTAGGATTCCCCCCAAGTATCCGAGGAGAGCAGGGATCTTGTGGAGTTATTAAAGAGTCTCCCATTTCACTTGCAAGGTTTATTTGGATGGGCGGTACTCCTACTTGTTCTACTCTGCTCGCTGATTCCAGTCAGCAGGGGCCAATTGCCCACATTTGATTCTCCCTATTGCTCCCTACCACCCCAGCCCAATTTTGATCAGAGTTAGGGGAACTTACACTTCCTCCATTTGGGCTAACAAGGTGCCTAGGGTAAAAATATGAGAGGTCTACCAGTTTAACCCCCGGGGCCCCCATATTTTTGATAGGAGTACAAATGGATGGTACCACTCTGGGGTCTTGGAAGTTTATAATTATACAGTCTCCCTCCTGCATTTTTTTTCCTTGCCCTACCCATCCCACTCTGCGGACACTTAGGATAATGCCGTCCACACCCAGAGGGATTGGCTTGTTTGCCTTCAGCCAGTGGATACACTTGTTTTTGAGTGATTGATGATTTTCCAACTGGCCATCCTTTAGGGGAGGCACATTAACCATGACAGCAACAAAAGGTTGACAGTCTGGTGGGAGATTTATCGGGGGAATCCTTCGTGGGGGAATGCCTGGGGCCTGTGGGGAGGTAGTTGGGGCGGAACGTTGTGTTACAGGCCTAGGTACTTTCCCTGACGTAGGCCCGCTGGGTTTGCTGCTACCCTCTGATTTTTGATGGACTTCCTTATTACCACTAGGTGTCTGTTTCAGTTTTTGGGGAAGAGGCTTTGGCTTATTTTTCTCAGGCTCTGTATGTGTTGAGAGTCCCTTGTGACTTGGGCCTGCTTTGGGATGGGGAGAAGATTTAGGAGTTGGAATTACTGAGCTATTAGGAGCAGCTTTGTTTTGGGATATTAAGGGCTTAGGGCCGCTCTGCGCTGGTAAATCATTCCCTTTTACACCCCCGTCCTTATTTCCAGTCACTCTAATTGTTTGTTTGATTATTGTTTTGAGTGAGTGTAACCCGTCCAGGGTTGACTGCTCTAGTTTGTCAATCCTCTCCCCTAGACTGTTAACTTGTGTTAGTAACGGTTTCAGGAGGGTATATACCTTCTCCAGAATATTTTCAACCGCTACTAAGTCAATTGGCTTTGAGCTCTTTGCTGTGTGTGACCCCTTGGGAGAAATCAGTACATCCTCTTCTATATCGGGTTCGTTCAGCATGGGGGCATCCCTTGTAGTTCTCGAGCTGGATACAGGAGACTTCCTTACTCTTTGGTATAGGGCGGCCTGCCTCACTAGCCTACCCTTCTTGCGTTTACGCGACTTTTTACCTACGGGGGGAAACTCCTGCCTAATATCAGGAGTCGCGGTGATAGGTGAAGCCCCAACTAACTTCCCATCTGATACAGCTGTGGGGGGTACAAGCAATTTTGGGGTCTCGGGATCTCTGATGACATCACTTGTCAGAATAGGTGGTAATGATGTGGACAGGTTACTAGGGCCACCGTCTTCCTCTGCAGTTATAGGTAGGAGAGCAGCCAGATTTTCCAGCCTATCTATATTTTGCTCTAAACCAATCAAATGGAAGGGTTCTGAGGGAACACCGACCATACTAGGGAGGGTACCCGCTTGAACCCGAGCGATGGCTGGTGTGAGCGACTGGGCAACTGCCCCCAAGGATGAGCGTCTTGAGGGGAGGTATACTTCAGATAAACGGCGCTCAGACATGGCGATCTCCTTTTCAATCACCGCCGTTACCCTGGTGATAAAACGGTCCATTGTTCCTATGACAGGGGTCGCGGCATTAGATCCCCTATCAGCTTCGCCCCTGAGAGGCTTCCCTGAACGAGTAGACATGGTTAGGGCAACAGAACGGGGACAACACAGAACGTGTGTCGTCGCGGCTGGTAGACAATAGGGACGTTGCCCAGCCCAGCCTCTGTCAGCCCCTGACGGCCACAGACGATGGCGGCGAGACTTACAGCGTTGGCAACCCAGGGGCAGAGGCAGAGTGCTGGCGTGTGGTCAGGTAGGCTGTCAGTGCTGGAAAAGACCCCCGCTCCACCGAGGTCAAGGCTCCGCTTTGTAGCGCCTCCGGGCGCGAAGACAGCGGGGACAGGAAGTCCGCGCAAAGCCCACTGGGAGCTGTAGTCTCCAGCCGCTCCTGGATGTCGATGGCGGCGAGACTTACAGCGTTGGCAACCCAGGGGCAGAGGCAGAGTGCTGGCGTGTGGTCAGGTAGGCTGTCAGTGCTGGAAAAGACCCCCGCTCCACCGAGGTCAAGGCTCCGCTTTGTAGCGCCTCCGGGCGCGAAGACAGCGGGGACAGGAAGTCCGCGCAAAGCCCACTGGGAGCTGTAGTCGCCAGCCGCTCCTGGATGTCGATGGCGGCGAGACTTACAGCGTTGGCAACCCAGGGGCAGAGGCAGAGTGCTGGCGTGTGGTCAGGTAGGCTGTCAGCGCTGGAAAAGACCCCCTTTTTATGAGCTGCACACCTTCCATGAGCCTCTTCCTTCTAATGAGTCACACACATTTTTATGAGCCATGCACTTTCCATGAGCCTCATATATTATTTTCCATGAGCTTTAGCCTTCCCAAGTGACTCCCTTCTGCCTTCCATGAGCCTCTTCCTTACCATGAGCCCCACGTGTGCCTTTTTATGAGCTGCACACCTTCCATGAACCTCTTCCCTCCCATGAGTCACACACCTTTCTATGAGCCTACACCCTCCATGAGGCTCTTCCATTCCATGAGGCACACACCATTTTTTATGAGTTGCACATCTTCCATGAGACTCCTCTTTCCTATGAGTGACACACCTTTGTATGAGCCTCACACCTTCCATTAGTCTCTTCCTTTCCATGAGTCATGCACCGTTACATGTGCCCCACACCTTCCTCAAGCCTCTTCCTTCCCATGAGTCACACGCCTTTTTATGGGCTGCACACCTTCCATGAGCCTCTTACTTCCCCAGTCACACACCTTTATATGACCCTCAAAATGTCCATGAGCCTCTTCCTTCCCATGAGTCTTACACCTTTTTATGAGCCCGACACCTTCCATGAACCTTTTCCTTCTCATGGCTCACACACATTTTAAGAGCCCCAAGCGTTCCATGAGCCTCTTTCTTCAAATGACCCACACACTTTTTTATGAGCCCTACATCTTCCATGAGCCCCTTACTTCCCATGAGTCACACACCTTTTTATGAGCCTCACAATTTCAATGAGCCTCTTCCTTCCCATGAGTCTCACACCTTTTTATGAGCCCCACACCTTCCCTGAGCCTTTTCCTTACCATGACTCACACACTTTTTTATGAGCCCCAAACCTTCCATGAGCCTCTTCCTTTTCATGAGCTCACACCTTAATATGAGCCTCACAATTTCCATGGGCCTCTTCCTTGCCATGAGTCTCACACCTTTTTATGAGCCCCACATCTTCCATGAGCCTCTTCCTTCCCATGAGTCTCACACCTTATTCGATGAACCTCTTCCTTCCCATGAGTTACACAGTTTCCATGTGCCTCTTCCTTCCCATGAGTCACACAGTTTTGTATGAGCCTTACACCACCCATGAGCCTCTTCCTTCCCATAAGTCACACACTTTTTTATGAGCCTTACACCGTCCATGAGCCTCTTGCCTCCCATGAGTGACTCGCCTTTGTATGAGCCTCTTCCATCCCATGAGTCTCACACCCTATTTTATGAGTTTCTTCCTTCCCATGAGTCACACACTTTCCAGGAGCCTATTCCTTCCCATGAGTCATAAAGATTGTTATCAGCCTTACACTGTCCATGAGCCTCTTGCACCCCATGAGTCACACACCTTTATAAGAGCCTCAACATTTACATAAGCCTCTTTCTTCCCATGAGTCTCACACCTTTTTATGAGCCCCCACGCCTTCCATGAACCTTTTCCTTCCCATGAGTCACACACTTTTTATGAGCCTTACACCATCCCTGAGCTTCTTGCTTCCCTTGAGTCACACACCTTTCTAAGAGCCCCACACCTTCCATGAACCTCTTTTTTCCCTTGAGTCACACACCTTTTTATGAGTAACACAATGTCCTTGAGCCTCTTCCTTCCTATGCGTCTCACACCTTTTTATGAGCACCACACCTTCCTTGAGCCTTTTCCTTCCCATGACTAACACACTTTTTTATGAGCCCCAAACCTTCCAAGAGCTTCTTCTTCCCATGGGTTAAACACCTTTATATGAGCCTTACAATTTCCATGATCCTCTTCCTTGCCATGAGTCTCACACCATTTTATGAGCCCCACATCTTCCGTGAGCCTCTTCCTTCCCATAAGTCACACGCCTTTTTTATGAGCCTTACACTGTCTATGAGCCTCTTGCTTCCCATGAGTCACACGCCTTTTTATGAGCCCACGTCTTCAATTAGTCTTTTCCTTCCCATGAGTCACAGACTTTTTATGGACCTTACACCGTCCATGAGCCTCTTCCTTCCCATGACTTGCACACCTT
Source organism: Lissotriton vulgaris (assembly GCF_964263255.1). NCBI lineage: Eukaryota > Metazoa > Chordata > Amphibia > Caudata > Salamandridae > Lissotriton > Lissotriton vulgaris. The sequence goes on along the minus strand of NC_141700.1, from coordinate 760,737,279 downwards.
TATATGACCCTCATAATTTCCATGAGCCTCTTCCTTCCCATGAGTCTCACACCTTTTTATGAGCCCCACACCTTCCATGAGCCTTTTCCTTTCCATGAGTCACACACTTTTTTATGAGCCTTACACCGTCCATGAGCCTCTTGCTTCCCATGAGTCACACACCTTTATATGATCCTCACAATTTCCATGAGCCTCTGCCTTGCCGTGGGTCTCACAACTTTATATGAGCTCCATACCTTCCAAGAGCTTTTCCTTCCCATGAGTCACACACTTTTTAATGAACCTTACACCATCCATGAGCCTCTTGCTTCCTATGAGTCACACACCTTTTTATGAGCCCCAGACCTTCCATGAATCTCTTCTTTCCCATGAGTTTCACACCTTTTTCAAAGCTGCACACCTTCCATGAGCCTCTTCCTTCCCATGAGTCACACACCTTTTTATGAGCCTCACAATTTCCATGAGCTTCTTCCTTCCCATGAGTCTCACACCTTTTTATGAGCCCTACACCTAACATGAGCCTTTTCCTTCCCATGACACGCACATTTTTATGAGCCCCACATCTTCCATAAGCCTCTTCCTTCCCATGAGTCACACACTTTTTTGAGAGCCTTTCCCTGTCTATGAGCCTCTTCCTTCCCATGAGTCACACACCTTTATATGGCCCTCAAAGTTTCCATGAGCCTTTTCCTTCCCATGAGTCACACACCTTTTTATGAGCCCCACACCTTCCATGAATCTCTTCTTTCCCATGAGTTTCATACCTTTTTCTGAGCTGCACACCTTCCATGAGCCTCTTCCTTCCCATGAGTCACACACCTTTTTATGAGCCTCACAATTTCCATGAGCTTCTTCCTTCCCATGAGTCTCACACCTTTTTATGAGCCCCACACCTAACAGGAGCCTTTTCCTTCCCACGACACGCACATTTTTATGAGCCCCACATCTTTCATGAGCCTCTTCCTTCTTATGAGTCACACACTTTTTGTGAGCCTTACCCTATGAGCCTCTTCCTTCCCATGAGTCACACACCTTTATATGGCCCTCAAAGTTTCCATTAGCCTTTTCCTTCCCATGAGTCACACACCTTTTTATGAGCCCCACACCTTTCTTTTGCCTTTTCCTTCCCATGAGTCACACACCTTTTTATGAGCCCCACACCTTTCTTTTGCCTTTTACTTCCCAGGAGTCACACACCTTTTTATGAGCCCCACACCTTTCTTTTGCCTTTTACTTCCCAGGAGTCACACACTTTTTTATGAGCCTTACACCATCCATGAGCCTCTTGCTTCCCACGAGTCACTCACCTTTATATGATCCTCACAATTTCCATAAGCCTCTTCCTTGCCATGAGTCTCACACCTTATTCCATGAGCCTCTTCCTTCCCATGAGTAACACACTTTTTCATGAGCTTTACACCGTCCATGAGCCTCCTGCTGACCGTGAGTCACACACCTTCATATGAGCCTCAAAAGTTCCATGAGCCTCTTCCTTCCCACGAGCCTCACTCCTGCCTTTTTCTAAGCGGCACACATGGCGTTCCAAGCAAGAAGTTTTAATGCAAGTGTGAAGTGGGCAACTGCGCAGGGCCCCCACCTTCGAACGGGCCCCTGTGAAGGGGACTTTTCAATTTTTCCTACTTCTATTTCTCCCTTTAATATATTATGATTTAATAAGATTTGGCATCATGGGACCTGTTTAGCAAAAAATGGGCAATAAAATGTAAAGTTGCTCTGAACAGGGGCTCGAAAAATATTTCTTTCCTGCGGCCCCCAAAATCCTTAACCTGACATTACTTTTTTTTAAGCCTTTCCCTTCCCTGGGGTGTCACCGCTGCGCGATGGGTGAAAGGGGTCCCTAGGAGCCGCCATGAGCATGTTTGGGGAAGTTGGTGGGGTGAGGACGGCGCGCATGCGCAGTTCTTCGCAGTTCTTCTTCACGTCTGAACCTAAGACATTCCCACACAGGGGACAAAAGTTAGCAGCAAGGAACCCCCAAAAACGAGTCAGCTGCTGTGCCTGGGGCCATAAAAATAAAGTGGGGTAACACCCTCAGAGTTATCCCGCCGCAGAGGTAGAAGGGGTCTTTGACAGTGACAGACCACCCCCCCCCCCCCCCTTCTCAAGAAGGCCCGGTTAGGCTGTGACCCCCTCGCATCCTAATGAGGGGGCAATCCATCACAGAGTGGCAGCGCGCAGCTGAGGGCCCCTCACTGTCTGCCAATTTCATTACCACCATTAACGGGGGAGGGGGCGGGGAGGACATGACACCAAATTCTTAAACAACACCAATAGAAGGAAGGAGCAGGTGGGGGCACTTGGCATTTGGACAT